>NC_088683.1:235771783-236396783 GCF_028017835.1 Emys orbicularis | reverse complement strand
CCCCACCCACCCCCCGGTAGAACAAGTCTCACAACTGCATCTTGTTAGTGTAGAACAGGCCCAGAGAAACTTGCTAGTCCCCTCTCTGTCAGTGTGAGGGTGTGTCCCTTTATACTTTTGTACAAATTTGCAGAAAAGGGAGAAGAGCTTTATTGTCCACAAAGCACATATCCAGATGGAGCAGAGGGAAGGTTAATGCAAAGGAGAGAGAAATTATCTTGCATTCAGGGTGTAATCTGGCGTGGACTCACCCCTGCGGCACCTCCTACTGGTCGTCTCGGGAATTAGCTCACCAGCATCCAGAGCGCCCTCTGCAGGCCCAGTGTCCCACCTGTTGTTGGCCCCCGTGTCCCTCCCAGACCCCAGTGCCCTTGACTTGGGTGCTGCCCCCCTGGCAGTACCCCAATCTCTCTCTCTGGGTCTCCCCACCCAGGGGAACCCCCACCCCCCATCCCAATGTCACCTCAGTTATGGCTACTGCCAGTCACCATCTAGCCCCGGCGCCCTGGGGCAGACTGCAGTCTATCAGCCAATCATCACCAGCAATAAGGGGGTTTGGACTGGCTGCCTTTACCCACCCTCAGGTTGCCCCTCCACAACCCCAATACCTATATGGGCCTAGGACCAGGCCCTGCAGCCTGGGGAGTTGCTGGCCTAGGGCTTCACAGCCCCCAAGACCTTTCCCCAGCCCTGCCTCACTCTAGGTTCCCGGATGAGCTCCCTGCAGCCAGGCCTGTCTCTCTCTGCAGTCAGAGGGAGACTTCTCAGCTCTGCCTACCCTGGCCTTCTTATAAGGCTGAGTGGCTCCGTTTGGGGCGTGGCCCCAGCTGCAGCCACTTCCACAATCAGCCGGGGTTTAGCTCCTTTACTCAGCCCCAGCCCTCTGCAGGGTTTTTCCAACCCCTTCAGGGCTGGAGCGGGCGTTCACCCTGCTACACAGGGTAACCCCACTAAGTTTCCCATCCTGGATATCAAAGAATTAACAAATCCTTACTATCCTAGGAACAGACCGGCCTGATCATCAAAAGAAAAATATCTTCTGCTGCCTAGATGATCTTTGCCTTCATTAAGGCATATGTCAAATATGGTTGCTAATTTGACAATCATACACATTACAATGTTTGATGTGTCATCAAGATAAGTAGTTGTTCTGGAGATGTATCCCAAACAAGGGGGGGGAAGTGAACCCATTTTTTGCTCAGACACACATGCAGAACCAGAGAACACAATGGTGCCTAGCAGCTAAATCATGACTAAAAATACAAAATTAGCCATGCACACAAACATGTAATGCCCCCTGCAATAAAAAGAAAAAAACTTACTGCTGGCAGTATCTGTGATTGGGAAATGATGCTGTTGGGTAAGCTGTTTTGTCGGCTCTCTGTAGTAACCTCTGCCCAGGTGACTTGAAACCCTGTCATGGGCTGATGAAGATTTGCCTTTGATATCTTCCATGAAAAGTGACCAGTAATATTTACTTCCTGAACAATGAAAGAGGCAGATAGATTCTCGGGTTTGGCCAGCACTTTAGGGAGAACTGATGCTGCAAAAATTTGAGGCAAGAGGATAAGTTAAATTTTGAGGAACTGCTGAAACAGTGTTAATATAGCTTGAGATCCCAGGGTCACAGTCTGTTTCTTGATGTGTCTATTGCATTTCTTTATCTAGTTTACTCAGGACTCTGCCAACTTTTTGCCACCTCTTTTCTTAAGATACTTTTCTTAAGATACTTCTGAAGAGGCAACAGCATAAACTCTCTAATTTAGGAGAGTTTCAAGGTAATGTCTCAGTATTGCATCTGGTAAAAAGTATAGTATAGTCCCATAGCTTGATTATTAACTAACTTGTATTTTGTTTGGTCACTTACCTGTGCAAAGTGAATGCAAAGTGGTATACAATCTGTCAATTCAAAATGGGAGCATTTTACACTCACGTTGGACAGGTGTAAATAACTACACAAGGTGCAAAGCACTGGCAATTAAAACGTACAGCCTTAGGCCTTGTCAGCACAGGAAAGTAGTTTTGGATATAACCTAGGGTTTGAATTTAAACTGATACAGTTATTCCAGTATAACTCTCTGTTTGAATACTTATAACAGTATAAAAATGCTTTTTTTTTTTTTTTTTTTTTGCTATAGCTTATTTGGGAAAGGGGATAAGTTAAACCAAAAACAGCCCTCTTATACTGGAATAAGAGCATTCACGAGGTGGGTTATAAAGGTATAACTAATATCTGTATAATTCTATCTGTATAACCGATAAAACTTTCCAGCACAAACAAGTCCTTAAAAAAAGAATAGCAATGTAAATCATTGCTACAATAATACTGCTACAATATATATACTTGAATAATCCCCTGAAATTCTTATCTAAGTGACCAACCAATACTATGATAGCCTTGTCAAGTTGGTAAAACCACACCCCTATGTATTTAATTTGATTGCATTTGTAACGAGGAAAAATGTTGAAAGTATTTGTTAGACAAATTTCCTACTAAAAGAATTCAAAGACTCTTTAATGTTGAAAAACATTACTTACCAGGGTATCCTGGTAATTACCTGGACATTCAGATACACAAAAATAAGTCTCCTCTACTTATTCTGAGTCTTTCAAAACACATTTGAAAGTTTTACAAAAGTTTTACAAAACTTGTTTTTGAGTGCCTAGAAGTGCACTTGAAATCTACTCTGCAAGTTCTTCAGACCGTGACTTACCTCCTTCAGCAGGACAAGTAATGTGCTTGTGGTTTTTTCCTTTAAGAGCAGAGCAAGGTGGGGTGGTAAAGAAAATACTTTCAGCCTTCAAACGACCTTTAGATCTTGCTGGCTGAACGGTCACTTTATATTTACATGAAAATGACAGGTCCTGAAGAATTATGTAGTTTTCCTAGACCAAGAAAAACAGTACATGCTGTGAATAAACCTTTTTTAAAAACCATAATGTTGGCATAAGATTAAATGTTTTTTTTTTCTAGTAAAGTGCATTTTTCTCTACATGATTAGCACATACAAATGTGTTTTTTTATTCAGAGAACAAAGTAAATATTGCCTATATTATTATTAAATTATAATCAGAAAACATTATTATAGTGGTTGGATACTTTCTTCAATCCTATACAGTACCTTAGTCATGCTGCATCAAAGTAGCTAACTTTTAACACAGGGAACAATCCCTTGGCACGATGGCAGTGGGGAATGGCAGTGTGAGGATGAAAAATGCTAATCCAATTAAATAAATGTAAGGAAGCTGATTTAAACTGAGATGAAAGACAGGCTTAGTCTACATTTAAGAACTCCTTTTAACGTGCATACAAATTCCAAGAAGGCCTTATACGTCTTTCCTTGAGGACATCCTACTTCCACCCTTTGATATAGCACGTTATCCCTCTAAGCAGGAAAGGATCCACAACTGAGCAATAAAACACAGTTATATGTAGAAGGATATCTTTAAGGCAACAACTAAACAAGACCCCTGACACCTTTGAAAAACCCTGCCTACGTGTTTTTGTTCAAATCAAGTTTAATAAGAGAAATTCTAGCTTCTGGTAAAATTTCTGAAAGTCACCTAAGTGACTTAGGTTCCCAAGTCCCACTGATTTTCAGTTCTTTACAGCACTTAGGTGTTTCTGAAAGTTTTGTACTCTGTGTTTGAAAACAGCTGAAGAGTGTTAGAGTTAAGCTAAGTAATTTTCTCATAACTGACATGGGAAGTGCATTAGAGAGACAAAGTGGCTGAGGTAATATAATTTATTGGACCAACTTCTGTTGGTGAGAGAGACCAAGCTTATGCACTTACACAGAGCTCTTCTTCTGGACTGGGATACTAACTCAAAGTGTCACGGCTAAATACAAGGTTTGAACAGATTGGTTAGCATAAGTAGTTAACACATATTTCAACATATTTTAACAAGCCACTTCATCTTGAATGATCCCTTGAAATCTGTGTTAACTACTTATGCTAAACTATCTGTTCAAACCTTGTATTTAGCTGTGACACTGTGAGTTTCTTTCCCAGACCTGATGAAGAGCTCTGTGTAAGCTTGAATGCTTGTCTCTCTCATCAACAGAAGTTGGGCCAATAAAAGATATTACCTCACCCACCTTGTCTCTCTAATATCCTGGGGCCAACACAGATACAGCAACACTGCATACATGAAAAGTGCATGACTAATAGATTACTGAAACATTCCAGTGCAGTCCCTTTAGAACAGCACTTGTAAACAAATCACCACTTTGATGCTGAGTTAACTATTGGCATGAGTAAGTATTGTAGGACTAGGCCCCTTATTTGTCATATCAGATTGCTCAGGATACATCCGAAGTAGAATATTACAGTATTAGAAGCTGATCCTGCAAACCTGACTCCTGTAATTCCTATTTAAGATTATTCAAGAGTCAGATTGTACTTCTAGTAAAGTCTATGGGAGCTTTGCCATTGACATCACTGGAAGCAGGATCAGACCTAAAGGGAGTATGGTTTTCAGCATCAGGCCCTTTGCAACCATGTGTTTATCGAAGGTAGTTTCTTAACTATTTTAGAATAATATTCAATATCTCAATGTATTGATTGGAACTTACAAATAGACACAGGGTTTTCCAAATCAGACTAGACTAATTACTGTAAAATAATTTATAGGAAAACCAAAAAACCATAATGCACCTGGCCAGTCGTGCAATGCTGTTCATGGAGAAAAAAAATCTTTCCTGACCTCTAGTGGCAATAAACTTATTTAATTATATTAGTTTTCCCTTACATTAGCATGCATAACTCCAAATGTTGTTACTGATCACAAAATTATCTGTCTTCTTTTTAAATCCATCGACAGTATTTGACTCTCTGACAGCAGTAAATTCCAACTATTCCCTTTGATTTAGTCTAACTTTACTTGCCATTAACTTCAATGAGTTGACTTCTTATTATGGCACAGGGTAAAAAAGAAAGGCTGATCAAGTTTTCTTGAAGTTTCTTTCATTATTCACTGACTTGAGTGTGGTGTATCAATTTTAGTAATGTAATGTTTGTATAGCATATTACTTGAGTAGAGTGGTCCTAGATTGGACAATACATTCAGTAGGAAGAAATGCCATTGCTAAAATATAATTGGGATATAATATTTATTTATACAGAACTATAATAATTTAGAAACTTTCTCTCTTCTATTCAGGTTCTTATACTGCAGCACTCATCGACTGTAAGGCCAGAAGGGAACACTGTGATCATCTGGTCTGACTTACTGCATAATACAGGCCATAAGACTTCCCCGAATTTAATTCCTGTTTGAACTAAAGCATATCTTTTAAACAAAATCCAATCTTGATTTTAAAATTGCCAGTGATGGAGAATCACTGTGATATCTTTGCACCTTCCAGCATTAATGTCTAGCATCTACCATGTGAGGCTTTTTTCTTCATCTCTTACTCTTCTCAGGGGGAGCCTCGCTTGTGGATCCTCCCTATATCTGAAAACAAGCCTAGCTGCTTATTTTGATTAAAATTCAATATTTGTATTTGTATAGTGGTGGTTCCCAGGAGTGCTAATCATGGATCAGGTTTGCCTTGTAGTGTAATATGAACACTTCAGGTACCCATGTAAAGCATTTGAATGCAGTACATTCATTTAGACTACCTTTCATGTTTGGTTAAATCAACAAACCCAAATATATCACTACTCTGCAGTGAAGTAAAAAAAACCACTCCTACTGTACCAATGACAGGTATAAAACATTCTGCATGCTATTACATATCACTTCCCTCTTCCTTTTCCCCATCCTTGATGACTGGAAACCACTACAAGTTAAGCAAGGGACTGAATTTCAACTTACATAGGTCAGGCCAGTTGCTTTTTCAGGCCCTTTAGTTTCATTGTGCACACAGGATTCTGGGAACCACTGGACGTGATATCGACTCATACTAGTGTCTAAATGAACAAAACAGCAACACAAAAAGGAAGAGGAAAACATACATTACAGTTATGCTTTAGCCATCTGCAGCTTTCCTGGCTTTTCTGGATATAAAACCAAGGGATTTTAAGAATTTTGGAAGTGTCAGTTCCTTGCTGCTCATAAGCATTTAAAGTTCCCATGAATGAAAAAAAGAGAATATTAAACATGTCAATAACTTAATCCATGTGTTAGCGCAGTAAGGATGAACTAAAAAAATAAAATAAAGGGATTTAGCAGAAATTTAAGTGTTGATGAGAGGGAGAAAAAATCCCCATGGTTTATGCTGCCAAACATCTTGGGAATGATGGGAATGATTCAGTGCCAACCGTCTGTAACTGTTTACGTTGTCAGAACATTGCAATGCTGCTGCATGGCACCACTCGGTAAATCTGTGTTTGGACACGTGAAAATTTCTCTGAACCTTATACTTTCAGAATGTATCATGAAACCGCCTCCACATGTGGCCAACTGAAAGTCTAGTCACAGCTCTTAGGAACAATACTAAAGGCTTGCTCTTGCTCTCATTGAAGCCAGTGGCAAAACTCCCGTGACTTCAATGGTGCAGACTCTACAACAGCAATTCCATAATTATCAGTGTGATTTTTAGTAAAAATTCTCTGAGAGCTCCATACAGAATTGTAGTGGCAGGCGTAAAATTTATAACCATTCATCTCAATCCAGACTGTATGATAAAGCAGACTAGGGCAAAACAAAGAGCAATGAAGAACTGAGACAGAAAACATGGTGGTATAAATGCATCTTGTTGTTTTCCTGGAGTATTCATATTTCTGTGCATAGTGGCTATAAAATTAAATGTCTATTATAGTAATTAACTTGATACACCAGAGTTGCTCATGCCAAGTGCATGATTATGGTTTTCTGGAATGGAAAAGAAATACCTTTGATGGCTTTAGGGTTGATCTGGCAATAGACTGCTATGAGCAATTTGGAAGCAGAAGAGAGGGATTACAAATTAAAGAGAAAATAAGTGATCTCTGAAGCCAACAAAAATTGTATTTGGTAAGAAAGACTGATTGGAAGTTTGTTCAAAATGGATTTTTGTAGCTGTTGTCTTCATAACAACGTATATGCTAATTATTTTCATGACTGCTCTCGAAGCCCAAAGGTTTTCAATAAGAAATGAATGAAGAAACACTCAACTGTGTTCTAATTATTTTCTGTCATATTTTTTTTAAAATGTAGGTATTCTCACTTGAATCTGACCATTGTGGCTTTGCCATTAGACGTACCAGTCAGAGTGAGATACACACTCACAGTGCATCTCCAAGTAGGTCTCATCTGATTTCATCTGTTCTGATTCATTCAATTATTGCCTATTCTCTGTTTGCTCCCGCTCCTGAGACAAACACATACCACATGCAGTCCATCATCTGGCATCTAGAGACCTGAAAACTCAGTACTATTCTATTAACCATCTGAAGTCTCTGATGAATGACTATATAGTGAATCTTCTTATTGATCTTCTACTATCTGATAATCAGCAATTTACTCTGTTAAAGTATACTTACATAAGGCAGACCACCTATAGATCCATTCAAACTTTAAATTCAATACACTCGCTAGTCATTACATAAAAGTATTGCTGTTGGCTTTGTCACAGATTGAATGAGGCCTGGTTACCTGTCCACCAAGAACCGGAGAAGACCACTAATATTTCAAATAGGCCATTGAACACCTCCATATGAACAACCATAGATGAGCTGGACTTGATGACCTCTCAAAGTCCCTGTCAGTCCTACATTTCTATGATTCTATGAATCTTGAGGTTTCAAAGTTTGCTTTGGTTAAGTATCCTAACTGACCAGTCTGGAGTTGAGCTAATCCTCAGTCTGGAAATCTCATGAAATTAGGCTTTCAACATAATATTTAATGTATTTCCAGGTTTTGGCCAGGTAGGAAATTCTGTGGGAACTGTGGGGCTCTGTCCAGCTCCACACCTGTAATCTGATCTTTCCACCTGGGCATACAGATACCCTGCTCACACCTCATTCCTTTCTTCCTTCCTGCCTATCCATTCAGGCAGTGGCAACCTCTTTGTCTCTCTACCGGGAAGCTAAGAAGTGAACTCAAAGCACAACTTTCCAAGAAGCTTCCTTCTGCTGGATTCAAATGAGATTGTTGCTGGGCTGGTGTGAAGAAAGTCTGTAATATCTCTAATTACACTGCTCTACAGCCAAAATGCTTCTGAAATAAATGTAGTCAAACTTTACTAATTCTGGGTCACTGAGAACGAAAATTATGCTTAAAATTGTTGATTGGCTCTAGTTTTCAAGATATGCTATTGGGTCAGTATATACGACCCTTGACTTGGGAATGGCGGAGGATAAGTGAGTTATAAAGGGAAGGGATCTCAATTTAAACCAGAAATGACTAAAATACATCTTTGACTGGATCTATGAATAAATCTATGACTGGATTTGGACAGTACTTGCTTTTTAGGCAAAACAATGAATGATGCAATCTGAAGCTGGTATTGCGTCATACATGATATGAATTGCATCATGTTATTCCTAGAAGTCATGGATGATGCAATCATAACGAAGCTTACATCACTCTGCTGAACAAATTGCCCTATATCAGCTCTAGAAATCATACAGTGGCGTGCTCTCTTATTTGTCAGTGTTTGATTTTGCAAAGGGACACATTTCTGTTTAGCCAAAGTGAGCAGAAATGCCTCGTACTTGTGTGAACAGTGCAGATAACTTCTGCTATGTTTGTGGTGAGGTGACTTTTGCATTGCAAAAGCGCAGTATAACCACTATGGTTAAGAAAGCCTATCACCTTTATTTTGGCTGCAAAATTGGAGATCAGGACAAGAGGTGGGCCCCACACATATGCTGCAACACTTGTGCAACAAATCTTCACCAGTGGTTGAACAGGAAAAGGAAATCTATGCCTTTTGCAGTGCCAATGATTTGGAGAGAGCCAACAGATCATACCAGCAATTGTTACTTCTGCATGGTGCCTCCAGTTGGGAAAGGTGTGTCAAAGAAGAAAAAGTGGACTGTGCATTATCCAAACATTCCATCAGCTATATGCCCAGTACCCCACGGAGAAGGACTGCCGGTTCCTGATGCACCAGAATCATTCTCACTTGAGTCAGACGAGGAAGAGGATGAAACTTCTGGTCCTGAACCATCAATGTCACAGGACCCACATTTTCTCCCATCCTCCTCCTCTGAACCACACCTCATAACACAAGGTTAACTGAATGACCTTGTCAGGGATTTGGAACTACCCAAGAGTAAGGCAGAGGCGTTGGGCTCCAGACTACAGCAGTGGAATCTCCTGGCAGGTGATGTTCGGGTTTCCATGTTCCGTGACCGTCAAAAGGATCTTGTCCCATTCTTCTTCATGGAAGGTGATCTTGTAGCCTGCAACAACATCGATGGTGTGATGGCAGCCCTCAACATCGTTCACGATCCAGATGAGTGGAGACTGTTCATTGATTCATCGAAGACGAGTCTTAAAGCTGTTTTACTGCATAATGGCAATGTTTTGCCATCAATTCCAGTTGGTCATGCAGTCCATATGAAGGAAACCTATGACAACATGAAGCAACTTTTGAGGTGCATAAACTATGACCAACATCAGTGGCAGTTTTGTGGCGATTTGAAGGTTGTTGCTCTCTTGCTTGGTCTGCAGACTGGATACACAAAATACTGCTGTTTTCTCTGCGAATGGGATAGTTGTGCAAGAGATTCCCACTACATCAAGAAAGATTGGCCACTCCGACAGTCATTGGAGCCTGGGAGGAAAAGTGTTCAGCATCCACCACTTGTTGAATCAAGGAAGATTTTGTTACCACCCTTACACATCAAACTGGGTCTGATGAAGAACTTTGTCGAGGCCATTGACAAAACACAAGCAGCTTTCAAGTACCTCCGTGGAAAATTTCCAAGGTTAAGTGAAGCTAAGATAAAGGAAGGTGTCTTTGTTGGTCCTCAGATTCGTGAACTTCTTCGAGATGATGCATTTGACCATGCACTGCGTGGCAAGGAAAAGACGGCATGGAAAGCCTTCCAGTTAGTGGCAATAAATTTTCTCGGAAACAACAAGGCAGACAACTACAGGTTGTTGGTGGAATACCTCCTCAAGGCATACAAAAGCCTTGGTTGCAACATGTCACTAAAAATACATTTTTTGCACTCTCATCTAGATTTTTTCCCACCGAACTGCGGAGCAGTGAGCAACGAGCACGGCGAGCGATTTCACCAGGACATTGCAACAATGGAGAAATGCTATCAGGGCAAATGGAGCCCATCAATGCTTGCAGACTATTGCTGGACAGTGACGAGAGATGCTCCATTTAATGAATACAAGAGACAAGCCAAGAAGCGCCGAGTAGACACTGAATAGGACTAAACTATGTACAGAATAGTTTTTTGCCTTTTGTTTCATAATAAATTTTATTTATATAACCCTTTTGCTGATTTTTAAAGTGTTACATAAACAGGACAGGTGAAATATTATCATGTAAAGCAACCATAAACACATGAAAAGACCTAGGTTTACAATTTATGATTAAAACTCTACTATCTACAGAATATACATGACATAAAATGTAAAAACTTAAATATCTTAGAAACAGTAGCCAATCAGTTGTTTTAATTGTCATATTTGAATTCAGCACATCAAAATACATAATAAATAGCACATTTTATCTCTGAAGCAGACGACTTCTCAAAAATTGTAGACCAGTGTTACTGCTCATGTTTTCTGTTGTTGTTTTTTTGTTATCATTCACATTTCATATCCCAATAACAACCTGACCACTGACCCCCTAGACATAACTGCCTCACCGAAACCATATTCCTTCTTCTTTTTTTTTTAGTTTTATAAACAGTTAAAATTACTTCAAATACTTGTTTCAACATATATATATAACCAGTCATGGCTGGAATGCATGAATAGTAATAGATACAGTTAAGGTTACTTGCTGTGTTTCCATTCTAAAGGGCCTTTTTCATTGAGCTGATTTTCCTAAACTTGTTCATTTGGGACTAAAATTTTCCAGGTATTGTCTCTGGACATTTTTGGAGAGTTTGAGCGAAAAAAGGAGTTCAGGCATTTTGGCTAGCAAGAAGACTGAAAGGAAATAAAAAAATAATAATAACCCCAAAACCCACCAATAAAAAAAAAACTTTATAGCATCCATGATTTGGAATAGAAAACTGAAATGTGGGAGGGAAAAACAGTCTCTAGGTTAGCAATGCACTTTTTCAATGGTTGGAGGGATGTTTTTGCTTTGGCAGAGTAACAGATATAAAAAATATCATGCTTTGTTTTGCAGGATACATGTTTAGTTACAACATCACCTTTAAAAATAACTATATCCCAATATATTTGAAAACAAATAGACCTAGTGTATCTGAGGTATGAAAGCCAAACCTAGTGAGAAACTTTTCTAAACCTTTGAAAATACATTTCCTTTTTCTTTATTAGGGTGCTAACTATGAGTGTAAATTGTGTGACTCTAGGGTTTTTATCTATAAGATAGTGTATATCTGTGAGATTTAAACACATGCAAAAGAAAAACTTACTGTAGCTTTTCCCATCAGCAATGTGCATTGGTCCCTACTGAGATCACTACTGTACTTTTCTTTGGATTTTTTTGTTCATCTATCAACTATAAACATGGCAATAGTAACTCTTGCTGCTAATGCAATGGGCAACCAATTCAAGCTGTTGATTAATCTAATGGCAGAGTCACCAAGGCTCATGATTCAGAATTATAGACAGTTGAAGTTAATTCACTATAATCTATAGTCATGCCTGGAAGTCACATATGAAAAGTTGTTTGTGAAGTTAATATTAGTAAGAATAGCCAATATGCAGTAAGATTCTTTCATTATCATAGCTAGTTTTAGCAGAAAACCTTGCTATTCCTTGTAACTATAACTTTTGAATTAAAGAGACTAACAAAAAAACGCTGCCTTGCTACCTTGAATTGGGATGGATTTAAGCGTGTGCTTAAATGCTCACCTAAATAGGTGCCTTATATCCATATTTAGGTGCCTGAATAGAATTGAGTTGATTTTCAGAGGTGCCAAGCACTACAACTCATTGAAAAGTTTTAGATTAAAAGTAATTTAGATTTTTGCAAAACAAAACAAAAGAAAAAACAAAGACATAATTTTCTAGGTTTTTTTTACATAAAACAAACAGAAAACAATGTTTTAACTTTTCTAAACCCAAAAATTTCAGTTTTAATTAAAAAACTGAGTAATCAATGGGAAATTGTGACAAAAATGAAAAGAAGATTTTTTTATTTAAATTCTCAATGCCAAATAATTGGCATTTTTCAAGCTTCTTTACACCCTTAACTCCTACAAAAGTCCTGGGGAGCTCCAGGAGCTCAGCACCCTTCAGACTCACGTCATTTTTATTCAGGAGCATAAATATGGATTTAGAATCCCAACTTTAAGCACCCGGGTTTGGAATGCTTTGCCTAAACCATTAAAACCTTATTTAAATAAGGCTTGATATGGGTAACTCCAGACCTGTAGGCATATAGCCTACATCTGCTAAATCTTGTAATCTCAAACCAGTGCTTGAATCTTAGTTTTGTTTTGAATACCAAAAACAATTTTAGTTGATATTGTTACTACTCCTCAGCTGGGATTTTTGGTTAAAATGATTCTAAAGTTGATTGTAAAATAAACAAAATAATAGTAAAAAACCTTAAAAAAATAAGTAACCTCTACTCATTTTCTCTGCCAACATACTCCATGTTTCTGTTCTGCTGTGTTTTCCTCCTGGTGCTGGCTATGTGAATAATTTATCAAATGTGGTTTTTTTTTCTATCATGTTACCACAGACAACTTCTTTCTTTGCCTAAGATGCTTTTTTTCCTACATCACAGTGAATGTTTTGCTGCTGAAGGGTGTCAGGACAACAATCTAGGAAACTGAAGTCTTTTGCATAGCTAGAATAGGTATTGGTATAGCGTGGGCAGTAGCAGTATGACAGTCCCACCCCACCAAGCCAATGTGCCTCACTATTGTTCTGAGAGATAAAAGGGCATTTATTTCCTTGTATTTGAGCTCATGCAACCTAGTGGATAGAGCACTGGACTAGGACTTGGAAATGCTGGGTTCTACTACCAGCTGTGACACTGGACTGCTAGGAAACCTTGGGCAAGTCAGTTCATCTCTGTGCCCTCTAGTTTACCCATCTGTAAAATGGGGTTAATGATACTGACCTCCTAGGTAAGGAACTTGGAGCTCTATGGCTGAAAAGCATTATATATGAGGTTGGGTATAGTATTATTATTATTATTCAGTTCTGTGCATGTTTGTTGACACATGTTGGTGTAAGAGTACCAATGAGTGCCAACCAGGATACTGTTGCTCTCCATATGAGGATATTTGTTTATGAGCAAATGGACTGTGAAAACTTATTTAAAAGAGTCCATCAGACAAGGCTTGCTTGAAAACAATTAACTTAGTGACAGACTATGGCTTGTATGGCTAGCACCTCCAAAACGTTCATCTTAAGTTTTCAGAGTTTCACTAAAGCCAGTCATAGTTTTCTGTAGACTTTCCTTTACATTCCAGTTCTCCCTGCATACCCAACTTAAATTGCCAAGTTTGCACAATTTTGATAGCCTCTCTAATCTAAGGGAAATTAAAGAAAAAGAACTAATTAAAGAATTAAGGAGAAAGAATTAAAAGAATTAAAGATAAAGAACTCAATAATAGTGGGGGATTTCAATTATCCCCATATTAACTGGGTACATGTCACCTCAGGACGAAATGCAGAGACAAAATTTCTCGATACTTTAAATGACTGCTTCTTGGAGCAGCTGGTACAGTAACCCACAAAGGGAGAGGAAACTCTCGATTTAGTCCTGAGTGGAGCGCAGGATCTGGTCCAAGAGATAATTAGAACAGGACCGCTTGGAAATAGTGACCATAATATAATAACATTTAACATTCCTGTGGTGGGAAGAACACCTCAGCAACCCAACACTGTGGCATTTAATTTCAGAATGGGGAACTATGCAAAAATGAGGAGGTTAGTTAAACAGAAATTAAAAGGTACAGTGAAAAGTGTCCATGCAGCTTGCAGGGATTTCATTCTAGTCAAAGACACCATAATAGAGGCCCAACTTAAATGTATACCCCAAATTAAAAAAACACAGTAAAAGAACTAAAAAAGAGCCACCGTGGCTTAACAACCATGTAAAAGAAGCAGTGAGAGATAAAAAGGCATCTTTTAAAAATTGGAAGTCAAATCCTAGTGAGGTAAATAGAAAGGAGCACAAACACTGTCAAATTAAGTGTAAAAATGAAATAAGAAAAGCCAAAAAGGAGTTTGAAGAACAGCTAGCCAAATACTCAAAAGGTAATAACAAAATGTTGTTTAAGTACATCAGAAGCAGGAAGCCTGCTAAACAACCAGTGGGGCCCCTGGATGATCGAGATACAAAGGAGCACTTAAAGACAATAAAGTCATTGTGGAGAAACCAAATGAATTCTTTGCTTCAGTCTTCACGGCTGAGGATGTTAGGGAGATTCCCAAACCTGAAGTTTGGTTGTAGCCCACGAAAGCTTATGCTCTAATAAATTTGTTAGTCTCTAAGGTGCCACAAGTACTCCTGTTATTTTTCCCAAACCTGAGCCGTCCTTTGTAGGTGACAAATCTGAGGAATTGTTACAGATTGAAGTGTCACTAGAGGAGATTTTGGAATTAATTGATGAACTTAACAGTAAAAAGTCACCGGGACCAGATGGCATTCACCCAAGGGTTCTGAAAGAACTCAAATGTGAAATTGTGGAACTATTAACTAGGGTTTGTAACCTGTCCTTTAAATCAGCTTCTGTACCCAATGACTGGAAGATAGCTAATGTAACGCCAACATTTAAAAAGGGCTCTAGAAGTGATCCTGACAATTACAGACTGGTAAGTGTAACATCAGTACTGGGCAAATTAGTTGAACTAATAGTAAAGAATAAAATTGTCAGACACATAGAAAAACATAAATTGTTGGGCAAAAGTCAACATGGTTTCTGTAAACGGAAATCATGTCTTACTAATCTATTAGAGTTCTTTGAAAGGGTCAACAAACATGTAGACAAGGGGGATCCAGTGGACATAGTGTACTTAGATTTCCAGAAAGCCTTTGACAAGGTCCCTCACCAAAGGCTTTTATGTAAATTAAGTTGTCATGGGATAAGAGGGAAGATCCTTTCATAGATTGAGAACTGGTTAAAAGATAGGGAACAAAGTATAGGAATAAATGGTAAATTTTCAGAATGGAGAGGGGTAACTAGTGGTGTTCCCCAAGGGTCAGTCATAGGACCGATCCTATTCAACTTATTCATAAATGATCTGGAGAAAGGGGTAAACAGTGAGGTGGCAAAGTCTGCAGATGATACTAAACAGCTCAAGATAGTTAAGACCAAAGCAGACTGTGAATAACTTCAAAAAGATCTCACAAAACTAAATGATTAGGCAACAAAATGGCAAATGAAATTTAATGTGGATTAATGTAAAGTAATGCACATTGGAAAAAATAACCCCAACTATACATACAATATGATGGGGGCTAAATTAGCTACAACCAATCAGGAAAGAGATCTTGGAGTCATCGTGGATAGTTCTCTGAAGACATCCACGCAGTGTGCAGCGGCAGTCAAAAAAGCAAACAGGATGTTAGGAATCATTAAAAAAAGGGATAGAGAATAAGACTGAGAATATCTAATTGCCCTTATATAAATCCATGGTACACCCACATCTTGAATACTGCATACAGATGTGGTCTCCTCATCTCAAAAAAGATATACTGGCATTAGAAAAGGTTCAGAGAAGGGCAACTAAAATGATTAGGGGTTTGGAACGGGTCTCATAAGAGGAGAGATTAAAGAGGCTAGGACTTTTCAGCTTGGAAAAGAGGAGACTAAGGGGGGATATGATAGAGGTATATAAAATCATGAATGATGTGGAGAAAGTGAATAAGGAAAAGTTATTTACTTGTTCCCATAATATAAGAACTAGGGGCCACCAAATGAAATTCATGCGCAGCAGGTTTAAAAGAAATAAAAGGAAGTTCTTCTTCACACAGCGCACAGTCAACCTGTGGAACTCCTTGCCTGAGGAGGTTGTGAAGGCTAGGACCATAACAGGGTTTAAAAGAGAACTAGATAAATTCATGGAGGTTAAGTCCATTAATGGCTATTAGCCAGGATGGTTAAGGAATGGTGTCCCTAGCCTCTGTTTGTCAGAGGATGGTGATGGACGGCAGGAGAGAGATCACTTGATCATTACCTGTTAGGTTCACTCCTTTTGGGGCACCTGGCATTATCCACTGTCGGTAGAGAGGATACTGGGCTGGATGGATCTTTGGTTTGACCCAATATGGCCGTTCTTATGCACACATTATGTAAATCTGTACAAAAGATTTACATAAAATGTGTTCAAGTTTGGCAATTGAAGTTTGGTGCACAGGGAGAATTTGGCCCATTATATAGTTCAAAGCAGACTTCTTCAACAAGAATAGTATAGTCTAGGATTTAATTCCAATGAAAACTCAAGCTTTTCAGCTACAGATTCCCCTTGTACAGTAATGCTGAACTTATCTCTGTGTTTGCCAGAGAATTTGGAACAACGTGGTGTGGGTGATAATTCACAGTGGAAAGAAATGTGCCTACATGTGGTAAAAAAAAGATCAAAAGAAGACTATGAAACTAGAAATAATAAAGCTTTTATTGGGGTAGCATGAAAAGATCTAACTCAGAATGTTTCAAGTACAAGTAACAAATTTAAGCCAAATTATTGGTTTAGTATATGATAATACTGTGTATTTATATGTTGTGTCTTTCATCACAAAGGACCCCAACAAATTAGACAAATGTAACTAGCTAAATATACAAACTGTGTTGCTAAAGGGATCTTTATCAGAGCTGAGCAAATTATTTACAGTGAATAATGTAAAACTAAATTCAGTCTACTTTTGGAAACAAGCAGACTGTAATTTCCTTTAATTTATTCCATATTCAAAATTACTCAAATCATTTGTTGTATGTGTACCTTACTTTATAGATCGATGGCAAATAGTTTGCTTCAAGTATTCTATATCATTTGAAAGGTGTTGATTGGTTGTGATTAGCCACATAAGTGACGTGGTTTGGTTTTTGTTCCCTTATTAGGGGTTTGATCCTACAAGTTTCTGAGCACTTTGGCCCTGATTCAACAAAGCACTTAAGCATGTGAGATATCCTGTTGACTTCAATAGTTAAGCATGTGCTTAAGTGGATCGTGGCCAGAATGCTCGGCCTCTGGCAGGATCACGTCACGGAGGAGTATGCATCTTATTAACAGGAGAAGGGCTTGAACATGTCTCTAGGGCTTCGAGTCTCTTAGAAAGAGGTAGAAGATAAACAGGATGAGGGAAGTTAAACAATTTCCTTTCTGGATCATGCAGAACTATGCCAAGGCATCATTTCTACACAAATTAGATGATTGCAAGATTTATTGACTGGCTAATGCTTTTAAATTTAACTGCACATCACAAAATTACATTCACACCAAGCAGGTGAAGTCTTAGTTGAAAGGGGCTTGTCTAGAGACTTCTCTAGCTTATTTAACTGCCTCTGTGGTAAATGCTATAACAAGAGATTTGGGGAGCTGCATACATATGCTGTGATGAGCAGTATTCCAACATCCTATATAGAATGTACTATTTTCACAGGGCTAGATGGTCACATGATGATCTGCCCAGCATCAAGAGCAACACGGGGTTATGCTGCCCTTGGAGCAGCCTAGGAAGGTAATTCTGAATCTCCCAGTCATAGACTCTCTTCCTGACTTTCTGCCACTTGAGGGAGGGAGAAAACTATGCCGGGTCTATCCCCTCTCAGTATACAACCCTTGGCAAGCCAAGGCAGCTACATTGCTGAGTGGGCTGGAGGGAGTAGAGCCAAGGTTCTTCTCACTGCCCACCCCCTCCTGCACTGTGGAACCTGCTTCCACACCCACACTGCTACCCATGATATCAGTAGCTGGTGCATAGGCGAAAGGAGACATCTTTTACCTTTGTGCCACCATGGTAGCTGGGCCATGCTTCAGCCCTGGGTGAATACTGAAACATGCAAGCTTAAAATTTACTTTTCATGAGCATTTGTATAAGTAAAACTCAACTGCTGCAATGTGCCTGGAAAGCAAATATAAAAAAGAGGCATGAACATGGATAAAGTTCAAGTAAATACATGTGATTTTATGTATTTATTTATTCATTTATTGTTGTTCTTCTTATCTACTTTTCTCTCCACTGCTAAAAAGCAGCTAAATCTCTGATGACCCACACAGTAGCAACTATTTGACAGAACACAGAAACACTACAAAATGGCTTAAGAAAGAGAGTGAAGAAACTGAAGATAGGCAGAATGTAATTACTGGTTTCTAAGCTGGAATTTGACTGGTGTCCTACTAAGGTTAACAACACTCTTCTTGCAAAAACTGCTGTGGGTTTTTTAGAGACTGCAAGCGAACAGGCCTTTTTATGTCTCCTGTGAAATGTGGTGTCTTTTGCAAACATTATAAATTCTATTCCAAAGCTAAGGCATTAAAACTAAAGGGAAAAGTGAATCTATTCACTGGCTGAATTCTCAATGGCATTTCCGGTAATAGTCAGGACATTCCCCTGTGGAACGTATCTCAGGATGAGGTCCTAATCTTAACATTCTAGTAACAAAAACTCTTGTCCTTTAGGTGAGTGTCCTATACTGTCCTAATGGTTTAGTGTGTGTGCGTGTGTGTGTGTGTGGGGGGGGGGGGGGGGGGGATGGTCCCCATAAAAGTCCTTTACATTCCTGCAAAAATGTTGCTGCTCCCTTGCTCTTTTTTTCACCTCCTATGCAGTCCTAGGCATGTTTTCTTCTGCAATAGCATTTGCATGACAGTTTATCTGTTTGTTCCTTTACCCAGTAAAGGCATAAGAAGAAAAGATTCCAAAATGCCAAACAGTGGATTTTATTATACGTAGTTATGGTTCTCATGACAGCTCTGAAAAAAGCACCCCACCTTTAATGATCACTTATTCATACAGCACAATTAAAATAAACACCAAAAACCCTTGGCTGGCATTTAAACTTCATTCAAATAAACAGTTCTTTCAAAAGGTAATCTGTATTGTTTCCTGCTCTAATATGGAATATTAGTGGTTGTGTTTAAATTGTTAAGAATTTGGTTCTAAACTCTCTGCCATTTAAAACACTCTCTCTCTCTCTCTCTCTCTGTCTAGAATGCATCATTTGGATAATAAAATGGTAATTCCCTTCCAAGAATGACATTAATGGAAAGTGTCTAATTTAAAGATGGGCCCAAGCCACAATGTGTGTATCCACATCTGGATGCATACTGCACCGATGATTAACAGCATTTTCATCCAGGAATTTTGTGTGAGCCCACAGGTAGAGTACATGAAACAATATATTTTACTAAGAGTTCTGTTTGCCAGCAATGTCTACAGGTACCCCATTTTTTGTAAGGGAAATTTTGCCTATTGTAGAAACTATAATGCTGCACTTTTCCATGTCTGGTACCATACGAAGCTAAGATTCAGGCTAGTTACTCAGGGCCACATTTTCAAAGGTATTTAAGTGCCTAAAGATACAGATGGATGCTTTTGAAAATCACACTAGACACATAACTCGCATTGCTTAGGTGCTTTTGAAAATCCCACTAGGGACCTATTTGTATTTTTAAGTGCCTAAAAACCTTTAAAAATCTGCCCCTTAGTCAAGGTAGTTAGTTAACTGGTATTGACATGCAGAGTCTCCAAATGAGTGAAATGTTAATATCTTCACATGTAGCTTAACAGTGATTAGAATAATTCACTTTATAGAGAGACCTGATCATGGTTAACTAGACAAGAACAAATCTGAAAAAGTGAAAAATGTAAACTGTATAAACAGATGTTACTGAGGCAAAAGAAAGATGATGTTTTTGGAAACATACCAGTCTTTCTTGAACAGTAGAAAAAACAAACTAATTTGGACAAACAGTTTGTTCAATGGTTAGCCAATACATAGTTTTTTTAAATTCCTTGTTAAAATGAGTCTTTTCTGGAAATAATTTCCCAACTAATGTGACATTGCATGTCTTGTCAGCAATTTTATAAAATTCCACAGTATGGTAAGAACACCCAGGACTACTGTGAAACTGTACACCCTAGACTACAGTGCACCCCGTACACCCGGGACTACAGTGAAACTGACTAAACTGGACTAAAGTGAAACTGTGTAATTGTTTGAGGAAGTATAATAAAGTATCATGATACATTAGTAAATGGCCAGGTACTCAAACACTGATCTCCCTTCTGCAGTAATTATTACTAACTGAAATAATTCCCCACACTAACAAATGTATTGTCCAGTGAGTCAGATCCAGCAGCCCTTACTCACTTTGAATAGTCCCATTAACTTAATGGAACTGCTTGCATATAGAAGGGTTGCATATAGACCCAATGCCTGTTAGAGATCATACTAGGAAGCATTCACATTATTTTTAACCTTGCAGGATGAAAACGACCAAACAGTCTGTGCAAACAGTCACTTGATTTATCTTCCCGCACTAAGAAAGAGCTAGTTTTGTTTTCCAAAGATCTGGTTGTAAAAGC
This sequence comes from Emys orbicularis, assembly GCF_028017835.1. NCBI lineage: Eukaryota > Metazoa > Chordata > Testudines > Emydidae > Emys > Emys orbicularis. The sequence continues at coordinate 236,376,198 of NC_088683.1, read as the reverse complement.
TTTTGTGGCAGCTTTCTATCTGCTTTGCCTTGCCCTGTGTTTTATTCTTCTCTGTAATTTAATTGATTATTCCTGTTCAGTTGATTTATCAGACAGTGCAGGATAGAGTCTTTGCCCCTCCTTGCTTCAATCCCTGTTTAAGACATTCTTTCCTTTGCATTTCTGGTAAGTATTAAAGCAAAGAATCAAATCTGAAGCCAAATACAAATATTTTTTAAACATCTATACTTTCAAGCAAAAGCAAGGGGCAAACAATTCAACATTAAATGGAAACACTGATGAACTCAATAAAATGATGTTTAATATGGGCCAAATGCTATAGTCATGACTCAGGCAGAATACTGATTGAATGGGAGTTTGCCTAAGTAAGAATAGTTGTATTATCCCTAAATAAGAGCCACTAAAACTTCAATTGTGTTGCAGCAATGGGTTTAGGACACAGTACTGTGACATTTTGCATTGGAAGGAAATCATCACACTAAATTACAGTACGTTATTCTCACTGATGAGAATTACTGCAGTAAGTGACGAGAATGATTGAAGTACATCTATAGCAGGGGTTCTTCAACCGGGGCTTGTGATCCTTCAGGGGGTCGGTCATAAGGTGGTTACATGGAGGTTGAGAGCTGACAGCTCCCAGCCCCCATTAAATTAAATTATTCTCCCCCACACCCCATTTTTAATGTATAAGGGGAGAATCACACTCAGAGGCTTGCTGTGTGAACGGGGTCACAAATACAAAAAGTTTGAAAACCACTGATCTATAGAGAATAAAGTTCCTCTTTTTTGATTCCATGGGAAACATCTCATTTAAACCTCCCAAGGGTATTTAATATTGGAGGAACTTGAAGGCTTCTCAGCCAAAGTCCAAAACTCCAGCTTCCTAGTCACCAAACTGCTGTGGGGCAGGAGAAACATGAGAAGCCTTTTATTTTTGCAGTTTCAGTCTTGATTATTGCACAAGATTTTTTTAGGACCTTAATTGTCATAAGCAGATAATTCTTTTAGGTTAGAGATTCAGAATGCATCCGTTCCTGGCAACAGACTTTACTCTCTGACTCTCCAGCTCCCAGCGCCAAGGAGTTAAAAGTGATTTGTTTGACTTGGTTCCACTGCCTTACATAAATAGCACATAATTTCTAATTTCACACAGTCAAGATGGCCAGAAAATCCAACCACAAGCAAGTTCTTCTTTTCATTGATAAAATTTGAATTCATGCTACTTATGGAATGTACAGTGTTTCTCTAATCCCAGACCTGTGTCCAATGGAGGAAATGAAAGGCATGTTTTTCTTCTGAACAAGAAACCATTGTATCTGTCTAATTACTATATACTTTTTTGATAATTATGCTGGGTAAAATGATGTGTGTTTGCTAAGTGCTTTGCATAACTCGAGGTGTGGAGTTATTCCCGTTAACACACATCCTGAAGTGCATGTATAATTGCCATCATAAAACAGCATTCAGCCTGAATATTATTTTAACACAGAAGACCAGATCCTACATTGCTTGCATGCTCCAAGTTCAGTGATATTAATGGAACATTCAGAATGAGGCCCATAAAGAAGAGAAGATTGAGCCCAGTCAAGTCAATCTGGCCTTCCAACCTGTGGCATTCATTGGCATGCATATATATATATAATTAGATGCTCTGAAAGTCTACTCAATCATAAATAGAAATATGTATTGGAGGGTGTAGTAAAGCCATAAATAAATGTATTGTAAAATAATGTATTGTATTATCCCCTACACTTCCTGGGATGGACAGAACAGAAGTCAGGTTGTGGAAGGAGGCTGTGCAGTCTTCATTGCATCATTCCTCTCTTCCCTTGGCCCACAGAGACTCTTTTGAAAGTGCCACAGAGGGATATAGGTTTTCTGTGTGGGGTTATGGTGTGCTGGTTTGGGGTTGCAGGGACAGCTGCAACAACATCACCATATTTCCTTGAAATACTCCAGATTTTTGCAGTAAGTTAGAGGGTCTCTGTGTGGATGGCCCGTGCCTCCAGGAAACCACAGGCCTAGAGTGAAAACCCCTACCATTCATAAAAACAATTTTCTCAACAGCAGCACCCCCATCTAGCCCTTCCCCCGGGGGAACAACAACAACAACAACAACAAATCCAAAATTCAAAGACAAAACAAAAAGACCTGAAATAAACAAATCAACCAAAAAACAATCCTAAGAAGGGAGACGAGCCAGAGACTCTATAAAAACCACTAGGGACTCTACTGTTGCTAAGCTATTTCACATAGAAGGTACTCAGATACTATAGTCATGGGCAGCAGTAGAAACTCTTAGATAGATAGATCCATGGTTGAAGGATAAACCTGGTTTCCAGACAGAAATCCAAGGAAACTTCACAAGTCTAAAGCTGTGGTTTCCCCGCATCTACACATGAGTAACCTGTGCAGCAGAATGATCTAGCTCATTGTAAACACGTATACAAAAACAATTTCTTAATGATTATTAATACAGTACATGAACAACATTTCATTGTTTAAAGTTTTATTGAGAGAAGATTTAATGTAATTATTTATTAAAAATAAAATGGTTTCTTACAGATAAAAATAGTCTTTATACCAATATTTTACGTCAGTTTAACTGTCTTTCAATTCAAAGGATCCACAAAGCACCCTCTAGAGTAGCCACTTCATCCATCATTAAAACACAATCATTTCTGGTTTGGAGCATGAGAGCTGTTTAATATAGTTCACCGCAACACTTCACAACCACTCATGACAATAAGTGAAGAAGAATACCACAACCACTTGCAACTGCAGTGGTAGATTTCCTTTCTTAGTTGTTATCTGGCCAAGACGTCAGTACTAAGATCAAAATTCTTGTTAAAGAAGTCATGAGATCTTTATTTTTACTGACTTTGTTATGCTACTTGATTAAAGTAAAATGTTAGATTTAGAATAAAAAAAAAACACGCACACAAAAACAATATAGAGTTTTGAGGGGGAAGTAGAAAACTTTTGATCTATACTTTAACGTTTCATTACACCTTGTGTTCCATTTCACGTCTTTTAGGGATGGACATGAGCATGATTTCTTCAACTCTTTTCATTGTTATTTATATTAAAGTAGCAGAGGCCATTTAGGAGTAAGGCACTATCATAGTGGGCCCTGTGTAACTGCAAACCAAGACCGAGTCCCTGCCCCCCCAAAGAACTTTCAGTCTAATTTTAAAAACAATGAGTGATTATAATTATCAGAGCGAGGACAACGGTAACAGTGATAAGCATATACAGTTACATAATCTTGCTGTGGGCGGAATAGATTGTTTAAAGCCATTATTTATTTATTTTAAATACTAAGGTATAAATTCATAGGCATCCCTGACAGACAAGACACTTGAATCTGCTGTGGCGAAGAAGAGGGAGCCATGATCACACTTGCAGGTCAGGAAGATAATTTTAACCATCACAATCCCTACTTGATTCTGGAAGGCAGTGAAGGCTAAGCCCTTTTTGGCTTCCAAACCTAATTAGACACTTACATTTTATGGCATTTGTCTTTTAGGAAAGATAAAAACATAAAAAAAAGTTGTTAGGCACTATATTTACTGAGAAGCAGGGGATCATAAAACACATGAAGCCAGCCCACTGTAAAGATTTTTCCTGCTATCAGGATGTATTGTTCACCCACATTTACTCCGGCACCTATGTTGGCAGGTATTGTGTTGGATCCTGGTGCATGACTCCTGCTGGCAATCAGCACAGTCCCAAACTTAGGTGGAGGCAGGCTAGAAAATGGGCATAGGCAGGGCAGCCAGGAAGCCCTATTGTATCTCCATTTACATTCATTTCCTGGTTTTACTTTCTTATAATCCTGATATTAGGCCCAGTCCTACAGAGAGGTCCCATTGGCTTCAATGGGAACACCACGTGCAGACTGAGCTCTTTTGGCCTCACTCAACCAAACTACTATCTACTTCAATGGGAGTTTTGCATAAGGCCAAATTCTACCCCCCTGCACAAAATCTTACAGAGGGCACTTTAAGGGGGTGTGGAATCCTCCCCGCACCCTCAGGATGGGGAGTATATGCAGGAGTGCCCTCAGGATGGGGAGTATATGCAGGAGTGCCCGAACCTTGGGGGGAGGGGGGAGGAAAGGAGGCACAAGGCCCGCCCATCTCTGTGGCCCCACCCCCTACTCCTCTTCTTCCCCCCAAGACCCTGCCCCCTGGCCAGGCCGGAAGTCAGAGCTGGGCAGCTCTTACTACTGCCCAGATCTGGCTTCCGGCTTAGCCAGGGGGCAAGATGAGGAACAGGGGTGGGGCCATGGTGTGGGGCCAGGACTCGTGGCGAGGGGGGACTAAAGCCCACCTCAGCCCCCGTCCCCCCCCCAGAAAAAGCTAGTGTTGCTGGCAGGGGCTGTGCTTCACGGTGGGGAAGTGGATCACCTTATCAGCTCCCCCATGGCACCATTGAGGCTAGCAGTTTGAGGGGGCAATGTGGCCCCCTGTTCCCCCCACTATGCTCATGTTAAAAAGCAGGTTCCAGTGCCCCTGAGTACATGTGTTCCACACTTGTACTTCAATTCCCTTGCTATTACTGCCCACTAGATCCAAGCCATCACTTTTCCTCTCACAACGCATCGCCTCCCCCCAGCCTGTATCCTAAAGCCCTTCCTTATATACCCTCACAGAGCACTGCTCCTCAAAGCACAGGAGATGTGCATTCTCTCTGTGTATCCTCTTACCATCCAGGCTCCCCCTGGAAGAACAGATAAGCAGTGGTTCCTCTGTATTTGGGCTTGCCAAACAAATAGGATATTTTGGGGGCAGAACTGCTTAATGGGTTTCACTGTAAATATATCAGTGTTAGAGCTTCTCCACCTCTGACATAGATGGGTTCATGGTAGTCCCTGCTTAAAGAGAGAACTTTCAACAAACCTTCTGTCTTCTTCCAGTAGACTTTGACCTGAAGCTGATTATCTTGATAGAAAGGAGCTCCAATTTCAAGAAGACGAGCCGGTCTCCTTCTTTGAAAGGGTGGAAGAGGATCAGCTAGTCCTTTCCGGGTTTTCCCAATTGGAGAGGTCTGTTCTTCTACAACATACAACACCATCAAGAAATATCTTGGTTTAATACAATATACAGCGTAACTTACAGGGTGTGGGTGCTACGTTGAAATAAATATGCCTTTGGTATACTGAAACAGCTTACTAACATATGTCAGTATTTAGGAACAGAATTTGAATATACCCCAGGCATCCTCAGTTTAAAAAAACAGTAGTATTGTATCCAAGCTTTGAATCAGCACTTTCACAACCTGAAACTTGTAGATTCCATTTAGGGGACAATTTTTACATCTGATTATGAAACATGATGTATTTAATTAATTACAGTACTTGAATGGAAAGTAAAGATGCAAATGATCAAGAAGCTGCTGAGGAATCAACAATATATTGCAAAGAAAGGAGAGGAGACTCAGGTTTGATTTATTCATTAAAATAATTGGATAAAATGTAAATGTGAAGGTTCTGCCTTATTTACAACTAGTTTCAACTAAAGCACCAATTGCTTAATGTTCATCAAATAAGTTGTAGTGCCTCGTTCCTTTCCTTAATCAACTTCTTCCTGTCCTTCTTTTAAGAAAAATCAAACAATCACCAAATGTGGATAATTTTATTCTTTACACACACACACAAATGTCTATAGTGTGACTTTATCATGACAAATTATAAGCGGGTTGTAAAGTGATACAAAGAAGGAAAAACAAAAATTGGACCCATAGGGTGTGTTTTGGTTTACAGGTGCATGTCCTGTTCTTCCCTCTATTGATCTGTCCATTCTTGGGAACAATCAGGGGTTTGAATAAGACAATCCAATCCCTACATATCTATCACTTCAGAAGGAGGTATTCATGTTGTATGTTTCACAAGAATGAAACAGACAAGCAGAGTGGAATGATAAGGTAATATGTTTCTGAGCATGGAGAAACCCCTTAGGGTCTGATCCAAAGCCCACTGAAGTTAATGAGAATCTTTCCATTAACTTCAATTACCTTACTGGGCTTTGGATCAAGTCCTTTGTTTTCTGTAGTTGGTTATCTAGCTGAAATGGTGGAACCAAAAAGATTTTCAAGATTAGGAGGCTGTGGTGGGGCGTCTGCACCACACTGGCAGAAGAGGGGTTAAAGCAGCCCCAGGGAGGCTGGAAAGGAGGCAGCCAATTAGGAAAGGGCTTGTAGAGACAGCCAATCAGGAGGTTTAGAGAGACAGCCAATCAGGGCCAGGCTGGGCCATATAAGAAGCAGTGGCGTAGCCAGGTGGAGGGAACGAGGGAGCGATAAAAAAAAAAAAGGCGCCACCCACTGCGGCGCTTTCACTCACCCGGCGGCGCTCCGGGTCTTTGGTGGCGGGGGGGCCCTTCACTCGCTCTGCGTCTTCGGCGGCATTTCAGTGGCGGGTCCTTCAGTGCCGCGGAGCGAGTGAAGGTCCCGCCACCAAAGTGCCACCGAAGACCCGGAGCGCCACCAGGTGAGTAAAATAAAAGCGCCGCAGTGGGTAGCGCCTTTTGGCCAATAAGAGGCGCTGCAGTGGTGAGTGACACACCCCATTACAGAGGCATGCTCCAATATGTCATGATAGGTAAAATTTGGCTTGTAGAAAGAGACCTTCTAAACACATTAAAATGTATTACTAGCACGCGAAACCTTAAATTAGAGTGAATAAATGAAGACTCGGCACACCACTTCTGAAAGGTTGCCTACCCCTGATCTAGTCTGACCTCCTGTATAACACAAACCATAGAACTCCAAAATAATTCCTAGAGAATATATTTTAGAAAAAAACCATCCAATCTTGATATTTCATCCAATCTTCATTTACCTCTTCTGAGTGAATTTAGAGTAGAACACTAACAAACAACAGGAAGGAAAAATAATGCTGACAACCAAATTATAGAGGCTTTGAATATCATATACAATGGTGTATGCTAGATCACTTTATAGTGTGAGAATAAATGGTCTGGAATGGATATTTTTCTGGCATTTTCCATACTGATTACTTTCATACACAACAGCAACTACAATATATAGTACAATCTATAAATTATGTATACTTAAGCACTGCAAAAATCTCTGGGCTAGATTCTCAGTTGATGCAAATTGATGTAGCTCCACTGAAGTCACTAATGAATAAATAACAGCTAACACTATCATAATATTCATGCAATATTTAGCTTTCTGTGAATATCCTCACACACACGTGCACGCAAGCTGTTTATGCAACTATTCATGAAAAAATGAACAAAGAGTTGTGAATCAAAGTGAATTGAATTGATTTGTTGTCAAAATGAAATCACAGGCTTTAATTAAATTAATGTTCTTGAATATTTGCATGCAAATCTACTAAAGAAAATAACAGAGGTTTGAGACCAACCAGAAGTATAGCTCAGTCATGTACTTGGATTTAAAAAACCCTAAAAAACCAGTCAAAGCAATAGCCTAAAAATTCACCAAAGTAATATTAAACCGATCATGAGCAAAAAGCAATCAGAGATGAGGTAGATAGCAGACTTCACAGAAATATAATCCAGTCTATTTTCTGAAGCTATAGAGGGTAAAAGAGTCAAGGAGAGATCAGACTATCCCAAAGAAACTGTAGAAGAGAATTTAAAGTTAGTTCTGGTGATGAGTTCCATTGAAGTGAACAGTAATTGATGAAACCACACAACTCACATATGCAGTTTAGAATAAATGAACCCCTGTTGGTAAAGATTTTGTAAGTCAAATATGATCTGCATTGGAGTCTGGAAGCAGAAAAGTGTCAGAGGGTAAAAAAGGAAAGTGAAGCAAACATTCCCCTTTCCTTCCTTCTCAGCAACACAACCTGCTAGTGAACTCAGCAATGAGAGTGCAGAGGCTCAGTGCTACACAGACTCTAGGGGCACTTTTGGGTACTGGTGCTGCAGCAACACAGTGCCCAAAACAGTGAGCCAGATTCTGACGTTAGTGAAACCAGTCTGAATCCAGAAGTCGATCCACCAAACAAAAAGGAGAGTCTCTAGATTTACACCAATGGAAGAGAGATCACAATCTGCCCAGTGACTATGCTGAAAACTATCTAATAACAACATTAAATACTAATTCATAGCACTGATATACCAACTTTCATCAAAGAACCTCAAAGTTCTTATGAAAAATAACTGACTAACAAGACCCCTCTGAAGTAGAAAAGTAGATGTTATTATCCCCATTTTATAGATGAGGAAAGAAGTTTCTTGTGCAAAGTCACTCAGTGAGCCAGAATCCAAGGACAGGACTTTTAGTCCCTGATCTCAATTCAGTATTCTAATCACTTGATCATGTATCATTGTGTCTATAGTTTACATGGTTAACACTGTTCTATGAAGTTTTTACTTTAATTCAAACTCATTTGATTAGTTTTATGATCAAAATCTACTTATTATCTTCAACAGATCTGCTAAGTCTTGCACAGTTGGGGTTAATTTTAAAATCATTTTTAACCAGAATTTCACTATGATGATGATGAATTGTGAAATGTTTCAATAACACATTGCCAGTCCCCTACATATTTTCTTAGACTCTTGCTCATATCAAATATTGCCACTGAGCCTTGCTTCAGGGGACAGATAGCACAATAATTCAGAGCATTTGGCCTTTTCAGTTCTGCATTCATGCCTTTGCTATAAGACAAGCAATAGCTCTGCTTATGTTTGAACTACCCAGTTTTGTGATCTGTTACTACAATCTGTATAACCAGTAAAGAGATTTTGCTGACAAATTCTGGGCTGATTCTGTTCCCATGAAAATAAATGGTAAAAGTCCCACTGAATTCAATGGGAGAAGGACTAAGCCCTTAATTTGCAGTGCTTTTGAAACTTCATCCAAAGTCAGCCTAAGCATTTTCGTATGTTTCAGTATTGCCTGTTCTCATGATTTTATGGCAAGTCTCACAATATTTGTTGATTTTCTTTAAAAAGCCTTAGAATCATAATATTATGTGAGAATCTCTGCTTTCGTTTTTAAAAAAAGTAAGGCCCAGATCTCAAAGGCATTGATTTCAATGGGAGTTAGGCACCCAAATGCCTTTGAGGATCTCGGTGTAAGTTTCTAACCTTCATAGTTGCGGAGAAAAGCTTAAAAACATGAACTCTAACAGCTCAAAAAACAGAAAGGAAAAAACGCCCCCCACCCCAAATAATTTCTATTAATCTTATGGTTTTTAAGATAATCTCATTTTTTTTATAGCCTGTCATATAATTTTTGAAAGCTTGGGACTGGCAGTTCTGGGGCCTGCCGAACAATTTTTCAACCTTTCCTCTCACCCACCCACCTACACACACACCAAGCACAACTTACTTGTACTCACAGCAATGACACTTCTGTAAACAGATCTAGCCTGAGGGCTTGGAGAAAGATAGCAAAATAATCCTTTGGGGTATATCCAAATGTAACTGACTCATTTCGTATAAAAATAATGTATGTGTGTTGCAGGCGGAGGGGGAAGGAAACTCAGTTCCGTCTCTCTCTCCTGCTTCAGGAAAACAAAAGCACCATTGTTTATAATGGGTTTTTTGCATATTTGTCAACTTTTATATCTAGGTATATATAGAATATATCTTATTTGTATCCAAAACAGACTGAACATGCTTGCTGAGCGGTCCAACTACATTAGCACTCAGAATATTCAGTACTGGAATACAGAATGATATAAGAGTTAGAAAAACTGTTGCGATTAATTTTAATTTTGCTTATAACGTAAAAGGGAAACTAATGCAAAAGGAATGAAAGATGGGAAGAGCAAAGATGGGTAAAATGGCAAACTTTGGAAACTGTTTGTGCTCTAATCCTGAAAACTATTACTGTCATAAGCATCAGTGGTTGTATCTGGTTAATCAGATGACACATCAGCAGTTGGAAGGGCAGATCAATCGTGACCTTGACCTTAGACAAATTATTATTCAAAGAGTATTTAACTAAGTTTGAGTGTCACAGTATAGGCCCCTCGGGATTTAAAGAATTTTCCACTGTATTGTTTAGCATATGAGTTTAGTTTAAGAAAGAACTTAATACCTCAAGACTTCATCTTGAAGGTAGGTGCTGTGCATGTGATACAAGTTTGTGATTAACTTCTTGTCAACCAGGGACACACAGTTTTATATTTTAAGATCTTAGTAGGAAAATCAATCCTTTGTCCGAATCCACAGGAAATATAAATTTGGACTAAGATCTGAATTTATGGGCTACTTGAAGTTGCCAACATTTTAAAAACTTTTGCAAGAGAAAATTGTACCATTAAGCCAGTGGTCTGGGATTTGCTTCTGCTCTATTTATTGGGAAGTTTAATGTGTATTTGGGGGAATTTTATCACTAATATAATACTATGACTCTGATCTTGCAAATATGCACATAGTTAACATGTTTATTTTTTAAAGTAATTTTCAAAACAGGCGAGGTAGATAAGATTTATAGCCCCAATTTACAGATGGGGAAATGAAGACAGAAAAGTTAAGTGACTTGCCCAAGACCACGGAGTCATGCTATTATACAGCCACCTATAATGGGTGTTTTTTTGTTTGTTTGTTTTAAATCGGAGAAATCATCAGTTAAAACAGAGCGTAAGAGGAATTGGATGCAGTTACTTACTATTAATAGTTGTTTGAGTTGAGCTGAAATAGAGAGACACCTTGGCGCTTTTCAGTCGTACTTGTCCCCAGTATGTTACTGCCTGCAGTTCCACCATGTAGTTGCTGTTGGGTTGCAGTCCTTCCAGGACCACATAATTTTGGGACTATAATGAAAGAGAATATACACGCAGAACAGTTATGGGATCACTGAAACACTGGCTCTTATTAAATTAAAAGCAGGCCTATTGTCTTAGGCACACAAAACTCTTGTTGGAATGAGAAAGAATTATTTATAAATTTCACCAGAACTCAACTTGCTTTCTTCTTTGATTTTTATTTCATGCTTTCTTTCATTTGGACTCTGTTTTGCTGTGTTGTTTTTAAAATGCTAAACTTAGTGATGTCTACAGAACTTGTCTGTCTTTAGTAAATACAGGCATCAGCTGTTTAAGCCAAGACTAAATTTCTTTTTATATGTATAACAAGTTTTTCTGATGCCAAAAAGAATTTGGCCAGTGAAATCTAAACTTTGTGTTTCCCAGCTCCTGGACAGACTCGATTAGCTAAGCAACAGGAAGCTTTGTCTAGAGACAGCTAGTCCGAGGACAGATAGAACATACTGTGCAGTATATTGAACAATATTTTTCTATTTGCTTCTGTTGCTAAAATACCAACAAGAGTACGTTTCATCTTTGTTATAGAAAGAAAAGAAACAAACAAACAAAAAACCCAACAACAACTCAGTTCTCCAATGTCACCGCATGGAGAGGCACATGAACTGGATTTTCATTCTCTAGTTAACAATCCACAAAGTAGACCAATTCCCATAAGACTGCAAACAAGAGACATAGCCTTTTTGAATTCTTTCCATTTTTTATAGACTTATTCCTAAAAATGCACCCATTGTATATTTCGTCAGGCACAAATTTTACTCTGTGTTTTTATTCTGAATTCCTTGTTACTTCTCTAGCTTTCTTGTGTCAACTAGGAGTGGCGTGTCAACTATGCAGTGTCATATTTAACACCAAATAGTATGTTAGTACTAACTAAAAGTACTGAAAATTAACAATCATTACTTGGTTTGTTCAGAGATTGATATAAAATTGATTAAGCCTCTTGATTTCCCCAGTTCATGTGGTGGCACTCTTCATTTTTAAATACTGTAGGCCAAATTCTCTACTGGCAACTCCACTGACTTTATATAGATGTAATCATAAAAGCATGGACTGGATCACTTCTAAAAGCAAAACTGGTTAAAAAGTTTCAGAGTGATATTATCAAATCAGAGGAATACATCTCTCCATCCCTGGAAATGTGCAATTTTGTTTTTTAGAAAAGTTGTTCTAATATTTAATGGGTCATTGATTAGAACTGACTTCAGTGGAGTTCCATCAGGGAATGTTCCCCTTTACTACTATCACTTTATAGCTTTCACAGTATGCTGTAAAAGAAAAAAGCACAATGAGATACCTCTCTGCAGAGGTATTGTAGGGGCTAATCTCTGTTTTTGGATGAATGTGTTTGGTTGTCATAGGCTTCAATGATAGCTGTGAACGTATATGATGGCCAGAACACGGATCTACTAACAAAAACGTGTCACCTTGTATGATGGAAAACTGAGATAATGATACTTAATCCTTTGTAAAGTGCTTTCGGATCTACTGATGAAAAGTGCTATATAAGAACAAGGTATTATTTATTATCCGTTCTTAAAACATCTTGATGTAATATACTTCCTACTCATACATCTAAAGTGGTTTTAATTAAAATAACACTAAGGATCCAGTTCTATTTCAAATTTCCTTCATTTTGTGATTTAAAGGACAGCCTCACTACATACCTGGCATGGGATCCATGGGATTGGGGCCTCTTTGGTTGAAGATCTCTGACCTATAGTACTTTACCTGGAAACTGCAGACTTCACTACCAGCCTTTTATATGCCAGCTCTACTCCTGTGTCACCCAGTGGAATACACAGTGGTTCTAAGACAGCAGAGATACCCTGGAATGCTACCCTCCCTTTCTAGGTGTTTTTACCATGGGGCTTTGAATTGAAGAATAACACATAAAACCAGAGTCTCTGGTCCACTAAGTCCACTTTATGTCATGTAAAACATGGCTAGAAATAGCTAGTGAACTGCCCTTGCATAGGGGAACTCTCTGCTGGTGGAACTCTGGTGCCCCCCAATCTGCATGAGGGGACTGGGGCATGTGTCAATGGTGTTCCAGGGAGTGATTCCAGGGAACAGAGCTCCATTATGCCTGATCCTCTGTCATAGCGGAAATTAGAGTAGACCCCCTGCTGCTCTCACTTCCACTAGGGCCAGGTGGCTGAGGATCAGAGAGCTGAAATCACCTCCCTGTGGCCCAACACTCTGCACTACGTTCTCAGATGTAGTGGAGAATCAGGACTGTAATATATTGCTAGTATATTGCTCTTAATGTAACTAAGACAAGAGTCTGGCCCATGGCCTTTAATTGTTTCTATTTCTATTACCTATTAAGCTATTATAAAAAGAAAATGCAATGTGCCTAAGGGGATCACGGCAGCTAGTTTTTCATTAAACCAATGTGTTACATATCAATTCAAAACTTCTCCTATGGAAATATTTCAGTGCATTGGTACAGTAGGATTATTTAAGAAGGATTTTGTTATTATCTTGGACCTACACGGTAACTAATCCATCAGAAATGACCCTGATATGAGCAAACATATCAGAGATCCCTTGATATAATGAAAGAACTATGCTATAGATGACATTTTATTAAATGAGCATTCCATCATTAAGAGGCTTCCAGTAAAATAAGCCTTATGTTAGAGAAATAATTAGTGTTATATATTAATTGTACATCTACAATAGATTCCAGTTTATCTGGATTTAGACTCTTAAAATATTTCCATCTGTATATATGGTTCAATTCTGCTGTCAATCAGCACTTGCTCCTCTCTTTGACTTCAATGAGCATCTACAGAACAATAACAATGCTTATTTCTAAAAGCAAAACTGGCTATAAAACTATCAGTGATCTTCTTGAAAATTAAAAGGAATACACCTTTCCATCCTATTTATTTATGTGACTTCACATTTATTTGGTACAGCGCAATTTTGTTTTTTAAACCAGAAATATGTTTTAATATGCCATGACTGATTAGGAGCATTTGTGCCTCATTTTCCAGTTTGCTCCTTACCCCATCAGTAGTCTTCCTTCTTTTCTTCTTAGCTGGGATGACAGACTTGCTGCTGACTGTCCAGCTCCAGAAGACTTTGTAGTGATGAACTGGGATATCAGGTTCTTCTGGGAGATCCCAAATAATCCTTACAGTTACACTTCCATCATTATTTGTAGTGGAGTTGGCAATTCTGAGATTAGCTGGGGCTGGTGGAGCAGATGGGTCTGGAGTAAAAAACAAAACAAAAAACCCCAAGAATATGAAGTAATATGGATTAAGTAAAGATGACCTTTCTCAGTAACTATTCTATAGATTTAACTGCTGAACTCATAACACCAGCTATCATCATCAAAGTTTGCTTCATTCTTAAAAAACAACTGAATATGTTTCATCAACTTTTGTAAATTATACCACTTGGAATCCAAACTCTTTTCAAATGTACATTCTGGGATTAGGTTTAGTTGTGCCATTATTCTGCAAGTCTTGTTCAACATTTATTATGATGTTCAATAAAAAAAAGTATTAAATTACGGGTTTTACTTCTGGCTGAGATACAAAACACATGTAAGGAACTGTATAAAACAAAAATGTTTTATAGATGGTCCAAGAGAAAAATTAACTTCCTTCCAGGAATGAAGAGTAGAACACTGAATTTTTCTCTTCAGTATCCTAAGAGAATTCTCAGGAGATAAGATCTATGTATGTCCCTATCTATCTGTCCATCCTTCGAGGTTCTGATATCAGTGCCCAACACCATATTATTTGAGCATTTCCTTAGAGTAAAAATAACAAAGACACATCTCTCTTCCTTTCCTGCCAGCTAATAATACTTTACATGCTCATCATTCTAATCTATGCATTCTATTTCAAATAAATAAGATCAATGAACAAATCCTTGCATCTTACAAGGCCTACTATTTTAATTTCTGGTATGTAATGTGGATCCTGCAACTGCCTCTGTATTTGTGGACCCATGAATCAACTCAATGATTTATATAGCCAACACAATTCTAATGTGTCTATCACCTTAAAATCTAGGCAGCAATAGCATCTTCATTCAAAAACAACAAGGAGTCTGGTGGCACCTTAAAGACTAACAGATTTATTTGGGCATAAGCTTTCGTGGGTAAAAACCTCACTTCTTCGGATGCATAGAGTGAAGTGAGGTTTTTACCCACGAAAGCTTATGCCCAAATAAATTTGTTAGTCTTTAAGGTGCCACCAGACTCCTTGTTGTTTTTGTAGATACAGACTAACACGGCTACCCCCTGATACTTGATCTTCATTCAAGGATCTCAAAGAGCTTTATGAATATAAATTAAGTCTCACAACACTTTGAGGTAGGGAAGTACTATTCTAGCCATTTTATAGATTTATTTGGATTTGTAATTTAAATAATAATTTAAATAATTCAAAACAAAAAGACCATTTTAAAAATACAGCCAAAAAACAGCCTCCCCCAAACCCGAAAATAACCACAGAAATAACTATAACATCCTTACAATACTGTCAGCCCTTATCACATTCCTTTCTCTCCAGGAGAGAGAGTAAAGCCTGAGTAAAGAGGGCATGCCTCAAGCTTTACCTCAAGGTCAACATATGGACTATTCCTCACCATGCAGGAGAGTGAATTCAAAAGCTGAGGACTCTCTCAAAGCATGTCCTACCAACACCAACCCCTCTTTCATGCAGAAGAGGCGTCCAGCTTAGGCAGTTCTGCTGTCTGTAACTAGGACAGTAAGATCCAAGAGAGTGGCAAACTATGGCATAGGCCAGCAAGTCAGTGATAGAGCCCAGAAGAGAATTAGGAGGCAGTCCTGATTATGAGGACCCTATACTACATGTGGGGCTGGTAGCACTGCTTATTAAGGTTGCCTGGCACTTCCCATTATAAGATCTTACTTTTTAATTGCTTATAACTTTCCCAAACTGTAAGTGTTTGGGCTGAAATTTTCCATGTCAAGTGTCTGCCTCAGGTTGAATAGTTTTGCAAAATTTCAGCCCAAATGGTCCAGATGTTTCTAAGACTGAGACTAGGGGAAAATACATTGTTTAACCCTGGTAATCTTTTCTTTGAAATGATTTCTTTGAACTCCCAAAGAGCAAGTGATCGTGCTTGTGCCTAGGGTGGCAGTGTCTCAGAAGTACATTCCCTGTAAGGTCTGCCCCAGCTGTTCAGGGCCAGTGTAGGGCCTGACACTGAAAATGAGAGGAGGGAACCGGTCTCTCCTGTGCTTCCAGTGACACTCCTATTGGCACCCAGGCAGCCGGAATGGGGAAGTCATATGATTTGAATTCAAAAGATAGGAAATGTCAGAATTAAGGTTATCTGTGCAACCTTAATTTGGCTCCCTTGTGTGTATGTATTACAAGACAGTTTTTAATTACGTTATCATATACTGTTCTTTCCACAGGACTCCTGCCTCAGTCAGTGCACAGAATGGTTCTAGCCTCACAAAACCCTTGGTATTATCTCCCTTTTATTCTCTGAGGCACAGAGAGATTAAAGTCAAAAGTATCCATTAATTTTGGATGCCCAATTTGAGATACCTATGAACTATTTTTCAGAGTACTTAGCATCACATAATACCGTATAACTTCAAAGCACAACTCCCATTGACTTCAGTTGCAGCTGTGAATGCTCAGCACTTCTGTAAACCAGACCCCAGGATCTGAAGTCAGGCAGCCAGAAAATGAGGAACACACAATTAGTGACCACTGTGAAAAGTTTGGTTTAAGTGATTTGTCCAGCATTACCTAGGAACTCTGTTGCAGAGGCTGGGATAAAATCCAATTCACCAGAGCAGCAATCAGCTCCCTTAACCAGAAGACCCTCCTTTTTCTTCCTGCAATCCTGTCTCATTCACTACACACTTCCCAACTTCTGCAAGAAATGAGGCTGGGGTTAGGGTGACCATATTTCCCAATACTGACTATGGGACACCAGGTAAACTTACTCGTATTCAAGCAAGTTCAACGGCAATCAATCAGAACTATGCAGTACAAATGTTAAAATTATCATCGAGTTGACAAAGCCCCTGTTAAAAAGAAATACTGCGTAGTTGGATTCTTTTTATTTACCTTCTTTAAGGCTTTAGGGTTCACATGGGGAGGGATGTCACACACACACACACACTCCCGTACCCCTCTCTCACACAGGGGGGTGACCGACCAAACCCTTCCTGCCCAGCGCTCTCTTCCCTACATGCCTGGCTGGGCCCCTGGGACGGACCCGGCTCTCCGGATACCTGGCACTGCATCTTCCCGAGGCAACACGTGTGTGTGTGGGGAGGAAAGGAGGACACGCAGGGTAAGAATGTGGCCAGCAACAGCCTTTCGGCACTGTGTGGGAGGGAAGGGATGTGAGCTGTTTCCAGCCTCAAGGGAGGAGTGGGTGAGGAAAGGATGACCTGGCCCGTGTCTTTGCAGAGTTCATCTCTTCTCCCCACATCCCCTGTGGCTGGAAGCAGTTTGTCCCTTCCTGTCCACACAGTGTCAAAAGGCAGCTAACACCTCCAGGCTGCTGCTGGCCACCAACATAACCCAGCCGCCTCCTGTCCCCCAGCTACAGCACAGGCAGGAAGGGGTTAAGCCCTAAGGTTGCATTGTGCACCAGGGCCCAGGGAACCTGACTGAGGGGCGGAGAGGCTTCCCCGTGCCAGTGCTGTGCGGTGCTTTGGCACATGCAGGGCTTGGCTCCTCTTGGCCAGGGCCCCGGGTCTTGGGGTCTTGGGCTTTCCCGGGGGGCTGGGCCAGCCGGAAACGGGATGGGGGGCAGGGCCCTGCAGGCCAAGAGCAGCACACAGCGGGGACTGTGCTGACGGACCAGCAGGGGGAGCAGCCGGCCCTGCGCACTGCATCTTCACCCCGCCACAAGCCTTGCACATCCACCCCCTCGTCAGCCACTGGACCCCCACACACACCGCTGGTGGGCGGGCAGCTGGTGAGCAGGGATCAGGCCAGCAGCAGGACCCGCCAGTACTGATGGGGGAGAAGGGAACTGAAAATACAGGACAATTTGCCCATTTTTAAGAAAAAGTAGGGACACCTACAGGAGGGCTTAAATATGGGACTGTCCCTTTAAAAACGGAACATCTGATCACCCTAGCTGGGGTCCTACACACAACTTCCTTTACTACACACCCCGATTCATCTCCAGAGCAGGTCCATCCTGTGCACTGAATGAGGCAGAGACCCTGAGAAAAAAATAGTGTGTGATCATGTAATTAAAGACTGTATCATAATGATACAAGGAGACTGAATTAAGGTAAACAACATCACAATGAAAACAATTGACTTATACAAGGAGTGAATTTGGCCAATATTTTAAATGGCAAACTCTTTAGTAAAACAAGACAATTTGTCTTCATTTTTTATGCTTGTTCTAGCCCAACATCATCAGCATCAAAACACTATGGAACTGTAAAAGAGAAGTTCTTGATCCAGAGTAAAGCAGTGAAACAAGAAAGATTTACATTAAAATTTAAAAGCATATCAGCTAAAATAACACATTTTGTCAAATGTCAAGGTATATTACTAGCTTATAACAAACAAAGTAATATGGTTGAAAAGACTCATTTTGCATGTGAACTGTAGGCCTAATGAACCATCACTTATTAGCAGAAATAAAGCTGGAGGTGTGTAAAAGGGACACCAGACATTCATTTACTGCGTGATTCACCTGAGTGTTTTTATAATGGTAAATGAGCTGTTAAATGAACTTTCCAGGCACAGAAAGTTCATCAGATAATCCCCACGATAAATGGTCTCACTGAAAAATCCCATCATTTAGGGGATGCAAACTGACATGATCACAATTAATAAGGACAGCATTTCCTATTTAAAGATTAGCAGATGTGAAATAATGAATGGCTTATTACTGTCACTAAAAAGGAATTTCAAATAATAATGGCTGCTCCTGTTCCTCACATATTCCACTCAACCTCATTTTTGGTCATAAAAATTACCAAGTATGCTTGAGTTATTGGACTCAGGCAATTCAATCTTACTTTCCCTAGTAATGAGGAGTCCTCACATCTTCACACTTGCTCTAAATCTTTCAGCTCTCTTGGAAACCAGTTTCCCATTTTCCCTCAGGTGAAGTGTTGCCCTGATAGTCACTTCCTTAACTGTGAAGAATCCACTGCCTCAGTCTTAAGTATATAATTAATCTAGCTCTGTATATTGGGAGAACAACTATGAGTGATGTATTTCCCTAGTTAATCTTAAACTAATGTCGGGGACTGTGCTCTAATATAATTTATTGTCTACTTTCTACATATGTTAAAACAATCTGTACATGAGAACTGTCATATCACAAGGAAATTTATTGAGATCAATTAAAAATATATGGTTCATAACTATATGTTTCATGATTTGAGTGCTATGGGCCAACTTCTGAATGTGTTACTAAGGACAAATCTTTGATTGACTTAAAGTTTTAGCTATTTATTTTACATATTTTGTCTACTGTATGATAGTGTGAGAAGCAATAAATGTTTTAGCAGTATGAGTGTTGGATGTGCTTCAAGGCACTATGATAATACCAATAAATCAACATCATCGTCATCATATTGCCCATCACGGCAAAGCCATAGGTGAATTATACAGGTCATCTCATGTGAGCATCAAGTAAACCACGTGACACCATTATCTATATGTTACAGAAGAATTATTTTAAGGGTATTTTACATAGTATGTCTTTGCAGGTGGAAGGATACAAAAAATAAGTTATTGAGACTATTTTTTTATCCCTTCACCTATTAAGATGGGTGGCTTCATTTTTATAGTGCAATTGTAGAGGGCTCAGGGAGCTCATAAAAAACTTCTAAAAATGAACTGAAATAGCTTCTCTAGATGTATAACTCTGACAACTTTAAAATCTGTTATCTCCGGCTCATTAAGGGCTAGAAACAAGTGTTGTGTGTCCCTTTGAAGCTGGGACTCTCCCCTTCCCAATTGGATAAAGCTTCTGCTTTTAGCCTGGTGGGACTGCAGGTAATGGATATTTTTATGTATAGAAAAGTTCCCAGTACCCAAAACAGAAACTGGTCCATCCTGTAAAGTGACTGTATGTCCTTTTTCACATGATACCTCCCAGTGTCCTGGAAACTTTCAGGAAACCTGAAATGTCCCTATGTTTTCATTTCATCACTGAAAACATATGGCGTGAAATCCTGGCCCACTGAAGCCAAAGGCAAAACTCCCATTGAATCACAGAGTTGGGTTTTCACCCAGAATATTTTTTATAACTACAAAATGTTGGTGAAAGACATTGCTATACCAAATAACATTTGCTCTGGCTTTACCAGAAACCAACAGACCAGCTGAACAAACATGCAGTGTGATGAAAAGCGTTTGGTAAGAAGTGAAGAGTTGAATGGGAATAGATGCTACCAGAGCTGTTCTTTTGCTGAAATGGAATGTTAACACCATTCTTCAGAGTTCCATGAAAAACTCATTCAGAATACTAAGGCCTAGATCCTAACTCCATTTAGGTACCTAAATTCCTTTGAGGATCCGGTCCTACGTTACTGGAAAAAAATCTTCTTTTCTAAGGGATTTATATGTAACCCTGCTGAGTCACATGCCAGCAGTAGTGACAACACCACATATTTTTTCCCAAGTATTCTCTTTTGTGTACCTATTTTGTGGTCCTAAAAATGTCACCACATTTTTTTTAAAATTATTTTTATCATGCTGGTCCTTGGACTTTTGGGGGGAGAAATTTCACATTTGAGGGAGAAAGAGGTAAAAATTCTCAGGACTGGTGATTTTTTAAAAATATAGCACTGTTTGAAGTTGCTTAAAAATTTGGAATATTAGAATAAATCCTGTGAAGACAGATTAGCAGGCTGAAGGCAATATGAATACTGTCTGTTTGGACAGTAGCAATAAAATATTGCCTGGAGGTGGGGAATATTTCCTGAGATTGTGATGTAGGTACAGAATTCCAGCTGTTATAATTTGTCATACCTCCATTTAAGTCAATGGAGTCTATTGAAATCAATGGAATGATGACAATTTACGCCAGCGGAGGATCTGTTCCATTTTATTTAAAGCTAACATATCATTACTTTGTCTAATGTCTTTACATGCAAATACTGGTACCTAATTTTATTTATAGACATTTCTATGACACTCATCACTACTACAACTGACAAAACTACCTCCATAAAAGTCCAAATATTTGGGAATCTCCCGCTTTTCTGTGATTTAAAAGGTTTTTATTTCACAGACAAAAGTCACAAGTGAGAACCAATAGAGGATAAGCCAGACATAGTGTACTGTGAACACAGATAAAGAAAGTGTCAGGTAAAACAAACTTCTTAAATATCAAATACAGAACTAACATTGTAATAGCCCCACCAGAGTGTTCTTCCCTAATAATGTGTTCCCCAATTATCTGATAACACTTTTTTCATATTCTTTCTTTTACTATTGCATTATTGAATGAAAATGTTATGCTTCTACCGGGCGCTGACAAGTCATATCATGGTTTGTACATCAAGGCAAATGCTAGTGGCAAAGAAATTTTGTATCAAAATAATGCAAAAGCTTATATAGTTCTACAGAAACAAAATACTGATTAATGTGACTACGATGCTAACCTGTTACTAGGGTAACCATATTTTCCCAAAGGGTAAACGGGATACCACCTGGGGCTGGCCCACCACCCCCTTCTCCTCCCTACATGCTGGACTGATTCGAGACACCCCCCCACCCCCCACCACCAGCCTGCGCAGGGCCGGCACGGCCCAAGCTGCTCTCCCGAGCCCTCCCTCTCGTGCAGGGCTGGCATTGCCGCTTGCCCCTCCCTCCCCCACACATTCCTCTGTGCCCTGCAAGGGGTCACACCCACTTTTTTGCCAAGACTGTGGATTTGTCCAGTTTGCTCTTGCCAACTGATGATCAGTTGGCAAGAGCAAGTGGGACAAATGCCCAGTTTTGCCAAAAAAATTGGGACGGCCAGGACAGGGCTTAAAAAAGGGACTGTCCCGGCCAAAACGGGACGTATGGTCACCCTACCTGTTACGTTATAGTTACACTTCATTAACCCCTTTTACTGATCATTTAAAATATAAATTAGATAGGTGCATTTTGTCTTGATACCTCTTTGGAAGATGACAATATTTTATAATTCCAGTTTTGGAGTTTCTCAAATGCCTATTTTTATTACTGTTGTTGCATAAGCATGTGCTTAGCTAAGGGCAAAATCAAACCTTTTCATTGCAGAAAGACTGATATCATTGTTTGCAACTCTTTCCTTTGTGGTGAGTACTGTAGTTCAAGTAAAAAAAATAAATCATCATATATACTTGAATTTGGCACACAGACCTATCCTCGATCTGGAAATAGTTCTGGGCTAAGCAACATGACACGTAAATCACTTCTCACCCCTAGAAATGATAGCTTCATTAGGTCAAGGCTGAGGTCACCGTCACAGCACATTGGGCAAATACTGCATTTGTCTGCACCATATCTGGCCTGTGTATACCCAAAGGAGTTAAATTCCTGTGTTGCTGGTTACTCTGCCTTCACATGGAAAACTTTGTCCCCATATTCCCCAAAAGAGGAATCCTTGCTGTTTAACTACCTCCTCCCCCATATTCTGAATAATTAAAAAAAAGTATTGCTATATTAATTATCTTTACTATATTGAAAACCACCTTACATCCAAAAGCACTTTGCAACCATAACAAACCAATACATACAAACTATGCAGCGGGATCACTTCATCCATTACCAAAATGCAACCATTTCTTGGTCAAAACTTGGCAACTGCTTAATGTGTAATGAGCATAATGAATAAATGAATTGTACTGCATGTCATAGAGGAAAAAGGACACTAGAACTTGGAATTCTCCTTATGAATTGTAATAATCAGAGAAAGTTTGGTTCTAATTTAGGACCTTTTTTCACTTCACATATATATATAATGGAACACCAAACACTGTCTTTTAAACATTATACCTTGTAAGTCTTTACAGAACTGTTGAAGCTGCATCACAGACAAGTTTCTAGCTATTAAACAGTTCCAAGGCATATGCCGAGGGATCCGTTTTGCCCATTGGAAATGGCACACATAAACCAGCTGTGCAACAGTATAAAAAAATCATTGGTCTCATAGGAGCAACAGAAAGAGTTTTATTGCTGGGAATGGGTGTCTGTTCTGGTTTTACTAACACTTAGTAATGTATGCATGAAATCACATCCAGCATGGTACTAATGTGCTGTGAAAACAATGTTGTCTGCTTCCTTTTTCTTGGTAATTTATACTGTGTACGGTAGTAACTGCCTTCATGATGAAGACAAAAGCCACTAGCAGAGGGAGAGTGTTTTGGCTGTTTGTGTGTGTGTTTGATGACCTATATAGCCTCTTTTTGCTTAGGAAAATGGCACATTAATCTAGGAATAGGCTTGAAAAATAAATGTATTACATGTCAATGTTTAATGTTGATCCCTCCAGTTAACTGCAACCCCTGTTCTTGAGACACTAAACCTCCACTGTATACAAAGCAGGATTAGGTTAGTACTACACAACTGGAGCCTCAAAACACTGACCCAAATGCACTTTTGTTACTTCTGTTAAGTGAATTTCATACTATGTCACTGACTAACAAGTCATATCATTGGCACCAAGCACCTTTCAGGCAGGTAACTGAACATCCACACAAGTTGGGTTTGGGCACAAGTAGCTTTCTGCAATCTTCTGCCCCCAGACAGACACAGTAATGGAGCACAGGGACTGCTGCCTCCCAAGGAGCCCTCCTCCTTCCCATTCCAGAGCCCAGTGGCACAGAGTGGGGAGCAGAACCAGTCAACATGTGAGGGGAAAAAATGATTTTGTTTTTTTTGTTTATGATTTTGTTTATTTGAGAAAATCTTTTGTTTTGGAAAATATTAGTCACTCAAATGAGCAAAAGATGGCAAAAAAATAAGTCAAAAATTCAAAATTTCTAAATCAGCTCTCTTGGGGAGCATCATTCTGATCATTATTATTTGTATTGCAACACCCCAGTCATGGACCAGGACCCCATGGTCCATGACTGGGGTACTAAGTGCTGTACAAAATGACAGTCCTTGTCCTAAAGATCTGGGCATTCTCTCACCCAGACAAGTACCTCAGGGAGGGATTTTTTACTTTCTGTGGCACAATCCCTTAAGGAGTTCCCCCTGGAGCAATGCAGCTTCACTCCACTCCCAATGCAAAGCCATGCATATTGGCCGCACTTGAACCCTTTATCTGGAAAAAAACAAGCACACACAAAAAACAGCTGCTCCTTTTTAGCATTCTGAATATTTTATGATTGTTGTTATCTCCAATGAGGTCACTGATTACCTGAGTGTAATAAGAAATATTATTTATTATTCATATAGTGTCATAAACAAATAAGTGAGCTGATGCCAAACTACCGAGTTCCTGTCCTCAAGTCCTTACAATAGAAAGGTAGCAGAGACTACGTGTTATAAAATCAAACCGAATAGACTCAAAATGGTCTAGGGCAGGGGTTCCCAAACTTGGTTCGCGGCTTGTTCAGGGTAAGCCCCTGGTGGGCCACGAGACACTTTGTTTAGCTGAGCGTGCGCAGGTACAGCCGCTCTCAGCTCCCAGTGGCCGGGAACGGCGAACTGCGGCCCCTGGGAGCTGCGAGCAGCCGTATAAACAAAGTGTCTCACGGCCAGCCAGGGGCTTACCCTGAACAAGCCGCGAACCAAGTTTGGGAACCCCTGGTTAAGGGTCATTATCATTGGAATGCTTCATGGAATAAGCAGTTTTTTGTTTAGTTTTGTTCTGTTTTTTAAGAACAAGAAGGTGGAGGACCCCAGAGGGCACTGTGTCCCAGGTGGATGCAGGTTGCCTGAACTCTGAAGTGGCCCCCGGGGAATCCCCAAACATGGTCCCCTAAAGCCCCTAAGAAATATTGCGCCCAACTATTGCAACCTCCAAGGTGCCCTCTAGCACCACATCGCCTTCTCCAAATCCAAAAAGCACCAAAAAAACAGAGAAGATGTGTCTGCCTCCCTTCTACAAACAAATTGGTGCCTGAACCTGATGGAACACAGGTGGCCATGGATACTGTTGAAATTAAATCTACAGTTTCCACCCTACAGCCCACCATGACTGAAATTCAGAGTGCACTGAAGCTCTAACCAGAAGGATGGGTGAAGCAGAACACAGAATTTCTGAAGTAGAAGATGATTTCAGAGAGAACAAATTACAGGTTATGAAGAACTGTTATGATATCAGGACTATTAAGACCTAACTATTGGATCTAGAAAGCCACTCACAATGATGTAACATCAGGATTCTCTGAGGGAACAGAGAAAAGTAAACCTTCCAAATTTGTCCCTAAACTATTAAATTGTTGGATCTGCCAGTAGATTTTTGGTTTGATATAGAAGGGGCACACCAGGCCCTTGTCCCCAGTCAGCTCCAGGTGGTTGGCCTAGAGCATTGATTGTGAAGTTCATGAAGTTTACCACTAAGGAGCTTATTTTGCAGAAATCCAGAGAAAAAAGGAGCTGTTATGGGGAGAACCAGCAATTAAAATACTGCTCTTTCACGATTATGCCTGTGATGTGGTTCCAGTGAGGTCAGCTTTTAACCAAACAAAACCATTGGCTGGGAAGATGGACTTGAAGTATTTTGTTAAATACATGAAAAAACTCCATATTAACAGTGGTGAGAAGACAGTATCATTCAGTTCCTCTCAGGAGGCAGAAAAATGCAAGCTCTTTTCTTGCAAGAGGAGACATCTATGGAATGCTCCGATTATACAGAATTTATGTATTGCTCTCTGAGATCTTATACGACTGCTCTAAAAAAGTTGATGGGCACTGGTTCATATTGATGTTAGTTCTTGTTTTTTTCTCTCTCTCTCTCGAGTTGAAGAGTTAAAGGGTTATTATCAATTTACTTCCTATTGCCTTAACTCATGGGAAAGGAACTTCGATGTAAAATTTATCATTTCATTAGTTATATATATATATAAAATCACTTATTACCAGTAGAATCTTGATACATTAGTCCATAAGGAAGCACCATCTAATAAAGCAATGATTTTTATATATATTATATAATATATTATATATTTATTATATAAAAATCATTGCTTTATTAGATGGTGCTTCCTTATGGACTAATGTATCAAGATTCTATTGGTAATAAGTGATTACTATAGTATTGTTTGGGGCCCCAGGGGCTATGAGGATCCCAAGTTTCACCTGATCCAGCAGCCCCCTCTGGGTGTCGTGTGTGTTTTTAGACTGTTTACCCAGATTGCTCTTTTTTTGATTGTACGGTACTAATGTGCATTTCTCTCTCCACTATCTTTTCCATGTTATTTCACTTATTTAATGTCTCTTTCTGCCACCATCCTGTTACTGTCCAATGCTAGGAATTTCATTCCTACTCTTGTAGAATAGGTATTGGGAAGTGACACCCTATCCCTGGATTATATAATTTTTGCTGCTTAGCTATGCAAGAACTGTATGCCACTCAGGAAATTTTGCTATTTCATTTATTCACAAAGTGACCTTATATTTTACCCGGTAGATTTTAACAATGATGGCTCCGATAACTAAACGTGTCTCCTGGAATTTAAAGGATTTTAATAACCCTGTTAAAAGAGAAAAAAATATGCAATGCTTAAAAAAAGAGAATGATGCCATTGTTATGTTCCAGGAGACACATCTGACAGAACATGAAGCTTGTAAACTGAATAAAGCTTGGATAGGCCTCTATGTTTCTTGTTTGCTTTTATTCTAAAGCTAAGGGTGTTGTCATACTAATACATAGAAAGTTTAATATTAATATTCTGAGGATAATATCTGACAGTGAGGTTAGATTTACTGTTCTCGTGGCTGAAATTGACAATTCTAAAATCATCTTTGCCAGTCTCCACAGGACAAACCGGGATGATCCCAAATATTTTCATGAGTGTAAATGACATGGGCCTTCATCCTATTATTATAGTTGGAGACTTTAATGAAACTCTAGATCCAGTCCTTGATAAATCTTCTCCATCTCCATATAAAACCACTAATACTCATCAGGTACTTCATACATACAGGGTTGATTTAGGCTGATTTGAGGAGACTGGGCAATCCTATAGCCAAAGAGCATAGGGTTTTGTTTTTTTCTGCAGCTAATCCAACAAATTCAATGTTGGACCATTTCTTAGTGGCACAAGATGATGAATTCTGTTACTGATTGTGGCATTGGTACTATTATTATATATGACCATGCTCCTATACATATGTCTTTCTTGTGGAGGGAAACCTCAAATATTTCTTACTGGACTTGTGAATGTGGCACAGATGTTGTCATAGCCACAAAAAGTGCCAGCAGCCCTGAATAATAATTATATAAATTCCTGAAGAGAGAGAAAGTTGACTAAGGAGTTGATCAACTAACTATTCTCTACTGCTTGCATGGCAATTCACATTTCTTTGTTGAGGACTGCAGTTTAGCCTAGAAAATAGTTACTTGTGAGGGTTACTATAACCTTTTGAACAAGGTTGATTATACTTTTTGCTGCTATAAAGATGCCAATTATTTTAGTTTCTTCTGTAACAGAACGTAAAAATTGTTCCAGGCTTTAGCTGTCCTTGTCACAGAATTCTTAGGGCTCTTTCTGCCAACAAAACAACCAGGAATAGTAGGTTATATATGCAAGTGCTGGGGAGGGGCAGATGGGTAGGCTGCCGAAAATAGGAGGCTCCAACTATCTAAAATGTGGTCATTTTCAATTTGGGTATTTAGGGTCATATGTTCCTGGGGCTAGCACACTATGGAGTGAAGAAACGTGTTAGAACTTACTACAAATCCTGCCCGAAAATGCCATGCAAAAGCCAAAACTTCATTGTTAATATGTTACATCTTCAATTACAATTACAGCTTCAAATTGCATCCCGGCAGACAGAATATTTGTCCAGACTAACAAAATCCAAACAAATAATTGAGGTGTGGTATAAAGAAGCATGAATGTAGTCAGAGAAAAATCAACTTGTTACATTTGCTACCCCAGGAAAAAAAAATTACTTCAGAAAATAGACCAACATACTGCTGCCCTAGCCACTAGTAGTTTGCTACTGACAGACATCTGCACCTTGATGAGATGGCACGACTTTTAGACCTAGTCTACACAAGAAAAGGTTTTTTGGTTCAACTATCCCATTATAGCTACACAGAAAAATCCTATTGCAGATGAAGTTATACCAGCAAAAAAGTGCCTGTGCCAGTATAACTTATACCAGTTGAACAAGTAAAATAATCTATACCAGCACTTTCATGCCAGTACAGCTACATCTATTCTAAAAAAAATTGCTGGTATAGAAATGTTGCAAAAAAAGAAAGAAAACCCAATACATCCCCAACCTACACTGCAATACTGCCAAAACCTGGGCCTTAATCTCATGTTAGTGGATGTTCAATCACATAAGGGCCACCTGCAAAAGCTCAAGACCTTAGTATAGTTATAATGAATAACATCACTTTTCCAATAGTTAAATTAATTGAGAACTTTTGACTATTGTCTATCTGTTTATCCATCTGTCTAGGTATACATAGCCCTCATCACGATAGACTCTGTGCACATCTGTAGATCCAAGGTATCCAATACAATAGCATATCTTCTCCTCTTATAGGACACATAGCAGTTTATGCTAAAAGAAAAACAGAAAAAAGTCGTCTTCTAGTTATTTTTTCATTTAAACTTTCTTATTGGTGAACTTGGTGAACTCAAAAGGTGCCAGAACTAGAAAATGAAGTCTTATTTATTCACAGAATGGTGAGGATGGACAGTGGCTTTGAAAACTATCTATCAATATGCCTCAACCCTGACAGGCAGAGACCATCTTTAGCAGTAATAAGGCATTCATTCAGTCCTCATACCCTTTCGCTCTGGTTTATTTACCAAAATTGCCAACAATAGTACATGTCTTTGTTAACTGTGACCATGTTGGTAGCTGCTGGGCTTTATTAAACTATACTAATTCCAAACCAGAGTCCAAAAATTAAAAGGTCCATTATCAATGGTCCACATCAGCTATTTCTTTTATACAACTACCTTTAAATTATATATAACACTGCAGAGTCCATTGGTAAAACATTACGTGAATTATACATGCAAAAGTCCCATTTACTCTAAAGGGACTCAGAAAAGAAATTAATTAACATGCCCCTTTTCATAGCATTTTATTAAACTTCCTAATGTGTTTTGTAAAATTACAATTAAAGTTAATACATCTTGAGAAAATAGTATAACAATTGAGAGTTTGTAATAGGTTGTGTTGGGATAAGTCAGCGAACTTATTGACTTTGGACCAGGGGCTAAATTCCAGCTTGGGGGACATCACCAAGAGCCACATTAGTCAATGGGGGTAAATGGGAGTGTGACATTCTCTCCCTCATTTTCCCAATTGACCCTCATTCTTCCATCTATCTTTCATTCCTTTTTTTTTATTCCATTTCTCCTCCTCCTCTCCCCTTGGAAGCTTTTTCTCCTCCTTTTTCATTCCTCACAGTGTGTCTGTATTTCCATTATTCCTACCAAAGTTGCCATCACAGATGAAACATCTTCCTTTTCCCTATCTCCATTCCTCAATTTTCTCACACCTCTTCCCTTCACTTCTCTAACCAGGTTTAGCCTACCATATGCAGAAGAGAGGCTCTATTCCAATCCCTGAAACTAAAACTGTTCAGGAACTCTTCATGCATTTTACATGTTAGCTCTACATTTACTCTTTTAGCTCATTGGGGAAAGGGATGTCATTTCTGTTGCCTGCTGAAAGCTGCTGAGCTGTGGCCAGGAAGGATCTGGACTGAGCAGTTTACCTGTGTGGTATACAATGAGTGTCAAGGTGGCAAGTAATAAAAAAGTACACACTGAGACATTGAGTAATAGCTGATTACTGTGACCATAATTGCTTGATTATTTCTCCATGTAACATGCTGAATATTTGCTCCCACCTTCTCCATTGGAGTTCTGATACCTTCAGAATGTTGATGTTCATAACACATACAGAAATAGAAACGCATATGATTCTTGAAGTGTGCTGCATCTAACATCACTAAAGATTTGTGTCACCTATTGCCGAAATGAACAGAAAGTCTGTCTATCTTAGGGATTTATACTGCCACGCATCACCACCTGAGTGCCTTTTATATAAAAGCAAATAGAAATAACAGTCTCTAGTAGAGTTCATGAAATTTCTAGCACTTCTCCCTCTTCAGAGTAAAAAGTCTGCTTGACATTTATGCTTTTTGATGGTGGCAGAAACCATGTGAAGGGCATGCACAGAGAAGCAGAACTAAGTCAAATTACTGGTGCTACAATTGCTTGAACACAACCAACAAAATTATGTGATACTGTCTGTCCAGCAAATGGCAGGAATATATTCCCTATGAAAATAACAAATATTGAAACTACTTGCAACAGCATATGTTGAGACCTCAATTCTTTCATGTTTGACATTCAGTATCATGTGGTCAGGAGAACTTCAGTTCTCATACTAGCTGTGTTGAAAGGACACGAGAGAAGGTTCTTTAATTCTGAGACCCCTTGCAGATAAAAGAATCCTGGCATCCTTAACCTTTAATTTATGTAATAACTTCAGTCAAATCTGGGCCATTCCTTAAGCTAATGACTAAATGCAGACAACCCACCAGTTAAAAATCTACAACAAAAATATTAAGAAGATTGGGTTGCGTTCCGGGTGTAGTCAAGATGAGCGTGAGATGGAGGAAATGAATACAAACCTTTAGAGGAGCGGAAGTGCTTGCTGGGTGCTGTGAAGCTTCTTGTCCCATGCACATTAACGGCCGCCACTCGGAACTGGTACCACCTGCTGGGTCTTATGTCAGACAGTTGTACTCTCTCCTCTGTAGTCTGGTGGGAAAAATGTCATAACACACTGACTCCGTTTATTCTGAAATGTTAATCTTACTATCTCACATCTTCTGATGCACAGTTAGCTTATTCAGTAGGGTTTTTGAGGTTGAGGACACTGGAGAAATTGTTGCATAAAATTGTGAAATCATAAGTGCTGGCAGATTCCATGCAAACTACCGCACATTGCTCTGCCAGCCCACCTTAGTCCTGAACTGCAACACACCTACAATTCTGAGCAAAGGCTTCTGAACATGCTAAACTGTACAAAACAGTGTGGGTTTTTATTATTATTATTTTTAAATATCCCTCAAAAATCAGCTTAAGTAACACAGCTTACTTTCACTTGTGACTTAAGTGGGCAAGATTCTGGTCTCCACTACACCTATATACATTCAGGGGAACCAGATGGAAATGTTTTCCAATGATAATTACCGTGGAAATCAGTTCAGGGGGAGGAAATCTCCATAAGGATCTCCTTGCAGAGATAGAGCAGGATTGTTTCAAGAAGAATAAACTTTGAGGCCTATCCAAAAACACTACAGATCCTTAGGAATGCATAGGAGGCAGACCCTTCTTTCTGTGTGGAAAGTGGCCATCCACCTGGTTCCTGAAAGTGAGGCTCCACTGTAGCCATCCTATTTGCCCCAGATATGGCTGCATCCTGGACCCATTTTTACAGAGGATCTTCACAGACTCACAGATTATAAGGTCAGAAGGGACCATTGCAATCATCTAGTCTGATCTCCTGCATAACACAAACCATAGAAATTCCTTGAATTAATTCTAGTTTGAATACAGAAGCGGAACTTTTTCCGTAAGTGTGGATTTCCATAAGTCGGGTTTGCATAACCCAGGGAGCGTCTGTAGACCACATCCTTTGGAAAAACATCCAATCTTGATTTAAAAATTTCCAGTGATGGAGAATTCATCACAACCCTTGATAAGTTGTTCAAATGATTAATTACCCTTAAAATATACCTTTATTCTTAAAAAGCTTGCACCTTATTTCAAGTCTAGCTTCAACTTCCAGCCATTGGATCTTGTTATATCTTTGTCTGCTAGAGTGAAGAGACCTCTATAATCACATCTCTATCCCCTACGTGGCTATTTATTACCGTGATCAAGTCACCTCTTAACCTCTTAGATAAGATACATAGATTGAGCTCCTTGTGTCTTTCACTATAAGGCATGTTTTCCTATCCTTTAATCATTTTCATGGCTGTTTTCTGAACCCTTTATAATTTTTCAACAATTGTCAGCACCAGAACTGGACACAGTATTCCAGCAGCGGTCGCACCAGTGCCAAATACAAGGGTAAAATAACCTCTCTACCGCTACTAAAGATTCCCCTATTTATTCATCCAAGGATTGCATTAGTCCATTTGGCCACAGTGTAGCACTGGAAGCTCATGTTCACCTGATCATACACTGTGACTCCCAAGTCTTTTTCAGAGTCACTCTTTCCCTGGATTGAGTCCCCCCACCATATAAGTATGGCCTGCATTCTCTATGCCTAGACCTATACATTTACATTTCACCGTACTGAAACATATATTGTTTGCTTGTACCCAACTTACCAAACAATACGTATTGCTCTGTGTCAGTGACCTCTCCTCTTCATTATTTACCACTCCCCCAATCTTTGTGTTATCTGCAAACTCTCAGTTATGTTTTTTTTTCCAGGTCATTGATAAAAATGTTGAAGAGTGTAGGGCCAAGAAGTGATCCCTATCGGATCCACCTAGAAACACCCATTCAATGATGATTCCTTGTTTACATTTACAGTTTGAGACCTATCTTTTGGCCAGTTTTTAATCCACTTAATGCATGCTGTTTTGAATTTGTATCATTCTAGTTTCTTAATCAAAATGTGTGGTGCCAAATCAAATGCCTTGTAGAAATCTTACATCAACACTATTGCCTTTGTCAACCAAAGTTGTAATCTAATAAAAAAGGGGTATCAAATTAGTTTGACAAGATCTATTTCCCATTAATCCATCTTCCGAGTATCAGATCCATTGCTGAGTTGCTGTGAAACCTGTAATGGCAAGTGCCCCGGAGGAGGCAAAGTCTGTGTGTGTTTGCTCCACGTCTCCTCCAGCTTCATACATTCCGAGGCCAGAAGGGAACATTGTGATCATCTGGTCTGGCCTCCTGTGTAACACAGGCCAAAGAACTTCCCCCAAAATAATTCCTAGAACAGCGGTTTTCAACCTTTTTGAGCCGCTTTGCGTTACAATTTTGAGTTGCACCCCGTCCAACCCAGACAAAAATAGACACAATACCTTCCCTTCCCAACTCGGGTTTCCAGGATGTAGGAAGGTAGGTGTGACAGTCTCTGGGGACAGAGCCAGAGCTGGGTGTGGACACTGCCGGGAGCAGAAATCGGAGCAGCTGCAGCGGATGTTGACATCCACAGGGTGGGTGGCCGCTGAGTAAGTCAGAAGGTGGAGATGGTGCTCCTGCCCCACCATGCAGGGCTGGTCCCAGCCCTGCCTGGGATTGCCACATGCCCCACAGTTTGAAAACCTGTGTCCTAGAGCAGATCTTTTAGAAAAACTTTCAGTCTTGATTTAAAAATTGTCAGTGATGGAGACTCCACCACGACTCTTGGTAAATTGTCCCAGTGGTTAACTACACTCACTGTTTAAAATGAATACCTTATTTCCAGTCTGAATTTGTCTAGCTTCAAATTGCAGCCATTGGATAATGTTATACCTTTTTCTGTTCGACTGAAGGGCCCATTATTACATATTTGTTCCTCATGTCAATACTATACAAGGAATAAATGAATCAGTTGTGCTACACACTGCCTCATATAGATACTCCTGATGTCTGTGAATGTCCCAGGCCCAGTGAGCCAGCCTGAACTTTTGAGAGATGCTCTGTCTATCCAGCAAAATTATTTTTAGATCACTGATCGCTTAAGTTTTCAGGTGCTGCCTGCACTTAAGGTGTCTACCTGTAACCACACCTGGTAAGAGGCTACGGTCAGGGAAATTGAGATATTTGGTGTTGGGGGTGCGGTGCGAGGTGTCTTCTCTCCTCTCTTGCCTTATTGCCTGCCTCTCCAGTCTCTGTTTTAAGCTATTGTGGTTGTGCTACACTCCAGGCCCAGCCAGCTGCTGCTGTCACCAGTTCTTCTTCCTCCATCTGCACAAATCTAGGGCTCCCTTATTAACTACTGCACCCTATGTGGGGGCTACAGACCTTTCCCTTCATAGTCTTCCTCTGCATCTTCTTCCCTCCATGATCTGCTTCTTTATTATGTAGAGAGGGACTGAATTATTCAATCAAATGAGCACCCTGAGGGCTAGAACATAGTTGAACCGGCCTTTAATATTAGCTTAATTTAATAGAGCCCAAAGGTGTGCCATTATTTCACAGGAGACAGAGAAAGACATAGTTACTGACCCAAATAGCTTAGACTCTAAATAGTGGCACGGGGAAAGGGAGTAACAGTAGGAAAGAGATGTGGGTTACAACCATTGAAAATCAGTGGGTTTTTCAAGATTTACACCGGTGTAACTGGGATCAGAGATTGGACCAGTGTCTCTAGAGGTAATACATTAGAGGCAACACTGCTTAGGTGTTTATTTTTTAAATGTTCTGGTGAATTGAGTGGTCGTAATAAGACAGGCATAGTACAGGCAGACATAGCACAATATTTCTCAGTTTCTCAGCCAGGACTTCCTGGCCCTGACCAGTAATGGTCCTGCTATTCCAATCTAGGAATGTTTCAAACGAAGAATACTAATTGTGCCATCACTGTGTAGTGATTATGAGAAATAGAGAAACTGTGTCTAGGCTGAGACTGCCAACCTCATTCTAATTTGTAACCTGACCGCAGACCTACTCCTCTTCCCATTGGTTTCAGTGGCAAAACTCCTATTAGGTGGTCTGTTGCAAATTATAAACAGTATATGTAACTGGAGCTCGAGAGGTATGATGTTGGAGCACTAAACAACTGAACCATTCAGCAATCATTCACCATTTCAACAAAATGTAACAAAATGTTAAATGCTTATGGGATATTTTATATCAATTTAATGGTAAGTTGCATTTTAAAAAAAAATCATATTAACTGTGTTTGGAGCCCAGATCATAATATTCAGCATCATTTTAACAGATGTCCTATATATTAGGTAAATAAAATAGCGTGCGGTACAATATTAAATACTGTTTGGCTGAACTTCATTACACACCTGCAACACTACCAGTGTATATAAGAGACCATTAAACAACAATGATCTTAATGCTAATATTATATTGGAGCTGTCACCCCTTAACCTTCTCTTTGTGAAGCTAACTAGATTGATCTCCTTGAGTCTATCACTATAAAGCATGTTTGCTACTCATATGGTATTGTCCTGTAATACCTAAGTGTAGATGGTTAAATTGTGAAAATGAATAGTATAAGGTACCTTAACACATTTATGACATTGTACAATATATTTTATATGGTAATTGATCCCTGACCATCACTTTGGTGTATTGTGTCAATCTTCTACACATCTGAAATAATATATTTTGCCAAAAAATATGTAGTATGTCAGATTATACTGCCGCAGTTTTAGAATGGTACTAGGAAAAATATATTAAAAATATTAAAGAAAATAAAGCTCCTACATTAGTGCAATGACCAATTTGCATATGTTGAATAATGTAATTCAACTTTGTTTTTTGTTTGTTACGCACATTGTGTGCTAATGGTTTGTAAAATGTCTTTTTAAAAGACCAGTTTTTTAAAAAATAAGTATCACACAAAACCGTATGCAAAAGCAGACAACCTACATTTTCAAAATTAACTTTTGCAAAATTAAACTAAGAATACACTCAAGGCAACAAGATACAATATATACAAATTGACTGTGATGCTGAGACTTTCTACAACAGTCTAGAACAAATGTTGGGGAACCCAAACTCTAGAGAAACATAACTCAGAACTGATAGACCCTCCATTATCCTTGGTCCACTAGTAAAAATCATGACAATAAATAGATTTTTAATTAGCCATAAGAAATAATGTGAAACTGTTTGTAATAATGTGGAAGCAGTTATCCCACACACTTTACTGCCACAGGCACACACAAGTCCGGATCCTTGGCTATGGCCTCAGTAACCTTCCATGTGCATTTAACATATCTGCCTCACCACAACTTTGGACTAGAGGAAGATGCGCTGGGTTGGGAGCCAGGAAGAGACCATGAATTCTGAGCTTTTCCACTGACTCATGTAACTAACTCTGTTCACTTCACCACCCAGATTATTGATCAAGGTCTCACACCCCAAACTTAGGAGGCAGACAAATATAATTCCTTCATTTTATAGCTAGGGTAAACCTAGGGCTGCACATAATCACTTCAGATAGGATTAGGAATTTAACTCTGTCTCTAATATGACAAACCAAACTCTCATCCACTCAGCCACATTGCCTTTCAGAACAAACGGGTCAAATTTGTGTACTTGGCTGTGCTGTCTATAACTACTAGCCCATGTTCACCTCCAGAGCCAGGCATTATGACTCTCAATAATCTACTGTGACCTAGCAAACACTTGCATAAGCTACGTGCAATGTGGTCCACATAGTGATGATAGAGGATCACAGCCTATCAGCTACTCTTCTAGTTCAAGTGGTAAAATTCTGTGCTGTGGATATGGAAGCTCTGGGATCTATATGTTTCCACATCATGGAATTTCTGGTTTTTGAGACTGTTACAGGATCCCTCTGTCATTCATTTTACAAGATTAACAGTAAATGAAGCTGAGAGTTGTAAGAAGAGGAAGGAAGTTGCTTTGTTAAGGTACTACATTGGGATTGAGATGAGCTGGGTTCTATTCTCTGCCATAGACTTCTCCTGTGACATTGGGCAAGGCTCTGTTATCGTGCATGTGCACAAAAGCGCCAGATGAAGGCTGCACAGGTAGTGTTCATTCTGGCACTTACTAATTTTTTAGTGCTTGACTTTACAGTCCCAATAGTTTTTAATGGAACTTATTTGTATGTAACCTCAATGGAGAATGAACTCAGGTCATTACAGAACTTAAACTCCTGGCTCTACTTTGTGGACTTTATTTTTTCTCCCCCCTTGCTACCTGCTGCTAAGACATTTCACAGCTCTTTTTAAAATCAACATTTTGCTTTCCTTGTCAGCAAGGATGTGGGTGCAGCGGTTAAGATAAACTGCTGGAGTTCTGCCATACAGGTGGGCTGTCACCGTGACTGAAACTGGGAAGGAACTAAGTGAAAATGTATTCTCTGTTGGCTGCTTCTCATTAAAAAGCATTGTATATGAATTTTACATATACAGTATGGATTGCTATAAGTGATAAGAGCATGACATCATAGGGTTTGCTGAACTGGTAGGTAAATGCCAGAGAAACTACAATTTAAAGTAAGCAGACCAACAAATGTATGTTTAATTCTTTCTTCCACTTTGTTTTTTTATTTTATTTGTAAAGACAATTGGCTTTTATACCAACTAATTTTCTACTGTTTTGATTAGAGCCAAACACTATCACTCTAGTTATTTTGGGCCCCGCTGACTTCAGAAGGGGCTGGGTCTGTCATATGCATCCAGTGGCAAAATTTGGTACCTAAGCCTGAATTTTCAAAAGTGACTCATGAGTATGGATACCTTTGTTTTTAAATACCAAACTTGACACATCTTAAAGGGACCTGATTTCTAGACAATACTGACCATACACCCCCTGAAAATTAGGAGCCTGTTAGGCATCTCAAGATGAACACTTAAATATTGAGACACCCAAAATGACTCATCATATTTGAAAATATAGATCGAAAAGATTTTTTTAGGAGAAGCTTTTACATTTTTGCTGGTATACTCATACTAACAGCTTTTTAGCCACCTTGTCACCTTCTACTTGTATAAAGTGCTAAAACTGTAGCATTTGGTATTATCATATTACTACTAAAAGTAATATGACTGAGGAAAATGAAGTTACTCTCCCATGAAAAAAACTTGACAGAAAACCATGTCTTATGGTGCATAGCGAATTAGATTGGGAGTCAGGAAACCTGGCTTCTATTCCCAGTTCTGCCTCTAGCATGCTGAGTGACCATGGGCAAGTCACTTAAACTCTCTGTGCCTCCATCTCCCAGCCCGTAAAATGGTACTGACCTCCTCTGTAAAAGTACTTTGAGGTCTACTCATAAAATTGCTATACAAGAGCTAGGGATTATTATACAAATGACTGACCTGTGCCACCGTTTGCCAGCTGGTAGCATCATCCTCACTGGGATGGATTCCATAATTCCATCTCCTCTGCACGACATAGATCACAGGCTCAATTGAAATATTGAATTTTGAAGACCACTTAACCTCCAGTTGTCCAGACTGAAGTTCTGTGAATCTTAATTCTTTCCTGGGTTTCAATGGAACACCTGAAATAGGAGCGTACAGACAAAATGTTAAGACGCTTACAAAACAGGGTATGTATGTGTAAGCAAATGTAGGAAGTGTTGTGGGACAATTAAGAGGGAAATGGCTGGACAGACTGAAAAAAAGTTAAGGGGTTTAACATGCATGAGGCGTGGAACTTTCCAAAGTGTTCAAAGTTGGCTTAACTCTGTTCCCACTAAACTCAATGGTAAAACTCATATTAAAGTTAATAAATTTAATGCCAAGTGCATTTGAAAATTCCACCCTACTTCATTATTTCCTTTATCAACCACTACACTACAATCTACTGAAATTGCCTTTTAAAAGTTTACAGCAATCACTCACCACATGCTGATAGAGTATTATGTTTTCTCCGCAGTTTTGTCATCATGATTATAACACCTCTTTGCAACATTTATAACAGACTGGGGGAAAGAATTACTTTCTAGAGCTGGTCTCTTTTGATTAAATCAACAAATCAAGTTGTTAGTTGCATTTCTATGGATACTCTTTTGGAACTCATCTATTTCAGTATCTAGCACTCTCTTACTTCAGATCAAGTCACAAATAAAACTGCTGCATTGACATTTAAACCCTCCTATCAATTTTTCCCTATGTATTTTAATTATGTTGTGACTTTAATAAAGCTCTACACAGGTGCCAGGGTTCACTGTGTGGATTGGTGCCACAAATTGTAATTTAAATATGTTTCTACCCTAAGTATTCATGCACAGATGACTCCAAGAAATGACAAATAGTTTTAATATTAAGAGCTCAATACTTTTACATTAGAATTGTATCAAACGAGGGGTGTAAAAACAGCCAAAAATTAGTCCCATTGAAGTCAGAGTTTTGCCACTGCCAACAATGGGGCAAGGATTTGGTTCAAAGAGCATATATAAATCAGGTCTCAGATGTTTTTTCTCCATATCCAGAACTGATATTACTGTATAATGGGAGCATCTGTGTCTTCTTAGCAAATCCAAAACTGCCAGTGTGTAAACATAAATTATCAGAACTTTGATCCACTTATGTCTATTTACCAAAGATTTAAATGAGGAATATCTGAGGTTTACTTGTTCCAACTCCTTCACTTCCTTAGATCAACAAACTACCTTTTGCAGAGCTTTATAAAAAGACCTTTCGCAATTACATAATCTGCTACAGTAAATAAAGACAAATACTGTCGTAACCTAAAAGCATCATGAGGAAAATTCAGCATCCAAATCCTGTTACCACATAGGTTTAAATCCTGGATATCATTCAACAGCCAGAAGTCATAATCTAATGTAATGAGCATCATGAACTATCTCAGTTCAAATGTCTACATTTTCAAAACCCTTTTTAATTATGATGTACAATAATCCTACAATTTGCATGTTAAGAAATCTTCCATCTGCTTTGCATCAGGGTCAGTTGGATTCACTTGATTGGAAGTAACTCAACCTCTCTGGTGTATGTAATTGTGTGCAGATGAATCTCAGCCGTACAAACAACTAGAGCATAGCACAAGTGCATTTTAGAATACTTTTGTGAAACCAGCATCATCAGTTTCATATCCAGATGTGTGGATGCAATCACTTCTCAATGTGCTTTTTATTATGTAAATGGTCAGTCCCTTTAACCATTCTTGAACAAATTAGTCTTCTGAAATCCAGTGTTCCAGTGTGGAATTCAGTCCATGTCTTGTTTTATATGTGGAATACCAGAGTCCAGGAAATGTGTTACGAAAGGTGTTTTTCAACTAATACCTATGTATCTGTGCCATGCAAAGTAAATATATAAAGATCAGACATAAGAAAGCATACTTATAACTCAAATGTAGGAGTAACCTAATACCTGGGAGTTGGGGGGTGGGAGTTCAAAATACATGGATAATTGTGTAAATGGAATAATTTCAGACAATAACATTAATTTTAAATTTGTGACCATCCTGTCTGACTTGATGGCTCACTGGAGGTTTTTTAAACCTACCCTAGCCATGTTTTTTATACATACCCAAAAAGTTGAAGGTACCATATAAATGATTAATAATACTCTTTGACAAAAAGGATAGGCTTAGTGTTAAATACAGTGGGCCACAATATTTGCTGGCCTAACTCCACTTATTTCAGTAACATCAGCAGAGAATTTGACCCAATACCTATGAATTCTCAGAGCAGTGTTATGGCAAACTTAACAAAAGGAAAGAGAAAAATACACAAATTCACACCATTTGACCATTACAGAGGACTTAATCCTGCAAGCAGTTTTGACAACACATCATACA
Source organism: Emys orbicularis (assembly GCF_028017835.1). Classification (NCBI taxonomy): domain Eukaryota; kingdom Metazoa; phylum Chordata; order Testudines; family Emydidae; genus Emys; species Emys orbicularis. The sequence goes on along the minus strand of NC_088683.1, from coordinate 236,335,849 downwards.
ATGATTTCTTCTATGGGACTCAATTATACTCAGGGGAATACTTGTTTGCACATTGGGCCTTTATTTTCATTAAAGCTAAAGGACATATGTGACAGATGTGGCAATGTCCTGCAATATCTTACTGCATGAAGTTTATATATCATTGTGGGCCAGGCATTGTATGTAATTTCATGGGGGAGACTGACCACAGCCCAGCAGGAACTAAGAACAATGAGGGGTGATTAGGTAAATTAACTCACCTCCAGTACCTGGAGATGCTCGCATACACAGGTCCAGACTAGATTCTCCAGAGACCAACAGACTGAAAAAGGACCTTTGGATAAACAGTCTGAGTTTAAACTAACTCAGCTCAGCACCTTCTTTCTGATCCAGCAAATGGACAAGACCTTTTGTCCAAACTGGGGAGGGGTCAATCTTCGGGAAAGTATTGGAAGGACTGACACCTATCAGAGTCAAAGTTGAGATGATCCCTTTTAAGCTTTTTAGCATGAGTGTAGGTTTTTCTATTGTTTTTAATGTTCTCTCTAATGGTTTCGCCTTAAGAACAAGTGTTCTTGCTTAGAAAGGGCAGTGTGGTAACTTACAACTGCTGGCCATTATGCTGCTCATAAGCCTTATCATAGAATCATAGAATATCAGGGTTGGAAGGGACCTCAGGAGGTCATCTAGTCCAACCCCCTGCTCAAAGCAGGACCAATCCCCAGACAGATTTTTACCCCAGTTCCCTAAATGGCCCCCTCAAGGACTGAACTCACAACCCTGGGTTTAGCAGGCCAATGCTCAAACCACTGAGCTATCCTTCCCTCGGCCCGTGCCGCTTCCAGCAGCCCCCATTGGCCTGGAGCAGCGAACCACGGCCAGTGGGAGCCGCAATCGGCCGGACCTGCGGACGGGGCAGGTAAACAAACCGGCCCAGCACGCCAGGGGCTTTCCCTACACAAGCGGCAGCCCCAGTTTGAGAAACACTGCCTTAGAAGACTAAGCAAAGTGCAGATGCTGGCCCATGCAGGCAGTCTTGCTTGTTTGGAATAACACAGTGTGGGCAGGAAACTATATGGCTTGGAATTACCCTGGTCAGGAGGGAGAGAGACATGAGTCTCTGCCCAAGACAGGTAACAGCTGGGATCCAGAAGCCTAAAAGTGGGTGCCCTTGCTGGACCATGGAGACGAAATACAGGTGCAGTTGCCCTGAACTGTGACAGCATATTAAATTAATTAAAAGTTTTCATTAAAATTTTCTGTGTATTACCAATTTCCAAAGCTTGATCAACGGTGAAACTATAGCAACTTGCATAGGGCTAGTCTACACTAGAAGTGCTACAGCAGCACTGATGCAGCTGTGCTTCTCTGGCGCGACTGGAGAAGACACTCTATGCCAACAGGAGAGCTCTCTCCCACTGGCACAATAAATCCACCTCCATGAGAGGCAGTAGCTATGTCAGCAGAAGTTCTCCTGTCGACACAGCACCATCCACACTGGTGCTTAGATCAATGTAACTTACATCGCTCAGGTAGGGTGGTTTATTCACACCCCTGAGCAACGTAAGTTATACTAACATAACCTATAATGCAGACAAGCCCATAGACTCTCTTAGTTTCAATCTGAGTTCATTTTCTGTCTATGAGTGCGGTCAAAAGGATTAGCATGAGGATTAGATTTGTTCACTAGATCTTAGTCACGCTTGCCGATTTTGCTCTTCCTAGTGGCAGGGCAGTCATTTGTCCTTGGAGAAAATGAAAAGCAAGCCTGCCCAGCTCCATCTTGTTCCTTGTTGTAGGAAGACAATTTGAAGGGCTAATTATCTGAATTCATCAGCTGAGAAAGCAGAAGAGCATTGGTTCTGCCCTCCCTGTGTAACACAAGCAAATACCTACTGAAGATAACTGATAAGATGTTGGAGCAGAATGTTAGTGCTACAAGTATATAATTAGACCAAACTTCTCCTTTTGCATTCATACAGCATATCATATCCTATGTATGCTTTGTCCCCTACACACATCCCTTTAATTTAGCCTGCACCCCACCCCGCTCCACACATGACCCAGTTATAAAATACATTTGAATGCCCTCAATTAAACTTACTATATAACATCACATTTGAGGTTTGGTCCTGTAAACTTCTGCTCCCATGCAATACAGATACTCTATTATTTTAGCACCACTTTTTGGTGATTTGCAACAAAAAGAATATGAATGAGTTAATGAAATCGTTCATTTTTAATACTCTTTTGCACATTAATATGTGATGTTATAATAATGTATTAAAGTCTTGTAATTATATAAGGCCTGATTCACAGACCATTGAAACCAGTGGAAATCTTTCCATTGACTTCAATGAGCTTTGGATCAAGCTCTTATTGCAGGTCATCCCAAAGCACTTTACATACAGTGCCTTTCTAGGTTCCAAGTTTACTGTGCTTCGGTAACTTTCTGATCAAATTTGCTCTGTTTATGTAAGTAAATCAAAAGAGTTTTCTAACTGCTAACCCTGTCTGGGTTTAGAAAGTCAAGCTAGATAGACTTGGGTAGTGTGCGCTTGATTTGTTCCAGTTCTGTTCATAATGTTCTTGACAGTCCTAACAGAAGTATACACTTCTGATATTTTCTTATTTTCTCACTAAAGTAAGGGGAATTGACTTTTAATATACACACAAACCAAGTCTGTGGAGTGAGAAAGTGTCTTTTATACAGTCACTCTTCAGTGTTAGATTCACACTTTAAGAATATTTAAGTGAACAAAAGTTATTGTTAACAAATTAAAATCTGGAGTCACTCTTAGAGCCAATCATTCCATAAATTATAATATCTTATTGTTGCATGATGAGGAAAACTTTCTTCTCAGAATTTCAAGACTCCAATCAAAGCAATTAAAAACATTTTAATAGAACTTGTTTCCTCAGCTTCTTCAAGTATTGAAATACTGCTTATATGTATTTTGTTAGTATTTTCTAACTGCTTTATCTGCAAGATATCAAGGCCATTGATTCAGGATATAGCACTCATTTGCTTTCCAATTGGATTATCTCTCACTATGTACTTGGTAGTGCTACCCACTTGATTCTTATTAACAAAGATTATATCTGATTTAAGTGATTTCAACTGTTTACCTTTAAATATTTTCATTGTTAAAATTGTTCTTCTCATCTGTGTAAAATTAAGTGACACTTTACATAGACGGGCCAATTTGTTCTGCTTATGATTCAGATTCACTGTGGCCTCCTCTCTGTGGTTCACTGACACCTTGTTAGGGATTCCACGAGGGAATTATAGAAGTGTAGGATTGGAAGGGACCTCAATAGGTCATCTAGTCCAGTCCCCTCCACTCAAGGCAGGACTACATAATAACTAGACCAGTGATTCTCAACCTTTCCAGACTACTGAACCCCTTTCAGGAGTCTGATTTGTCTTGCGTACCCCCAAATTTCACCTCACTTAAAAACTACTTGCTTACAAAATTAGACATAAAAATACAAAAGTGTCACAGCCACATTATTACTGAAAAATGGCTTGCTTTCTCATTTTACCATATAATTATAAAATAAATCAACTGGAATATAAATACTGCACTTACATTTCAGTGTATAGCATATACAGCAATATAAACAAGTCATTGTCTGTATGAAATTTTAGTTTGTACTGACTTTGCTAGTGCTTTTTATGTAGTCTGTTGTAAAACTAGGCTAATATCTAGACGAGTTGTACCCCTGGTTGAGAACTAGACCATTCCTGACAGGTGTTTGTCTAATCTGTTCTTAAAAACCTCCAGTGACAAAGAACAATTTACAGTTACAATTATATCCTCACAATCACCTCTCTCATACACACACACACACACACACACACACTTCCCTATAAACTTAAAGGTCTTGTTTTTCAGGCAGCTTTATTACAGGCTAAAACACTTAGCACACTAAAAGTGCCTCCTAATGATTACCTTTGTACAGATTTTTTGGTACTTGACATGTATGTCCACATCCATTGGAGCAGCATTTCTTCACCCCAGAACATTCACTGTCAGCCTCACAGCTTTCAACGCAGGCAGCCGCAAAACCGCTGGCCTTCTCAGGTGCTGGGCAGTCTCCTTGCTTCACTGACAGGATATACTTGAGGAATTCACAGCTAGTTAGGCATTCATAGTTCTTCTTGGGGAAAAGAGGCTAAAGGGAACATGAAACAATTGTACAAGTCTTCAGTGGAAAAAAAAATAATGCTGAAAGTTTCCCAAGACCTTTGGAAAGAAAATTCAAATATTGCAAGACTACCCCTGAGGATTTACATATCCATGTAGCTTCTAAACAAAGCTTGCAGAGTACAGAATGGTGAATTCCCTCAAACAAGACCACTGTCTTTTATGGAATTAAATTGTTTTTATCTGCCAGCTTTTCTCTTGTTTTCCTCATATTAGCTGACTATGAAGTTGCTTCATGACAGATTGAAAACATTCACAAAACAAAGAGAAAGGGTTGTCTGGACAGTCCTTTTTGGAATTATTCTGCATTTTTCCTTTTGTATTTCATAGCACTTTAACCCAAGTATATTGCATAGCAGTGGTGCAGGAACTAGGAATGCTGGGAGTGCTACCACACACCCCTGCCTTGAAGTAGTAATAGCAAACACCAAATACATTGTTTCTATCATCAGCACCCCTACTATAAAAATCATCCCAGCACCCCGCTGCATAGTGCCACCCCAAATTACACAGACAAAATATACTAGTAATAGCTTCATTAGGTTGTTGAATCATATTGATGTGAGGGGACTTACCAACATCTTTATGCTAATGTCAATTTTTTTTGAAGGAGAGATATTTTTCAATGATCAGTTAATTCTACTTCTGTGAAAAAATAGGTTCCAGTTCTATGGAAAGCTACAAAATGTTAAAAGGCATGTACCATTGTAGTTCCAATAATGGGCTTATGGAGTTCATTTAAAGTTGCTTCTAAAAGTATTATGAATTTTCTCAGAGAATGATTTTGGAGCCCTATTCTACAAACCCCTACTCTTGTGAGTAACTCTTTCTCACATTGCTAGTCCCACTGTTTCAGTGGAATCCTCACATGAGTAAGAAATGCTGAATCAGGCCCTTATTTCCAGTAGACACTTTGCAAACTTTGAAGTTAAATTTTTGCTTCCAAATGTTATCCTGAATAAAGAGAAATTGACATAATTCCACTGCAAATGAGAATGGCCTGGGTTAATTCAATCAAAATGGCATCTTCTGCAGTGAGGTTGTGGGTGACAGTGAGTGTGTGTGTGAGAAGGAGGGAGAGGCTAATTTTAATCCTAAAACATCACAAATTTGCAGCTAGTTAATTAAAAAACTTTATAGCCCCTCAAGGCATAATATGTCTTCAAGGCGTCTCCTCCGCAATCTGTTTCACAGCTCATTTTTCTGCTAGCTGCTAAATGTGCTGCTCTTCATTACTGGCCTTTGAGGTTCTAAATTTAGCTTCAATCATAAAATCACTAATCAAAAAGGGATGCTAGCACAGTTTAAATACAATAGAGCAGTGTTCTACTAATGTTTTTCTTTTAAACCAAAATGTGTGAATTCAAATTTGGAGATGTAAAGCCACAGTGAGGAGGCTGTATGAGATGTATGTAAGTTATACCCACTTTATACTACTTTAGGTCTTGTCTACATGAGAAAGCTACATGAGTTTAAATCAATTAAGGCTATGTCTACACTATAGACCTTATAAGGGCACAGATGTACCACTGCAGCTGCGCCACTCTAAGATCTCCCGTGTAGCCGCTCTATGCTGGTGTGAGAAAGTTCTCCTGCCAGCATAATTAAACTATCTTCAATGAGCAGTGGTAGCTATATCAGCAGCAGAGTGTTTTCCGCCAACATAGCGCTGTCCATACCAGCACTTTTGGTGGTGAAACTTATGTCAGTCAGGGGTGTGTTTTTTGTGTTTTACCGAGAAAAGTGGTAGGGTAGAGTAGACAAAACCTTAGTTTAAGGAAATCTAAGGACTTGTTTACACAGAGAAGTTTTACCAGTTGTGCTAACATAGTTATATATGCATAGTTACACCGGTATAACCTGACTCCATGCAGACAAACTTATTCTGGTATAAAAATGCCTTTTTGAATTCAGTTTAAACCCCTTCCCAAGAGACATAAACTAAGCCAAAAAAAAAAGGCATTCTTATACCAGAATAAGAGCGGGAAGGCAAAGGGAGGGGGGTTAAAGCGGTATAACTTTATCAGTTAAATTAACACCTTAGATTAAACTAAAAACACTTCCCCATGAGACAAAAACAAAAGTCTTGTCTATGCACAGACTTTTATTAATTTAATGGAAGGATGTTTTAAAACTGATTTAGTTAAACCAGTGCAAAGCCCTGCGTAGAAATTCTTATTTTGGATTAAATTCAGTTTAGATTAAATCTGTAAGAAACTAATAAATAAATTTATATGAACCACTCTCAAACCAACTAGGATTATATACACAACATGTTGCACTGATTTAACTAGTCTATGCTAGAAGGACTTTGCTGATACAGCTATATGGGTATAGTTATAGTGGCAGAGCCCCCTAGTGGATACTTATCTTATATTGGCCTAAGGTGCAAGCCAGTATAGCTAAACCAGTTCCCCAAACAATATACACTATACTGGTAAAAGGACTCTTGACAGCATAGCTATGTTATTTGGAGGCATGGATTTTTTCACTCCCTTGAACCAACATAGACCTGGCCTAAATCAGGGTTTGTCTACCTACGGAGTTATTCCAGAATAGCAATTCCCAAAGAACTCTTCCTGATTTGGACATTCTTGTTCTGGACATTTGGACATTCTGGTTCTGGAATAAGACCGACTTTCTCCAATTTAACGTAATCCACTTTGGAAGGGGATTAACATAAACCAGAAAAAGGCTTTCTTATTCCAAAATAAGAGTGTCCACACATGGAGTTAATCGGGAATAGTTAATCTGCGTACAGGTAATCACTGTACCTTATTCCAGAATAATTTTCATTTGCAGACAAAGCCTCAGGCTAGGTCTACACTACGGGGGGCGGGAGGAGGGTCGACCTAAGATACGCAACTTCAGCTACGTGAATAGCGTAGCTGAAGTTGCGTATTTTAGGTCGACTTACCTGGCTGTGAGGATGGCGGCGAGTCGACTGCTGCCGCGCCGCCATCGACTCCGCTTCCGCCTCTTGCCGCGGTGGATTTCCGGAGTCGACAGCAGAGCCATCGGGGATTGATTTTATCGTGTCTTCACTAGACGCGATAAGTCGATCCCCAATAGATTGATTGCTACCCGCCGATCCGGCGGGTAGTGAAGACGTGCCCTCAGTCTTGCTTCATCAACCCTAGAATTTTAAAGAATTCTAGCTCATATATTAGCTCAGATGTGTTTCAAATACACTTTTTCCTACATGGGGCCTGAAGGGATGAAAGGGAATATAGCAGGAATAGCAACTAGCTAGAGAGATTTTAACAGAACTTCTCATATCTGTAAAGTTAAGTAAGCTTGTTCTAGATGGGGGACTCAAGTTTCAACTTGAGGAAAGCACCTGGTTGGTATAAAAAAATCAGTAACAAATTGTGAAAATAATGTTTGTTACTCAGATTTAAAACTACTAAATTGTTACACTCTCATCCTCCCAAAATACAGGAGAATGCGGCATATGTAGATTGTGTGTGTTAGCTGTCACCTTAAAGTGCAAACCTCCATAGTAGTACAAATGAAAGAGACAGCCAGAACAAAGTGAGAAAGAATGCCTCAGGGCTGACCTACCTCACAGAAACTTTGGCAATGGTTTTTCTTCAAGTCCCAAGATTCTTTGCAAGGCTCCAGGCACTGGGGGAAATCATGAAAAAGAGAAAAGGGACATGTCAGTAAGAGGAAAAAGTAACATTCATAGCTGACCTTATGCCTTTATTGATTGTTTGACCCATAGGAAGTTAATAATAGGTTTCTTTAAACTACTTCTCCTGAGGATAAGATTGTGTCATAGTTTCAGATCAAGGTCATTTTGAACCACTGTTAGATTATAGGAAATGTTTCCAATATTTCTCACTGTACTAGGCAGTATCCTTGGCTGTGTATGTGCCATCACCTTAATTGCTGTGTTGAACCTGGATACTGAGAACAGTTAACACCATGCCACTGGATTGCTCCATGGAGCCTAGAGACAACCGTTATTGTCTAACGTGCTCTTGCAAACTAACCCTTGTCTCCTGTGCTTAACCTAGTAAGTAGGCTGGCATATGAGCTCTGCCAGGCTGGGAGGTGAAGGAATCCTGCCTCCTGAGACCATGGAGTAGCAGTAGCAGAGCTCTCATCACTGTTCTTATGCATTTGTGAGAGACAAGGCCCAATGCTCATGTAGTAGCAGATTCATCAATCCCAAACCACTGCTTCTTCACCTTCAAACTCCACTACACAGGGATATACAGTGAGCTTAGTACCATGGTACTTAGTACTTAGTACCATGGTATGCAGGATGTGCAGACCCCCAGCACAGAATCCCCAAACCTGACCCACACTGCACACCAGAGCAAAACTAGAGCCAGGCTGTCTGGGACCCTCTATTACCATGGAGAAGGGAAAAGATTTGCCACTTCCTAAAATCTTGACTCTTCCTTCTTTTGGGGGTGTTTTTAAAATTATTTTTAAGGCAAAAGATCTTGGAAAATACTAATAGAGCTGAGAGTAAATTCCATATACTATCCCTGGCCACAGGGGAAAGCTGCTACACTGGAGAACAAGGCCCTTGATGTACAGTTTCACATTAAAATCACATGTATTCCTTAAATACATATTGCATTTTGTTTTAGCATCAAGAATTTAACATAAGAACATGAGAATGGCCACACTGGATCAGACCAATGGTCCATTAGCCCAGTATCCTGTCTCAGACAGTGACCAGTTCCAGATATTTCACAGGGACTGAATAGAGTGGCTCTCATAGGACCATGTGTATCTACACAATTTAGAAATGAATATAAACATATAACCTATATCTAAGCATAACTGTACATATGTGCCATGGCAAAAAACTAAATGCACTGAAACAAGATTTGCCTTTTTTCCTACTAATGAAAGAGAACTGTGAATTCGGTGGGAAAAAAATCATAAAAGTATTAGTCACAGGGGCTACAACAATGAAATATAGCTATCCCCCATTTCCTATTTTGGTGTTTTGGTGTTTTAATCCCAGCTTCTGGCAGTTTAATATCCACAAGATACACTTTAGCATAATTAGATTGCTACTTTTTAAAGTTTTCACTAAATTCCATCAATTTAATGAACTCCAGAGTTTTCTTGCTTCTGTGCTATAAGTGCCATAAGTCTGAGCCTGATTCTGCTCTCACACCAGTTTTACAACCTCAACTGGCTTTGATCGAGTTAGTCTTGATTTACAATGGTATATGAGGGAAGACACTATGGGTGAAATCCTGACTCCATAGGAGCTCTGCCATTGACTTCAATGACCCTATACCTTTTCCTAATTCTTGCTTGGTTACTGCAGAGCCACAGAAAGCTTTCATTAGTAAATAACACCAGACCTGACTGGATCCCCCATCTACATACAAAAGGGATCTTCCACATGTGCCTCATGCTCTTCCCACATGAAAGGAAGGCGCTGTTGCCTCTATGGCACTGCCCCTCCACTTAGCCTGAGGATCTGGGGGAGACAGGACAGTGGCAAGGAGTAGGTTGGGAGGCCTGACTCAGGTCCTCTCTGACATGGGGATCAGCCTATGAGGTGAGTAGCTGATGGCACAAGAAACCATGACTCTGCAGCTTCAATGGAGTTGTACTGCTTGGGTACTGGTGAAGGAGTCACCAAGAGCAGAGAAACAAAGTGCAGATGGGCCTGGTCTACTGCTGATAACCCAGGATTTAGGATACTCTTCATATAGGCAGTTATGTAGCCCCCATCACCATAGCAAAGGAGTGTCTCACTCACATTAATGAATGTGTATTTAGCCTCATAACAACACCAGGAGATAAGTCTTGATATTGCCATTTTACAAGTGAGAAACTGAGGCACCAAAGTCACATGGGAAGTCCCTGGCAAAGCTACGATTTGAACCCAGCTCTCTTGTATTTCAGTCCAGGGCGTTAACCAAAGAGACCATCCCTGAGATCTCATGTGCTGTTTGTAGGGAGGGCAAACCTTACCCCATTAATGGCAATGTTCAGGGCCAAATCTCAGGGAGGAGAACAGTGCAGATATTTCTCTCTGTTTAGATCTCTCCTGTGGATTTTCTCATGACAGGAATCAATATGTCTCATAGTGGCCAACCTGTGTTAATTTCTAGTAAGGCATTCTGTTCTGGTTTACATTACAAATACTCTTCTGAACTGCATTTTATTTATTATATTTAAATAAAGTCCTCCCCCTTCCTTTATAAAAGCGACATAGGCTTTAAATAGGTTGTTTATCTATGTGTGTTCTGCAAAAGACTGATTCTGATCCACATTTGTTGAAGAAGTCCCCAAAGTGGGGCATCCAATCAAGCTAGGCACTCAGCTAGGATTCGCCCCTAAAAACAGGAATTTGACAAATGAAAGTCTTGTAAGATCAAGCCCTCAATCAATAAAGCCTAGGCAGGAAGATACTGTAAGATATAAAATATGTCATGTTGAATATTTAAATAAAGTCAACCCATTGTCACTAGCAGTGGCAGGCAATATTTGCTTTTTATGTCCAACTCTTCAGAAAATATCTGAACAAAGTATGTGTGTCTTGAAATTAAATATCCGGATGACACATTTCAAACACTTTGCTGAAAGTCACCAAGGGCCCAATCCAAAGTGCACTGACGTCATTTGGAGTCTTTCCGTTGATTTCAGTGGACTTTAGACAAGATTTCATTCTGGGGAGGAGAACATACAATTCTTCTGGCCAATAAAAAGAATTTAAAAGAAAGGCCTACAACACTCATGGGAAAAGTATTCTATCCAGCAGGTAAACACTTCCTGGTTTTCCAGATTATTGTAAATGTGTGTCTGTAAAAGGATTCTGAAAATCCTTCTTCCAGGATAAGGCGAAATTTATGCCAGGAAGCAGTTTTCTGCTGATTTTGACTATTTTACTTATAAAGGAGAAAAAAGTCACCTGTAACCATACCACCAGCTCTCAGAAGCTAAGCTAAGTGCAGTACTTGGATGACAGACCACCAATATATACCAAGCTGCTGCGGGAAGTGGTTCTGATGATTCAGTCAGTAGATGGCACTGTTCCCTCTGAGTTACTACTGAACCAATTCCAGCATGATATTAGGGCGCATTGTGCTGCTGGAGGGGGCTATCCGGCTATGTTTTGTATGAGAGATAAAACTGAGGCCCTAACCACCTGTGGTCATTAGAGGCCCACTGGTACTCTTCATAAGAGGAAAGGTGTTAACCTGCTGGCCTTGCCAAATTCCATTTTGGATAACTGCACTATCCCTATGTTAAAATCTGCTGTAGTTTAACTCGGCTTTTCCTTTCCTGTTCTAGTCTATTTTACAATGTTGCTGTGAACTGTTAACAATCGCCATGTTTCAACACAGTACCTGCTTTAAATGATAACTGAAATGATCCCAGTATCTTGTATCTTTCAAAACCAATGTAGGTATAAACTATGTCAATGATGACTACGTATACTCAGCAATAATGTTAAGCTCTTGGCACTGGTTGAGTTGTATGAATTACTGCTGTTTTCATCAGTTTTGTTTTGCAATCCATTTATCGTGTTTTTAAAATTATGGTAGGGGACACTCTTCACTACAAAAAGAATTTATTTGATGCAGAGTTTTTAAATATAAATAAATACAAATACCCATACAAAAAGTATGGCCTATAATACTTACTATATTTAGGGAACAGAGTAGGAAGGGATTTTCAAAAATGCTTACTTAGCATTGGCTTATTTCTGGGTTTTACTACAGCTGGTTAGGAATTTTCCAGCTAAATGTTTTTGGGTGGAAAATGGTGATTTGTCAAAAAAGTTCATGATGAATCACCCAATAATTTTTTAATAGTTTTAAAATTGTTGAAACATTCCATTTTGACATTTGAAAAAGAAAGTTTCATGTTTTGATTCAAAAACATTTTGTTTTAAAATTGTAGGTAATTTATACTAAAAAGAGTTTTAAAATACTTTTAAAGTCTAAATCAAAACAAAATATTTCAAAATTACCAAAACATTTCAATTTGCCTGATCTCAATTTTTTTTCCTGATTATCAATTCATAAAATGTTTCGAGATTTTGACTTTTCATCATGCTTTGGGATGGGGAAAAATGTTGAAATCTCGAAAATTCTCATGGGACAAGAAAACCAGCTACAAGCCCTTTGTGACTTCAGTGGGAACAAAATTAAGCCAACAGAGAGCTTTTGAAACTCTCACACATAGTGCATTGCAAGTCTTTTCTAGTATTATATAATTTTAAATGACAGTCTATTAGTTACTCTAGGGGGGAAAGTCTTCATTTTGTATTTGTTGTATGAAGCTTCTTACTGTCCCATAGAGGTAACTGAGTAAAACAGTCATGCCAACAATGTTGCTTAAGCATAACTCCCTTTTCTAGCATCAATTATCATACCCATTTCCACACCTCTAAGGTATTGTATTAGAGATATTGTAAAGAACTGGGACCTAAATGACTCCAAAATTGTCTTCCACCTGTAAGACACCTGCATTCCACAGGGACAAAGTCTCTGAAAAGATGTAGGTTGTGACTATCTGGTACTGAGAATAGACCATTTTTGGTGGCGGGATCCCAACCATAGAACCCCTTGCCAGAGTGATCAGACTCAACCAAAGAATGACAGTGTTCATTAGGGTCTACAACACATCTTTTCAGTGAAGCCTTCCTCTCGGATGGACGGTCCTAAAAAAAACTGGGAAAAAAAAATCCTACACCAACAGTCAAGCTCCTCTGACCAAGGGAAAAGTGAGAAAAGTGTCTTTTTAATCTGGGCTTTTGCGTATCTTAGTTTGTGTAATACTTGATACTCTGGTGATAAATAATATCTAAACATCTAAAAGAGGTTAGAAAGAGACTAGATGATCATAGGTACTTTGTGGATATTCTCCAATTATAAATTGAAATAGAAATTGTTACACTCTGTATATCAAAAAGTTCACCATGTCTTGCCAGGATAATGCAATCTTTTGGCTTCAGGACAGGAGAAGCTCACTCACTCCAAATCCACACTTAGCATGCCAGCCTAGTGCAGCAATATTAGTTATAAGAAATATCATATTACAAACCCTATTTTTCCATGAAAACTTTTCTTCTTTAGTAGATAAGAGTCATGAGATGTAGGCTACATTTATGGAAACTACTGAGTCAACAGTGTGCCCTTGTTGCCAAGAAGGCTAACGGCATTTTGGGCTGTATAAGTAGGAGCATTGCCAGCAGATCGAGGGACGTGATCATTCCCCTCTATTCGACATTGGTGAGGCCTCATCTGGAGTACTGTGTCCAGTTTTGGGCCCCACACTACAAGAAGGATGGGGAAAAATTGGAAAGAGTCCAGCGGAGGGCAACAAAAATGATTAGGGGGCTGGAGCACATGACTTATGAGGAGAGGCTGAGGGAACTGGGATTGTTTAGTCTGCAGAAGAGAAGAATGAGGGGGGATTTGATAGCTGCTTTCAACTACCTGAAAGGGGGTTCCAAAGAGGATGGATCTAGACTGTTCTCAGTGGTACCTGAAGACAGAACAAGGAGTAATGGTCTCAAGTTGCAGTGGGGGAGTTTTAGGTTGGATATTAGGAAAAACTTTTTCACTAGGAGGGTGGTGAAGCACTGGAATGGGTTACCTAGGGAGGTGGTGGAATCTTCTTCCTTAGAGGTTTTTAAGGTCAGGCTTGACAAAGCCCTGGCTGGGATGATTTAGTTGGGAATTGGTCCTGCTTTGAGCAGGGGGTTGGACTAGATGACCTCCTGAGGTCCCTTCCAACCCTGCTATTCTATTCTATGTATGTATGTATGTATCTTCTTACACCTCTTTTCCAGTTGAACTTTATCCTGATCATTATTACAGAGCCGCTTTGAAATACATTTGTGTCTTTAAGGAGAAATTTTGCACTAGGGAGGAGCATCACATTTTATATGGCAATTGGAGATATTTCCTTCATGTTAGATAATTTAGATTCTCTATTCCTCATCTTTTCAAGTCTCAGGGGCTTTTGTTTTTTAGTAATGTAACCAGTAGAAAGGGAATTATATATGTTACAGCTATAGACTGTTCTCAGTGGTACCTGATGACAGAACAAGGAGTAATGGTCTCAAGTTGCAGTTGGGGAGGTTTAGGTTGGATATTAGGAAAAACTTTTTCACTAGGAGGGTGGTGAAGCACTGGAATGGGTTACCTAGGGAGGTGGTGGAATCTCCTTCCTTAGAGGTTTTTAAGGTCAGGCTTGACAAAGCCCTGGCTGGGATGATTTAGTTGGGAATTGGTCCTGCTTTGAGCAGGGGGTTGGACTAGATGACCTCCTGAGGACCCTTCTAACCCTGATATTCTATGATTCTATGATTCTATTTTTCATAATACAACTGAGCATAGGCATCAGGAGCTTCTTACAATTTAAAACACAAGATGACTGTTTGTGGGACGCCTCTGGAAATGAACCATCTTTCATTCATTTTTTTGGCATATTATTACAAATTACGCCCAGAAATACAGTAACCCTCACACATTCACCGTCCAACAGAAGGAGTTATAAGTGCCAAAAAGACTACTTTGTAATCTTAGCACTTAATTAAAAAAACAAACTAGGTGCACTACTGTGTTTCAGATACAAGAAGTCTGCACTGGCACTTCTTCACTTAGGAAATCCAGTGTGACAACCAGGGGCCAGACACCTCAAGGAGAGAACAGAAGGGTTAACTCCCCCAAAATAAGCAGTTAAACTAATTGCACACTATATTATTTTACTGTAAGGAATATCGAGTAAGATCTTTTATGAAAGTCTTTCATGCATTGAACTTAATAGTTATCATGAGATATGTATACAGGTTATGAATGTATATACATACATATATGTATGAATGTATATACATGTATATATAGAAAACTGTAATTATAACTGCGGTGCATCTTCAGTATTACTTCACAAGAGGGTGGTGAAACAATCAGGGAGGGAGGCCCTCCCTCCCCACCCCACCCCCCCCAGCCAGACAAGACTGTCTTCAAGCACCTAGCCATTGTCCAGCCTAGAAAAAAACAAAACAAAACAATGAGGAATTATCAAAGCAAATGGGAACAATTTGAAATGGAAAAGAAAACTGCCATCTTCGAAAACTAAGGGTACGTCTGCAGTGCAAGGTAAGCCCAGGGTTACTAGGACTCGAGTGAGCAGACCCTGGGTTTGTTAACCTAGGATTTGAGCATGTACATGCATTTGTAACCCCAGGTTAGGAATTGTTGAATCCTGGGTCCCAACCTGGGTTCCAGCATCTACACTGTATTATGTGAGCTTGAATCCAACTACCCCATCCCCTTCCTAGCCCCTTGCCAAAATGTGGCCACTCTAACCTATTGTTCGTGGTGCAGTGTGGGAAAACATGACTATCCACCAAACTTGACTGACCAGAGAACAAAGAAAGTCAGCCCGAGGGATTGTGGAATACTTCTGGTGCACTCCTGGAGCATTAATCCAGTGGAGCTGTGTCTACACTGCAAAGCAGTTTGAACTCTGGCTCCCAGCTTAACTCTGGCTCAGATCCTCTAGCCTCATGTGGTCCTGGCACCCTGGGCTAGAGCCCCGTGTTACCGCAGTTTGTGTGTAGAAGGAAGCGGGGTTAGGCTTGAGCCTGAGTTCAAACCCTGAACTTTCATTGAAGTGTAGACATAGACTAAGAAAGGAGGGAGTTTTTTCCACTTGGAATAACTATAGTGACTGAAGGAAAAAAACTGCAACCCCTTTTAAAATAAAAGGGGTTTGAATTGAAGTGCATCTAGAACTTGGGGGACCAGTTTCCAGGTGGGAGGCTGTCCGTGAACACTGGATCCTTTCTGTATGCTGGGTACACTGGGAAACTGTTTTAATGCCATAGGTAACTCTTATTAGAAATGGAATTTTCTCTAATATGAAAGTGTTAAGCCCGAGGTTGTGTGTTTATATTTATTTTCTGTGTAATTTGGATGTGTTTGCTTTCTCCTTATTGTTTCATCTGTGAATCTCTATTTTTTTCTATTAAATACAATTTTTGTTTATTTTTATCCCAAGCAGGTCTCTGGTGTCCAAACTGTGGAGTGTGTACACCAAAGTGACAGTCATATTTGGGGGGCTGGTTTCACACCTTGGGTGTGACGAGCCAGAGGGGAACGATTCAAGTGTGTGGTAGGTAAGAACTCGGGAAGGACAGATTTGGGGAGACCCAGAGCTAGAAGGGCTGTTGATGTCACCCTCCAAAGCGTAAATAGGCTGGTGGCAGCCAGGGTGAAACCTTAGCCTGGCTATTGGTTTTAGGGAATTCAACCATAACTGTATAGCACAAAGGACCCCAAAGTTACAGGGCAGCTGGTGACGGAATCTCATACTGGTTTGGGTGGATCCCAAAATGTCACACCCAGGTTTAAATTCTAAGTCTTATACCTATCAAGAAATGGATTAATATGTTATCAGGCTATAGCCATGAACTAAGAGGAAGCAACAATCACCCCTCTCTACCAGCCTTCAATATGAGTATCATCCCTCCTTTAACTCTATTAACGCCATCTCACACAAACACCTGGCTTGAGGTGTATATGTTACAATGAAAAAATGTTTGCTCATCAAACTGAGGTTACAGACAATGGCACAGTATTCCCACGTTGTTTAAAAGATCCTGTGTTATTTTTTCATGTTCTCCTTACTTTGATTTTTGTCCAATATTAATGCAAGTGACCAGCTCCTTAGCTGGTGTACACTGGGTGTAATCCAATGTGTTAAACTAGTGTAATGAAATGGAAAACTCAGGCACACATTGTTTCTGAACAACACACAACAAATAAAACACTAGAGACAGAGATGCACTAATGAACTATTCACCTCCTTAATTCCAAGATCTCACAAGTCCCAGTGAGGAATACTAAACTGTGGAAGCAACAGCTGTCAGGACAACTTATATCAATACACTGCCTGAGATACCAGTGATCATTTTGTGTGATCCATCCTAAACTGAGACATGCTCGCTCTCTGTTTTTCTTCTCCCCCCCCCCCACTCCATCCCCAGAGGCTGATGAGCCAGTAGCATTAGTGATTATCTCCCTACAAACTAAATCTGAAATTTTATCTCCCAAACCAAACCACTGCCACTCTCAATTGAGAGGGATTAATAAGTATCTTTAAAATACTGAATACATCTGTTAATGATGACAGATATAAAGCCTACTATTAGGTACAAAGTATCAGCTCCACATGACTGCCCTCAAGTTCTTCCTGTGTCCACATTAAAGAGCTTCACAAGGCAGACATAAAACGAGGAACATTTCCCCTGGGAACTGGAAACAACAGGGTTAAATAACACAGAAGTGTTCCCAGTCTGTGTTGTTTGTGTTCTCACTACTATAGGTCAGTGAGCACTACCATTTGGTAAAGAGGGACAGTTTTGTGTTCGAGTCTTAATTAAATTAGTTACAGTTAGGGTTATTCTGTGACACTATCATGCTATCTGGGAACCCAGCTGATAGTGCCTGAAAGTACTTGCTAATTGAAGAGCTGGTTTTGAATGAAAGCCAGGTCTCAGATTTTGAATGGTCACTACATTGGTAGATGAGATGTAAGAATAGATTGTTTTGGCACTTTAAAAATACGTTAGGGTCATTAGTTGAATCCTGATTGAAATGATCACCCACCATATTTATTATCTTTGTTCTCTAATGATGCACTGCCTTGTGTGTAAGGATGGTGCTGCTGAAGCTGGAAACCATTTTATTCCATTAGGTTACATCTGTGAAATCCAGCCTCTTCTATATTCACTCACTGTACCTTTATGCTTAGAAACAGAAATCCTGATATACATCACGGTGAGAAGAAAAACCCTGCAAATGCAATCAATATTCAAACATCATATTATTTATAAAAGAAGACTGTTAATAATGCTATTCCTCACATCCCAGGGGTTAACCACTTGGGGGAGGGTGACAGCACATGACACTTTAAACTAAAAATACACTGCCCCCTGAACAAAAAACAGCACTTGTTACCATATAAATAGTCAGGACCAGCTTCTTCTCCCCTAATATTGAATTGTGCCCTCCTTCACAAAAAGGTGCAAGGAAGTCAATAGGATCGCTCATGGAGTAAGGTGCTATTTAGTGTATATAACAGTTTTGGATTCTGGCCCTAAGACATAACAGGAATAGTACTCTTTGTTTCAGGCCCTTTTTAACCTTTAATTTCTGAAGCCCCGTAACATCCCAGGGAGAGACAGAAGTATTTATTTAAACTGTGAAAAAGAAAGGTTAAAGGGGTACGTGAGCAGTGATGGACACCGCCTTGTGCAAGACTCCATTTCAAGGGGCCTGGGTCAGTCCTTGACCCAGGCAACAGTGGCTTAAATCAAATCAGTTTTAAAAGAAAGAAAGAAAGAAAGAAAGAAAGAAAGAAAGAAAGAAAGAAGCAGCATAAGACAAATAAGTCAAAAA
This sequence comes from Emys orbicularis, assembly GCF_028017835.1. Lineage (NCBI taxonomy): Eukaryota > Metazoa > Chordata > Testudines > Emydidae > Emys > Emys orbicularis. The sequence continues at coordinate 236,317,251 of NC_088683.1, read as the reverse complement.
GCCATTCGCTCTCAGAGCTTCCATCTACTTTCCTTGTACTTCCAGGGGTTTTTTTCTAAGGGCTCATCTACACTTGAAATGCTGAAGCTGTGCCATTGTAGCACTTCAGTGTAGACATTCACTACAGTGATGGGGAAGGGTAGATAAGCCATCTCCCTGACAGGTGGTAGCCAGGTCAATGGAAGAATTCCTCTGTGCACTGACTACACTGGGGGTTAGGTCGGCATCACTATGTTGCTCGGGGGGTGCTTTTTCACGCCCCTGAGCGACGTAGCTGGGTCAACTTAAATTTTGAGTGTAGACCTGGCCTAAATCTTTCAGAGACAGCCTGGTACTGGTTCCTCTGGCAGAGAGTTCTTGATGTCCCAAGCTCTTCTGTCCCTTTTACACCTCCCTCTTTATACTTGGGCTTGCTCTCATTAGCTACAGCCAATGGGATATGTCTCTTCATAATTGACATTTCTGATAGCTAAGCTGGGTGGGGCTGGTTTTACTGTGTGCAGGCAGAGAGGGCTCTTAACCCTTTCCTGACTGTGTTTGGTCAGGGACCTAATCATAGGAAGGGATTTACCAAAGTGGTTTAGGAGCACAAGACTTGCACTCCTAAATCTAGAGCTGGTTAATAAATGGAGAAAGGGAAGGTGCATTGAAAATGTAGATGGAAACAAACCAGGAAAACCTGAAAACTAAGGCTGTCAATTAATCACAGTTAACTCACGCGATTACTTCAAAAAAATTAACTTCATTAAAAAAATTAATCATGATTAATTGCAGTTTTAATTAAATTGTTAAACAATAATAGAATACCAACTGAAATATATTATAAATATTTTGGGTGTTTTTCTACATTTTCAAATATATTGATTTCAATTACAACACAGAATACAAAGTGTATCATGCTCACTTTATATTATTATTTTTATTACAAATATTTGCACTGTAAAAAAAAGTGTTTCCCCCTATCCCCACTCCACCTTGTTTGGTATTTTCAGGAGGGTGGAGGGAGGGGGCAGGAAGAAATGCTTCTCCCCCTAAGACAGTCTGTGTCACCTTATTACAGGGAGTAAGAAGTGCTCCTTTCCAGTTTCCTCACATCTGTCTCTCCCATTCCTAGGTTAGGTGGGGGATGTTTCTTTCCCTAATTTTCACCCACCCAACACGCTGCTATGGCATCCTGGGGGCAACACAGGTGCTACTGCCCAGGTCCCTGTTGTCTCCTTTTGTTTTGGGAGAGAGTGACGTTACATGTTTCAGATTCTTTTTTTTTTTTCTTGTGAGGGCAGCTGAGGTGCTCCTTTCTCTCCCCTTGCGGGATGGTTTGGAGAAAACCTCCTGTTTATGGATTGCTAGCAGAAATAGGCACCTATCTCCATGAGACGGGTGGGGCTTAAAGACACATCCCTCTCATTGCAAAGCCTAATTCCCTTTGTGGACCAGTGTTTATCTGACCCTAGGGGAAACCTAGAGAAAACTTCAGGGGTCTGGTGCTGGCTAATGAGGCTTAGGGCTATATTCAAAGAAGCTATCCCCTGTTTCTTGTTCCTGCTACAGTGGGAGAAGTAGGACTTTGTACACCCAAGATTTCATTAAGAAAATATCAGACTCCATCATCAATTTCTACTCCCAACTGGAACATCCCAAGGGCCCCAGACTTTGACTAGCTGCTTGGATTTAAAAAGGGGAAACAATAATAAGCCTATGCTCCTTTCTTGTGAGATGGCAGGATCTTTGTTTAAGCACACCAGAATCCTATTTAGTACCCTACCAGCTCAAAAGGGACTGAGTGAACAAGCGGACTGTAGGGACAGATACAGACTCATATCTGTGGCTTCCCACAAGCAGTGAGTTAACAATATTATTTGTTTTAAATCCTAGTAATTCCCTTTTCCCTTCCCAATGAATTGTCTATTTTACATCGATCTTATTTAGACTGTAAGCTCTCTGGGTCAGAGACTGTCTATATTTTGTTTTTATTGATATGGCAATATTTAATCTTTGAGAAAAAGATCATTAGTGAACCAATAATAGTACTTTCTCTGAGATCATTCCCATCTGGTTTATTTAGACCTAATAAAATGTGTGCTTTTCTTTAACGTGGTTAATATGAAAATTGAAATATTAATGCTAAGTAGAATCTAGCTAATTTTCACTTTGCGAATTCACAAGGCTACTAATTTGTACTAGGCACAACAGCCTCACCCCACTTCTCAGCCAAAATTTAATAGTCTTGTAGTGAGGCTTTAGATAACTGAGGATTTAGTTATGACTCTTACGACAGTGTAGCATTATGAAATGAGGGAGGGTACACAACCAAGCAGTGGTTGCTGAAGGCGTTAGGTCTGTGTAGGGCAAAAGCAGGTGTAACGAGAAGCATACTTCCTGGCAGCATTTGCTATACCCCTAAAAGAAAGGTTGTGAAGACCTCCTGTCATAACTATAAAGGGAAGGGTAACAGCTCTCCTGTGTACAGTACTAAAATCCCTCCTAGCCAGAGACTCCAAATCCTTTTACCTGTAAAGGGTTAAGAAACTCGGGTAACCTGGCTGACACCTGACCCCAAGGACCAATAAGGGGACAAGATACTTTCAAATCTTGGGGGGGGGGAAAGGCTTTTGTGTGTGTCCTTTGTTTAAGGGGTTGTTCGCTCTTGGGACTGAGAGGGACCAGACATCAATCCAGGTTCTCCCCATCTTTCTAAACAAGTCTCTCTTATTTCAAAATTGTAAGTAAAAGCCAGGCAAGGCGTCTTAGATTTACTTTGTTTTTCTCAACTTGTAAATGTACCTTTTACTAGAGTGCTTATCTTTGTTTGCTATACTTTGAACCTAAGACAGAGGGGGTTCCTCTAAGCTCTTTAAGTTTGATTACCCTGTAAAGTTATTTTCCATACTGATTTTACAGAGATGATTTTTACCTTTTTCTTTAATTAAAAGCCTTCTTTTTAAGAACCTGATTGATTTCTCCTTGTTTTAAGATCCAAAGGGGGTTTGGATCTGTATTCACCAGGAGTTGGTGAAAGGAAGGAGGGGGGAAGGGTCAATTTCTCCTTGTTTAAGATCCAAGGAGTTTGGATCTGTATTCACCAGGGAATTGGTAAAAGGTTTCTCAAGGCTTCCCAGGGAGGGAATTCTTGAGATGGTGGCAGCGGACCAGAGCTAAGCTGGTAAATAAGCTTAGAAGTTTTCATGCAGGCCCCTACATTTGTACCCTAAAGTTCAAAGTGGGGATACAGCCTTGACACTTACGACAGTGTAGCATTATGAAATGAGGGAGGGTACACAACCAAGCAGTGGTTGCTGAAGGCGTTAGGTCTGTGTAGGGCAAAAGCAGGTGTAACGAAAAGCATACTTCCTGGCAGCATTTGCTATACCCCTAAAAGAAAGGTTGTGAAGACCTCCCTACGAGAACTCTTGAAGATTTACTTTGATTCCCTGTGCAACAGTTACTTTTTGTTTGTTTGCTTAACTGATTCTCAGTTGATTATAAGCCAGGCTTTGCATACACTCCGATTCTGAATGTGAAGAATTTGATTTATGATCCCCTCCTTGCTGCAATCTCTGCACACACAAAAACAGCCTTCCTCTGAAAAAAAGATTGCAAAAACAATCTCCCAAATATGAACATAAACCACTGAAGCAATGCCTTCCTCTATCTGGTGAGAATCTGAAACAATAGTTCTGAGAGGTGTGAACTGCTCCATTCATCTCAATGTGGTAATAACTCTGATAATGCACATTTTATTTGAAAACGGTAGTATCTATTTCACTACTGATCACTTTAACATCCAGTTTGATCATTCCACAGATGCAATCTGCTTTCTACACCCTATCTGCTTTACTGGAGAGATGCAAAGCCCAAGAGCCATGATGCAACATTTAGGTCAAGCTTGCTGTGAAGTACACATGGTCTTTGTGGTAAGGAGCCCACCGTATCCCACACTGCACCCAAGATGAAACAAAAGATTACATGGAGCAGAAAGTCTGCACAGGCACATGTTTTGATTTACTGATGGTGAGTGTCATCAATATTTGTTGTAAATGAAGGAATTCTTTTAACAGAAAATATTTAGAAAGATTACTATTTCAGTGGGAGAACGAGAAGGAAGCACATCATCATATTATGGCAGACACAACTGTTTAATACCATATCTGTTTAGAGTGAAAATAACTTAACACTGACATCTCGATATCTATCTGTGTAGGTTAGTTGTCTGCTATGTCAAACTTTCCAAGTAGCAATACATGTTTGAAAGGACAGAAGAATAAATTTGAGGAACGTTTCCAGGTGTCCAGTCTTTGTTGCCAAATCAAATCATGTCCAACTATGTCAGCACAAAATTGGCTCCCAAAATACTAATGCATCCCTTACATATACTAATCAATCAATTTGTGGATAGTGTGATAGGCTTGTTGACAAATGAGTAAACTGGAGCTAATACTCTTATAACTTCTTCAAGTTCAAAAGATAACAGTGATATTTTGAGCTGCCCTTGCATACAGTTCTGTTGATCTACCATTTTGGGGGATACACGCACAGTGTGTTTGTGGTATAAATTTATTTCAGTCTTGTTCTTTATAGCATCTTAAAATTAGCAAGTTGATCCTCTAAAATACTTAATAGTTTTTAGGTGTAGCTGCTGCATAAAGAGTCTTGAACAGTCAATTTACTATATACCAAGCCAAATTGTCCTCAGGAAGATTTTAAGGTTGTTGTGGCATTTTTTCCTTGTTTGTTTTATAATTCTGAAATAATAAAACTTGTAAGATGTTTGGTGATTTTGTTACATGACATGTTATAGTTCTTCTGAAGTTTCTGAAAGTTATAGAGCTTGAGTATAAATACCACTATCAAGCCACAATGCCATTATCTCAAATACCAGCAATACAGAGATGATACCTAGTTCTACCTTTTCTTTACCTCTGACACAAATAGCTCTCTCTACCAACTATCCTCCTGACTGGGTGAAATAAGCACTTGGATGAAAAGCAGCTGGTTGATGCTCGATTTGGGCAAGAGGTAGGTGAAGTGGGTGAGTAGAGGGAAACAACTTCAGGTCCTAGCAACCACCATCACCTTTCCCTCCACTGAAGGAGTCTGTCCCCAGATGGCCTAACCAGTCTGCAGTCTCAGTTCCCTCTATATGCATCCGAAGAAGTGGGTTGTAGCCCACGAAAGCTTATGCTCTAATAAATTTGTTAGTCTCTAAGGTGCCACAAGTACTCCTGTTATTTTTGCGGATACAGACTAACACGGCTGCTACTCTGAAATGCAGTCTCAGTATCTTCCTGCTGGACACAAAGATAGTGACAAATGCTACAAACACTTTTGTCCATGTATGATTAGCCAACCGATAGAGTCCCAGTTCAAACATGGACCCAGCCACAGTGAACTATGTCTTTGTGACCTCCAGGCTGAAGTATTGCAGGTTACTCAACCTAGATATGAGCACTCCAACATCAAAACAACTTCTGTTAGTCAAGAATACAGCAATCTGCCTCCTCAGTGACACCAGCTACTGAGAACATATCACCTTGGTGCTCCACTCACTACACTGGCTTCCCACATAATAGAGGTTCAAATTCAAGTTTTCAGTGTTAATCCTCAATAATCTCCACTGAATTAGTCCAAGATACCTCAGAGAGCATCTCATGATGACTTCCCCCAACAGCTATATTCCTTACGAACTATGAAGCAGTCATCCTCAAGTATGCAACTTGTCAGACTGGGAAGTAGAGCTTTCTCCACAATAGGGCCAAATCTCTGGAATCCATTATTGGAAGAGATCAGAATGACCACAAAATTTACTGTCTTCAGGATGACAGATAAATTTCACTTCTTTGATTTAGCCTTTCCACAGTTGCATTAGAAACAGCAAAGGAGAGAGAAGGGGGAATAGGAGGAAAAAGAAGTCATGGCAAACATGAAGAGAGAGCGAAGAAATGGAGTAAAAAGAGAGAAGGAAAGAAAAAAGAGAAGGAACAATTAAATTAAAAACACACACTGGTATACTCTTGATAGCCTCAGTAGGATCTCAGATACTACTGTGATCGCTGCCATTACAAGAGCCTACGAAAAAACAACGAGCAGTCCTTGTGGCACCTTAGAGACTAACACATTTATTTGGGCATAAGCTTTCATGGGCTAGAACCGTTGGGTTCTATGGGTCCATGAAAGTTTATGCCCAAATAAATTTATTAGTCTCTAAGGTGCCACAAGGACTCCTCGTTGTTTTTACTGATACAGACTAACACGGCTACCACTCTGAAAGATCCTACGAGTTAGGATTTACTTGTGCAAGATGAATCAAGCTTCTCTGATTTTTGTAAGAGATTTAAACCAAACGATATCTTGAAGAGCTCAACATGGCTAAACCTCTTAATCTTCCCCTCCAAATTCACCAGCCTTCTTACTTTCTCGGTCACTGTGGAGAACCCCTCCCCCATCACCAAGACCCATAACATGGGCATTAACTTCAACTCTGCCTTTTTATCTAGATCCTCACATCCAGGCTGAGTCTAAATCCTGCCAACTCTTTCAGCATAATAACATATGGCTTTCCCTAACCATTCACAGAGCTAAAACTCTTGGCCAGACTCTCATCATCTCACATTTTGTGCAGTCTTGCTCCACTTACATCCACTGAAAATACTACTGCAAAAACCATTTTCTCCACTGCATCAAGCACAAACTATTTCTCTTTGCTTTTAAAGCCATTCACAGATTATTCCTGCTGTATCTATAATCTCTGCACCGGGGTGGGCAAACTATGGCCTGCGGGACGGATCCGGCCTGCGGGATTGCCACCCCCGTGGCCCCACGGGCCCCACGCTGCTCCCGGAAGCGGCTGGCACAACGTCCCAGCGGCCATTGGGGGAGGGGTGGGCAGAGGGCTCCGTGTGCTGCCCGTGCCTGCAGCTCCCATTGGCCGAGAATGGGGAACTTCGGGGGAGGTACCCACAGGCGAGGGCAGAGCGCGGAGCCCTCCGTCCCCGCTCCCCCAGGGGCCGCAGGGATGTGGTACCAGCCGTTTCCGGGAGCGGCGCGGGGCCAGGCCCAGTGCATGCCACTGTCACCCTGGAGCTGCTCCAGGTAAGCGGCACCAGGCCAGAGCCTGCACCCCAAACCCCTCCTGCACCTCGCACCCCAACTCTCTGCCCTGAACCCCCTGCCACACCCCTCCTGCACCCCAACCCCCTGCCACTCCCCCCACCCCTCTTGCACCCCAACCCCCTGCCCTGAGCCCCCTCCTGCACACTGCACCCCTCCCACACCCCAACCCCCTGCCCCAGCCTACATTCATGGCCCTGCATGTAATTTCCCCACCCAGATGTGGCCCTCAGGCCAAAAAGTTTGCCCACCCCTGCTCTACACGGTATGAATGACTCCTTCCTGTAAATGATGTTGGCCTTCATTGTCCATTTGTTAAGTTTTTGAACACGCACCTTTGTCACCCCTAATGTATGGAAGGAGCTCCAGTACATATCTGCAAAGCCACGGTGGCCAGTGTACTCTGACTGTTGTTTGTCATGCTGACAAGTATTGTTTCAATTTTTTCCTTGTACTTCTCTCATCTATTTTCTGTATTCACGTGGTGTCTCTCTTAGATTGTAAGTTCTGTGGGACAGGGACCATCTTTCTGTTAGTGTGTTTGTTACAGCACCTAGTGCAATGGAATCCTGATCATGGTTGGGGATCCTAGGGTCTACAGGAATACAAATAATAAATAACTATAATAATATTAATAACAAGATAGGTTAGCAGCTCAGCTACTTTAGCTCAGGTCTCCTCTCTTGGGTTCGAGCCTTGGCTCTGCCACTAATATGATGTGTGGTTTTTAGCAAGGTCATTTTCCTCTCTGTTCTGGTCCAACCTTTGCCTACCATGTCTATTTATACTGTAAACTCCTCCAGGCAGGGACTGTCTCTAATTATAAGTTTGCCCAGCCTTTAGAACAATGGGACCTCTAGGAACTACTATAATAAAAATAACCTTTACTGTTAATTGTATGAATCTGTATAATATAAGGTTTCAGGTGTTGTTTTACACAGTTTAAAATTATTTATAGTAATTATTATTAGCTACTAGTAGTGCCAACATGTAGGTTCTGGACAAACATAAAAGACGACACAGGGCCTAATCCGATCAGTCTTACACTCTAAGACACTACTGTCTTTTTCATCGGCTGTTTTCTCAGTTTGTATTGGTTTACTATTTGCCTTAGTATTCAAAGACCACTTTTAAAATCAAAATCAATCCTAAATATTTTGACACTTTTATATCTACATGTAATCTTCATCGACAAAACATTGTTCTTTTAATCTCAAAAGAAGGCAAGGAAGAAAAAATTCCACAAGCTGGCACTTTCTCCATCCAATCTGTTACAAGACGGCTTCAGATAACCACGCACAGCCTCATTGTAAGCACCATCTTGCTACGGTACTCAAAAAGTGTCTGTCAGATTAGTACTGCTCTCTCAAAGCAAAGTCAAGTTTTTTGTTGTTGTTCTTTTATAAATGAGCTAAACTAGTGAACTCTTCAGATAATAGATGATTCTCCTTATACATCCTTTTTCAAATTCACATATACATGTCTGAATGATGGAGCCACAACAAAATGCTCTTTTGCCTCGTATCCACCTCAGTGCTATGGTTTTATAGACCACCAAACAATCAGAGATAGGGTAGGGGGAGAAGGCCTTCTTTGTCTAAACTGCTACTTTGTTTCTCTTCTCTGGCTTTCCACTTCCCTCCCAGCACTACCATTGCCATCAGAAACGACATATTCCGCATTACTAAATAGCAAGAGCCATAGGGCTTTTCACTTCTAATTTCACGCCATAATAAAATGCAGTGGTTGTTTCAGTGGGGGATCTGAAAAGCCTTTCTTTGTGAGGCCTGTTTGATGGTCAGGTTAAGTACCACGTTCTGGCAGCAGGCATCTGAGCTTCTTCATGCAGTCGTAGCAAAGGGGAAGGAAAAGGAAGGGAAAAAAGGGCAGGGGGGAGTGTCTCAAAAATCATCCTCCTTTAAATAAAAATTACATTCTACCTCTTGACCAAAATATTTTGGAAACTGGTGCCTGCCTCATAGATGGCCCAGAAGATCTATTTGATTATATTGTAAAAGAAAACAAGATCTGTCTAGGTTGGGGTTTTTTTTGTTTGTTTGTTTTTGTGTGCTAAATGCTATACTTATTTCTCTGATGGAAACAAAACAAAATGAAGTCCATGGCTCAGAAGCAGATTAAGATTATATGAATTTGCTTGGGCAAGAGAAAACAAAAAACGCTGAAGAACTTGGTTTTGCATTTCTGTTTTTTTGTTGGAGTGAACACTCACACTAATCAGGAATAGAAAAGGAACGCAGTGTTCCCAAACAGAATCAGCTCTCTATTGTCTGACTGTGATCGTAGTTAGGCTCTGTCTACACTAGAGACCTTACAGCGACGCAGCTATACCAATGCAGCTGTGCTGCTGTAAGATCTCTCTTATAGCCACTCTATGTTGATGGGAGAGAACTCTCCTGTCGACATAATTAAACCACCCCCAGTGAGCGGTGATAGCTATGTCACTGGAAGAAGCTCTCCTGCCGACATAGCACTGTGCACACTACTGCTTATGTCGGCGAAATTTATGTTGTTCAGGGGTGTGTTTTTTTCACATTCGTGAGCGACATACATTTTGCTGACATAAGTGGTAGTGTAGACATTGCCTTAGTATCACTACTGCTTCTTTCCAGAAGGATGGTGGTTCACTCCAGATGATCCCAGTTACACTAGGACCAGAAAATAACACACTACACTGTCCTAAAGAAAACTACTCACTAAATGTTCTACACTTAGCTAAATCTCTCACAGTTATAGTCCATCCGCATGAATGATGGTTCTCATTTGAGTCCTGATCCTGCAAAGTATCCCTGTATGTAGAATTCCCATTGAGTCCAATAGACGTTTGTGTGCCAAAGGCTTATAGGATTTAGCCCAGGGGTCCATCTTCACCCATATCATATTCTCCGCATGCATGCTAAATGTTTTAAATGATACCAAATGATAAATAATAGATCTGGTTAAATAGCAGGTCTATAAATAAAGGGCATTGAATAATATTTTAAGAGTGTCTCTATGATATTTGTTACTTGCCATTGGAAGGCAGGAAGCCGCTGTATTACCAGAAAATTAAGAGGTTAAGAGATACAAAATAGCTATGTTTTTTTCCCCTTTTGTTTATTATCTTGCAACACATGCTACACACCAGCAAGTGCGTACATTCGCACTAACCTTTTCTGAGGGGGTGGGGGGGACATCAAGTCTTTGTAAAGGTATTGTTTCTAAAAACCACATATTGGTCCAATCTCTCACAAAGCAAGTAACAAGGCTTTGAACAAGTTGGGGCTATGGTGGTGGGGGATGAATACATACATGGATGGATAGAATCCTTCTTACAAACTGGCAGCTTCTCGCAGTTGGCAGCAGAGTGGCTGCACAGCCACTTATGTTCTACACTATTATAGGATGTAATTGCAGCTGGGTCATTTCATGCCCCTCTCCCTCCCCCCCCCCCCCCCCCGATATTAGGAGCTTTGGGCCTGTGGATCTGTACAGTGTTAGATTCACTGGCTATTTGTCTGCCTTCCCCACCAACCTCCACAGTATCCTCTCTTTGCTGTCATGGAGGCAGACACTTCATAAAACAGTTCCATGGCACACCAGGGGGTAATGGCCTCATACCCAGACTCTAAAGAGACTCCATCAGAAACAGAACCCATTGCAGTTTCACTGTGTGTAGGATTCTCCTCACCAAAAGACAAGAACAACGTTTGGTTTCAAAATAGAAAGTAGACAACAATGTGGACTAATGGCCCACCACACAGAATCTCAAACCCACACCCTTGCCATTTTATTTCAATAATGAAAATAAACGAATACATTTGCTCTTGGGCTGAGTTCTTGTAAGCCAAGTAAATCAGCATAACATTTCATGGCAGAGTTAGGAACTCCTGAAAACACATAGTTATAAGAAAATGACAACAAGTTCATGATTAAAATAGTGTAAACCTTAATTTTATCTGAATGAATCTATTATTCTAGAGTTAGGCCATGTCTCATAGGCACACTCCTGCATGGAGGGTAGCATGGAGCTGCCCCTCCCTACAGGGAACTTCAGGAGTCAGAACGCTCATGTGTACAGACTGCACGTGACTTTATAGGCCATCTAAATGGCTTTCGGGTTTGCTCAAGAAAAAACAGCTCGATCTTTCCAGATGTCCAGGTGAGACAGTGTTCTCTGAAGAGAAAAGGACTGAACAGGCTAGGGGACAGATATTCACAGCTGCACATAAGCAGACACCATTCAGTGACCTATAGTAGATTTATCGATTCCAAGGCCAGCAGGTAACATTGTGATCATCACCTTCTCTATAACACAGCCCATAGAACTTCCTATAGTACGTAATTACTATAATACATAGTAATATATCTCCAGCGGTGCACAGACCAGTGTGAATACTGTACATATGTGACTTCTATCAATAAATTAATGACCAGCTACTCAATGACCATATCATATAGTTATTAGAAAATGGTACTTATTTAATATAAGTAATGAATTTCCCCTTTGTTTCTTTTTTTCCTCCAATGGAAATTTTTCAACTAGCCTTCTATATCACTTCCAGCAAAAGTAAGGTGCGAAGAAATGCAGCTAAGTAAAAGATAAATTACTATTTTTTTATAATTTTTATTTGCTGTTGTAGAAAATATGTTTAGAATGCTTACCACAAGTAGCAGCTCAGCCCGGCAGCCCGTTGTAGAAGCAGAAAAAGAACTGACAGGAAGGGGATGCAATGCATGACAGTTCGTTAGCAAGAGTCAGGCTAACTGTAACCCTAATAACGCGAGATTTGTAGAAGCGAGGATTGTGTGAGGCGAGTGGGAAAAAACTGTGTGAGAAGTTGTTGCGACCTTGTGTAGATAATGTGTAGAAAATATTGTATGTAGACTAGAGTCAAAACAAGTGAGAAAAATAAGATATCAAGATGGCCTATGTATAAACAAAATGCAGCTGTTGCTTATTATTGTCTGTAATGAAAGGTATAAAGGTTTGCTGTAATTGTTTACCTGTTGAGAGACCTGTTTAGCTCTCTCCCTCTAAGCAATTGCAAGAGAAAATAAAGTATCTGACTTGCTGTACCCAAACAAAAAGTGAGAACTCTGTTATTCTCCGACACCGTATTGGTGCTTTAATGTATTCTTTTAGAATGTTAATTAGCCAGTCAAAAAGCACTCTTACACATTTCACTGAATTGGAAGATATTACATCTAAAAGAACCACAGGGTTATGGCAGAATGTGAAGAATTGTTGTACTTTACCCAGCGAGATTAGCTTGGGAGTTGAGTACTTTGATTGACTTGTCCACTGATTTCTAACATTATTAAAATTCATTGATCCCTCCAATCATAAAGCACATCCCATAAAGAGAAAGACTGATAGTAACACTTTTCTATTCATCGTTACATGAACTGGCATAATGTGTCTATGGCAGGGTGATGACATAGGATAGAATTGAATATTCTGTGGTAAAGGTGCTGCTGAGGTACAGCAAAATGGTGAAGTGGGAGTTTGGGAAACGTAACGCTTCATCTCGCTTTCTGCCACTCATCTTAATGGGACTCCCTAGTGAGCCCTCAGAGGAATCAAATATGGTAAAAGTGTGGCAGTGCATTGGTTTTAAAACCCTGAGGAGACAATTGTCTGAAAATGCAGTTCCTTGGAAGGCTTTTTTGCACAGCTGTCCATAGACTGACAGATGAGACTAGTAACTTTCCTTTATATGTAAATGTGTGCAAGGAAACACTCGTTAATGAAGCGTAGCCAAAGGGCCACATCCAGAAGTTCTAACTCAAGGCTAAATCTTCAGAGGTACTAAGCACCTGCAAATGCTGTTACCCTGGATGTGAGGGGTGTGTATACCCCAGAATGTGATCAAGTTAATTGCAAGCATATTATGTGCACTCAACCACCCTGAATTAATGAAATAGAACACCACATAGTGAAGGGTTAATTTGAAGACAGGCTTTCAGAAGCAAGGTCAAAACTAGCTACAGTTTCTGCTAATCAGAATGGAAGGAGGGGACAGGCAAGAAAACAACTGAGACTGAAAACCTTGGTGTTGGAAAACCTTGAATCTAGATGTCTCTGATATTAAAAGTTTATTGAAAGTTAGAAAAATGATGATCCAATAGGGGTCATTATGACCTATGTGTTTTGTAGAAGTTAGTTATAAAAGATTAGCTAATAGACTATACTTTGGAGCTGTCCCCTGAAGCCATCTTGAGAGACATTTTTCATGACACCCTTTCTCCCTGGCGGATGAGCAACTGGCCACTGCAAACCTGCTGTTAATTACTCAATACCGTTCTGGGATGTTCTAAACCTACTGCTTGTGTGTGTGCTTAAATCTAATAAACTGCAGTGTTAGACAAGAGCATGCTTACTTGCAGTTAATCCTTGATCAGACAGAATTTCTGTGTTCCTATTGATTTATTCCTAACACCACCTGGAGTGAAATAGTTATGTTGCCTCTGCTGTGGCTTCTGAAAACCCCGGGTAACACCGGCACTGACAGAAACAGAAGCTGCAGGTGCCCAACACATCTCAGAATTCATGTTTGCTCAGGTTTTGCCCGAGGACTAAGGCCGTGGCTACACTCGAAACTTCAAAGCGCTGCCGTGGGAGCGCTCCAGCGGCAGCGCTTTGAAATGCGAGTGTGGTCACACGCCAGAGAGAGAGAGCTCTCCCAGCGCTGCAGCTACTCCACCTCCACGAGGGGATTAGCTTACAGCTGGGGCACTGTTTACACTGGCGCTTTACAGCGCTGTAACTTGCTGTGCTCAGGGGGGTGTTTTTTCACTCCCCGAGCGAGAAAGTTGCAGCGCTGTAAAGCGCCAGTGTAGCCATAGCCTAAGTAAGAAGTTAACCTATTAACTAAACCCACAGCCCACAAAGTATGTTATGTGTTGCTGTGGGTATCATAAGGCACAGTGCATACTTAAAGCACTATATAAAGAAAAAATTACTATGTGCATTTATCTATCATTAAAATCCTACATAAATATATACAAACTAGCCACAGACCTCAGGCTCCTGGCAAATTGCCACTGAAGGCCTTGGAATTGCAAAATTTGCGCTCTAAGGACCTGATCTTGCTCCCACTGAAGTCAGTTTTGCTCAGATCTCAACATGAGCAGGACTAGGCTTTAAGAGGCCACATGGAGGTGGTAGGAATACATGGGGGATAAGAAAGGAGGGAAAGATCACAAGACAATGTGTAACAAGGAGGAAGAAAACAATGCTGTGAAGGGGGAAGAAAAGAAGGGGGGGGGGGAAAGAGGAGCAATCTATGATGACTTTCAATTGCTGCTAAATTTTAAAATGTGTTCCACCAAATCCATCAATGGCATAAATCCACTGAACCAATATTTTTTCTTCTTTAAAAGAAATTGTCTTCATTACTTTGGACTTGCCACAATAGTTCACTGGGTAAGAGACCAGTGAAAAATGAATAGGCACTGTCTTTTTCTGAACAGACACACCACTGGTGCTATATAAATATTCATAGATAATTCCTTTTTGGTGACCTCTCCTCACCTCAGGTGTCTCCATCACCATGCAAACCTTTCATTGCCCATAGGCAGAGCTGTTAATCTAATAAAGATGTTTGCAGAATGATATGTAATGTAAAATAGACATGTAATTTTTGTTATAAATGTCAGTTATAATTAAACTGATTTTGAGAAACATCTTGGTTTTTCTACCATTGCACAGCATTGCAGACAATGTTGATTATTATAAAGAACAGGAAGAGGAGTCTTTGGTATTTCAGCAACCATAAAAAAATCTTAATAAGACATAATTATGAAGAAATCCACTACATTCCCTTGCATTCTGCTGTTTCCTGAAGTGAGTCCCTTGCTGATGGAACTGATTTACAGTCTTCATGCATTCTCCAGCTATGCTAAAATGTGCTTATACATACAAAGTAATCACATGTTTTTTGTTTTTGACATCAGTGACTTGGAAATATTGGGGCAAATTCTGCCCTTGGGTGAGTATATCTAACTTTCATTGAAGCCAGTGGGAGCCACAAATGCAACAAGGAGCGCAGGGCCAGTGGTGTCTTCACAATAATCCCTGTCTTTGGCACAGGCGCTGAACCAACTTTTTTTGCCAAGCTATTTACATAAATGGTACTCCTACTCACATTATTTAAAAAGGCAGTAATAGCAGCAGCATCCCATTGTCCCTATATGTATTTAGGCTAAGCTAACTGGGTTTATAAGAAAGAATAATATGTCTCCAACTTAATACACTTGAGCTCTTCTTCCACTGTGTTCCAGTGGAATTTGCCCTTGATATGTGCATTTCAAAAATGAACCTAGTTAGCGTACATTTAAATTTTGGCCATGACAGTTAGCTTCGGGCTTGTCTACACTTACAATGCCACTGTAGCGCTTAGTGAAGACACTACCTACACCAATGGGAGAGCTTCTCCCATTGGCACAGGTACTCCACCTTCCGGAGAGGCGGTAAAAAAAGTTTCTGGAATAGACCTTGCCTAATTTTATATTTTTTTTACTACTTGAAGTTGACACCAACATGACGAAACTGTGGCATGGCACAATTAAAATTAAGGTATTTAAGAAAAGAAGGGACAAGTTCTAGCTAATAGCACATATAACTGCTTTCCTGAAGAAAAGTCACCAGCCCTCTAAGGCAGAAATGTGAACCAAGAACAATAAAGACAATATTTTGCTTTTAGTCTGTAATACAGAACAATTCATTCACTGCCACTACCATTTTCCAAACTAATAAATAGCCTTACCAAATGTTGTGAACAGGAACTCGCTTTAAGAGCTTTGCTTTTATTTGTTTCATGTGTTGTTTTGGTGTATTCTGTCATTTTCCATTGCTTAAGCAGGACAGAATTTCAAGCAGTCCAAAAAATTCTATGTACCATCACAGAGAACAACAAACAAGGAAACCTTTACCATAGAATTTACTTACAACATTAATAGCTGAAACCTTCTCCACTCACCCCCCAAAAAACAACTAAATATACAATTTGTCGTGTGCATGTCAGGAATTTGGGGCATTTGTTTTGTTTTCCTCTTTGGGAAATCCGTTGTTAATTTTTGTAAAAGACATAATCTTAGCATCAGAATTGCTGTAAGGCAAAAGAAGAAAGACAGCTTTAAAAAGAACATTGATTTAATTAAAAAGAACAAGGAGTACTTGTGGACCTTAGAAACTAACAAATTTATTTGAGCATAAGCTTTCATGGGCTAAAACCCACTTCATCGGATGCATACAGTGGAAAATACAGTAAGAAGATATATATACACATAGAACATGAAAAAATGGGTGTTGCCATACCAACTATAATGAGACTAATCAATTAAGGTGGGTTATTATCAGCAGGAGAAAAAAAACTTTTGTAGTAATAATCAGGATGGCCCATTTAATTAACTACACCTCTACCCGGGTTCGCATACAATGTGGTAAAGCTCTGACACGCTGCTCTGAGCAGTGTGTTAAGGGTGCCGGGCCAGGCCGGGGCCGAGGGGTTGGATAAGGGGCAGAGAGTCTCGGGGGCAGTCAGGGGCTCCCCCCCCCAAGGGTCTGGGGGGCAGGAGCTGTGGGAGGGCACTTTGGGGGCTCCGCAGTCCCAGAGTGGCCCGGGGGATTAGCGGGGGGCCGGGAGCAGCCCGCTCTGCTTCCCTCGCTCCGGCCCCAGCCATGTCGCTCGGGGGAGGGGGCTTGGGGGAAGGGATCCCCCCGGCACTCACCGGCAGTGGCGGAAGCAGAGCAGCCCGGCCCCAGCCCGCTCCACTCCGCCAGCTCCCAGCCGCAGCGCTCCGCTTCCCGCCGCAGGTGAGTACGTTGGGCATCTTTTCCCCAACCTCCCAGCACTCACCTGCGGTGGGAAGCGGAGCGCCGCAGCTGGGAGGTGGCAAAGTGGAGCGGGCTGGGGCCATGTCGCTCCGCTTCCCGCTGCAGGTGAGTGCGGAGGGCGTCCTTTCCCCAACCTCCCCGCACTCACCAGCGGCGGGAAGCGGAACAGCCCAGCCCCAGCCAGCTCCACTGCGCCAGCTACCAGCCATGGCGCTCCGCTTCCCGCCGCAGGTGAGTGCAGGACCTTTCCCCAGCCGCCCCCCCAGCGACACAGCTGGGGCCAGGGCAAGGAAAGCAGAGCGGGCTGGGGCCGCGTCGCTCCGCCTCCCACCGCAGGTGAGTGCAGGGGGGCATCCTTTCCCCAACCTCCCCACACTGCACACTATGGCCTCACTGTCTTCCACATATCCCTTCCTGCCCCTACCCTGCCATCATTCAACCCACCTAACTCTGGAGGTTTCAAAGGGCCTTGTGTGATGCTGTTATAGCAGCCCTACCCAGTGTCTGTATCAGGGGAATTCTCCCCTGGACAGCTAAGGGGCTTTCCCACTCTCCCTCACAGCATGCAGGAGCCGGGGGTGAGGAGGGGGTTGGGGGGGGGGGTGAGGAGATGGAATCCCTCCCTTTGTTCCTGAAGCTGTTATTATTGCTAACTTCAGCCAGACAAGTAAACAAAGGGACATATACTGACTCCTACAAAACTAAATATATAGCAAGATATAATAATGGCCAAATTGAGAGCAATGACAAAACGGTTGGGGGGGACGAATTGTATTCTCAAGTTTCTATTATAAGAAAGAAGAGTTAAAAATGAAAACTACAGTCAATAATTTTCTCTTAAGTCTCAAACCAAAGCCTACTTGAGTCAATGGGATCCTTGCATTACTTCATGGGCTTTAAGTTGGGCCATAATTGCTTTAATCCAATCTTGAAAGGTAACCAGTGCTCATGTGCACTGTAGTAACTAGAGATGGTTGAGATATTGGGACATTATTCACAAAAAGTTTTCTTTTTTTCAATAAAAAAGTGAAATTCAAAAATTTTTGAACAGTTCTACAACTGGTTGGAAAAGGGGATGAATTCTTTGCAAATATTTTGCCAAAAATTGTCCTTCTTTTTTAAGCAAAAACTTTCAGATCTGAACAATTTTGACCAGCTCTAGTTTTAATTGCTTGAAATACATAAGGATGAAATTTGCACACAGCCAGCAGTGCAAAGGGTGCGATGGAAGGCTCCCAATACAGCTGTGGTTCCACAACGGAGAGGGAAAGCTGCTACAGAACAGAAATACACACTATGCCTGGCAGAGGATAGTTCAGTGCCAACTTTTTGTATACCAACCTGGGCAACAGTACAAAGTTGTGGGCAGCTGGTGCAAGATCCCACATGGAGGTATACAAGGGATGAAGTGCTTCTGCAGGTCTGGGATGGGGGCCTGTCCCCCCAATCCCTGAATTTCTCCCACATGCAAAACCAATTTCCTGCTAGTCTTCTGAATTTCACCCTCAGTATGTTTCTCGTTTATACAAGAATTAAGTGCGGGCTGCCTTCTTTCACTGCAATTTTAAGATAAAAGTTACACTTCTGGCTAAAAGGTTATTCCAATGTAAGTAATGAAAAATGACAGACTACTGTTTCCAATTCTGGGTATGTTTACAATGTAGTGTCAAAACAAAGAGGCATCTGCAGTTTACATTTAGAAAACTTCAGAAATTTTACTGCAATCATTTTTTTATGTGACTGTTTCAACATATTTTTTGATAAAGCAGTAACTGGATTGTGGTGAATGTATGAGCATACCCTAACCATTACTGAATGCTGCTATGAATTAGCAGCTGAGTTATTTGCATTAAGGGATAAATAGCAAAACTCCTCTCTCCTAAATCTCTTCTAATACAAAAATGATTATTCAGATTAGCTCCTATACAGAGATACCATTGTGCCATTTTGTTAGCCATTGTTTCAGCTTCAAGAATATTGTATCTAATTATTAAATTTGACTATTAAGTTTTATAACTTCAATAGTCTAACATATAGGTGATGTGTTTGTATATATGTTATACAAAGTTGTTCAAAAAAAATGTGCATTACTCCATCTACATTTCTTGATTGCTCAAGCCGAACCAAATTAGCATTCACAGCCTGTATTTCCCTAACAACAGGCTTTCAAGCTACAAATAATTTGTAATTCAAAAAGACTTTTGGTCCTTAGATTCTGAACATACAAAACATGTTTGGCACTTAAAAATTCCAAGACCTGTTGAACACAACTTCTTAGTTCACATTTTCTTTACTCCTGTTATGTTCCAGTGTAACGTTATAAAAAGGCTGTGTGATTTGATAGAAGTGGGGATTTTTATTAGAAATTCAGTTCAGAATAGGTTTATTGCTAATATCTGAGGAAATCTTAACCTAAGTTGACCACAAACCCTTACTTTGGCTCCAAATGATGTAATGTCCTTATGGTTTAACAAAAGGGAAAGATCTTGAAAAAATAATTTCATATGCAGGTTTGAAAAATACCAGTTGCCACTGAAGACTTTTGATGTCTGTCTTTACAACTCACTGTAGGTACAGCTATTGTAATATTCTTACTTCAGTAATTGATGCTACAAGTTTCAAGCTGATTTACTCATTATCTACGTTCTATATTTCATTGTTAGATAACACTGAATTATTACACTTGACAGCATTCCTTAAAATTATGCTTTTTTATGGGCATTCCTTAGCAAATACCAAATCACTAGTTAAAAATAAACAATTATAGTTTCTTGTCATTAAAAAAAAAAAGAAAGAAAGAAAAGGATCACTAAAATGATATTTCCGTTTTTTGTTATACATCAAAGTAATTTAGTTATTTTTACTATTCTGGTATTTTTAGGATGTAGGAATTCTCTGTACATGTTTTGATGAGGGTAAAATAAGTGTTTCATTGTTGGTTCGCCTGCACTTACTCTACTTTTCTAAGAAGAAAGTTTTGAAGAAACTTCAAAGAAACTTCCAGTAAAAAGGAAAATCCACTCCCACGTCCCCCCTGCAACACCTGCTTTTCAGTTAAAGATAGGGAAAGGAATAGGGGAAAGAAGATAGGAGGCTAGGACTGGAGACAGGGGAGATTGGGGGGGAAAGAAGGGGATATATGGAAAAGGAATAAGTGAACGTTTCAAAGAGGACTACATCAGAGTGCATTATCAAACTGCTAATACATGTCAGAAAGATCCACATGGATCGTTAGTTCAGCAGGCAAGTGCAGGGTAAATTTACACCAAACTTACACAAACTAAATGTTCATGTAGACAAGCCCTTTAACTGACCCATCCCTTTACTTCTCCAGAATATCATTTACAGCAGTGTAATTCCATTGATTCAATTAAGTTACTTCTGATTTTCAAGGGTATAACTAAGATCACAACCAGACTCTAATCTGGACTTCTAATTTAGGGTCTGATTCTGCTACCACTCAAGTAGGTAGGATGTAGGGTGGCCATATGTCCTTGAAAACCAGGAGTGTCCCCATTTTCAGGGCCTGTTCCATTGTCCCCATTAGTGTTTTGTCTCAGCTTTTTTAAACCCCCACAGCTCCCATGAACCCTTATGTGCAGCAAGACAGCACAACAAAAGAATAGTTAGTCAACATTTTCCATGGAAAGGAAACACTGTTTGTGAAAAATATTGTGTTGGAAACTCCATTTTCCATCAAAAAAATGTTTCTGACCAGCCCTAGTGGACAATCTCTGTGTGCACACTATGACAGGTGTCATGATTTTTCATTTTGAAAAACTGGTCACCTTAAGTCAATACCAAAACCCTAACTGACTTCAACAAGACCAGGCCCAGGCCCTACATTCTTTCAATAGAAATTGAGACTTGAAAGTTTGGGGACGAGGGAACCTATGCAGCAGGGATGAACCTTTTCACTGTGAAATGTACCTGGTCTCAGAGACTGGAAGAGTTTTTCTGAATCTAATAAATTCTGCCATTTGTATTCATAAAAGGGGCGAAAAGGCTTCGTATTAAGTTACAAATGTCCACATCTCTCATTGATCTTTCATTCCGCCCCCTCCCCTCCCCCCCCCCCCCCCCGTAGCTACTCTGTCTTCTCTCCCCCAACTTCCGAGGCACAAGTGACACCTCTTGTTAGCACATCTCAATATGCACAGAGGATGTGGGGAAAAGACTTTGTGGCAAGATTCACAATGATGTACAAACAGAAAGAAAGTTAGTGTGGATGTGGGGTAAAGCTATAACCAACCTGCACCTGAAACTCTCTGGCTATTCTGGACTCACTGCACTGTTAATACTTAGAATACTGCTATCCCACTGTTTCTACTACTAATGGTTCAGTTATCTAGCATACACAAGGCCAGCTACTCCATACAGTATGTTATGTGATGCTTCCAAGAGTACTCAGGGTTGTGAGGCACCTCACTACCACCTGCCCTTAGAGTGAGGGAGTCTTGTTTGTGCCTGCTGTGGATCACTTCCCTGAATCCACCAGCCTCTGGCAAAACAAGCACTCCCTTCCAGGCCTCCCCAGGCCTCACTCTCTCTGCACAGGCTAGCGATACACACTCACCAAACCCGGAGTCCTTCAAGCATCCCTCTGAAGTAGTCAGTAGTTCCACTGAACACTTTCAAAACTTTTAGATTCTCTAATCCCAAAGGAAGAGTATATACCAGCTGTGACGGTACCTCCCAGAAGGCTTTATGGAAATATGCTTAGAATGTGTTTTATGCTACATATGCCTTTTAACATATCTCCGTAAAGGTTATGATCTACTGAATGTATTAATCCTATTTGTATGCATGTATAATTTTTGTATTCGAAGTTATGAATGTTATGAATGTTGGCTGTGTACTGGCTTGATATCTAAATAACCTTAGTAGAGCATTTGGTCAGTTCCTGGAGAAAGGAATGTTGAAATTAAGTACCTAATCAAGGAACACTTAAAGGACAATGGATCTTGGAATGCTCCAATCCACATAAGAAGTCTACTTGAGGACGTTCAAGGTAGCATGTAAACAATGGATGCTACCTGTAAAAACTGTGAGTCATGCATGGACATGTGACTTGCCCAGGTGACTCCTAAACTCCATCTTGGAGCTGGACTTTGCATAGGAGTGAGGAGGGGGTCTCCACCCACAAGAGAAAGTCTATTTAAGCCCCTGGGAGACCCCTCCATTTTGTCTTCAGCTGGCTAAAGAGAGAGCCTCTCCACCCCCCAGGTTACTTGGAAGAAACTGGAACAAAGGGCAGTGACTGCAAGGGGTGTGAGTGATTGCTGGACCCAGGCTAAAAGGAGATTAGTCTGTAAAAGGGAGCATTCTGGATCTGGTGAGGATCTTATCTGTATTCAGTTTGATTAGACATAGATTTGCGCGTTTTATTTTATTTTGCTTGGTGCCTTACTTTGCTCTGTCTGTTACTACTTGGAACCACTTAAATCCTACTTTCTGTATTTAATAAAATCACTTTTTACTTATTAATTGACCCAGATTATGTATTAATACCTGGGGGAGCAAACAGCTGTGCATATCTCTCTATCAGTGTTATAGAGGGCGAACAATTTATGAGTTTACCCTACATAAGCTTTATACAGGGTAAAACGGATTTATTTGGGTTTAGACCCCATTGGGAGTTGGGCATCTGAGTGTTAAAGACAGGAATACTTCTGTGAGCTGTTTTCAGTGAAGCCTGCAGCTTTGGGGCAAGTAATTCAGACCCTGGGTCTTTATTGGAGCAGACGGGCGTGTCTGGCTCAGCAAGACAGGGTGCTGGGGTCCCGAGCTGGCAGGGAAAGCAGAGGTAGAAGTAGTCTTGGTACATCAGGTGGCAGCTCCCAAGTGGGTTTCTGTGATCTAACCCGTCACACCAGCTTTCACAATTCAACTCAGGATCACCACTCTACTTAACACACAGCACTTTAGATAGATAGATAGATAGATAGATAGATAGATAGATAGATAGATAGATAGATAATAAGTTTATTATCACAAAATTGAGATTCAAGTAATAGAAAGGAATAATATTGGAAACAAAAAGATACATATAAAACAAAATCATAACACGCTTTCTAGAGCCTAAACTGAACTCACAACATTCCTCTATCTCCTGCAAAATACCTTACCACAAATCCTTTTCCCAGCATTCTCAGCAAGGTTGGCTGAGATCCCTCATAGGTTGAAGGATAACTGAGGGTTCTTCCACACCCAGATAGAGTTCCAAAAGTTGTCTTATTCCTAAAGATGATCCCCCTGCTGTTTTTGTTTGTTCCTGCAAAGTCTACGATCTATTGATTAGTGTTTTGCTCAGGCTGTAAATGGGTGTCCATTGTGAACCACACAATACTCAATTTGCACATGACCAGCCATAGATAAGCGTCTCTTCCTCCCTGCCTGACAGTAGTATGTGGATCACCTTTTGGTGACCTGTCTTAATTCACAGACCTAGAGAACATATTTTTAGTATATATTCACATAACTCTTCACATATTTTCCATACACACATTTTGCAATGATCATGATAACCAATGTGATAGGCTTTCAGTAGAGATCTCACATGTCATTCTTTGGTGGATTAGTATGTAGATACCAGACCCAGGGGATTCTGTAACCCTTATGTGCCCCTGTGTCCTCTGCCAGTTGGTATCAAGAGATCCTTGGGTGACATATTGTTCTTCTTATTACGGCATTAAGAGCTTGCATTTAACTAAATTATTTTTTATTTAAACGTTACATAACAGCAACAAGAGCAGGCTGTAAGCAGCAGCCAGCCACACTTTGTTCTGTACCCTGCAATCTAGACCCCACCTTCCAAAACAGAGGATAACTTTTACTGTCTGCTGCCATGCCCCACATTCTTACCTACCAATAGCAACACAGGACAGAACTGTCTGGGTATAGGAGACCGGTGGGAGATTCTGTTTTGGAATTAGTTAATTTTCCATGTAAAATACTTTCTGATGAAGAATAGGAAGACTTCAAATCAGTTGCAAATCAGGTAATGGTAGACTGTTTTATGAAGTTGTAGGATTTTGAAAAGCCGACAGCAAACACATGAAATATCCTAAATATCCTAACACATTTGGATCTTTGGATATATTCACATTGAAGAACATATTTTACAGCTGTAATTTACTTTGTGCACTAACGAACTGAACTGGTTCATCTCTATTCTTATTTTTTCCCCTTATTTACTGTATTTTGTCCTCTAGACTATAGATGTTGAGGTTGTTTGCCTATCTTGTGTGAAAAGAGAAAAAATGTCATAGAAGTGGGAAACAACAACAAGAATTTTTAGACTATTTATAGGTATTGAAGGTTATTCTACAGAAGAAATATACCTTTTTAAAAACATAATTAAACAAAAAAATGTTAAAAGTAAATGAGATTTGTTATGCTTCCAGATCAGTTAATTGTTTTTTTCATGTCTGTTATCTGTTTTGATCATATAAACTCATGCTTGTATAAGAAATAAATTTTGACTTGAAAATTAAAGGCTCATTTAAAATCTATATTTCAGTGCAATTCAGAAATTTTCTTTTAGCAAATGGAAATTGCAACAATATTTAAGTGAATTATATTACTAATTTTCAACAGACATAGCATCTACTGATAAGTAAATCCATCAGTCAATGAATTGGCAGCCAACATTACACACTATTTCATTGCGTAATCTCCTTTATATGCTAATTTCAAAAGCACAATGGCCTCTACAGATGGCTTTTGATGACAATTCTTTTCTTATTGTAACTGTCATAAGAAGTGTTAGAATTGAGCTGGCAGCGATGGAACACCCAGCCAGAGCAGTATTAATTTCAGATAGATTTATAAACACAGTCATGATGAGTTAACAACAACAAAACCCAAAATCTTATGTGCAAACCAACCTGATCTCCTTCTTTGAGAAGGTAACAGATTTTTTAGACAAAGGAAACGCAGTGGATCTAATTTACCTCAATTTCAGTAAGGCATTTGATACGGTTCCACACGGGGAATTATTAGCTAAATTGGAAAAGATGGGGATCAATATGAAAACTGAAAGGTGGATAAGGAACTAGTCAAAGGGGAGACTACAACAGGTCATACTGAAAGGTGAACTGTCAGGCTGGAAGGAGGTTACTAGTGGAGTTCCTCAGGGATTGGGACCAATCTTATTTTTTTGGGACCAATCTTATTTAATCTTTTTATTTCTGACCTTGGCACAAAATGTGGGAACGTGCTAATAAAGTTTGCGGATGACACGAAGCTGGGAGGTATTGCCAATATAGAGAGGGACTGGGATATCCTTCAGGAAGATCTGGATGACCTTGTAAACTGGAGTAATAGTAATAGGATGAAATTTAATAGTGAAAAGTGCAAGGTTATGCATTTAGGGATTAATAACAAGAATTTTTGTTATAAACTGGGGATGCATCATTTGGAAGTAACAGGGGAGGAGAAGGACCTCGGAGTATTGGTTGATCACAGGATGACTATGAGCCGCCAATGTGATATGGCTGTGAAAAAAGCTGATGCGGTCTTGGGATGCATCAGGCTAAGTATTTCCAGTAGAGATAAGGAGGTGTTATCTCCTTATCTCTTATACAAGGCACTGGTGAGACCTCATCTGGAAAAGTGTGTGCAGTTCTGGTCTCGCATGTTTAAGAAGGATGAATTCAAACTGGAACAGGTACAGAGAAGGGCTACTAGGATGATCCGAGGAATGGAAAACCTGTCTTATGAAAGGAGACTCAAAGAGCTTGGCTTGTTTAGCCTAACCAAAAGAAGGCTGAGGGGAGATATGATTTCTCTCTATAAATATATCAGAGGGATAAATACCAGGGCGGGAGAGGAATTATTTAAGCTCAGTACCAATGTGGACACAAGAACAAATGGATGTAAACTGTCCATCAGGAAGTTTAGACTTGAAATTAGGCTAAGGTTTCTAACCATCAGAGGAGTGAAGTTCTGGAATAGCCTTCCAAGGGGAGCAGTGGAGGCAAAAGACATATCTGGCTTCAAGCCTAAGCTTGATAAGTTTATGGAAGGGATAGTATGATGGGATAGCCTAATTTTGGCAATTAACTGATCTTTGACTATTAGCAGTAAATATGCCCAATGGCCTGTGATGGGACACTAGATAGGGTGGGATCTGAGTTACTACAGAGAATTCTTTCCTGGGTGTCTGGCTGGTGAGTCTTGCCCACATGCTCAGGGTTTAGATGATCACCATATTTGGGGTCGGGAAGGAATTTTTCTCCAGGGCAGATTGGCAGAGACCCTGGGGGGTTTTCGCCTTCCTCTTCAGCGTGGGGCACGGGTCACTTGCTGGAGTATTTTCTGCACCTTGAAGTCTTTAAACCACAAGTTGAGGACTTCAATAGCTCAGACATAGGTCAAGGTTTTTTACAGGAGTGGGTGGGTGAGATTCTGTGGCCTGCGTTGTGCAGGAGGTCAGACTAGAAGATCATAATGGTCCCTTCTGACCTTAAAGTCTATGCGTCTATGTGCAATCATTGCTTTTCATACTTACTCAGCACACTGGAGGCTTTGGCATGACCATTTTTCAGCCACAACATGAGATCAAGTTTGTTCCAACTTGCTGGATGACACTCACACTGTGGTTTATTTGTCTCTTGCATGTCATTTAACAGGTAAATGAGAGACATATTGCTACAGAAGACCAAGGTAATACGACATAATATTTACAGGTGTCATTCAATATAATAAGAGTAAAATATTTGCATAACTATGAACCTGTTCTTGTATCTTTTGTACTTTCCACATCCCAAAACAGCAAATAAATACTATACCGTTGACTGCAGAAATTTTCTGAAGGTAATGCCCACCATTAAAAAGTCAACATCTGCTATCAGTTACCACACAGAGGTTTAGGAGATAACGGTGGCGTCCCAGATACTGCCATGTGGTATCTGTCCACAAGAGCTCACTTTTTATTGTCAGTCACTGTAGGTGTTTCATATGATCATCACAAGGAATATCTATAGAAGATCAGTATGCACTAGTAATTAAATTTAAAATACCACAATGGCAATTATTAGTAGTTGGGGAAATTGCTACTGATCTAATAACTTTGTTTTACATTGTTTTAACTGTATTTATTCCAGTGGAGAGATTTCTTGGTATGAGAGGAGAATCAAGCCCTTTATCTTTACCTAGCTAAAGTGCTGCAAATGGAGAGCTAAATATAACAAACTTATTTCACACCTGTACTCTATACCAGCATAATTTATCTCCCAAAGGAAAGAAACAAGATCTGTCTCCAAGCTTATTTTATCCAGGGTCTAATTTTAGCCAAGTGAACAGATACAATACATTGTGAAGAACTAATTATTCCACAAGTAAACATCATTATATCAGCTATTACTTTATATAAATGATGTCCTAGTTGAAATATCTTTTATGATATTTCAACTAGGACATCATCCTTTTTTCCATATAGTAGAAAGAAATATAATTGACATTACATATATGTGTGTGCGTGTGTTAGGATAACTTTCTATATAGAATATAGAATAGTGGTTCCTCCAACACTGCATATAGTGGGCCAGATTCACTATTGCATTACTCTAGTTTATAATGGCATAACTCCTCTAAAATCAGATATGATTTAGAATGAAAAATGCAGATTTCAATGGTAATTCATAAGTGTAAAACTGGAATAGCAGAATGGTGAATTAGGCCCATTATATGTAATGTTAGAGGAACCCAGATCTATATAGCAAGTTTTTCCAGTTGTTTGTTGTACAAATCAAGAATATAAGACCATATTTTTCCAGATAGTCTTCTATTGCCTTCCCTTCTTCCCTGATACACAATATATTAACTTAAACTGTAATTCCCCTGCCCCACCTCACAGACAGATCACGTGTGCTGTCAAACCTCTGTTGTTTAGTCCGCTATATAATTTGAACTATCATCAAACTGGAGATTTTAAAGGGATATAGTCAGTCCTAGAAATAACCAAGCTTTTTTCATCCTGACCACAGTAAAGCACTCAAGCCATTCAAATCAGGGCTACAACTTCATAGCTGAGCAGCCCTTTAACGAGGACTGAATTTTGTTACTATTATGATCATACCCATGACATTTGTGCACACTCATTTCATACCTCTCTCCTTTCTCCAATGTGCACAGGACCCTAAGAGGTAGTCTTGCATTGGCAGGGACTTTTAGGAGTGACACTGGAAGCAGGCTTTGTCTACTTCCACTGGATAGTTTATCCTACAATGACAGCGATTGCACCTAGATTACATTTGTCACTTTAAATCACATCTACATCTCTCTTTTCCAAGTGGACAGCTACTGACAAGTATAACCTTTTCGTTCCATGCATCAGAGCTAAGAAACTCATTGACCCAAGGCTGCCCCCAGGAATGCAATGCCTGCCTCACTGAACACAAATACTTGGCAATTCTATAGCACAACCAAGGATCTCAATGTGTTTTACAAACGTTGAGGAACCAATCCTAACAAGATCCCTATGAGGTCAGTATGATTCCCATTTTACAGATGAGGAAACTAAGGAACAGGGAGGACAAGCAGCTTGCACTAACAATCAATAGCCGAGCAAGAAATAGAACCCAGATCTCATAACCCTATACAAGATCATTATTATTCGCTCAGGGTAGGGTGACCAGATGTCCCGTTTTTAAAGGGACAGTCCTGTTTTCTTATGTAGGCACCTCTTATATTACACCCCACCCCCGTCTTGTTTTTTCACAGTTGCTATCTGGTAACCCTACCTCAGGGTGAAAGTCACTACTGTATGGTGGGATAGCACAAGGCACTATATAGCATTTAAATTCCACGTATGTTTCTAAAACAGTGCTTAAGTGGGACTTAAATGATTATAGATATTGTGCTGTCCCTCTGGCCAACGGTGAATTTCATCCTCTCTGCATAGAGATTTTGATTAGCTGTCATATCCTTCATAAGTCTTTCAAGATGTATCGATAATCATGTATTTCATTCATTTTTTACAAGGATCGTAATCACTAACTTCTTGTCTATCTTTTCCTCCAGATACACAGGACTGCTTAAAACCATATATGTCTGTATTATTAAGTCAGTGCCTCAAAATGGACTAAGAAGACTAGAGATACATATTTTTGGTTGACTAGTGGTAATTAGCTAGAAAAAATTTACTGAATAGGTTTTTCTCAAGTTGAATTGAACTCTAGTCAATGATTAAATGAGTATGCTCAGCAGTAAAGCCCAGCTAATTGAACTCCAGCAGCAACAGCAGAAGCTATGCTCTGCCTACAAGTAGTCCCTGTGAAGACAGGCTTCCACTTCCCCTTAGAGGATAAAGCTTAAATGGCAGTCTGCAGTGCAGAGAAGTGAACTGAGTTAGGTCTAATCTGATTCTCTACATCAGCATTGGTTCCCTGATCTTTCCACTACTCTGGCTGAATGCAACTAAGGAAAAACTGGAGAGTGTGTTCCAGATTAACCCCTGATGGAACGTGACAGAAAGAGGCCCAACGTTATTTTTAAAAATAATAAATTTCAGGAAATGCACAAGCATTGCCCTGCTGATTGATCAAAACTCCCTTGTCAATCACTGCTACAGAGGCCAATTAACTCATTAATCCTATCTGCAAAACTCTTGATTTTGAAGACTACTAAAATAAAAAAGAAACACTGATATTTCCTTGTAGTTCAAGAAATAGCCTGTGCACAGTTATTAAAATTAACACAACCTTCTTCCCCAAAGCCCCATCTTATCTATTCCAACCCCCCCAATCTAAATTAAGTGCCTCTTCCCTATTGTTTTTTATTTTTCTTTAAAAAAATTTGCATTTCAAGGGAAACAGAAAATCTTGTGTCAGATAAAGAAGACAATAGCTGACAGGTTTTTGCTCATGTTTCACATTTCCTTCCCCTTTCAGCACTCAACATTAAGATACGTACTTTAATTCAGTTTTGCTGATAAAAGCACATCACCCAACCAATATAATGCACGGCAAAAAGAGATGCCTAATCTTTAAGCCATGTTTGCCAGGGCAAAGGCTTCCTTTGAGTATGCCTGGTTGATTTTTTGTGTGTGTGGAAAATGATGTTAGTATTATGCATTTATTTGCATTACCATAACATACAGTGGACTTGGCCACATCAGCAGGGCCGGCTCCAGGGTTTTGGCCGCCCCAAGCAGCCAAAAAAAAAAAAAAAAAAAAAGCCGCGATCGCGATCTGCAGCGGCAATTCAGCGGAAGGTCCTTCGCTCCCAGCGGGAGTGAGGGACCGTCCGCCGAATTGCCGCCGAATAGCTGGATGTGCCGCCCCTCTCCCGAGCGGCTGCCCCAAGCACCTGCTTGCCAAGCTGGTGCCTGGAGCCGGCCCTGCACATCAGGGTCCCATTTTACTAGGTGTATAAGCACACAGTAAGAGACAGCCCCTGACCTGAAAAGTTTACAGTATAATTAGGGTGACCAGATAGCAAGTGTGAAAAATCGGGACTGGGGTGGGGGGTAATAGGAGCCTATGTAAGAAAAAGCCCCAAATATCGGGACTGTCCCTATAAAATTGGGACATCTGGTCACCCTAAGTATAATTTAAGACAAAGATGCAACAAATTAGTGTAAAATGCAAACAGAGGAGGAGGGTAACAGTGATTAAGCATACTCTCTACCTTGCCGCAGAAAGTGGGGCAATTTGCCAGGCTGAAATGACCTTTCAGTATAGAGGAAATGGTTAAAAAATTAGGAGACGTACTTGAAAGGTTTGACCTTTGGTTTTTTATTTTCTCTATTATGTATTTCACTCATACCCTTTTTAGTTTATTTTTAAATATACATGATACTATATTCTAGCTGATAAATGACTAAGAGATGAGTGAAAAAAACAGGTTCGGGATGTAGAAAAGAGAGGTGAAAACATTATCTAGCATTAAAATAATAATAAGGTATTTCAACGCTTTCTGCACAATGAACTGGTAATTTCAACACTTTCTAAGTTACCGCCCTCAGCCTCTGGCTGAACATTATTAACCATATAAGTCCGCCCAAGTTTATCATATACTTTAGAAAACAACCTGTTTTGACAGATCTGACTACAGGCTGCAGAGTCCTGCATTAAAAGGGCCCAAAAGGGAGGGGAGATCATGTTAAGCTTCTAACTTTTTTGGAGGGGTGGGGGGGAGGAGTTTATCAAGCGTATGTTTTTCCTGAAATAAGTTTTAGGGACTGATGTTCTCTCTCTCTCTCTCTGTTTTTTTTTCCCCTCCCTTTTGTGAGAACCCCTCATTCTTAGAACGAATTCCTCTTTGCAATAATTTGTCATTTCCTTCAAAACCATTCTTTGCAATGTGGTCCTTTGTTAAAGTCAGGCAGAAGAATGCATTTGTTTTTGCAATGAGGCACAAATTACATTTCTCTTTGGCATTCTCTGTGTGGACCACTTCTAGTGGTAAACTGCAGTTTCTGAATACTAATATGTCTGGGAAATGAACTTATTTGACAACCTTTGATGTTATATTTGGCGCTATAAAAATTAAGCTATTATTTATACTCACATTCAACTTCTGGAGTTAAATTTAGTTTCTGATGGTACTAAAGTTGATAACAAAGTAGCTTTGGCACATGCTAATTTTCTTACCTCTGCAAATCCATTCATCCTCCTCTTGCTGTGTGTGTGTGTGTGTATGAGACACAGAGAGAGAAATGTAGGTGTATTTACATATGTATTTATTCAGAATCTGATTTTTTTTCCAACAAATTCTAACCTCAGTATAAGATTGCAGACAGTGACCTTACAATCCTTACTCCTGAACCTCTCTTGTTAAGCCAATGGGAGTTTTGTCTGAGTAGGCCCTACTGAACTGGGTCCAAACGCCTATCCTACTGATTTCAGTCAAGCTGATTGGAGTTTACCAAGCCACTTTTAAAACAGAAAAATGTCCTGTTCTTAGTGGTCAGACCATTTGAACTGCTTCGTGTGTCCTAAAGTGAAGAAACCCTGCTGCTAATGCCCATATCTGTGCATATAAATCTCTAATCTGTCAGTCTAGTTCCCCATGAATAGTCTATTTAGGCTGGGTTTAAAGCAGTGGGAAGTTGACCTGCGCGAGAGAGTTCTCTTGTAAAATGACCGGAGGTCAGTGTTATTATCTCTGTAGGCTACCAATGGTGCATTTGTTCCACCCTATGTATGAGTCATTCATTTATAACAAGCTCCACTGCACTTTGAAAGTGCTGGGAGGGATGGGTATGGAAGCTTATCTCCTGTCAATTGGCTGAAGCATAAGAAGACTCAGAAAGAGATGTTCTCAGTATTTAACTGATCAACTAGAAGATGATTAACTTTGGTATAAATAAATTAAAGACAGACCTTAAACCTGAATACTGGTAACACTATATTATAGATAACCACAATTTCTATTTTGACTGCCACTTTGCTATAGTCCTTTATCTTTTCTATTTGTCATTCTCCTTTAATACAGTAAGATTTTTACTGTCAACAATTCTATTTTTCTTTAATATTTTAAAAACTTATTAAAACAAAAGCTAGTATTAGCAATTAGATCATAACCCGGCTACAGTATCAAGATGTGTTTTTCGTACCTCAGTCTTTTATCCACTGCATGCATGAAACTCTATAATAAAGCAAGGTTTATCATCAGACAATGAAATAACAATTCAAAGCAAATTCAATTATTTTGTATTGATTTAAGCTAGACCTTTCAAAGGAACCTAAAGGGGGGGAAAATCCAACAGGAGCTAAGCAACTAGCTTCCTTCGGCTTCTTTGAAAATCCCAGTCTTAGCCATTTCAATGGTTTACCACAGTCACTAATTAGTTGCATTAATTGACCTTTGCAAGCGGGTACCAGAACCATAAGCAAACATGTCCTACACCATTCAACATATTTCAATAATACATCTACCTAGTAAATTCATACACAATTATTTATAAATTATAATACTAATATAGTCTTTAAATGTTTACATGTGCGACACTGTTTAAATGATAATCTTATCAATCTCAGATAATACCCTAGAGTTGCCTTTCTCTTCTTCCTAACTTATTCCAACTTCCTGAGGTCTCTTCTATAAAGCCCTTTTGACCTGTTCTCTTTATAGTATGTGGCATTTTTAGATGACGGACTATAAAACAAAAGAGAATTTAGTTAAGAATTTCTTAATACAAGGGAAAAAGATGTCAAGAGAGATAAAATTATGTGGCATTTTCCTGAAAAGATACAGAACAATGCAACTTGGCGGCTTGACAGTTCTCCCAGGCTCTGTTTACTGTTCTTGCAACATTCACAGTAAATGAGATCCCCAATCAGACAAGGTCAGAGTGTCACATTATCCGAATGCTGGATAAAATATAATGCAGAGTGTGCAAAGTGAATTTGGTACATTACTACGGTAGAGCTCAAGTTACTGCAGGTACACAGAATGCCAAATAGCAATGGTATTAGGCTCTTATGTGCGAATTCACTACTTAGGGCACGTCTTCACTGCGGCAGCGCTGTAACGTGGCTTGTGTACTCACAGCACAGCGCTGGGAGAGTCTTCCAGTGCTCTAAAAAACCCACCTCCATGAGGGGCGTACTTACCAGCGCTGGGAGCCTGGCTCCCAGCGGTGGTGCGCTGTCTATACTGACACGTTACAGCGCCGAAACTTGCTGCACTCGGGAGGGGTGTTTTTTCACACCCCTGAGTGAAAAAGTTGCAGCACTGTAAAGTGCCAGTGCAGACAAGCCCTTAGAAAGACCACCAGCCTCAATTTTACATTAAATGAATATGGGTCAGACGACTGTTAGACACATTTATTTACTTTCCCAGTTGTGTGATGTTTACTTTCAAGTCAGATTAACGTGCCAAATGTGAAGTCACTTGCAAAACTGAAACAGTGGGATATAAAAAGGGGCAAAATAGGTCAGAATGGGTTTGACACCTTAACAGGCTTGTCTTCTAAATGACAGATTTCCCAAACACACTGAGCTTCTTGTTGAGCAAGTGTCACAAGTTTCTTCATTGTCTCTGTCTAAGGTGTTAAACAGCTCAGTGTTGTGTGACAACCTATCATCAGGCACCAAATGTGAGCAATAAAAAAAACTTCACAAGCTTTCTATAATGGTAGGATAAAACATATTCAAAAGCTTTTGAATAAATTTTTAATTTCATAAAACTACATTAATATAAGTAAGAATTTGTAGAGGTATTTCAATTTTACTTTGGAGAAAATTGGAAGCACACGTAACATGCCATTTTGTAACCCAGCCCAACAAAGTTTCTTCGTAAAAGGATTTGTCAGGAGTTTAAATTGTGCTGATCTATTCTGATGATCACCATGGTGACTCATGATCAGAAAAACTTTTGTTTTACAATTAATTGACAAATAAGCCCTTTGCATGTTCTTAGTTCTGCTGTGAATATTTTCTGTGGTAAACAACACGTATATTGTCTTTAATGCACAAACTCAAAATGCAAAATAGTTTTACTAGTGAAACTGTAACTTGTGTTCTAAAATCAGCTACATTCCACAATGGATCAGCAATCTATGCTACATTTTGATCTGCTCCTCCATATCATGCCAAAAGCACAGGTACTTACACAGTCATAAAATATATACAATATGCTTTTTTACTAAACAAAACCCAACTCCCAGCTGGCAGTCATTTTGGCAAACTCAGTGAGGCAGCCATGGATTTAAAGCAGTGGTGGGCAACCGGCGCCCTGCGGGCCACATGCAGCCCGTCAGGGTAATCCGCTGGTGGGCCGCGAGACAGTTTGTTTACATTGGCAGCTCCCAGGGCCCGCGGTTCACCGTTCCCGGCTGGCCTCCGCTTCCCGCAACTCCCATTGCCCGGGAATGGTGAATTGCGGCCACTGGGAGCTGCGGGCGGCCGTGCCTGCGGACAGTCAATGTAAACAAACTGTCTCGCGGCCCACCAGCGGATTACCCTGACAGGCCACAGGTTGCCCACCACTGATTTAAAGGGAATTACAGACTGAACTGTCTGTTCACCCCTAGAAGTTGTCCCTCCTGATTAGCTGAGGGACATCAGTGGACCAGTATGGGGAAGCTTGTATAGCAGATCCACACTGTGTACCTCTTCGGTGAATTAAAGTTCCAAACATCCTCAGTTCCCAGCTATTTCAGTCGTGGCCGGAACAGGGCATAACAGCCGATATCAGTTCCCAGCCTGTTAATATGGGAGCTTTCACCAAAAATACAGGCCCAATCCCAAAATCTTACTGCATGCAACTGGCCTTTTCTCACATGAATAAGGACCACTCACTTGAGTAAGGTTTTCAGAATTAGGTTTTAAATTACTTTAAAAATGGGAAGACAAATCGAGAAGACTTTACTATATGAATAATGTTTTCTAAATTCTGATACGCTATATTGTGATGTGGACCTGGTCCGACAATCCTAATTCAATAGGCCAGATCTCTAGGCTTCCTGCCACTCCCTCCACTCTAAGCCAGAAGGCTGCTGGGAGACAAGCTAGCTCAGATGCAAATTAGAGCAGCCTGAAGCTGCTCTTTCTTGCATCAGCAGATAATAGTTTCCAAGGAGCTGTTCTGCCAGTCACGACTGTACACCATACTTCAACACCACCCACTCTCACCCCTGATAAACCAGAAACTGACCCTGGAATATGCCCTATTCTTGACAGGGTCCATGAGCCAGCCCTATGTTACTTTAGGGGTTTTCTATGCTAAGACAATCCTCAGTCACTGTCTTAAGGCAGCTTTAAGTTCCTTTTTTGCCACCGATGCAGCACAAAGGGGAGTAAAAAGAGCTGAATATCTGAGCCAGCGAGTCTACTTGAGTGATGTCCTATATGATGCCAAACCATTAATACACATCAATAGTTGTTGGAAATGTGTTTTATTATCAACAGTTGTCCAAAAGGAAAATGCCGCATGGATTTCTTCAAAGTACCGTATTTACTTTAACCACTTTCAAATCTATTATGTAGTAAGCTGTGTAATGCTGGACCCAAGAAATAATGAGTAAATATATCACAGTTTTTCCTTGACCTACTTATTTTAACCATGTCAGGGACTAAATCCTTTCTATCTAATACTTTTGTGGAAGTAGAGCAAGACCTGACAGGGATTGGAAGGGAATTTAAAATGCAAACAGTCTCTTCTGTTAGCAAGAGTCAGGCTAACTGTAACCCTAATAACGCAAGACTTGTAGAAGTGAGGATTGTGTGAGGCGAGTGGGAAAGAACTGTGTGAGAAGTTGTTGCGACCTTGTGTAGATAATATGGAATGTAGACTAGAGTCTAAATAAGTGAGAAAAATAAGATATCAGGATGACCTATGTATAAACAAAATGCAGCTGTTGCTTATTATTGTCTGTAACAAAAGGTATAAATGCTTGCTGTAATTGTTTACCTGTTGAGAGACCTGTTCAGCTCTCTTCCTCCATGCAATTGCTAGAGATAATAAAGTATTTGATTTGCTGCACCCAACCAAAAGAGTGAGAACTCTGTTTTTCTCCGACACTTTCAAACTACCATTAACACTAGCAAACACGATGACTTCTCCCACCAATAGTTAATCTGAGTAGGGTAAATATTATAACTTCCTGCAGCAATGCTCTCAACTGTTAATAAAGAGAGAGTAATATTATCTTGCAATAAAGCAACTGCACTTTTTAGTTTTGCTTATTTCACTTTAACATAAATTGTTAGAAGGTTAAAAAAGGTGATAAACATTTATTAGTCTTTTAATCTGTTCTCATTTTAATGTGAAACTATACTTTAACGATAGATTAATTTTAAAATGCTGAGTTATGAACATCAAAAGTGACTGAAAGATTTGGTGAATCTCATGGAAAACTTTGAAAAACTGAGAGTTTTTTTTTCCTTTTCCTTCATTCATATATTATTAAGAGTATTTGCATGAAAGATTTAATCTGCTCAGCTAAGTCTGTGCTACCAGAAACCCTAACCTTCTATTTGTGACATCACAATTTTCATATGAGATGATTATTATTACACAGAGAGGATGATGACTTCAGATGGAGGAATATACAGCAGGAATAGCTAAACTCTTAGGAAACATAATACTTTTGTCACACAGATGTCCTTAGTAATAAATAATGAAAGAGGGAAACAACCTGGCTAACTAATATATCAGCAGAACAGTTCCCCAAAAAAATGTTGTTGAAGGTTTTCTCTATGGAACCAGCTGTTCTTTAAAAAAATATTTGGTGAGTCTATGATTTTCTGAGGTAACTATGATGGGCTGGGTATTGTTTTCGTTGATATAAAGAGTTATTTGTCAGTTGTCTTTCTGTCAATGCATCTTTTCCAGCTGCAACTTCTGACCCTGCCTAAAGTCTAAAAAAAAAAGATTCTTACCTGCCACCCAGTGAGTGAATAATGAGACATACAGATATCAGTCAGAAGAATGGTCCAGAACCAAACAAAAATTAACAACCGTAACCAAGCTGAGCCCTTCCTGCTAGGTCTAACCAAACCTTCCCTCAGTGCTCTTGCCACCCAGAAGCAAGTATGGTTAGTTTTTATATGAACAGTGACTGAGTGAACCAGTTTTGTTTTTTAGAAGTAATGATACAAGGATATGTTTTATACTCCATCATGTTTTCTCAGGCTCTATGGAGACAGTTCTAGCAGTCCTGACGTTGGTAAGTGTGCAGCAGCACACACCCCTTTGTCAGTAGGGCCTGGCTTCAGTCATTTGTAAGTAGGCAAATAAGTTGCATGCAGTGAACATACCAACACTGGTACAAGTGGCAGCCATTATCTAATCATTAGTTAGGCTCTAATGATGTGTTTGCAAATATGTAAGATAGAAAGAAAACTCAGTTCCCTTCTTCAGCAACTTATAGTCAAAACATTCAAGAGACAATGGAAAGCTTTAAACAATCTTCAGATATGGGGAATTCTCAGTCATGCAGTGCCTGCCTTTCTGAACTTCTTTTAGGGACTGATCCTGCAATCCTAGTTCTGGATAAACTCCTCTTATTTTTAAAGGGTGTAATCTGTCCCCAGTTTGTTTTTTAATTTCAGTTGTTATTTCTGAGGTTATATCTACACTATAGAACATATGCTGGCATAGCCCTAGTGCAGGTGCAGTCTACACCAACAAAAGGAATCTTTTGTTAGAGTAAGGACACCCTCTTCCCGAACAACATTAGCTACATCGAACAAAAACTCTCTCTTCCATTGGCATAGCTGCATCTACACTGGGGGTTTTGTTGGCATAGATCTGTTGGTCAGGTGTGTGGTTTTTTTCACATCCCTGACTGACACTGTTATGCCAACATCACTTTTAAGTGTAGACCAAGCCTTTGTCTTCTGTTGGTGGTAGCCATTTAATTTTCTGATTTATTGTATAAGACACAGTAAACAAACTACTGTATGGTAGCTTGAGCCAGACATTCGAATGCAGAAACAACCAGCAGAGCAGAAGATGGAAGTACCTATGTCCACTATTATCCACACCTTGCGGTTGTAAGAAGTTGTCTGTATACTATGATCCGTTTCATCTGATCATCACAAATGATCCCTGCTTAACCCCACCAGACTCCTGGCAATATGCTCTGCCTGGGAAATTTCTTAAGAACATAAGAATGGCCATACTAGGTCAGACCAAAGGTCCATCTAGCCCAGTACCCTGTCTTCCAACAGTGGCCAATGCCAGGTGCCCCAGAGGGAATGAACAGAACAGGTAATCATCAAGTGATCCATCCCGTTGCCCACTCCCAGCTTCTAGCAAACAGAGGCTAGGGACACCATCCCTGTCTATCCTGGCTAATAGCCATTGATGGATCTATCCTCCATGAATTTATCTAGTTCTTTTTTGAATCCTGTTATAGTCTTGGCCTTCACAACATCCTCTGGCAAGGAGTTCCATAGGCTGACTGTCTGAAAAAATACTTCCTTTTGTTTGTTTTAAACCTGCTGCCTATTAATTTCATTTGGTGACCCCTAGTTCTTGTGTTATGAGAAGGAGTAAATAACCCTTCCTTATTTACTTTCTCCACACCAGTCATGATTTCATAGACCTCTATCATATCCCCCCCTTAGTCGTCTCTTTTCTTCTCAGCCCCAGGTGTGGCAATATGTTCAGCCCTAAGCATATGATTAAGTATCACAATAGTTAAGTGGCTAATCTCATGTATGATCAGAGGCACCAGTGGTGTAGCAGTATTGATGTATAGATATCAAGTAGTTGTCACTTGTTTTCTTTAATTCCAGAAAGGTGGCTCTTGCCAGTACCTCCTAGAACTGAAGATTCCATATGTTGAGAATGTCCAAAAAGCAATGTATTTAGCCTAAACATTAAATAAATACATATATAACAATCCAATAAATGTCAATGGGCCAGATTCTCCACCGAATTGCACCTTGTGTGATAATTTATTTTGTGCAAAGTGGACGTAGTGCAATAGCAAATCAGAACTCTCATTCGAAATTCAGGGATACCATTTCACATCCATTTTGCACAAGTTTTAATGGCTATGCAATGCTGAAGACAGTGGAAAAACTGACCCAAAATGTTCTCCTGTTATTGCTTTAGCTCCATACCTAAGTCTTTATGATCCATTTTTGGTTACTTATACACAGCAGGGAGATTATCCAGTGGCTACCTTTTTCCTGCCTCTGTTGGTTTAAGCACTTCAGGCTGCTGTGATAGGTAAAAACTTATGATTAGATTAAGAACAAAAAATGCCTGTTTGTAATGCATATGGTGAGAATCTTAGTAAGGAAGAACTGCTGAGGAAGATCAGCTTTCAGATCTAATAACCTTGGTCTATATCATGCTGTTGATTTTAAGCAGAACTCTTCCATGAAGCCCAATCAGCAGATCTGCTTAGAATCGGAGGTGTGATATGGGCCTTTGACGATGCATCTCTCAGAATCATCTCTTTTTTTGGTGGTGCTCAGAGGTTTACTTACATTACTTATGTATGCGCAAATGCAGTTAACTCTTTAATGCCTTACTAAATTAATGTGGTAATAGTCATTATAGACAAAATCCTCATTTTTTACTTAGGGATGGACTTTGCTTCACATCTGTGCAGGTGTGTAGGGGGAAGGACAAGGAGTGTGTGACGGGTTTGATCACAGAATCCCCCTTGGGAGCTGCCACCCGATGTGCAAAGACTACCCCTGCTTCTGTTTTCCCTGCCAGCTCAGGACTCCAGCACCCTGTCTGGCTGAGCGAGACACTCCAGTCTGGCTCCAGACACAGACCCAGGGTCTGAATCACTTGTCCCAAAGCTGCAAGTTTACCTAAAAACAGCTCACAGGAGTGTGCTTGTCTTTAGCACTCAGATGCCCAACTCCCAATGGGGTCTAAACCCAGATAAATCCGTTTTACCCTGCATAAAGCTTATGCAGGGCAAACTCATAAATTGTTCACCCTCTATAACACTGATAGAGAGATATGCACAGTTGTTTGCTCCCCCAGGTATTAATACATACTGAGTAAATTACTAAATAAAAAGTGATTTTATTAAATACAGACAGTAGGATTCAAGTGGTTCCAAGTAGTAACAGACAGAACAAAGTAAGTCACCAAGCAAAATAAAATAAAATGCGCAAATCTATGTCTAATCAAACTAAATACAGATAATCTCACCCTCAGAGATGCTTCAGTAAGTTCTTCTCAGGCTGGACACCTTCCAGGCCTGGGCACAATTCTTTCCCCTGGTACAGCTCTTGTTCCAGCTCAG
This sequence comes from Emys orbicularis, assembly GCF_028017835.1. Taxonomy (NCBI): domain Eukaryota; kingdom Metazoa; phylum Chordata; order Testudines; family Emydidae; genus Emys; species Emys orbicularis. The sequence goes on along the minus strand of NC_088683.1, from coordinate 236,276,626 downwards.
GTGGTAGCTAGGGGATTCTTCATGATGGCTCCTCTCCTCCTCTGTTCTCTTCCACCCCTTTATATATCTTTTGCATAAGGGGGGAACCCTTTGTCCCTCTGCGTTTCCACCCCCCCTCACTGGAAAAGCACCAGGTTAAAGATGGATTCCAGTTCAGGAGACATGATCACATGTCACTGCAAGACTTCATTACTCACTTGTTTGCACACACATATACAGGAAGACTCACAGGTAAACACAGTCATCTGCAGACAATGGTCCTGGTTAATGGGAGTCATCAAGATTCCAAACCATCATTAATGGCCCACACTTTACATAATTACAATAGGCCCTCAGAGTTACATTTTATATTTCTAGTTTTAGATACAAGAGTGGTACATTTATACAAATCAGATGATCATACTCAGTAGATTATAAGCTTTGTAATGATACCTTACAAGAGACCTTTTGCATGAAGCATATCTCAGTTAAGTCATATTCACTTATTACCGTATTTTCTCTAAAACTATCCCAGTTACATTATATTGACTTATTATCAAGTTTTTATAAAACCATATAGACTGCACAACGTCACAGAGTGTCCCTGTTCTTCGCCCCCAGAATTGAGCAGAATCACAGTTTCCACACTCAGTTGAGTACAAGGACAGAGCAGAGTTAGTTGAACTAGGCACCTGAAAAAGGAGAGAGATGATATCGGGCAACTGTCCCCCAACCTCTACATCAGCCAGTTGTGCTTGTTAGCTGGAGTAGGGAGTGCAACTTCACTCTCATAAGCTGTGGCCCCAGTCTTCTGTGTGCCTGAGAACTCCTAAAGACACTGTGCTTGCTCTATGCACAATAATAATATTTAATCTCTCCAGGTTTTTATACCTCACCTATTACCAAAGTATAAGAGCACTTCTGTGGTGAACCACCTGAAGCTCACTAAAAAATTCAATCCTACCTTGAAGTCAATGGGCTTTTATTCAGGCAAAACATCCATGAAAGCCAAAGCTGAGATACAGGCAGGTATGTATTTCAGGTTCTGTCCCTATACAATGGTTTGAACATGCTTTACTAAAATATGATAATTTTTAATAAATCTGTAAACTCGGGGGTGGTACCGATGGACTGGAAAATAGCTAATGTGGTTCCTATTTTTAAGAAGGGGAAAAAAAGTGACCCGGGTAACTACAGACCTGTTAGTTTAACTTCTGTAGTATGCAAGGTCTTGGAAAAAATTTTGAAGGAAAAAGTAGTTAAGGACCTTGAGGTGAATGGCAATTGGGACAAATTACAACATGGGTTTACGAAAGGCAGATCGTGCCAAACCAACTTGATCTCCTTCTTTGAGAAAGTAACAGACCTTCTAGATAAAGGAAATGCGGTGGATCTAATTTACCTCGATTTTAGTAAAGCGTTTGATACTGTCCCGCACGAGGAATTATTGGTTAAATTGGAAAAGATGGGGATCGATATTAAATTCCAGAGGTGGATAAAAAACTGGTTAAAGGGGAGACTGCAACGGGTAGTACTGAAAGGTGAACTGTCGGGTTGGACGGAGGTCACCAGTGGGGTTCCTCAAGGTTCGGTTTTGGGTCCGATTTTATTCAATCTATTCGTTACTGACCTCGGAACCGAATGTAGGAGTGGGCTGATAAAGTTTGCGGATGACACAAAGTTGGGAGGTATTGCCAATTCGGAGAAGGATAGGGATATTCTGCAGGGAGACTTGGATGACCTTGTAAATTGGAGTAAAAATAATAGGATGAGATTTAATAGTGAGAAGTGTAAGGTGATGCATTTAGGGATGACTAATAAGAATTTTAGTTATAAGTTAGGGACGCATAGGTTGGAAGTGACGGAGGAGGAGAAGGACCTCGGAGTCCTGGTTGATCGTAGGATGACTATGAGTCGGCAATGTGACGTGGCTGTGAAAAAAGCTAATGCGATTTTGGGATGCGTCAGGCGAGGTATTTCTAGTAGGGACAGGGAGGTGCTGCTTCCGTTATACAAGGCGCTGGTGAGACCTCATTTGGAGTACTGTGTGCAGTTCTGGTCTCCTATGTTTAAAAAGGATGAACTCAAACTGGAACGGGTACAGAGAAGGGCCACTAGGATGATCCGAGGAATGGAAAACCTTTCCTATGAAAGGAGACTCGAGGAGCTCGGTTTGTTTAGCCTAACCAAAAGAAGGCTGAGGGGGGATATGATTGCTATCTTTAAATATATCAAAGGGATTAATACCAAGGAGGGAGAGGAATTATTTCAGCTCAGTAGTAATGTGGACACGAGAACGAATGGATATAAACTGGCCGTGGGGAAGTTTAGGCTTGAAATTAGAAGAAGGTTTCTAACCGTCAGAGGGGTGAAATTTTGGAACAGCCTTCCGAGGGAAACGGTGGAGGCGAAAGACCTTTCTGACTTCAAGATTAGGCTTGATAAGTTTATGGAGGGAATGGTTTGAAGGGATAACGTGATTTTAGTCAATTAGGCATTAACGTGCCATCGCGGGTAAAATGAGGATCCGGCTGTAGAATCTTGCCTGTATGCTTGGGGTACTGCTGATCGCCATATTTGGGGTCGGGAAGGAATTTTCCTCCAGGGTAGATTGGCAGAGGCCCTGGAGGTTTTTCGCCTTCCTCCGCAGCATAGGGCAGGGCTCGCAGGCTGGAATATTCTGTTGTGGGTGGGTCAGCTTTTGTGGCCTGCATCATGCGGGAGGTCAGACTAGATGACCATATTGGTCCCTTCTGACCTTAAAGTCTATGAGTCTATGAGTCTATGACGAACAAAGTCAATTCAACCATATTTCAACGTTGTCACTTAAAGGTGGATATGTGCAACCTAATCCTGCAGTTCTTTTCTAAAAGAGGAAAGCAGGATCAGGCACTTCAACCAGAATACTCTATCCTGCTTTGGATCAAGTGATTAATTAGTTTAAAACATGCCCCTAAGTTTAATAAGATAAATGCAAGACTCTGATCTCAATTGCAAAGATGTAACTGTAGGATAATTTTACTGACTTCAATGGAGCTATTAACATCAGTGTTAACTGAGTTTGCTGAACTAAAAATATTGTTGGAAAAATGAAGTCCAAAGGACAGCTGCACTTTTTGCATTTTTTTTCAATTATGGAGCGAAAATTTATTGAAAAATGAGTACTACATACTAAGTTAGAGAGACCTGGATAATCAGAGACCTGGGAAGATTGTCTAAAGATTTAAAGTGATAAATTTGTTACTTACTTTGAAGCAGTCTTATTGCTAATTTGCCTTAGGTCTCAGAGGCACTGTCTGTCTTGAAAGCATCTTATCAACTCTGCTTCACTGATGATTGGGCTACTGTTAGATGCTACTTAATCAACTGCTTTCTAGATGGCAAAGATTTACAGTTGATTAGTCTGCATAGTTCAGTTGTTTTTTCAAAAGTTTCTAGGAAGGGATTATTTTTGTGCCCAAATAGCTCTAAAGAAAGGGCTTGCTCAGGGTCTGCAGTGTGAATATCCCGGATTCTGAACACAATGTTCACTGAAGCAGACAAAGCTAAGTTAAAGAAGCATTTAGTGTTTCAGAATGCCAGCCTTAATAAGTATCTTTCTTGGGGGGGGCGGGGAGGGGGGTTACTTTAGTGCACACATTATTTTTTTCCAGTGATCAGGGACATGCAGATAAAGTTGGATATATAAGGAAAGATTCAAATGTTCCCTAAGGAAAATTCCTCATTCTACTTGAAGCCATGCAGTGGAATAATTCAGCAGCAAGTGACAACACTGTGTCCTTTCCTTTGGAAAGAGGTCTAATTCATCTTTGGCAGGCCAAGTTCAGCAATTCAACTGCACAAAATTAGAACAACACAGTAATCAAACTCACTCCCCTTCATTAACAAGTGGAACTGATACAAATGTCCAGGAGGAGAGCTGATCTGAGGGGGATCTAAGCCATTTCTCTGTACTGTACAGGCTGATCCAGTCCCATGAGAAACTCTGCAGAAGTCTTTGAATCAGTAAATCTGGGGAGAAGGCAAACCCTCAATGTGATTCTTACTTACCCATACAAAGGGGTTTTCTTTTGCTCCATAGGCATTAGCCATTTACAGGAAGAAAAAAGTTAAATAAGTGCAAGGGGCATTATATGTAACTGACTCGACTATAATCAATTGTCACACAGTAGATACAAATTATTTAATAAGACAATTTAGTGTTATCCCCCAGGGAAAATACCTGTCTCTCCAAAGTTTATTCTGTGCTTGAAATTGAGAAGTATTTTAATTTAGGCATTTATAATCATAAAAGGAACACACTGCGTTATAGTATTAAGGATTTAAAAAAAATTCAAAACCAGGAGTTGGGAAGGGATATAAGCTTGCGTGCCTCAGGGCATAAACCAACCTCTGTCTAACGGGGTTTAGGAAGAAATTTTCCCTGGTGACAGATTATTCCATAGCTGCAGGGTTTCCCATATTTGCCTCTGAAGAGTCTAGAACTGGCCCCTGTTAGAAACAGGATACTAGATTAAAAGGACCACTGGTCTGATCTAATATGGCAGTTCCCATGTTCCTAATCCAATCGTTCTTGCCAATCTTTGCTTTTTGATATCAGAAATATTGACATTTACAAATCTAAGAGCATGATCAACTGTAAATATAACCCACATTTAAGCCCTCTTTTCAAGAGCTCACTGAAGCAGTAACTTCTTTATTCTATTGCTGTCTTGATGGCTGGCATCACAGCACCATTATATACTAATGTCTGCATGGAAACAAAAACTAAAAAACAAAAACATTACATTACAAAGCACTTTCTGTTATTTCCAAATCAAAACCACCCGGAAACTTCAGTCAACCTATTTCTTTTAACCACTTTAGCTCTAATCTTCAAACCATTAATGCTCTACCAGCCCTATCTACATTATTGTGGATAAACCCATTACATCTGTCAGGACGCAACCACTACATAATGCATCTACCTCCAGATTTTTTCATATGGTCAGGATTACTTCATATATTTTTCATATCAGTCTGTGCAAATGCCATCAACTCTGACTATACTGAAAGGCTTTTCCTAATCTTTCACCAGATGAAAGAAAACTCCTTGTTTAGGAAAGCAAAAACAGAAATGTTCACACTTTCCTCCTGAAATAAAATTATTCTACTATCATAATCAACTGCATATAATGCTTTGGTGTAAGTGTTTTCGGGGCTCTTGCTGACTTATGAGCTCGAACCCAATTGCAATTGAAATAAACGGATCGCCCCTCCCGGGGCTCCTTGCTTGATTAGCTATGTCCGTCTCTCCTTATTCCTCAGCTGGAACGGACAGGAATTTCTACGACACTCCTAATTCCCCTCCCCCCCCCACACACACACCTTTTAAAAGCCTAATATCAAATGCACATTCTCTCAACTTCTTATGGGTGGCACTTAAATCATGATAGATTTACTCCATGAATACACACTACTTCTCTCAAATCTTACAAAGCAACCCCTCTGTGTTATAAGTTTATAGTGCACATAACAGTGGCTCAGCATACTTTCCAGCAGAGATATGAGTTTCTAGGCTAAGAAACCTGGAATGTTCCCGCTACTGCAGGCTAATGATCTTTCAAATGCACACTAATATGTCTGATAAAAGTCTCCCAGCATGAGTGCACAGAACGCTTACCATAAGAATGACAGTACTGTGGGCAGGGCAAATCACTGACATCATTTCAGGATGAATTGGATGCTGGAGGCACAAATTAAAACAGTGAGATTTCATGTCAGTGGGCTTTGACAGATGGAAGAGTCATCAAATATCTAACTGTTTAAACCATTAACTCATCTTTCCACCTGCATTATCTCTGGAAAGGACTCTGTTGGAAGCCTGGAACAAGTGCTCACAGAGATAATTCAGGAGTGTGTGTTATTCTAAAGAGAAATCAGCCTTCTCTTTTGAGGCAGAATGTTTATTTGGCTGCTGCATTTGTAAACTTATGTATCTTGTCTTTCACACATCCTCTCTATTCTGAAAACTGAAAACGGCCTTTCAGCTTCACAGTTGGATCAGTCAATCAAGGGCTACTGTCAGAGCCTTGGCTGCAGTGAACAAGAAAGTCAGATTGAGATTCACGGTGCATTATGATGATTCCCATTTATTTCCACTCCTTGTAAATGCCACTGCACACACAGTACTAAATTAAGCCTGCTGGTCTTTTGAACTTCAACTGCTCAAGAATTTTGAAACTTGCAGAAGGATCTGTAACAAAAATGACCTGTACTTAAAGGATCCTTTTAAAATGGTCTTCCCCTGTTGTATAAAATGCTCCTCAGGGGCAAATTCTGCTTTCCATTAAACCAGTATAAATCTGCAACACTTCACCATTTCAATTAGTCACTCTTGATTTGCACTGGTGTCAATTATTATTAGGGTTTGTTTGTTTGTTTGTTTTAATTTATGGAAACACCCACCACTAAATGTTCAGCACTTTCCAAACACATGAGAAAGTTGATCTCTGTTTTGAGGACCTCACAATCCAAGACCAGACATGTAGACAGAGGTTAGGGGAAAGGGAACAGTAACAATAGGCAAATTTGAATAGAGACTGGGAGTGGCTGGGTCATTACACATATTGAATCTATTTCCCCATGTTAAGTATGCTCACACCTTCTTGTCAACTGTCTAAAATGGGCCATCTTGATTATCACTACAAAAGTTTTTTTTCTCCTGTTGATAATAGCTCATCTTAATTAATTAGCCTCTTACAGTTGGTATGGCTACTTCCACTTTTTCATGTTCTCTGTATTTATATATATCTTCTTCATAGGCGTGCGCAGCCCATTTCATTAGGGTGTGCACCCAGGGAGCCCCGCCCTAGCCCCACCCCTGCCATGCCCTAGCCCCACCCCCACCCTGCCCCCATCCACTCCCTCCTACTTCCCACCCCGACTTCCCCCCTCAGAACCCCCAACTCCCGCTGCTCCTTGTCCCCGACTACCCCCTCCTGGGACCCCTGCCCCTAACTGCCCCCCAGGACCCCACCCCCTGTCTAAGCCTCCCTGCTCCTTGTCCCCTGACTGCCCCCTAGGACCCTACCCCCTACCTGTCCCCTGACTGCCCCGACCCTTATCCACACCCCCACCCCCAGACAGACCCCCGGGACTCCCACGCCTATCCAACCGCTCCCCGCCCCCTGACAGGACCCCCAGAACTCCCAACCCATACAACCCCCCCTGCTCCCTGCCTCCCCCAACCCCTCTCCACACCCCTGCCTCCTGACAGGCCCCCCAGAACTCCTGACTCATCCAACCCCCCCCCAGCTCCTTGTCCCCTGACCACCGCCTCCAAAGACCCCCCCCATCCTAATTGCCCCCTCAGGACCCTCCTTGCTCCCTGTCCCCTGACTGCCCTGACCCCTATCACTCCCCACCCCCTGACAGACTCCGGGACTCCCATGCCCCATCCAAGCCCCCCTGCTGCCTGACCGCCCCCTCCAGAGACCCCTGCCCCTAACCACCACCCGAGAACCCCACCCCCTATCCAACCAGGGGAGGCAGGTTTGTATGATTTTTTGTGGTGCCCAAGCAGAGCTGTCCCAACCATAGGACGGATCGGGGCAACCATCCTGGACCCCGTGCTTTGGGGGGCCTTGTGCTTCAGGGGGACACAGGGTCCAGAGCTGCCTGGGGGCTTAGTGGGGAGCCTGGCACCGGCGAGCAACCCAGCCCCAGCATGCCCCACTCCACCCCTTCCCCCAAACCCCTGCCCCTGAGTAATGCTGGGAGACCATGGGGTGGAGGGGGACTCCCATAGTGCCTTAATTAACACTTAATAAATACATCAAAATGAAATACATTACAGAGACAAAAACCTGTAATGACAACTTTACTTCATGAGAAGCTCCAGAGAAAGAAGACCCAGAGGATGTAATGGTAGGGGGAATCCCAGGGAGACCAAAGGGGCTGGTAGAGGGAGCAGACAGAGAACAAGGGTAGAGGCAGAGTGGCTGCAGGGTTGGCCCAGTCTTCTGCATCTTCCCTGTGGATGGAGACACTGATCTCTATCACTGTAAGAGGGAACAATAGAATGGAATGCCCAGAAGAATGAATGACTCAAGGACAATTTCCTGAGGGACCCATACCCTTGCAGAGCTTTTCTAACTCTGGCATTTGCATTTCTACATGGTTTGGCCCACGGAAATAAAAATCTGCACATCTTCCATGTGTTTTTGGACCAATGGGAAAAAACAGTTACAAATCAAGTGACTTAAAATTCCCTATGAAACTGACTGAGTTAACAAAATAAATGAGCTTATGAACAACCAGAAAATATACTTCTCAGGTGAAAAACTATAACTGGACTTATTTGCAAAGAAATTGTAAGACTTCTTACAGGAAAAGCCACAAACTGTCTGGAAAGGAAGAGTAGATTAAATTACTTGCCTCCGTGAAATTAAATATCCAGGGAATTGCTGTGCCTGTGATGATGGGTTTGCTCACCTGTGGCTCCCCCTCCCCTTGCTGTGGAGGCACAGGAGGGCAGGTCTGCATCTACAAGCAGGCGCCCTGCCTCAGGTGCAGCTCCCATTGGCCTTGGAGGCCAACAGTCTGGGAGTCTCCTGGCCAATGAGCTAGGGGCGGGAGGGGGAAGGCAAAGGGGATGATTGTACTGAGCTCAGGAGCAGAGGAGGCAGGGGGGAGGGGAGCTGCCTCTGGAGGCACAAACGGGGGGCTCTCTGGAGAGGGGTGATGGGGGCACAGGGGCTGGTGGGGATCTTCCAGGGGGGCAGAGGGTTGTGTGGGTCTCTGTGGGGTGGGGGGGAATGATGGACAGAGCCAGCTGCAGCCCATTTCTGGTCTGTGGGGGAAGGGAGTGTTGCTATACTCCCCCCCCCCGGAAGCCCCCGCTGTACTGTATATTTTATGCCAGCCCCTCGGTGCCCATCGCTGTTCCTTTCTCCTGCCCCCGGCTCCATCTGTTTGTATGCCCCACAATGCCCCCCCGTCTGTGTCTGACACTAATATCCTGAGGCTCTCTCTGCCTGCAGCTCCCTCCCCCTCCCTGCTGGGGAGGCGCGGTCAGGCAGCTCTGGCACCGCCCCCCCATAGCTCCCATTGGCCGGGGTTCCTGGCCAATGGGCTGGGAACCGGGTCAGCGCTGGGAGGGGGGAGGGAGGCAGCGTGAGGAGCTGCTCTACCTCTGCCGAGACTCTCCCCTGCACGCAGGGACGCCAGGGAGGGGGGAGCAGCCCCCGAGGTGAGAGCACCTCACCCCCCGGCCCAACCCGCCCTTCTCCCTGTCCCCTGACTGCCCCCCGCCCCTTCCATCGCCCCCAACCATGAGGGAGGCTCCTAGCAGCGTCTGGCTCAGCGCGGAGCCATACACACTGCCCTGCAGGAGCATGCAGCCCCGCCCCCCCACAGCTCTGCCTGCCCTGCATTAGGGTGTGCCCAGGCACACCCCGTACGCACGCCTATGATCTTCTTACTATATGTTCCATTCTATGCATCTGATTAAATGGGCTGTAGCCCACAGAAGCTTATGCTCAAATAAATTTGTTAGTCTCTAAGGTGCCACAAGTACTCCTGTTATTTTTGCGGATTCAGACTAACACGGCTGCTACTCTGAAATAGGCAAATTATACACAATGTATATGCAATTCAATTTGATTTTTTGTAAGCAGCACAGCAGAAGTGGGCTGTTAAGGGGGTTTATATAGGGGTTTATATGGATGAGCAGAGGGAGGCCATACTATGCATAAGGGGCATATATAAGTAGAAGGCAGGGATGTGATTGGGTGAGCAACAGACAAATGAACAGGGAGCACTGGCAGAGCAAAGGAGACAGGGAACAATGTGAGGAGTCTGAAAGGAGAGAGTTATGTAGAGCTTCTAAGTTTAAATTAGATGCGATAGCAGATGGGGAATCAGTGCAGGTATTCCAAGCAAAATGAAAGCAGAATCTTGTCCTGTGTGCAAATAAAGCCACTTCAGGCCTGATACTATCACCCTTATTCATGTTGAGTAGTTCTTCCTCCACAACTAGCCTCATTTGGTCAGATTCTGATAACCTGGCTTACACCGAATGACACAAATAGTTCAATTTACTTCAATAGGACTATTTGTTCAGGAGGGTACTAGGCAACAAAAGTAAGGTATCAGAATCTGGCCCTTTATGTTCAGTGGGCCTACACATGGAGTAAGGTACTAATCAACATAAATAAATGTGGCAGAATTGGGTACTTAATTTGTGTGCAATAGATCAGAGGTGGCATTTGCGAGAAAAATTACGCCTCACTTCTAGGCAATGGGTTCACATGTATCGTAGAAGATTTCAGTCATGAAATGGAGAATATTTTCTCTTTTCCTCCCACACCCATTAAGCAACCTGTATTTCCTCTTGAGGATCTGTATAATGAAATTGCCAGATGAGAGCAGCTATTCAAAGAATAAATCAAGCATATTATTTTTCACTGTCAAAAACACTGGGGAATTACAAGTGAAGATGGAGAAGAATAGCTTAAGAAAAACATGCATACACTGATTACTGTAACTGGGCAACATCCTTCTCTCTGTGGTGCAGACTTCTACTGAGGACTCTGTATGTAAAATTTCCACTGATAGTGAGAATTCTGCTGACAAAAGGACTGCAGAATCCACAACTGAGATCGACACTTCAAGCAACAGATTCTGAGCATGGGACTTTTGTCCCTGAAGTCTAATTTTAGAAATATGAAAAGCAACTCACAGAACATTGATAACTAGAAGGTGTTGCCTTTAAGCCAGTCTTCCCCATGATGCTTTGAGGGTCATGCTAAGAGGGGGAAAATATAAGATTGCTAAACTTGTTAAGAAAGATATAATGACATTTAACACAGTGCCCTGTTGTTTTCGTTAGCCAGCAATGTCTAAATCACAGTAGACAGAAATATACAAACATCAGGTACCACCACCAACAAAAAAAAAGAGTAAACAGCAGACGTTAAATATGCAGTTAATAAATATATAAAATATGGCAGAAAGTCTCAAAATGTACTAAAATGGGGGAGAAAAGAGGCACTGCTAGGAGCTAAAACTGTAGACTCCCTGCATCCCCCTACCCCCAGGAATCTATAATTGTGACAGGCAGAATGCTCCTTATGAATTCAAAACCACCAGGGGACAAGTCTATTAAGCGCAAAGTGCGCAGAGACCTCACTGCCTGCCTCCTCCCCTCTATCAGTGCCCTGCATTGTTGAGGAGGTAAATAAGGCCCTCACTCACCAAAGCCAGGAAAGCTGCAGTGCCTGAAGGTGTCTTCGTGGAATTTCTGAAAAACCTCAGAGCCAAGGGACAGGAATGGCTCGCAGCACTGTTCTCCGATATCCATTCCTTAGGGCTTGTCCTGAGGATCTGGCATAAGGCTATGGTCATTGACATTGACAATCTCTCATTGTACTGGCCTGTATTACTCCTCTGCACATTATACAAGCTCAAGGAGAAAATATTACTAGCAAGAATTAGGCTGCTTGTCACAAAGTTACCAAATGAACAAGCGGATTTCCGACCAGGCCACAGCTGTACTGACCAAGTATTAGCCTTAAGAACAGACACTGAAGTGGGATTCCAAAGAAAACTCAAGCCAGGGGCAGCTTTCTTAGACTTATCTGCCATATGGAGCAATGGCCTCCTCCTAAAAGCCAGCAAAATTATCCCATGCAATGCAACAATAACATTCTACCAATACATTCTGACCAATCACAGGTTTCATGTTTTCCTTGGTGATCCAGTCAGCAGGCCATATGCTATTAATGATGACCAACCATAGGGATCAGTCTTAGCATGATCCTGTTTAATATTTTCACCAGCAGCCTTCTCCAAAATCATTATGGAAATTTGTCTATGCAGATGATGATGCTTTGACCACACTGGCATGGGATTTACCAACCACAGAGCAAATCCCAGCTAAGGATCATAAAATCATGGAAGAATATTTCTTATATTAGCAGCTAAAACCAAACCTCACTAAAACTGTCATGTCATCATCTCATCTAAACACTTGAAAAGCTAGGGCAAAACTACACAGGAATTTCTTTGACCAGCAGATAAGATACAATCCCACCCTGATATATCCTGGATTGACATTAAATGAAAACCTCACATACCACTAGCCTCTTAAAAATATTCAAGACAAAATAAAGATGTGTGTAAATCTCATACAGAAACTGGCAAGGACAATCTGGGGAACTGATGCAAATGCTTTACGTCTGCTTCACTGGCCCTTGTCTACTCTGGTGCAGAATATTGCTCATCCATTCAGGCACATAGCTCACACACATCACTTGTTGAGTCTCAATTTAACACCTTCATGCAGATTATTACGGGCCCAATAAAATCAGTGTCACAACCATGTCTTCCGATATTGGTACATATCCACCCAACCCAAGTTACTGTGACATAAGAATTCTTCAGGAGTTCTATCATATTTTAGGTAACAAGGATCTTCCAATACACAAAGACTTAAATAATATATCAAGATTCCAACTCAATCCAGAGAACATTTTTTGCTTTTAGTGCAAGAGCTCAAAGACTCAGGATTTTCCCCCCTAGAGATTAATGGTGAGCAAGGTAGAAGGATGCCAGTGTCCCAGATAAACACCTCATCAAGGAACCAACCAAAGAATCCAATGGCTTTTTACTTCCATGGAGAATATGATCCACTTTGAACTACATCCACATATTACATGGCAAATGCTTCTACCTTCTCCATAAATGGGGACTGAGACACAATCTTATTTGTGACTGTAGAAATGGACTTCAAACTATCATAGAATCATAGAAGATTAGAGTTGGAAGAGACCTCAGGAGGTCATCTAGACCAATCCCCTGCTCAAAGCAGGACCAACACCAACTCAATCATCCCAGCCAGGGCTTTGTCAAATAAGGCCTTAAAAACCTCTAAGGATGGAGATTCCACCACCTCCCTAGGTAACCCATTCCAGTGCTTCACCACCCTCCTAGTGAAATAGTGTTTCCTAATATCCAACCTAGACCTCCCCACTGCAACTTAAGACCATTGCTCCTTGTTCTCTCATCTGCCACCACTGAGAACAGCCTAGCTCCATCCTCTTTGGAACCCCCATTCAGGTAGTTGAAGGCTGCTATCAAATTCCCCCTCACTCTTCTCTTCTGCTGACTAAATAGGCCCAGTTTACTCAGCCTCTTCTCATAAGTCATGTGCCCCAGCCCCCTAATCATTTTCATTGCCCTCTGCTGGATTCTCTCCAATTTGTCCACATCCCTTCTGTAGTGGGGGGACCAAAACTGGACACAATATTCCAAGTGTGGCCTCACCAGTGCCGAATAGAGGGGAATAATCACTTCCCTCGATCTGCTGGCAATGCTCCTACTAATACAGCCCAATATGCCATTGGCCTTCTTGGCAACAAGGGCACACTGCTGACTCATATCCAGCTTCTCGTCCACTGTAATTCTCCAGGTCCTTTTCTACAGAACCGCTGCTTAGCCAGTGAGTCCCCAGCCTGTAGCGGTGCATGGGATTCTTCCTTCCTAAGTGCAGCACTCTGCACTTGTCCTTGTTGAATCTCATCAGATTTGTTTTGGCCCAATCCTCCAATTTGTCTAGGTCACTCTGGACCCTATCCCTACCCTCCAGCATGTCTGCCTCTCCCCCCATCTTAGTGTCATCTGCAAACTTGCTGAGGGTGCAATCCATCCCATCATCCAGATCATTAATAAGGACGTTGAACAAAACCGGCCCCAAGATGGACCCCTGGGGCACTTCACTGCCAACTAGACATTGAGCCATTGATCACTACACATTGAGCCTGATGATATAGCCAGCTTTCTATCCATCTTATAGTCCATTCATCCAATTCATACTTCTTTAACTTGCTAGCAAGAATACTGTGGGAGACCGTATCAAAAGCTTTGCTAAAGTCAAGATATATCACATCCACTGCTTTCTGCATATCCACAGAGCCAGTTATCTCATCATAGAAGGCAATCAGGTTGGTCAGGCATGACTTGCCCTTGGTGAATCCATGTTGACTGTTCCTGATCACCTTCCTCTCCTCCAAGTGCTTCAAAATGGATTATTTGAGGACCTGCTCCATGATTTTGCTGGGGACTGAAGTGAGGCTGACCAGTCTGTAGTTCCCTGGGTTCTCTTCCCTTTTTTAAATATAGGCACTATATTTGCCTTTTTCCAATCATCTGGGACCTCCCCGATCACCACAAATTTTCAAAGATAATGGCCAGTGGCTCTGTAATCACATCACCCAATTCCCTCAGCACCTTGGATGCATTAGATCTGGACCCATGGACTTGTGCATGTCCAGCTTTTCTAAATAGTCCTTAACCTGTTCTTTCACCACTGAGGGCTGCTCCCTCCTCCCCATACTGTGTTGCCAAGTGCAGAAGTCTGGGAGCTGACCTTGTCTGTGAAGACGAGGCAAAAAAAGAATTGAGTACTTCAGCTTTTTCCACATCATCTGTCACTATGTTGCCTCTCACATTCAGTAAGGGTCCCACACTTTCCCTGACCACCTTCTTGTTGCTAACATACCTGTAGAAACCCTTCTTGTTACCCTTCACATCCCTTGCTAGCTGCAACTCCAATTGTGCCTTGGCCTTCCTGATTGGCCCCTGCATGTTCTAGCAATATTTTTTACTCCTCATCAATCAATGTCCTAAATAATCATAGCCCAGTGGTATCTCTGCCATCCACTCCATGTCACCTGAAGCAATCAACTGGATCCCCCAGCCTAGACTTGTCAGTGATGGAGAATCCACCTCACCCTTGTTAAATTGTTCCAATGGTTAATTACTCTCACTTTAAAAATGTATGCCCTATTTCCAGACTGAATTAGTCTAGCATTAACATCCAGACATTGGGTCATGTTATACCCTTTTCTACTAGACTGAAGCACTAAGTTTTTTTTTTTAATTGGTTTGGACTTCATTCTGTTTGCACATTATAATTGTGATCAAGTCATGATCACTTGTGCCTAAGATACCATTAATTTTTAGTTTTGTGACCAATTCCTGTCAACTTTGTCAAGATAAGGTGGTCCAATATAGAATTCCTCCATGTTGGATGCAACACTTTTTGAGTTAGGAATTTGTCATCTATTAAGAAATTCTGAGGATGTTTTCATGCTGGCGGCATAAGACTGTCAATGTATGTCACTCAAATTGAAGTCCCCTATGATTATGCAGCTTTTTTCCCTATGAAATATAGGTAGGTGCATAAAGAACAAGTCATCCTGTTCCCTACTGTAACTTGGTGATCTGTAACTGACACCTATTAATATCCCATCTTGTGCTTTATCTGCTAGGACATTGATCAACAAGCATTCAAGATAATTTTCGTCCGAGTTTTCAGTGACTTGGAAACTGGTAATGCCATTTTTTACAAAGAGTGCCACTACCCCTCTCCTTTTGCCAGCCCAATCCTTCAAATAGGTTATAACCATTGATTTTTAACATTCCAATCATATGAATCATACCACCAAGTTTCAGTAATACCAACTAGATCAAATCTGTAGTCATAAAAGAACAATTCCAATTCTTCCAGTTTGTTACCCAGACTCCTAGCTTTGATGTATAGGTAAATAAAGAATTTCTTCTCTTCACGTCCTTTAGTTTCCTGAATACATTTTATTCTCAACATCTCGATTTTATGCTAAATGAGTGCTCATATCATCCCGCTTTTTATCTTCCCCTTTGCTACTAGTTTAACATTCTCCTGACTACACTACCCAGCATGTCCCTGAGGAGACTGGTTCCCTTTCTACTGTGGTGGAGGCCATGCAAACTGTACAGCTCTCTCTCCCCACAGAAGGTGGACCAATGTCCCACAAAATTAAAACCTTCCATCACTTACCTCATCCATGGTTCATTTCCAGAATCTTCTGCCTTCCTTCACTTATGGGACAGGAAGTATCTTGAGAAGATCACTTGGACATTCTTCTTTTGCATGCTTCTGAGTTCCCTAAATTCTTTATTATCTGGGAGCTATACTGCAATGTAGTGTCATTAGCGCCAGCATGAACCACCACCAATGGATCCTTGCCCAACAGCTCCAGAAGCTTAACCAACCTTAGAGTGATGTCTCACGTTTTGGCTCCCGTTGCCTGCCAGTTTCTGGCAGAATGTTCCTTTCATTCTTTTGAGTATTGAATCCCCAATAAGGATCAACTGTCTTCCTTGAATAATTGGAGGTCTCTTCGTGGGTAAGCTGGATTTTCTTAAAGGTTGGGCCGAGCTCCCATCCATAGGATGAGTTGGATCGTGAGAGATATCGTCCACAGCTTCCATATTCCATCTGTTCTCTCTGGTGGCCACAACCTGCATGGCCTCATCTGTTTCCAGCTGTGTTGAATTCTGTCTTGACCTCTTGCCTCATGTCAGGGACTGCAGGTCTCAAATGTCAGTCCACCTGTCTCTTATGAGCCAATAAGTTCCAACCTGTAGAACACTGCAAATCCACGGATATCTGCTTTTAATCCATGGACCATTTTAGTGGATCACGGGTTGGATGCGGACACAAATTTTGTATCCGTGCAGGGCTCTACCAACCTGTCACCCAGTGATCTGCTAACAATTACCTGAACTGGAAGCTCAACTCTGACAGAGGACTCCAGTCCAGGGATCTGATTGGCAGAATACTGGGGGTCCTGATTGGTTTCCTTCTTTTATTTAAACCAAGCACAAGAACAGGAAGTGTCCATTAAACTGAGTTATCCCAGTTTAGTACTGTTTCCCTTGCACTACCTGCTCCTACTGCCTGACTCTGATCTCCTGGTAACCTGCCTCTGCCTGCCTCGTGACACCTGACTCTTGGTCTGCCCTCTGGCATATCTCAGACTCTGATCTCCTAGTATCTGACCTGGCAGGGCTCTAAACTCCTACTCTGACTGCTAGATAAGACTGCCTGTGTCCTGGTAGTGACATTCTGGTAGTTACAAACTGCCAAGACTCCTCTCTGACTTTCTTTCTCTCTGACACCTTGGTGGCCAGTGTGATGCTGTATGGTATATGTGAAACACTTTATGATATTATAGATACCAATACTTTAAAATTATGATGAATCATGACAGATATGCCATGTAAGGTATCTGCAAAAATGTTACAATTTGCCAAGTATAATAATCTTGTTTATATGTTTGTATCACCTTTGTATTATGAGTTACAGATATGTAGGGTATATTTGTATTTCCAAACTTGTGCTGTGTTTCTAGGTGACACCACCAGACAGAATGGCATCAACACTGCCTAGCCTCTTTGACGGCCCTCGAAGGGTCATCAACTGCACAACGAACCCATTGAAAGGAACGAGGGGATACATCTTATTAGTCAGCAAGGCATGCGGTATGCTTACGGACAGAACTCTAAGGCCTTTCCACGCCATGTGCTGTAAAGCTTGTTTTTGGAACACAGGAAGTATAAGCCACATTGCAAAAGGAATATAAAGGGCAGCTGCATCATCTCTAGTTTATCTCCAATCCTGCTTCCTACCTCTGGAGTAACTTCTCCACAAACTGAAGCTCTGAACAAAGGACTGAATGACCCATCCAAGTTGGGAATGTATTCCAGAGGGACTTTCAAGCCAGTAAACTCACCCATACTGCTAAGAACCTGATATATGGACTCTGAAGTCTTTGAATGTATGTGACTGCTTTACCATTTAACAACTGTCTTTCCATAAACAGAAAGTGGCAAGATTAAGAGAGACAGGAAAGAGAAATGTAGGAAAAAGGAAAAGCAAAATTACCAAACAATAATATATAGGGAATATTTTCTAACAAAGAAAACAAAAAATGTGGAAAATTAAATAGAAATGATAACAGGAAATTAAAACAATAAACAGATCCCAATCCTTCTCCCACGGAAGTCAGTGAAAAAACTCCCATTGACTTCAGTGAGAGAATGTTCAGGCCTACAGTCTCTATCATCGGACATGTTTCCAGTTACTGTCTCAGGTCTGCAACGGGGTTCCATATGGACAGTCCCCAACACCCCATGGAGTCCCTCTGACTTCCATGGACATCTGTGCAGATGCAAGAGTCCAAAATGAAGACGCTGGAGTCCATGCTGGCAGTGGGTGTGTTCAATGAATAACAGTAATTTATTTAAAGAGCCTCTCTGTAGTTATGGGGATTGTCTTAATGATTATAAAAGGCCACTAACAGTTTTGAAATTGCCCATCTATTAATATTCAAGTAGGAGAGTGTCTTCAAATGTGCTCTTCAGTTTTATCTTGTGAAATGGGTCACTGGAGATATCTTATTAGATGAAATCATACATACGAAACCAGTGGTACATATCTTGCCATTCATAATCACGCTTTTGTGACCTGTTCCATTAAAATAACAAAAAATAAATGGTCATTTGAGACTGGGATAACTGGTCTATAGTTGGTCCTGTGAGAACTGTAATCAATTTTGTTCATTACATTTGCATCTCTTTGGAAAAAAATAAGTTCTCAGGTATATTCAATTTACATTTCCTGTTTTCAAGCCACCAAGACTATCCCACACCTTGGTATTAGAGGATATTGGTATAATATCTTGCTGTAACTTCAGAGTTACTGAGATCAACAACATGAATTTCCATTGTATTTTATTAATTACTGTGTTGAACTTATAAAGAGCTTCCTTAAAAAGAAAAACAGCAGCATTAAAGGTGTACACAATATTTCCTTAGAATGGCAATAAGCTGAATTTTTATTTAGATACTACATATACACAAAATGATGTAGAAGGTTTATGGACTCAATCTTCTGCTGTGTCACGCTACTACTAGGAGGAATTCAGAAGAGGCATGGGGACCAATCCTAGGCCAACCAGAGGCTAAAACAGGGATCCATGGCCTTTTCAATGAGGAGAAAACTTAAGTTCCCCCCCGATAGAATGATTTGTGGGAGAGACATTTTCTTCCCCAAAGCTCCCACATGTAGGTTTTACCACAGGAGAGAATGATCTGTCGCTACAATGAAGAAAACTCTAGAAAAATATAAGATAGGGGAACAATCCTGATGGGGAGACAAAGTGGAAGACCTAACTGTTCTCTTCTATCTCTTACTTTTCTCATCCTACGTAATGGATTTTAAATAGTTAGGAAATTGTAAGTTAAATATTTGATGTAAAACATCTAGGCGGTAAGGAATGCACAAGGACAAAACACAAGGGACGTGCCTGATCATGCCAAGGCCTTTCAAATCTGTTGTTTTTACTACCCAATTTCCTTTTTCTGTAAAATTGTCTACAGATTTGATTTAAAAAAAACTTCATTAATTTAAATAATGGAATGTAAAAATAAATCAATGAATTAACCACACCGTCTCTCAGAGAGATGCCATGTGCTACTGACATGATTCCTTGACAAACTTCTCTGTCATATATGAGATGCAAATAGTTGTGGTGGCAAATGATGTCATTTTAATGTGTAACTATCTGAGCACACTTGCTAACAAGGTAAAAGGTAACATCTATTGCCATTGCTTGTGCCTATAGTTATTTGCTCCACAAAACTGTGCCCGTAAGGACTGTGGGAACAAAACTAAAGGCGCACTGTGAAAGTTGGGTGGTGCCCTTTTAAAAATTTGTTCTGAAATGTTAAAAAATTGTCTTCATTTTACACCCTTTGGTTGAGATGACCAGAGCAGTGGAGGGAATATGGAGAGAAGATGTCTGGCAAAATCCCCCGCACTGCTTTGAAATCTCAGCTTTTATGCAACCCACCTATTTAATTATAAAATTGCAAAATATGATGGGGTAAATCCTGCTGCAAAAACCTTCTGGGAAATCACATTTCCCATGGACTCAGCACCACTAAGAATACAGTCTAATACATATTTATTTATTTTCCTTGTAAATGCCAAATCTATTGTTGTTATGCAAAATATTTATGTTACCCTCCTTCCTACTTGGGAATGATAAGACAAGCTATCATGTGCACTCTAAGCATTCAGCAATACAAGATGTGAATAATAGCCATGTTTTCAGTTTAAAAAAAAAATCTTAACTTGGAACATTCAGTCTTTCATTCCTTTCAAGACAGTAATTCAATCTAAAGGTTGCCCTCAAATTCATGCTAGATAAGATATATGTTGTATGGCTGCTATGCACTTGGCACTGACTCAAATGGATGTTCATTTAACCTCTGCCCTGCTTTAGAAGTTGGGCCACATTTTTGTTTGTTTCCTTCTTTTTTCATGCGGACAAAAGCCATTCAGTGAGTTTCTTTCAGAGATTAGCAGAGGTACAGTATCAGCCTCAATAATAAAAAGGGAAAGCGACATCAAGTTCATTGAAAGGATGTGAAAGTCCCTGCATATTCTTAAGGAGGTGATTTAATTATGATGTATCACATACTCTGAATGAACCTCTTTTATGGGTGGTGAGGTTTCTCTGTAACAGTGTAACAAGTAGAACCTGTTTCCTTGAGAATTCAGGATGGCTGAGTATTGAAATTGAGAAGAGCTAGTAGGAATATTTTTCACTCTTTCTTCTGATCCCAACATGCTACTGTTCATGTGCCGCCAATGTAACTTACAAATATAGCATTTTTATCATTTATAAGACTAATAATCTTTCTATGTTGTATTTTGATTTTCATGCAATAGCATACTCAATAAGTATCATCAGTTGGAAAAATGTCATTGTCTTCAAAGGGAGCTGGATTAGACCCTACATGATCTAAAATTCTTACTGTGGAGATGTTGATACAATATATACCAAGGATCACCATATGCTAGAGCTAATATTAGCATCAGCATTTAAGCAGATTACATTAAAACAGTAATGCACAAACCTTTTTGCATATGGGAAGTCTGGATTTCATAAAACAGAGTACACTCAGCTATGTCAACTAAACAATGCACCTCTTTAGTAAGTGATCTATTCCATTATAATGCTACTGGGTTTTGACCCCATTTATAGTAAATCTATCAGGGAATAAACAGTGAATATAGATCACTACATGATTTAATGCCTAAATTATTGTAGGCCTACATCATCATGGAGATTTAGGGTCTGTAGCCTTTTGCCCACAGTTTCCTAATTGCCCATTCTTCACAGTTTTCAGGTGAATTAGTAAAGCAGGAAATGGATGCATCTAACATTGTGTGTTTAGGAAAAGAGCAGTCAGTGACTAGACCCTGCAGTTCCACTTTAACCCACTAACTCTGCTGAAGCATTGTTGCTTCTCTCCAGGCAACCTAGCAAAATTCTTGTCCAGCAAAATCAGTTGGTTATCAGCTTACTTACCCCCTAAGCTTTTGGGGTCAAAGAGTCAGTTTGAGAAAGGGTAACAGTAGAGCCACTGGGATTTGTGAAAGAATTTTGTCAAAGAAATTCAGTCCTATGCTGTATATTAAGCATCCAACTGAACAAAATGTCTAATGTTGGAGTATTTCAGAGTTATTGGACGTACGCTTTAACAAGACTTTTTGGCCTGAGGGCCACATCGGGTTTTCAAAATTGTATGGAGGGTCGGTTAGGGGAGGCTGTGTCTCCCCAAACAGCCAGGTGTGGCCCAGCCCCCGACCCCTATCCGACCTACCCTGCTTCTCACCCCCTGACAGCCCCCCCCCAGGACTCCTACCCCATCCAACCCCCCCCCATTCCCTGTCCCCTGACGGCCCCCCCAGGACTCCTGCCCCATCCACCACCCCCTGCTCTCTGTCCCCTGACTGCCCCCAGGCCCTCCTCCCCTAACTGCCCCCCGCCACCCCATCCAACCCCCCCTCCTTCCTGACTGCCCCCCCGGAATCCCTGCCCCCATTCAACCCACCTGTTCCCTGCCCTCTGACCGCCCCAACCCCTATCCACACCCCCGCCTCCTAATCACCACCCCAAACTCCCCTGCCCTCTTACTGTACTGCCTGGAGCACCGGTGGCTGGCGGCGCAGTGAGCTGAGCTGAGGCTGCGGAGGAGGGGGAACAGCAAGGGAGGGGCCGGGGGCTAGCCTCCTGGGCCAGGAGCTCAGGGGCCAGGCAGGAGGGTCCCGCGGGCTGGATGTGGCCCACGGGCCGTAGTTTGCCCACCTCTGCTATAGGCCTATTCCCATTTCCACCAGCAGAGGATATGGCTCTCTGGGTGCTTTATCTGACTATAAAGATCACAGGACTATGTTTTATCATAGCGAGCGTTTTTCAGAAAAAAACTTTATCAGCTCCTTCGGAAGACAGGTTTCTTAAAGTCAAAGACAAGTTTCATTTCCAAAAACCAGAGTGAAAGCTCCTGGGTAGTTAAAGAATCACGTACCTTTGAACACTGTTTATGATTCTGGCACCAAACAAGGGAGCCATTGTTCTGCAAAAGAAAAAAGTATATATATATTAATATTAAATATGTCATTAAAAATTGCCCAGATCATGCCATCAGTTTTTAGGCTGAACTTCTCTTCTAATTCTGTTTGGAAACTGATGTTACAATATAAGCCCAGTATCAGTAACAATCCTGACAATTGTTTAGTTGTTATTGGGTGAGGTCCTCATCCCTGCCTTGGCCCCTTTACATTGGGTAAAAGGCCTAGCATGGCATATAGGTCCCTTAAAAGCCCTGGTTACAACTGGGAGAGAGTTCCCCCAGCATAGGCACAGAGGAACCCAGCCATAAGGCTGCCTTCTGAGGATCCCCCCACCCAGCACTGATTGTAGAGGCATGCTGAGGGGCAGAACTGAGAACAGGAGGAATGTGTCAGAGCATATCAGGCAGCACTGTGGAGATTCTAGGCAGTGCTCCAGCTGACGGGGGAGGCTGGTGTAACTCTGACAAGCTCTTAGGGCATCTAAGTTACAACAAGGGTCTCTACGGCCCCCAAAGTAGCTCAGGATTGATAAGATGCAAAGGTGGATTAAAACCACTATCGTCCTTCCTCCCCCTGGGGTGCAAGTTTACCTAAAATTCCAAAATCTCACCTATTATTTTTCACTTACTCTGTATAGTGGGGTCCGTGGATAAAAGCATAGGAAAGAAAATCATTTTGTCCATTTTTTCCCCTTAAAGCAGACACGAAGGCCTTGATACAGCAAAAGCATTTAAAACACATGGTTAACTTTAAACACATGAATAGTCTCAGACATCAACAGGACAACTTGCATGTTTAAAGCTAAGCACATGCTTAAGCGCTTTGCTTGGCTAGGACTTGAATTATAAACATTGATTTCCACATTTCTGTGATTAAAATAGAGAGAGGATGGTGGTAGGACGCAGTACATACCCTTTCTGAATTTGGACCTGCATATTGGACCTGATCCAAAGCCCACTGAAGTCACTTTAAGTGTGTCCATTGATTTCTATGGGCTTTGGATCAGCCCATTATGAAGTACAGGGACAGATATTTAAAACACTGAATTAACAAGAATTACACTTTTACTTTACAAGCTCAATTAATGCAATTAAAATTATGTACATGCTTGTTGGAGATGAATATGGTAGAAGAGAGGACCTGCATCTGTAGGTCAGGAAATTCCACTTAGTTCCAGTAATGAATTTTAGTTTTGTTTATTTTTATATGGCAGAGTAGATGTTTTTAGCATCACAGCTATTTGCTAGAATATCTAAGAAGATGGTATATATAAAGATGAGCAACCGGTACTCCACTTATCCAAAGCTCATTTTAGTAGCAGTCTTAAAAGGTTCTTGATTCATATAATTTGATTTCAATATTTTATGTGCATTTGCCTTTTCATCTTCACAATTATCTACTATAAAACCACTGCTTCATACATATAATCTCATATTTAGCTGTGATTATTTTAGAATTTTACTAGCTACAATGTTTATAGACACAAGAATAATTAAATATAAAAACAGAAGTCATGCACAACCCCTTAAAAAGATATAAATAGTTTAAATAAAACTTTAGGATCTCTATAAAGAACATACACGAGTGGGAATGCTTTAGTGTTATCCTCAATGTCACTCTAGAATGTATTGATTCCCTTTTCAAATCTAGCCAGTGGAAATGTTAAAGCAATATTTTACATGCTACTTTCATTTTCTTACTTCTTCATGTAAAAAAGTAACAGAAAGAGCAATGATTGCAATAACAGATTAGTAGCAATTTATTGTTTTATTTCCTAGTCAGGCAGCCCCTTCTACTGAAACAAAAAAAGCATTCTTGTTTTTTAATTATATCTGGTACTTGGAACAATACCTCAACAAATATCCAGATGGATGGCTTTCCTTCTTTTTAATGTTTTACATCTACAAACATTTGCATTTTCCTACTGTAAACTAGTATGTGTTCAATTAAAAAAAAATTCTAAGTTCAGAGCCACATAAAACCATCACTTAGCAGAGTCAGCTGCATACAAACTAATATGTACTGAACGTTATACTGTATTTTATAAGGTGAAAGAGCAAATTTTCAGTGCTTTACTTGAACAATATGGAAACGAACATTCTAAACCCTGATTCCTTTCCCTTTTCTAATGACTAATACAAATAGCATTTACATTCAAGAAGTGATTTTTTTAAATGCAAACCCATCTGGATAGAACTTTATGTTTCAAAGTATCTGAATTCCTGAATTTTAGCTTGGACATTTTACCTGCTAGATTCCCTTGCATTATCTGTATTTCTATAGAGTCAAATCCACTTAATTCAATGGGAGTTTTACCATTGATTTTAATGGGACTATGATCTGACCATTGTACCTGACCTGTAAATTTAAGGCCAGGTTGCCTTTGAAAATTTCCTTCTAAATTTTAAAACAAATGAACCAAAAATTCAAATGCAAGTGATTAGAAAGTGAAAGATGACAAAGCCATTTGCCTTGGAAATATTACAAGTACATAATTCAAGCTTTTGATGAAAACAAGAAAAACAAATATTTATAAAGAAACTGACAAAGATATTTAGATGCTTTGCTTCTGACAGGTGTGCATGCACACAGCACTATCGAGTTGCCCAGCCAGTAACATCATTGGGCATGATCCTGCAAGATGCAAAGCACAGGGGTTCTGTGCCCTCCGCTCCATAGTAAATGGAAACAGAGGGAATCCAGCAGTGTACAGAAAGTTCTTAGCACCTTGCCGGATCAGAGGACTTGTAAGCATGAAAAGCACTGAACGGTTGAAGAACCTTGTTTATATCCATGGCCTGGAACAGGGAAGTACTTTTAATAAGTATTATCACAATATCCCTCCAAAGCAACTGGAAACTGCCAGCTATGGAGGCAAGCCATGACAAAAATAACTTCCCTCATTGGCATCTTATTCCATAATTTTCCATTATGAGGTTTCTTGAACCTTCTTTTGAAGTATCTGATACCTGACACTGCTAGAGATAAGAGGCTGGGCTAAATGAACCACTTGTCTGATCTGTTATGACAATCCCTACGTCCCTATTATCATTTTTGAAAGTCTGTTCCTTTCTGCAATCTTTGATTCACTTTTGATTGAAACTCCTATTCTTCAAAAGCTTCTTCTGTCAAAAATGAAAGCCCCATAAATGAAGAGAGAAGTGTAGAAATAAGTCCTTCATATGACAACCTGTCACCTGCATGAAACAGAGCTACTGAGTAGACAGACCAATAGCTGCTGCTAAGGCAAACATTAAGGGGATGGCATGAGTTTACAACACTACAAATGCAGCTCATACAGGCATCTTATTCCCAACATTTTTCATTAACCTGTCAGCAATCTCTGCAGCCTAAACATTATATGCTGTGAAACAGCACTTTCTCCTAACTGATATAACACTCTCCCACCACTCACTCACTTACTAATTAACTGTGTTTATGGTGTTTGCATGTATATCTATATACACAGCATAAATACATTAATGAGAATTTCTTATAGGGTCTTGGGGATTCCTTTTTACCTAACCAAAAATGACAGGCAATCCATCTTCAGGAATATGGAAATAAATCCATTTGAACAGGAAATAGCATTCTCCACATCCGTTTAACTTTCTCTAATTTGCAGAAACTGGGATTCAAATTGCATAGGGAAGGAGTTAGCTATCTGTGTTTAATACAGGCCTGTGGTAAGTTTCCCCTTTTAGGCTCCTCCTCCTCCAGGTTCAACAAGCCTTGCAGATGCACCTTATTAGCACATCACAGGCTCAGAATAGCTCATTAGCCTCCCCCTGCCCAGTGTGAGGGCGTGTCCCTTCTCATACCCCTCCCCTCATGATGGGATGGCCATTCACAGGGAAGGGGCGGTTGACTCCATCCCCGATCTCTTGTGACAAGAAATCAGCGTTAGTGTGGTCTGGTGTTCTACTCAGAAACTATAGGGTTGTAATGCAAGATACTATCTCATTAAAAGAGGGTTCTTGTCCCTCATGGTCTGAATCCAGCGTACGGGTGGATTCAGATCAGTGATTTGGGAGAAGTGGCTACACAACAGGTAAAACCTGAAGGCATCTACCACCCATTTGATCGTTAATGCCTCCTTTTCAATAAATGAGTATGACTTTTATCTAGGGAATAGCTTCCTACTTAGGTATAGGACTGGGTGTTCTTCTCCTCCAAAGTCCTATGAGAGAACAGTGCCGAGACTGATGTTCAAAGCATCTGTATGTAGTATGAATTTCCAGGAAAAATCAGGGTTGAAGAGCCCGGTTGCCTGGCATAGTCATGTTTTCAGTTCCCTGAACACTTCCTTGAACTTCCCATCCCAGTGGATCTTCTTAGGGTTGCTGCCTTCCTCAAATTCTCCCTGGTGAACATCCCTATGTTTCTAATTTTCTCCCTTAATTCAGATATATTGGGTCATATGTAAGACACTAACATCTTGCTCTTCCCACCCTTCTCGTAGCAAGTCCAAGATGCCTCACGGTTGGCAGACATACAGCAACTCAAATAAGAAGAGCCCTGCAGAGGTTTGTGGGATCTCCCCAATGGCAAAAAGGACTGGTGGAAGTAGCCAGTCCCACTGCTTAGGGTTGTCATTGACAAAGCATTTTAACTTTCCTTTCGGGGTGTTATTAAACTGCTCTACTAAACCGTCAATCTGTGGTTGGTATACCAAGGTTTTCAGGGACTTGACCTTCAGAAGGAAGCATAATTCCTTCATCAGTTGGGAAGTGAAGTTAGTCCCTTGGGTGGTTAATATCTCGTGGTATCTCTGCCACCCACTTATACCACCACTCCGATTCCATCTTGAGCAGAGCAGCTGGACTCTATCCTCTCTAAGGCTTTTTTTAAAAAACCCTTTGTAGCAGGCATAGTTTGCCCACATTCTCCACCATTTGTGGGGAAGGGCAGGGCTCCCTAGGCCCCTCCAGGTCCCACTGTCTGTTGTTTACCCTCTCTTCTACCATTGCAGGTGCGCCTTGTTAGTGCAACACAAGCCCAGAAGAGCTCTTTATCCTTCTCCAACCCAGTGTAAGGGCATGTCCTTGTCTGTACAGTGTCTAGTTTCTCCACTAAGGACACATGTCCTTCCTGGCCACTGATGATCAGTAAGCAACTAGTGGACCTGCCTTTTGTTGAGGTTTTCAGTGTTTTTCTGTGGGGAATCACAGGATGCCAGATTAAAGAAGCTTCTGCAAGACATCTGTTCAAGAAACTCTCTCTTGACACTAAGGGAATGTCTTCACAGCAATTAAACACCCTGGGCTGGCCTGTGTCAGCTGACTCAGGCTCGCTGGACTTAAGCTATGAGGCTGAAAAATTGCAGTGTAGATGTTCAGGCTGAGAGTAGAGCCTCCTCCCTCACAGGATCCCAGAGTTCGGGCTCCAGCCCAAGCCTGAACATCTACACCATAATTTTGCAGCCTCATAAGCCCACGTCAGTTGACAAGGACCAGCCATGAATGTTTTATTGCTGTGTAGACATAGCCTAACAGATTTGCTAACTACTGATCCATATCAAACTCCCATTTTCACAAAATGTTCTTGGGCAGGTCATGTGGGGGCAATCGAGTAGGTTTTTAAGTTAAGTGGGGCAAAATACAGTAAAACATGATTGTACTTACTACTAAGCTGAAAATCAATGAGGAGCTGCATGTTGTTGATGATTCATGAACACTTTCCTCTTTGGAAGTGAAAATCACTTAATCTTTTCAGTTGATACACTGCCATGGATGAAACAAATGATGGCAAGAGCTGACTTTGAATTAAATAAGTCATGTAATAAACCCAAACCCACAAGGCCAGATCCTGGAGTCCTGCTTAGGGCCCCATGTTCCCTTCCACATACATATGGAAGGCAGCTTGTCACTGCAGAGGAGGAGAGTTTTGCTTCTGTGGTATGCCTCCCCTACAGACTCCAATCCTGCAGGAACTACTTGACTGGAGAGAAAGGGAGGGGGTAGGATCCAGCATTGCACATTTGGAGATGGCAAGGAGGGAGTGGGTGAACAACCTGGGCTTCTCTCCTAACTGAACACAGGGATATAGACAGTGTTAGCTTCTACTTGCTTGTCCCTCTTGAGGGTAATTCTCAGGGCAGCATTTGGAAGAGCCAGCATGGAGGCACAAGGCTTGCATACGATGGTCTGCCAGAGTACAGGGCTATCTAAGATACGCTCAGATCCCAGGGATACGCTGGTTTTGGGGGCTGGTCCCCTGGCGTCTGCCATGGGAAGGGCAGAGGAACACCCAGAAGAACTGCTAGGAAACTCCACAGATTGATACCCACAGACTTTTCTCTTTTCTACATAGGTTGTTCTTTTACTGTGAGTTTTGCCTCAAATGACAACTGTTTAACTATGGAGTAAAGGCTCTGTATTTGGCCTATTGAAATTTGGTCTAATAAGTAAAAGAAATAACAAATTTAATTATCAGGGTTCAGTGACCTGGTAAGTTGTAAGGAATGATTGTGACTGATATTTAGGCAAACAGGAATGAGGTTTGTAAAATAAAATCATCACAGCCTCCTTTTCCTGGCATTTCTTCTAGCATCATTTAAATAAATAAAAAAGGGGGATTAGTTGTTTGTCTATTGCAGGGAACTTGGGGCTGAGGTTCCCTGGGAAGAAATCCAAAATGGTAGTCCGTATTTTGGAATACATATTTGGAGTGCATCTATTGCTTTGAGTAGGAGAACTCTGTATACTGTATGATCCTTCAAAACAAAATGAAATACATAGATTTCTGAACAAAACCCATAGTTATGTCACAATTACCTAAGCTGCACAAAAGGAAACCTGGATTTCCAGCTAACCCAGTAGAGTGAAGCTATAAGAATCACTGCTTGTCAGAAGAAGTTATGAAGCTTTGAAGTGTCTAATGATCTGTTTTGAAGACTTAATTGCATCCCTATAAACACAAACCAAAATTCAGTTACCATGGATAACATACAGCCTAACAATAGATATGGAATTTAATCATCTAGATTAGCCACCAATACTATTTTAAGAAAAACTACATCCCAAATTATGTCAAATTATGAACAGTGCTGTTAGGTGTAGAAAGTATCAGCCTAATTTCTCTGTGGACTTCAGTGCAAGACTGGTATCTATGTTTCACTTTTATAGATAGGTGGGAAAGAAAATGATAGCAAAATATCCTCCCCATGACATTTTACTGATCCTATGTAATTCCTGTGAATGATTTCAAAGATTATTCTTAATTTACATAACAGACTGTGTTTATTCTAGTTTATAGTGAAATCTGTAAAGCTACAACCCATAACACATCAAAAAGATATGACCCAGCAAAATAAAATTGATGAATACTTTTCTGAGTGATTTAATGAAAAAATAAAGTCAAGATCGAGTGCTACAAAAACTCCAGAGACTTCAGTGTTTCTTGACTGGCCATCATAGTTAATAATCTCCTAGAGAGACAGCTGTCAAAATCTAAACCTCATTAACAGAAGAATGAACAGGAGATCAGTAGTCTTAAAATTATATACCATACATTGTTATGGTTTAATTTAGGCCTTTAATGAAGATTACATTTCTTCCTTCTACCACAGTGTCTACTAAAAATGGACACAAAAACTACTAGATAAAGCTGTACAAACAAATGAGCACAGACAATCTTTTTGATTTCTGCAGCACTTGTGAGTTATGACTGCCTTCTTGTGGTTTTACGAACTACTCCGAGACACTTTCTAGAAGTCACCCCCTACCAATGAAGCAGCAATTTCAGTCACATTATGAAAGAAAATTTTAGATTTAAAATAAAGTTCAATAAGGAGTATGAGACAAAGAACCAAGAGCAAATAATGATAACTTGAAGGTAGAATATGGAATTTCATATTCAAAAGCATTGGGACAAATCCTGCTTGCTTTATTCAGGTGCATAGTCCCATTGAAGTCAATGGATCTACTTGCATGAATAAGACAACCAAGATTTGCACTGTACACTTTTCTGTAAACTATATTTCCTCAGAATACATAGTTTCCACTTTAGCTTTTCCTCAAGGTTCAAAATAGAGTTTATTGGAGCTGAAAAAATAAACTAGCAAAGTAACGTTCATCTAGAATCTACCAGGATGTAACCTCCTGGAAATATTTTTTGTACCAGAGGAAAAAACAGCTACATACATTTCACAAAATATAGCTGACATATTTGGACTGTATTAGTAATCACATTAAAGTATGACTGAGCTACAAACTAGATACGTTGAAAAGTTCAGCAATGTTCCAGGGCGATACTTGGGATAAAATGTATTTATCATGTACTACACTCGCCTGCGCTTTGCCCACTAATCTATCTCTCCCAGAACTACTTCCAATACTCCAAACAGCTGAGTAGCGTCTAACACAGGGATCGGCAACGTTTGGCATGCGGCTCGCCAGGGTAAGCCCCCTGGCGGGACAGGCCAGTTTGTTTACCTGCCGCGTGTGCAGGTTTGGCGGATTGCGGCTCCCACTGGCCGCGGTTCACTGCTCCAGGCCAATGGGGGCTGCGGGAAGCAGCGCGGGACGAGGGATGTGCTGTCCTATATATATCAACATGCAAGAGAAATTTTCCATCATTCCTCCAGACTGTGACATTTTCCTCTGAAAATTACAATGGCCTGAGGCTCAGCTTGGGCAGTAATCATTCCTGGATCAATGACAGGTTTCAGGTTCCAATACCTCGTGCCCTTGCAAAGCTAAGGATACAAGAAACAGTGGTGACTGAATATTTTGAAACATTTCTAAAATAGTTTATCTATAAAATATATGGGATGTAAGAGCACATGATAGTGTTGTATAGCAGAAAGGTTCTATTATCACATGTTTGGGTTGGCCATGTTACTGATTGCAGGACTGAGCCTATTGGCACAACCTAGCTATTAGTGTTGTAATTTAATTCCAAGCCTCTGTAAAACTCAGCAAGTTTTCACCTTTGGTCTATTTCATTATACTTCATCAATTAGCATGCTAAATACAATGTACTACATGGTGGCCATATAAATGACTTTCATGGACTCTGTTTAACTAGCATATACAGAACATTACTCAGTACTACAGGGTGCTTCACTTGTCTCTCAGGTTGCTGTGAAAAAAGTCTGATGTTCTATTGTGTTAAATATAGAAATGAATTAAGGGAACTATATACATACACATATAATCTTCCATAAACAAACACTATGCTAAGAGAATATTATTAAAGTTGAAAAAAAAAAGCTCTCAAAAGTTGGGAAATGCCAATATTAAAGTAGCCCATGTAACTTTAATATGGCTCTCTTTTGCATATGTATTACAATGCCTGCTTTAATTATATGATCACAGGCTTTCTTTTCCACAGGAACCCTGCCTCATTCAGTACACAGGATGAGGATGAGAAGCATCCCATCTACCAGGTCTACCAGTTTCCCAGAAATGTTTGGAAATGAGTCCTAACCAATTTGTGGTAATTCAGGAACCAAATAATTGAGTGTAAACCTGCAGCACAGCCCATCTTCACTCTGAATATTTGGAAAAGTTCTAAGAGTAAACCCAGAACTGTATTGTGCGTGAAGTGCTATTTTCAAAGGCTCAAAGACTTAGTCAATTCCAAACCAGTTCTCACCAGAACACTTAAAGACACTTTTCCTCACTGAGGGCTTTTTCCAGGACAAATTTCAGTTGTTACACTCTTTCTCCCTACCCCGCATTTTATTGCCTTAGCTGTTTTTAAAAGGTCACGTCATTTTCTGATCATTAGAAAGGTGTTTCTTTTCTCCTTTTCCTTCTCTTCTCATGCCAATACAGCTGAAACATTTTGCTGAAACCATACAAGAAAAAAAATCATCTATCCTGGAAATAAAACCAGAGACCAATTCTGGGGAAAAAAATCAACCTGAAATGTGAAAGTGTTAAATGTTAAATGTTAAAACAACGGAACAGAATGGTAACTATTACGCAAGCCTGAAGTACCGGGGAGCTACCAAATCCCTCTATAATAATGATTTTCAGTGGCAGAAATCAGAGGAAGAATTAAGTTAGTATTTCTCTCTATCATTTTCTGATAAAACTTTCTAGAAATCAGAAAGCCTTTCATGTATCAGTGGCTCAGAGGACAGTCTAACAACTGGTAAGTGAGGATAGGATGTACTATAAAAAGAAAATATCTATCCCTTCAGGACAAGACTGAAATATTTGACATTGACACATCCCCTGTCATCAGTGGTATAACTGGTATGCAGAGGAATCATTTACTGACAAGTCATGTTTCAAATGTTTTTGGCATCAGGTAAAGGAAGTAAAATATAAACAAGCTCATTTGTGCTCCAATTGTTGGAAACTTTGTAATGTTTTAGATCTCAAACCCACCTTTCAGTTTAGACCTCTGCATGATCCATAGCATTTTAATGGCTTCTGAAAAATGCAGAATTGGATATGGAATTCTTTGAACCAGCTCTCAAGTCTGCAACTGTATTATATATTCTTTCTATGGTCTCAAGCCAAACTTCCTAACACACACACAATATATATATATAACTTATGCTCAAATGTAGAAAATTCAAATAAACTCAAATTCCCTTTTCCCAACATATTGTAGCTCTTGCTAAGCAGTGCTTGATACCACAGACCAGTACTTTTTCCTTAAATCATCCAATCCTGTAGCATTATATAATGCTACAATGGCTCCATCTTTGGAAGGTCCCAGGTATTGCTGTTAGGCAACTTCTTATCTGCCCAAGAACCTTCATCCCATTCTATTCTATTCAGATTCTTATACCATGCTCATCACTGTAGCATTTGAACACCTTCCAGTATCGTATTAAGCAATATGACTAACACCAGTCATGTGTTATTCCCCGTTTTATCCCATTTTATCAATCTTCCTGCATGTATGAGGCTGGTAAGACGGATAATGAGGTGTGTTGGGTTGCAGAACTATCACTATGTTGATGACTTTTAAATTTATCTATCATTTTCACTGGACCTGGAAAGTGTGGTCTGTTTGCTTTCTTCATGTTTGGCACTGAGAGAGGTTTGGATGAAAATGATTTGGCTGAGGCTTCATCCTGACAAGATGTATGCCAATAGGTATGGGCAAGCATCTTTAAGGCATGAAGGGTTGACATCCACCCCCATATTGCAGGATTTACATTTGTTGATGAGGTTTACAATTTTGGGATGTTTCTGAATCTGAAGGCATCTGGATGAACATGTTATAGTAATAATCATAAACTGGTTCCTATTTCCCTTCTGGATTAAATTTGAAGTGTTGATCTTGATTTAAAAGTCCTGAATGGTAGTTCCTGGCTATCTTAGAGGCAACTACTCCCCCAGTCTACCACTGTGGGAGATAAGACCATCTGAAATAATTTCTTCTAACACTCTGTCCCTTGATTCAAACTCTAGGTGCTAGGTTGCAGGTCATTTTCAGAGAATGGCCCTGCCTTGACTATGGAATTCACTCTCTCTGTTGGCCCAACAAAAACAGCTTTGATTTTATCTTCATGACATAGCTTATTCTATTGGTTCATAGTTCATCTGTTTATTCTGGCCTTGAACTGTGGAGGATGATGTGAGGATGATGCATTAAGATGGCATTGAAGGAATTCATTTTGCATGTCATTAATTAATATATTCTTTCTTGTTGTATTTGTATGGACACTGTTGTGACAATTGGGCCTACAAAGTGTACTCTAAGTTCAACTGTGAAATGATGCAAAAGTTAATTAAATGTCACAATAGCCTGTGACTTTTTGCCTGCTGAGAATTAACCATGTACATCAGAAGTAGGAAGCCTCCTAAACATCCAGTGCGGCCACTGGACGATTGAGATGCTAAAGGAGAACTCAAAGATGATAAGGCCATTGCAGAGAAATGAAGTGATTATGAAGTTGTCAAGAAGATATGAATAGAAGGTTGAAGAAGGCTCACCAATCTATTAGAATTCTTTGAGGGCCACAAACAAGCATGTGGACAAGGGGGATCCAGTGGATATAGTGTATTTAGATTTTCATAAAGCCTTTGACAAGGTCCCTCACCAAAGGCTCTTAAGCAACGTAAGCTGTCATGGGATAAGAGGGAAGGTCCTCTCATGGACTGATAACTGATTAAAAGATAGGAAACAAAAGGTATAAATGGTCAGTTTTCAGAAAGGAGAGAGGTAAATAGTGGTATCCCCCAGGGGTCTGTACTGGGACCAATCCTATTCAACATATTCATAAATGACCTGGAACAGTGAGGTGGCAAAATTTGCAGTTGATATAAAACTACTCAAGATAGTTAAGTCCCAGGCAGACTGCGAAGAGCTACAAAAGGTTCTCTCAAAACTGGGTAACTGGGCAACAAAATGGCAGATGAAATTTAATGTTGATAAATGCAAAGTAATGCAAATTGGAAAACATAATCCCAACTATACATATAAAATGATGGGGTCTAAATTAACTTTTACCACTCAAGAATGAGATCTTGGAGTCATTGTGGATAGTTCTCTGAAAACATCTACTCAATGTGAAGCCGCAGTCGAAAAAGGTAACAGAATGTTGGGAATCATTAAGAAAGGGATAGATAATAAGATAATATTGCCTCTAAATCCATGGTATGCCCACATCTTGAATACTGCGTGCAGATGTGGTCACCCTATCTCAAAAAAGATATATTGGAATTGGAAAGGGTTCAGAAAAGGGCAACAAAAATTATTAGGGGTATGGAATGGCTTCCATATGAGGAGAGATTAATAAAACTGGGACTGTTCATCTTGGAAAAGGGACAACAAAGGGGGGATATGATTGCGGTCTATAAAATCATGACTGGTGTAGAGGAAGTAAATAAGGAAGTGATATTTACTCCTTCTTATAACAGAAGAACTAGGGGTCACCAAATAAAATTCATCGGCAGCAGTTTTAAAACAAACAAAAGGTAGTATTTCTTCATACAACGCACAATCAACCTGTGGAACTCTTTGCCAGAGGATGTTGTGAAGGACAAGACTATAACAGGGTTTAAAAAAGAACTAGATAAGTTCATGGAGAGTAGGTCCATCAATAGCTATTAGCCAGGATGGGCTGGAATGGTGTCCCTAGCCTCCGTTTGACAGAAGCTGGGAATGAGCGACAGGGAATGGATCACTTGATGATTACCTGTTCTGTTCATTCCCTGTGGGGCACCTGGCATTGTCCACTGTTGGAAGACAGGATACTGGGCTAGTTGGACCCTTGGTCTGACCCAGTATGGCTGCTCTTATATTCTTATGTTCATGGAAAACAGGTGAAGTTGTTCTCAATAAATGAATGTTATGAACAGGTGCAAGAAAACTAGACAGCATAACTAGATTAGTCCACATAAAAAAATGGCTTACTCATATAACTCTCAAGGACTGTAATGAGATCATACTTAGTAAGCAAGAAGATGTGGAAGCAAAGTTACCTGTGCCAAGTTTGGCCTTATGGAAATGTATCTAATTGGTGGACAAAATAATAAGGATACAATATGCCACCCGCTCTTACTCCTTTTGGGGGTTCCTAAAAAAAGACTTTGGAGGAAAAAAAAGAATCATCTTCCCCCCCAGCTCATCCCTGAACCTGCCAGCATTGCATCTCATCTTGACTAATCTCAGCTTCCTCCATCTCAAGTCAGAAGGAACAGACCTGGCTAAGGGACTTTCTTCTCAAGAGGAAGGCCGCCTGTCCTTTCTCTTGTTTAAGGAACTTTGTTTTCACCTGCAAGTGCTGAAAGTCATGACAGTATCATGACATCCAGTCCTTAGCCCATCAGTGGGGATATCTAATTGTCCATACCACAAAGGTGACATAAGATCCTGTACTGGTTTTCCCTTCCCTTGTTGGGTTGCTTTCTGGCACCATCGGTTCTTTCCTCTGATGCAATCTCTCATTCTCTCGGCTTTTCACTGAATCATGAAATCAGCTATACTCTATTCATCCAAACCTGCCTTGTCTATGGAGATAGGATCCAATGAGATGAGATCCATGACCAGAATGTGAACCAGAGTCCAAGCATCAGATGTCTTGGTTGACTTGCCAGTAAACGCATCCAGTCATAATTAATCAGCAGCCCAGTGTTCCAAAAACATCAACAAAGCCATGTTTCACCCATCTTTTCTATGCTATCTCTCCTCCACCTTGTGTCTGTCTGTTTGTTAAAAACAGGATATATGAATGCCCTTCACATATCAGGACTGAGAATAAAATTAACCTATTTCATCAAAGAAAGGTTATTAATCAAAATAAGAGACTGATATTTTAATGTCAAAAGGAGAGAGAGTTTGATAGGGTCTGACTAAGTTTGGTTTACATAATCACTCAATTTCAGTTTCAGTATACATGCTTGTTTCCTTTCTTGCTCTTTTTGTATTTGACCAATAAACTTTCAATTTTAGAATGGGTGCTTTCTGGTGTTTTCCAAGAAACCAAGTAATTCAAGGGCTCCATAGAAAAAAACCCAGACCCCTCACTGTTTTATGTTGGTTTTATAACACCTTTAAGTCTTTTGACCCTTGAAATTAATACAACACTCATCATGGATTTTTCAAAAGCAGTCATCATTGGTCTAAGTCAGTGGTCTCCAACCTTTTTACGCACAAGATCACTTTTTGAATTTAAGATCAACCCAGGATCTACCCCACCCCTTCCCCAAGGTCCCAGCCCTTCCCCAAAGCCCCACCCCACTCACGCCATTCACCCCTCCCTCTGTCGCTCGCTCTCCCCCACCCTCACTCACTTTCACCAGGCTGGGGCAGGGCGTTCGGATGCAGGATGGGGTGCAGGCTCTTGGCTTGGGCCGAGGGGTTCTGAATGTGGGAGGGGGCTCAAGGCTGAGCCTGGGGTAGGGGGTTGGGGTGCAGGAGTGAGGGGTGCAAGCTCTGGGAGGGAGTTTGGGTGCAGGGGTCATATGGTCACACTGCACCTAACCTCATAGAATCCACAGGACATTTCATGAATTTTACTTTTTATTAGTGTCATTTGTGGTTTATAGATCCAAAATCCTTCAGGGATTGTCACAAATCAGTGTAACATTCTCAACTGTGGGGTGTGCATTGGCTGAGCCTGGGGCAGGAGTTGGGGTTCAGGAGTGAGGGGTGCAAACTCTGGGAGGGAGTTTGGATGCAGGAGGGGGCTTTGGGCTGGTGCAGGGGATTGGGGTGTAAGAAGGGGTGAGGGGCGTAGGCTCTGGGAAGGAGTTTGGGTGGAGGGGGTGCTGTCTGGGACAGGGGATTGGGGTGCAGGAGGGGGTGAGGGGTGTGGGCTTTGGGATGGAGTTTGGGTGCAGGAGGGGGCTCCGGGCCTGGGAAGAGTGTTGGGGTGCAGGAGAGGGTGAGGGAGTTTGGTGCAGGAGGGGGCTTTGGGCTGGTGCAGGGGATTGGGGTGTAAGAAGGGGTGAGGGGCATAGGCTCTGGGAAGGAGTTTGGGTGGAGGGGGTGCTGTCTGGGACAGGGGATTGGGGTGCAGGAGGGGGTGAGGGGTGTGGGCTCTGGGAGGGAGTTTGGGTGCAGGAGGGGGCTCCGGGCCTGGGAAGAGTGTTGGGGTGCAGGAGAGGGTGAGGGAGTTTGGTGCAGGAGGGGGCTCCAGGCTGAGGAAGGGGGTTGGGGTGCGGAAGGGGGTGCAAGATGGAGGCTCCGTCCGGGAGGCACTTACCACAGGCAGCTCCCGGACAGCAGCACAGTGAGGCTCAGGCAGGCTGCCTGCCTGCCGTGGCCCCACGCTGCTCCTGGAAATGTCTGGCTGCTGGCACGTCCCTGCGGCCCCTGGGGGGTAGGGGAGGCAGTGGCTCTCCATGTGCTGCCTGCACCTGCAAGTGCCACCCCCAGTTCCCGGCCAATGGGAGCTGCGGGGACAGTGCTGGGGGCAGGGGCAGTGCGCAGAGCCGCCTCCCCCCAGGGGCTGCAGAGACATGCCAGCAGCCAGACACTTCCAGGAGCAGCGTGGGGCCACGGCAGGCAGGCAGCCTCCCTGAGCCCCACTGCTGCCACCAGACTTTTAGCAGCCCAGAGATCGTGATTGACTGGTAGAGGTTCCATGTCGACCAGTCGATCACGATTGATGGGTTGGTGACCACTGGTCTAAGTTTCCTCCAATTAAAATCAATGGGAGTTTTACCATTGACTTCAAAAGGACCAGAGTTCATAGAATCATAGAAGATTAGGGTTGGAAGATACCTCAGGAGGTCATCTAGTCCAACCTCCTGCTCAAAGCAGGATCAACAGAGTTGGCCAACATTGAACTCTTCTGAAAATACCACCATCAGAATCTTAAAGATGGGGACATTTTATAAACTGAAAATGAACAAATAAAAATCAGAAGAAAAACTGAAAGACCAGAAACTGTAGAAGAGCTACTGGCTGTCAGTACACAGCAGTGTACAGTTTGTTAGGTTTTTTACATAGGTACATGTTAATTTATATGAAAGTAATGGTTTTCATCCCTTGAACAAAGACAGCCGGCATGAATTTCACAAACTATAAATACTTCCTCCTTTTGTGATTTAGAAAATGGCTAAAGTTTATTGTTTTAGCTGGCAGGTCTGGACCAGGTTGCTGCCTTTTTGCCTAGTAGAAATTAGAGAGTGGCAAGATTTCCAAAATTATGGTAAACAGTCAAACTGTTTTTTAATTATAAATAACTGTCCAGGGTTTGATCACCAGTAAGAAATTTTTTCCAGTGCTTTTCAGTACTAAAGATTTGTGTGTGTGTTTGATTAAATGAAACTTTATGACATGATAAGCTAATATGCTAGGTACATAACATCCAATACCATTCATATGCTCCTTGCTCATCAAGAATTCATTGGTTACTGGATGGAAGATGTGTTTACACAGCTGACTTGCAAATAGCCTGTTGTGTTTCCTGCTGTTTTAAAATTCAAAAAAATATCAATTATGAAGATCCAACAGCAGGCTGCCACCTGCCACTAGGATGCAACAAAAACATCCCCTTTCCTTAATTACTCTGTAAAATGAGTCCTGTAGCTGATATTCAGCACTGTGTAAAGAGACAGAGGGATACAATCTCTTCATCAAAAGAGTGCTTCAACCTGCTTCTGTCAATTTACCTACCCCACATGCTTCTTTCACCAGCTGCAGATCTACAGTGATCAAAGGACTGTTGGTTAGTTCATGCTCTATTAGCTCATAGTGGCATAGAAATAAATCAATAAATTGAAAAGAAAATGGGACAGTTCAAGGTTCCTATGTGCAGTTCTCTTGACAGAGCCGCTATGTATGGATCAAAAGTAAACATATTATATATACACTTTGTGACTAAGAAAAATGGGGAAAAACAGATGATGGTGTGATTCACTACTGTGTTACTCCAGTTTTACACCAGTATAACTCCATTGCAGGGGTGAATCAAGCTGTTTATCGGCTCTCAAATTCTAAAAAAGCCATGACTGAAGCTCATTGTGCTAGGGACTCCTTTTACTGTTACCTCATCCTCCCTCCCCCTCCCCAGCTTTCTTCCCATCCCTATCTTGCTTGTTTCATCCCCGTGATGTGGTCTGTTGTAATCTAAATTACAAGCTCTTGGGGCAGGGACTTTTCAATAAGTGACTGTCTAGGTTCTAGCACAATGAGGTCTTGATCTTAGGAGCTCCAGTAATACAAATAAATAATAACAAAAATAATAACAGATTAATGTGAATTACAGGGCTCTGTCTCAGGAAGGCAGTGGCAATGCCAAATCACAGCAGTGTGTCTGAAGTGTAATTACTTGTAAAAGCATAGCCTTAAAGTGCAAAGATGTTATTTTGGAGGTTATTCTGTAATAAAACTGAGGGGTAGGGATCCAGGAAAAAAGAAATAGAGACAGAGATCTATATAGTGAGAGAAAAATAAGCAAGGAGAGAGGAGTCAGTTGTTGCACTAGCTAGAGGTAAGAGGCTATTGCCATCCTGTTCTCGCTACCAAGTTCAATCTTTGTTTCACTTGTGAATGTGAGGAGCAGAAATCTATTCACAGAAATTCCGATATCTGTTCCTTCATCCATGCTATACTATTATTGGATCCACCTGAAAACTTGGCAACTGGATTGCAATATTAGCTGCCTAAAGAAGCACAGGTGGAAAGTGTGTGAAAGGATGAGGTCTTTGCTCTCAGGTAGACTT
Source organism: Emys orbicularis (assembly GCF_028017835.1). NCBI lineage: Eukaryota > Metazoa > Chordata > Testudines > Emydidae > Emys > Emys orbicularis. Next base: position 236,236,264 of record NC_088683.1, on the reverse strand, counting down.
TCATAAGTTGGTGGTGTGACATCACTTCACTACATTACAAGGGCCAGAGGATGTCACACCTGTAACTTTTTGTACTATATAACAATATGGTTAGTAGTACTCTCAATAGATTTTAGCATATTAAGGCACTACCATATCTGGTGCCCCCACAACTACCTCTTTTCCTGGAAGACTATTTTCTATATTACAATGCTTTCATAAACTGCAAACACATTTTATACTGCTACTGCAATCCAAACATTCCATGGGCCCACTGAAGTCAATGGGGAGTTTTCCACTGAAGTTAATAGGGCCAGGATTTCGCCCCATATCTAGAAATATTTGGGGGGAGGAAGGGAGGAAGCAGTGGCCAATGTATTAATCATCACCACAACAAATACAGTGGGTTTTTTTGTTTTTTTTAATCAGGGAAGAAAGGGGTGATACTTTCAAGTCTCAGATGCCTGAAATGTAACATTCAAATTCCCAGACCTCTTTCCTTGTCCTCTTATCTCTGGGGCATTAAAAGACTGGAACAGGGATAGAATTGCACTTGGGACAGAAGGTTCACAGTGCTCTTCTTCTTGGCTGACAAAGCAAGTATCAGTGCTTCTGTCTGATCTGACCCAACTGAAATCAGTGGTAATCTTTCCATTGACTACAGAGGACTTTGTAGGACCATAAGGCCCAGCTGTGGGAAACATAAAAACATAGACTCGTAGGACTGGAAGGGATCTTGAGAGGTCATCTAGTCCAGTCCCCTGCACTCATGGCTGGACTAAGTTTTATCTAGTCCATCCCTGGCAGGTGTTTGTCTAACCTGCTCTCAAAAATCTCCAGTGATGGAGATTCCACAACCTCCCTAGGCAATTTATTCCAGGGCTTAACCACCCTGACAATTAGGAGGTTTTTCCTAATGTCCAACCTAACCCGCCTTTGCTGCCATTTAAGCTGATTGCTTCTTGTCCTATCCTCACAGGTTAAAAAGAACAGTGTTTCTCCATCCACCTTGCAACATCCTTTTATGTACTTGAAAACTGTTATCATGTCCCCTCTCAGTCTTCTCTTCTCCAGACCAAACAAACCCAATTTTTTCAATCTTCCCTCATAGGTCATGTTTTCTAGACCTTTAATCATTTTGTTGCTCTTCTTTGGACTTTCTCGTATTTATCCACATCTTTCCTGAAATGTGGCTCCCAGAAATGGACACAATACTTCAGTTGAGACCTAATCACTGCGGAGTAAAGTGGAAGAATTACTTCTCGTGCCTTCCTTATAACATTCATGCTAATGTGTCCCAGAATGATGTTTGCATCATTTTTTGCAACAGTGTTACACTGTTGACTCATATTTAGCTTATAGTCCACTCTGACCCCAGATCCCTTCCCACAGTACTCCTTCCTAGGCAGTCATTTCCCATTTTGTATGTGTGCAACTGATTGTTTCTTCCTAAGCGGAGTACTTTTCATTTGTCCTTCTTGAATTTCATCCTATTTACTTCAGACCATTTCTCCAGTTTGTCCAGATCATTTTGAATTTTAATACTATCCTCCAAAACACTTGCAACCCCTCCCAGCTTGATATCTTCTGCAAAAGTTATAAGTGTACTCTCTATGCCATTATCTAAATCATTGATGAAGATATTGAACAGAAGTGGACCCAGAACTGATCACTGCAGGACCCCAATCAATATGCCCTTCCAGCTTGACTGTGAACCACTAATAACTACTCTCTAGGAACTATTTCCCTCTAGTTATGCACCCACCTTCTAGTAGCTCCATCTAGGTTGCATTTCCCTAGTTTGTTTATGAGAAGGTCATGCGAGACAGTATCAAAAGCCTTATTAAAGTCAAGATATACCACATCTACCACTTACCCCCGTATCCATCAGGTTTGTTACCCTGTCAAAGAAAGCTATTAGGTTGGTTTAACACAATTTGTTCATGACAAATCCATGCTGAATGTTACTTATCACCCTGTTATCTTCTAGGTATTTGCAAATTAATTAATTATTTGCTCCATTCCCTTTCCGGGTACTGAAGTGAAGCTGACTGGTCTGTAACTCCCCGGGTTGTCCTTATTTCCCTTTTTATAGATTGGCACTATATTTGCCCTTTTCTAGTCCTCTGGAATCTCTCTTCCATGACTTTTCTATGATAATCACTAATGGCTCAGATGTCTCCTCAGTCAGCTCCTTGAGTATTCTAGGACATATGTCATCAAGTATTGATGACTTGAAGACATTTTACTTGTCTAAGTAATTTTTAACTTGTTCTTTTCCTATTTTAGCCTCTGATTCTACCTCATTTTCACTGGTATTCACTACGTTAGATGTCCAATTGCTACTAACCTTTTTGATCAAAACAAAAATAAAAAAGTCATTTAGCACTTCTGCCATTTCCACATTTTCTGCTATTGTTCCCTCCCGCCCCATTGAATAATGGGCCTACGATGTCCTTGGTCTTCCTCTTGCTTCTAATGTATTTGTAGAATGTTTTCTTGTTAACCTTTATGTCGCTAGCTAGTTTCATCTCATTTTTGTGCTTTGGCCTTTTTAATTTTGTCCCTACATACTTGGGTTATTTGTCTCTATTCATTCTTTGTAATTTGACCTAGTTTTTACTTTTTGTAAGACTCTTTTTTGAGTTTCAGATCATTGAAGATCTCCTGGTTAAGCCAGGATGGTCTCTTGGCATACTTCCTGTCTTTCCTACTCAGTGGGATAGTTTGCTCTTGTGCCCTTTGAAAAACTGCCAACTCTCTTGAACTGTTTTTCCCCTTAGACTTGCTTTCCATAGGATCTTACCTACCAATTCCCTGAGTTTGTTAAAGTCTGCCTTCTTGTAATCCATTATCTTTATTTTGCTGTTTTCCCTCCTACCATTCCTTAGGCCTGGTCCACACTACCCCCCCACTTCGGACTAAGGTACGCAAATTCAGCTACGTTAATAACGTAGCTGAATTCGAAGTACCTTAGTCCGAACTTACCGCGGGTCCAGACGCGGCAGGCAGGCTCCCCCGTCGATGCCGCGTACTCCTCTCGCCGAGCTGGAGTACCGGCGTCGACGGCGAGCACTTCCGGGATCGATCCGGGATCGATTTATCGCGTCTAAACCAGACGCGATAAATCGATCCCAGAACATCGATTGCCTGCCGCCGAACCCTCCGGTAAGTGTAGACGTACCCTTAGAATCATGAACTCTACTATTTCATGATCACATGGCAGAATGCAGTTCCACAGTATTACCTCCTATTCTGAGTCCTGTTTTGCCACAAGATTTACACCTGTTCAGAGAACCCATAACTTATTCATTGCTAAGTACTGAATAATTAAGTAAATATAAACAATGTTTCCTCTCTTTCATTATACCCTATCTCCTAGGCTACACCCACTAGTCATCATTTTGCCTTTAAAAATATGAATTCTAAAAGATTATCCTTTCTGTTTATAGAATTGGATCTCTACTAATTCCAGATAACAGTGGAAGCGAAAAATTAACATGATTTTTATGTCACAAGAGAAAAGGACCAGCTTGTAAATAATAATCTCCTTTCACAGGCCCACAAAGTTAACATTCACTCCTAGGAAATTTGCCCTCTGCAAAATTACAAATGTTCAACGTACAGGAAAATCAGACTGGTTTTTTAAGCTTTTGTAGATGCTCATTGACTTTTTCCTCATAGGAAGCTTACTAAACCAAATACATTTTTAATGCATTTCAGAACACGAGTTAATCACAGAAATAGTCCATATGCAGATAGTGAATGATGTTTTCATAAGTTAAATTTAAAATAAGCACTTCATAGGTTAAGCCCTCCTTAACCTTTAGCATGATGCTACAGACTGCAAGAAAAATGTATCCATTGACTTTTAAAAAGTTGAATATTTCTTTCTCTGAATTACATTTCCAGATTTAAAAATAACATCAATACTGGGCCTGATGCAAGCTCTACTAATATCAACAATATTCCCATTGAAAATATATTTTTGTATCAGGTCTCTAGGTCAGACTATCTAAAATAAAATGAAAATTGTTTTTGAAGGGCATGACAGTAACAAGTATTATTTTAAGAATGTTTAGGCAGCCACAAGCAAAATGTAGCAGGATGGAAGTACCTTGCCAACTTTTATTCCTCAATAAATCCACTATTTCCTTATCTTTCTCTATAGTTAAGTTACACTTAAGACATGATCAGACAAAAGTACTTCAGATTTAAAGGGACACTCTCCAAACTTAAAGGTCCCAAATTTGATCAGTCAAAATTGCAGGATTATAAGGAGCAAATTCAGCCTTGTGGAAAGTGGGCAAACCTCCTATTGAAATCAGAGTGACCCATATCACAGAGCAAGATTCTGCCTTAAAGCTTTAATACTGTCTCAGATCCATAATTTGATTTTCCAACATTTTGAATGATTTGTGCTTTTGATGTGCTACCATCAGCCTCCAATCTAAACTGTTGATCCACTCAGATTCTGTCCTTCAAAAGGATTAGCATATCTGTATGTCTCCTGAGTCTATGATCATGGATCTCAACAAGGGGATTATACCAAATATAAGACTAGATAGACAAAGCAACACTGAATTCTATATGTTACAAACAATCTAGTGAAAAGAGGATTTGGATTTTCAAAAAGCCTTTGAGAAAGTTCCTCTAGAAAGGCGGAAACTAGGTAGTCATAGGGTGAGAGGTAACATTCTATCTGGAATTAGAAACTGGTTAAGAAACAGAAGACAAACAGTCTGGATAAATGATAAGGTTGTCTACATGGAAGAAAGTTATCACTGGGGTGCCCCAAAGATACCTGCTAGGAACAGCATTATTTAACATAATTAATGAACTTGAAGAGGATTTAAATATTAAAATGGCTACACTGGCAGTTGACACACATTTATTTGGTAGTCTAAAGAGAAAGTTGAGAAAGACCTAACAAAGCTAGATGAGTAGGCAGTCTGCACAGATGAAATTAAATGTAGACAAGTGCAAGTGCATATTTACAGCAAAAATTTGAGCTTTTCAGAGAGATCATTGAGTTTGAAGTTAACTATAATCATTCAAGTAAGAGATCTAGATGTCAAAAACTAGTCAGAAAAGAATACAAGATGTAAGACCATATTAAGAATCAGTTAAAGAATGAACAAAAATGTCATAATGCTATTATCTATATCAGCGGATCTTAAACTATGGGGTGGGCCTCCCAAGGGAGGCATGGGAATGTGTCAAGGGAGGCGCAAGCTGTGTGGATTTTTTTTTAAGAGCTCTGGTTGTCAGCCCCGAGTGGCTGGGGCTCATGCAGAAGGGCCAGGCACACCCAGGAGGCATGAATAAAGGGGAAACCTGGAGTCCCGTCGCACTGGGGCAAAAAAGCCGGAGCCCCGCTGCCAGGCCTCTCCTTCCCTGCCCCCCCTCCCCCCAGTCCTTCACTGGGAGGCAGCCCAGGTTCAGGCTCTCCTTCTCTCCCCACAATACCTCACCTGCAGGTGGCGGGGCTCTGGCTGTCAGCACTGGGGTAGCTGCAGCAGCGCCGAAGGGTGGCAATGGGGTGATAAGTCTGCTGTGAAAAGTGATAACAAATATCACTTTTCACCTTGCCACCCTTACTTCTGAGCGGATGCTGGTGCAGTGCTGCCTTCAGAGCTGGACACCCCGCCAGCACTCGGCCTTCAGAGCTGGGTGCCGAGGCAGCAGTCGCTGCTCTCCACTCTGCCTTCAGAGCTGGGTGGCAGTATATGTACGTGTGTGTGTGTGTGTGTGTGTGTGTGTGTGTGTGTGTGTGTGTGTGTGTGTGTGTGTGTAAACTATTACAGACACAAAGAAGGGAGTCCCGATCAAATAAATTTGAGAACCACTGATCTATGTAAATGAATGTATTCTCATGCACAATACTGTGCTAAGTTTTGGTCACCGTGTCATATGAAGCATGGAGTGGAAACTGGAAATATCCTGAGAAGTGCAGTAACAATTGTTACATTATACTGGCAGTTAACATTTGCTCTCCCTTACCTCTGTAGTAGAGCACTGTGGGCCAAATTTGCTCAGGGGCCTCAACCTGGCCCTACAACTTTTGCACCTGCAATCAATTAAAGTTGAAATGTTTCAAGAGCTATCAATTTTGGGGTGGTGATAATTTTCAGGCAGAGGTGGTGGCATTTAGATAACTAGCTACCTGATTTGGGGGTGCAATCTGGTAGCAAGATATCTAAATCATATCACTTGCGCATATAATTATTTGTACCCACAAGTGACTGAGGATGCAAATGTGATGGGTTCGGTCACAGAGAGCCCCTTGGGACTGTCACCTGATGTACTGAAACTACCTCTGAGCCCATCTTCCCTGCCAGCATGGGACTCCAGAACTCTGTCTTGTTGAGCCAGACACGCAAGCCTACTGCAACACAGACACACGGTCTGGTCCGTGCCCCTAAAGCTTCAGACTTTAACCAAAAACTGCTCAGCAAATCACCTATCTCCAGCACACAGACACACGTTCCCAATGGGATCCAAACCCCAATACATCCGTTTTAGTCTGTATAAAGCATATACAGGGTAAACTCATAAATTGTCCGCCCTCTATAACACTGATAGAGAGATATGCACAGCTGTTTGCCCCCCACCCCCGAGGTATTAATCATTTAATCTGGGTTTACTAATAAACAAAAGTGATTTTATTAAGTAAAAAAAGCAGGATTCAAGTGGTTTCAAGAAATAACAGACAGAACAAAGTGAGTTACGAAGCAAAATAAAACAAAACATGCAAGTCTAAGGCTAATATATTTAAGAAACTGAATACAGGTAAATCTCACCCTCAGAGATGTTCCAATAAGCTTCTTTCACAGACTAGACTCCTTCCTAGTCTGGGCCCAATCCTTTCCCCTGGCACAGTCCTTGTTAGTTCCAACTCGGGGATTTCTCATGACTAGCCACCTCCTTTGTTCTCTTCCACCCCCTTTTATAGCTTTGGCACCAGGCAGGAATCTTTTGTCTCTCTGGGTCCCCACCCCTCCTTTTAAATGGAAAAGCACCAGGTTTAAGATGGATTCCAGTACCAGGTGACATGGTCACATGTCCTGTGAGACCCCTATTCTCCATTCTTCCAAGGCTGGCTGGCAGGTACAGGAAGGTTTGCAAGTAAACAGATCCATTTACAGGTGATTGATTCTGAAGCACCCTTAATGGCTTCCACTTGACATGTTTACATCAGTAATACAAGTTTATATCTTATTCTCCTAACTCCAGACATAGAAACAATACATGCAAACAAATGGGATGAACACACTCAGTAGATCATAATCTTTGTAATGATACTTTACAAGAGACCTTTTACATAAAGCATATGGAGTGCAACATCACAGCAAAATTGGAGACTTTTTTTAAAAAAAAAATGTGCCTTATTTGGTCTGTCAAAAACTCTAGCTCTCCTAAATTCATTTGTTGACAGGAGAATGGTACATTTAGAATGATGAGAACATTCTCTCACCACAGTATAATTATTGTTTACTGAATATAACAAATGTTTAGACTAAGTGGCTTGATTATTCCTCATTAGAACTATACAACATCCTCCTCCTTGAAAATACATATCTTCTCAGATATTATATTTAAGGTAAACTGCAGAAACAAGTAAGCCAGGAACCTGGCCTAACATATTTATGTGGCTTGCAGTAGCATGAGGGCATATAAGAAGTACATACATGTATGGAACTGTCTTCTCTGCTACATGCCTTTAATTTTCAGTACACTGCCTAAATACAAGGATCTAAGGATTCAGCTCTTAGAAGAACAGGATTCTTTCAAGTTTTGGTAGAAGAGAATAGAGCAAGACATTTGGAGAAAAACTACAGTGGTTTGTGTAAAACTAACTCCTTAACAAGCCAACTCCTTACCTCTGGTAGATCGTATCACCCAAGAAGCTATTTATAATAATCACAGGCTCGGATCCACAAAAGGATTTAGGCATTGGAATGCTGAGCATTGCAACACCTAAATTTTAGACACCTAGAAAATCACAGGAACAATGTGATTCACAAAGCCTGAGTTAGAGCCCTAGGCTCCCTATACAATGAATGGGGAGAGAGAGGCACCTATGAATGCAATCCACAAAAGACAGCCCACTAGGCAAGGGAGATGTGTAAACTCACCAATGGTAGATGCTGACAAAAAGAGGTGTGTTCTAAACCCCACCCCTCTCAGAGAGAGAGATAGGTGTCTAAGTCTGGGCTGCAGGGAGGTGCCTATCTCAACTATCAATTCATAGCCAGTAACCCCTCTTCTCAAGTCAGACAGTTTAGGTGCCTAAGGTGTTTCTTGTACGAATGAGTTAGGCATAGGCCTTACTCCAAGCAAAATGGCCAACGGAGATGGTGCTGCTGCTGCTGCCCACCTTATTACTTTTACCTCAGTGGTTAGAGCACTCACCAGGGATGTGGGAGAATCAGGTTCAATTCCCCACTCATGGGGAGAAAGAATTTGAAGTGGGATCTCCCACCTCTTGCAGAGTGTTCTAATCACTGGGCTACAGGATATTCTGATGTAGGATACCCTCAATCTCTCCTGTTGAAGCTGTTCCACTTCGGATAAATACTTAATGTGTCATTAGGCCAGAGAGAGAGACAGAGATACAGAGGGAGGGACAGTATGAGAATGACTCTGGTAAGGGCACCTTACTGACAGGTGAGAGACCCAAGGCCCAGGGCCCCTGCTCCAATGACTCTTTGTCAATCCAGCGTCAAAGGCAAGAGAGAATCATAGAAATGTAGGGATGGACGGGACTGCAAAAGGTCACCAAATTCAGCTGTCCGTGCAGAGGCAGGATCAAGTAAAACTAGACCATCCCGGATAGGGATTTGTCTAACCTGTTCTTAAAAATCTCCAATGATGGAGATTCCACAACCTCCCCTGGAAGCCTGTTCTTCCTTCTTTATAGTTAGGAAGTTTTTCCTAATACCTAACCTAAATCTCCCTTGCTGCAGATTAATCACATTACTTCTTGTCCTACCTTTAGTGCACATGGAGAACAATTGATCACAATCCTCTTCATCACAGCCCTTAACATATATTACTCCTGGGGGAATTCTGCATCACTGCGTGTGCGCAGAATTCATGGCCCCTACAGATTTCTTTCTTTACCCACAGAAAAATGACTTCTGATGGGGAAGCAAAGGGAAGCTGCAAGAGCGGTCATGTGCCCACTCCCTGGCAGTGCAGACTGGTCAGTTTGGGCACCAAGAATAGCAGGTAGAGACGTAAATCACCGCCTGGCAGGGGGGAGGAATTGGTAGTTGTGTGTGAGAGAGACACTCTGTCCCTCTTGTTTGTTATTGCAGCATGCTCGGCGTGGAGGGGAAGGGCTTTGGGGTATTTCTGAAGACGTAGGCGTGGGGCAGGCTTTGTTCCCTCAGGCAGAGGAGAATGTAGCAGCCTGTCTGCTTAGTGAATTGTTCCCATTGTTCTTAGTGAATTGCCCCAGGAGTATAAAACAGATGTAAAAATTTTAAAGTTCCTTTACATTGCTAGAGTGGTGTAAAGGAGCCTTATTGTAAAGGTCAGTATGGCTTTATACATGCTTATGGTGCTTTAGTGATTAGAACTGGTCTAAATTTTTGGACTGAAAAAATTTCCTATTAAAATGTGCATCATGAACTGATTGCGACTGAACTTTTTGGAGATGGTCAGTAGCCAGTATAAATTGTGAGTTTGAGCCCCCAGCCCTCACTTGCTCTTCAGTTGCCTGTGATGTAACAATGAGCATATGGCTGCATATATTTGTTGACTAATAACTAGAAGTAAAGGGTCAATACTAGCTATATTACTATTAGACAGAAGGGGTTTGGTGATTTCCTCCAATGCTCCCCACTCCCATTCTCCATCCATTGTATTGTAGTTTAAATAAATTACCAAAATAATTGAAATGAGCCGGATTATATTGCATTATTTTGACAAAAAAATGCAGAATTTTTAAATGTGCGCAGAATTTTAATTTTTTGGCATAGAATTTGGCGCAGAGTAATATTTGAAGATTATTATCAGGTCCATCCTCAGTCTTCTTTTCTCAAGACTAAACAAGTTTTAAACTTTTCCTCATAGGTCAAGTTTTCTAAACCTTTTATCTATTTTGTTGCTCTCCTCTGGACTCTCTCCAAATTGCCCACATCTTTCTTTAAATGTGGTGCCCAGAACTGGACATAGTACTCTAGCTGAGGCCCCACCAGTGCTGAGTAGATTGAGACAAAAACCCCACGTCTTACATAATGCATCCTGTTAATACACCCCAGAATGACATTAGCCTTTTCAACAACATTATCACATCCTAACTGACATACTTTGCACTTCTTTTTATTGAATTTCACCGTGTTGATTTCAGAACAATTCTCCAATTTGTCAAGGTTGTTTTGAATTCTAATCCTGTCCTCCATAGTGCTTGCAACCCCTCCCAGTTTGGTGTCATCTGCAAATTTTATAAGCATACTCTCCATTTCATTATCCAAGTCATTAATGAAAATATTGACTAGTACCGGATCCAGGATTGACCCCTGTGGGATCCTACTAAATACAGTCTCACCGTTTGACGGAGAACCATTGATAACTACTCTTTGAATACAGCCTTTCAACCAGTTTTGCACCCACCTTATAGTACTTTTGTCAAAACCATATTTCCCTAGTTTGCTCACTGAAGATTGTGAGGTGCTCATATACATCAGTGAGTATGGGGGCCACAGGATAGAACTTGCTAATGTGTATGAAAACTACAAATTGCCTTGTCTTACCAAGGGTTTTACCACACATTAGCTAAAACATGGTTAGAACACACCTTCCTAGTGAAGGTGCACCCTTCAATGGGTGTGTGGGGCTGCATCAGAGGGGTATCTCAGGCGTCAGACACCCCTCAGAGGTAGTTACTATCATTTCCATGGAGAAAGTGAGGCAGTGAAGTTAAAGAAAACAGAGCATTTCAACTGCCGGTCAAAACTAGAGGTGATTTAAAGAATGATGAAAATGGTGAAAATTCCCTTTTCTTCACGAAAAATATAGTCAAAATTTTGAAAATTTGAAAAATATTGACTAGCTCTGGGCAGGACAATGGGGAAAAGAATAATCTGGAATTATAGAAATAATCCTTACCCTTCACTGATTTCTTCATTGTTCATATGACTTGATATTTCTGCTATCACACCCTAAATGGTGTGTTTTTAGAACCCTCCACTCTACAATGCAGGGCAGCCCCCGTGAGTCATGTGTCATCCAGCAGCAGCACCACCCACCGTTGTGCTCCAGAGCTATCTGGCTGGCCCCCAACTACTGAGTGACTGCAATTGAGAGGATGAGGAAAAGCAGAAGGTCTTCTCAAGACAGGCACTGCACAGTACTTAATTTGTCCCAGGCCTCTGGCTTAGCAGTTCATAGCCCTGGCACTTCTGGCTTGCTGCATCAGTTATGAAAGTAAAACAACTGCTTGAGGCCCAGCACCTTTCATTACAAATTAAGCACTGGCACTGCCTGTTCTTCATGTGATCTTTAGTGAGACAATACAGAACTTTACTCTTGCTGTTGGGCTGAGTTAATGTTTGGGTCACTTCAAAGGCTGAGTCAGATAATGAGATAATGTGACATCCTCTGCAGTGAAAGAACTTCAGCAACTGCTACGTTAGAGATGGAAGTTGAGGGTAGTTCTCATCATTGAATAATGTTGCCTAGGTCTGTATGACCTTGTGGTCTATTGTGCATATCAAACAGTGAATGCACCTTATGAAACAGTCCTTCCTTCTTTCATTAAAAGACAATGGGAAGCTTAACTTTTATAAACGAGATCATTTTCTTCTAAACATTACAGTCGTTTCATATCTAAAGGGAGCTTAATCCTCTGTAATTTAGATTAATTTCATTGTGCTTTACCAGGTTAGGGTTAAAACTCCAAGATTTGCAATTGATTACAAAAAAAAAAAAGCAGCCCGTTATTAAGTCCTAACTGAGTAATTTGCAGCTTATTTCACCCTTGCTAATTAAAATGTAATCAGTATTGTTTGGCAATGTGCATTCTGTCAGCAGTTTTACTTCGGAAAAGAAATCATGCCAAGAAAAAACAAAAAAAGCCTTTCACTAGGAATTGGCTTGATTTAAACGGGCGCCTTAGCCACTGAAACTCTAAAACAAATAAGTTACAGCCGACTGACAGTGCAATAAAAATACTAAGCCCACTCCAAGATAAAGAACTGTTTTTCATGTTTTTCCTGCTTTCGAGACATTTTCTGAGCCGAAGACATTTTCATAGCAAGCACTTTGCTGTTTCAAAATCCAGGACACCTTCAGGTAAAACCTTGGGACTGCACGTGCTCTTTGCCACACAAGCGAATATGCAGGTTCAAATGCTTTCCCCTTGCCCTTTCTTTCTCATATGGACAGTCATTATAGTACCCCAAGCTCTCCACCCCCATTAAGAGGGGCTATTTTGCATTCCCAGGCTTTTTATTCTTACATTCAGCTACAGGTACTACTAGAAAGCTCCTGTTGCAATCGGAACATCAAAACATTTGGGTTTTATTTTCCAATTGAATTTAAAATATTTATCGGTGATCCGGTTTTTAAAAAGCCCAACATTTCGTGTGAACTTCTTTGCTCTGGATAAACAAAGCGGCTTTATGCAACTATTTCCCTAGCAGTTTTTGTTTGTTTCAGTGCACTCTAAAAGCACAGAGAGCAGAGAAACACAATCGCTTTCCTCTCACCTTTTTTCCCCGTCCGTATTTTGGGACATATCTCTACAATGCTAATGAGTCCCTCTGTTCATTTAGGTGGGAGGCCAGTTTATTAAGGGGAGATAGGGCTGTTGTTATGTGCAATTTAAAGTGTTATCACCATTTCCTTCTGGTCGATGCAGTTCAGTCTTTTCATCACCACGGAACAGGTGGGGAGGTCGGAACGGGAGAGGTAGTCTAGAGGGAAGGTGTGTACATAACGAGTTCGATACACGATTTCCTAAGAAGATCTCGTCCGCGATGTTCTATATGCTTTTTGACCCACCAATTTAGGTGTGGCTCATTTTACTCCAGACAGGTCTCAAACTCATGCACCTCGACCTATATCCCAATGTCGTGTCCCATTCCTCCCCCATCATCATCATCATCATTTTCTTCACCACCACGTAGACATTTGTCCTGCATAGCCTGTCGCATAGTTTGTAGTTCTAATATAATCACCAACTCCTCATCCGCTTTTATTCTGGCAGATCGGAACAGATGCTACAAACTCTTGGCCATCGCCCTTAAGAAAGCATCCTCTTATGTTCAAGTAGAACATAATAGAAATCCAACTACAATGTTACAATGAACCGTAATAAACACTTGCTTCTTAACAGCAGAGCAACCAAAACTCAGATCATCTGCCCCTCAGACTTTCTTCAGCATTTAATCCCCCCCCCCCCCCCACACACACACACATACACATACACACCCGCAAGGCACCAGTGCCTTGTCCTATTTAGTTTTCACACCGCTCTTAAATCTCCTAAAAACCAGAGACGTGCGCGGTCAGCGAACCATGCCAGAACATCGCCTGCTGCCCGGGCATGAATTCGGGAGCCCTCGGAGGCTCTGGGCTGCAAGTCCTGTGTTGTCAAAGTAACTATCAGAGACAGAAGTGCAAAGCAAACTGGGCACCTGTGAGAGGGAAGAGAGCCGCCCTGCCTGCATAAGTCACCTTCCCCTGGCACAAACTGCCCGCTTCAGTGAAAGAACCCTGCCAGCAACCCCTGCACAAACAACCCTGGCTCCAGCAGGGCGAGGACATTTACAAATGCAATTAATAGTCAACGGGAGCATTTAGCTAAACACGCAGCAAGCACAGCGATCTGCCCCGTCAAGACCCGGTGCTAGGATCAAAGTCTTGTTTGCACAGCGTGAGGACGGGTCCGAAATACCGCTCATTCTAGTTCTGGTCGCCCTGGGTGTTCCTTGTGTTGGCGTTAAGGGTTTCCACCTGCCCAACCTCTGGGGCGATCGCAGGGACGTGGTGGGGGGAAATGTACATCCTGCGACATAAGCAGCCCCTTTTGGAAACTCCCGCCCGAGAAGTTTGCAAAGAGGCGATGAAGTCCAAGCCGTCCCATATACACTCACTAGCACCCCATCCCGCCCCCCACAGCACCCCACCCTGAACGTGCACTCTCCAGACCTGGGCAACACTGCCCAGCAGCGTCACCGTGCCGAGGGCTTGCACGCGTGGAGAGCGCGTGGCGAGGGGCAAGGTGCGGGTGCGGGGTCGCTCTTTCCCTATTGCGCTGGTACCGTACCTGGAAATGCTTGAAGAAGGCAGATATGCGAGTGATCTGCAGGCTCAGACACCTGGAGGTGCATCTGGCTCTGTAGACACTGACAGTGGAGAAAGACTCGTCCTGCTTGCGAGCAGCAGCAACCCCGGCAGCTGCAGCCAGGCAGCCCCAGGAAGCCGTAATCCAAAGGAAAAGGGTCAGAGACACGGCGGGATCCTTTAGCACCATCGCTGTGCGGTGGGTGGGTGCTGAGGAGAGGAAGGGGGTGCCGCAGAGAGCAAGAGACGTCCGGATAAGCTCCCGTGCCCCGATCTGGTGCTGGACTGGACTGGGGGGGAAACCTCAGCGCTGCAGAAACTAAACAAGAAAGTTCAATCATTCAACTCTCTTCACCCCCCTTCCTCTCCTCCGACCTCCCCTCCCCAGCACACACCCCTCCCCTTACTCCCAGGAGGGGGTGGGGTGAGGGTGACAGCAGGCTGTGCCATTGGCTGCAAGAAATGGGAGTGACAGCAGAACCGGGCTGCCTGACCGCAGGCAGGGGACAGAGAATGCGGGGGAGCTGGTGAACTTCTCCGAGGTCCCCTGGACACATACTGTATACACCGTGGGCTGCTGCAACACATTGGCACACAGACCCTGCACAGTAACCTTGTCCCCCCCCCTCCTTTACATGACTAGCACTCAGCCCTGCCTACACGGACCCTCAGCTGTTCCTACATAGACAGCCCAAACACAGACACCCCTAGTGCACATGCAAACAGACTCAGGCATTCCTAAACACACACACACAAACACACGGCTTGACGATGCCAGGTGCTGAGCCCTGTTAGCTCCCACGGACATCGCAGGGAATTGAAGACACGTAGCAACCTGCCGGATCTGGCCCTTAAACAGGTACACCTTCGTGTCCTCGGATACAAACATGCCTAATGCACCTAGGCAAACACAACCACAGATATCCACAGCCCGATTAAGGCATATAGACCTAAATGGACACACTCAGTATGCACACAGACGCGCACATCTTGCATACCCTGGGGGTTGTTGATTTTTCACTGTCAAAACTCATATTTACTTTGTTCTATTGTTAATAGTATTGCTGTGTCCATATGCCTTATTTTTACTTACAAACTCAGATATATTCATTCATAAATGTAAATACATTTGAGAAATTCAGCTAATGGACAATTCCTCTAAGTCTTCTCTTTGTTAAGGTCTAAAAAAGTGTAGTGAAATTGAAGCTTGGGGTTTACTGAAGACTGGGAGTTTTCCCATAGTAAAATCCCAAGTCAGTGCTAACCATTTGTTCCAGGCTGGAGCATGCATAAAATCTCAGCCCATAAAATCTCATCCTAGTGTGTTATTTAAAAATTATTTTTTATAAGTCATTAGTCCAGTGCCTTTAGGTAATAACTACAAAATTAAAATGATTAACATCTTGCACTTTTTAAAATAAAATAGCTAAAATACACATACAACAACTATTCTCTCTGGGGTTTTTTGTTTAGTTTGTGTATTGACAGTGCATGCACACAGTACAAAGCACATGCATTACATTATGCATTAATTTTAAAATACTGTATGTAAACTCCGATTGCTGCAATAAATCATATGAACAGAAGGAGCAAATGTATTCTTTCCTAACTGTAGTCTGTGGATTAAATCTCCCAAACTAGGTGATCGCAAGCTTGTATCACTTGACAGAGCTGAGATTTGGGGCCATTACAGGAGGTGTAAATATGTCTGCTGTCAAAATAATTTATAGATTATTATGTCAATGATCTACAGGCTGTTGGAGTCTCTTTTGCTGAATATATTTTAAAATGCAGCTAAATACACATTGGAAAAATCTCCTTCAATCAAATCAATATATAACAAGGGCTGTGAATGATCTCACTTATACTAGTTTTACACCAGTGTAACGCTGCTCTCCTCACCCCTAGATTGACACCAGCATAATGTAAGCAAAAAGCCCAAGGAGGTTATCTCCCCTGAACACGTGCGGGCAACTTCCATTGTCCACAGCAGGCAATACACAAGTATATCAAGGGAGAATAAAACCCTAAAGACTGTTGTTAAGCCTATGAACCAAGGACATTGTTAAGCCTAAAGCAAGGACATTCATATCTAATGTTATAATCTGGTGCTGAGTGTGATGTAAGAAATTGAATAGAAGAAAATAGAGCTTGGACTAGGTGTGACAATCCACAGGAATTTGGTAACATTAGACACGAGTTTCAGTCAGTCACTTGCAATACGTAGCTATAATAGGGATGGAGGAAAGTCTTCACTTTTAATTTCTTTTTCTGGCTTGAAGTACTTCTGGATCAAATTCTGCCCTCGGGTCACTGGCAGAAATCTGGGGTAACTCGATAGAAGTCCATGGGCCAGATTCACCCTGTGGGTGGCTGGGGAATAGCAATTACAAATTTCATCCTCCTGTGCCTGAGGGAGCTGCTGTGGCAGAGGGGGGCGGGTCTGATGGCAGTGCTACCACAACCTATCGAAAGGGGTTCTGCAAGGGAGGGAAAGTTTAAAAACAAATCAGTGCAATGTGCCATTGGGGTATATCTACACGGCAATAAAAAACCTGTGGCACCAAGTCTCAGCTCCAGGGTCAATTGATTCAGTCTCCCGGGGCTCTGGCTCTGGGGTTAAAAATTGAAATGTAGGCTTTCGGGCTCGGGTAGCAGCCCAGGCTCTGGGACCCTCCACCCTCACAAAGTCCCAGATCTCAGGATCCAGCTGGAGCCCAAACCTCTACACAGCAATTTTTCAGGCCGACAGCCTGAGACTGAGTCAGCTGACCTGGGCCAAACACGGGTTTTTTTATCCCCATATAGATGTAACCTGCAACCCACCCTCCTTGCCGGGTTTCAGAGACTGAGCTCCAGCCTGAGCCCAGATGTCTACAATGCAATTGTTAGCCCAGCAGCCCAAGGCTCGCAAGCCCAACTCAGGTGACCCAGGACAGCCATGGCAGTGTAGATATACCCTAGAAGTCCTGAAATGGAGGATACTTTGGAGATGCACTAAGTAAGCTCTGGAGCTGTCCCAACTACCTCTCCAGAAGACTCCATGCACTTTGCAAGCTATGATGGCCAGCCCTGATCCCCTCAGCTGAGTGAAGGCTGTTGGTGGCTTGTAAACTGTGCCCCACTTCTAGTAGACTTCCTATCACTGGAGGCCAACAGCCTGGGATCTACTAGCAACAGTTGGTGGAATCCACTGCATCAACATGCACGATGGAATCTGGCCCAATCTGGCATCCCAATAGTAATAAAAAAATCATCCCTATTATAGAAATCATGGCTGCTAAAGTCTGGAGCTACAGCCTTACTAGTCAGAGGTGGCCTGGGTCTGCCTATCCAATTCAGGAAATGTCTGTTTCTGATCCATTTAGTCTGTTTTAGGCTTGACTAAGAATTCTGCAATTCCTCCGTGACACCCCAAGTCTAGAAGGGAACAGGCAATTGACAAAACCCATTACTCTTGACTGATTAATTATGTTTACAAGCATACCAAATGCTTTCAACTTTTGCCATAATTTTATTAAATAATAATGCCTGTCTGAAAAAATCTGCAGCCATCTTTAATAATCGTATTTGGTGCTCAAATACAACAGGTATGGAGGACAGACAGACTTATTCCCAGTGATAGTGGTATTGTACTACTAACCCAATCAATGTTGCATATTAAAACTAAAATAACTACATTAAAGTCCATGAATCCTGCTGGGTTTTTTTGGTTTTATGAAGATTGGTAGCAAAAGGCAGAGTCCTTAATTGTTAAAAAGTTTGTGAATACAGTTTATTCAGTTGCTTGTGTTGGAAAGGTCACAGTTACAGAGATCATCAGGGTAGTCTCTGAATTCCTTTTAAGTGAGGTTGAGTTGGTTAGCATACAAAAGAATGGCTGTTCAATGCCACTAAAACCAAATTCGCACAGGACATGTTTCCCTTACAAGGAGATTAAGAAACTAAAGAAACTCAGGCTCTGTAATTCAAACACTTGGTAAACAAGGTTGGGAGTCAAAAACCTGTAAGGACTAAATATATACCTGATCGTTAGAGAGAGATTACATACACATATACATGTAAATATATGAATGTGTGTGTCTGTGTGTTATAGGGAGGAAGTTTAGTAAGTTTCTTCATAGAACGAGATTTGGAAACTTCTGAAGTAAACAAGAGATTGTTTTAATTTATTAAACACACACAACTTTCAGACATCCCATGGAATAAAATTAGTAATTTGTTAAAACAAACAAGATTTTCCTTTTGGGTGAATTTTTCTGCTGACTACTGCTAACCACTGTTAAATTTCTGCTTTTAAAAATCCTTTTTCTTGTGAATTGTGTAACTTTGATGCAGTACACTTCTTTTCCTTTTCCACAATCTAAAATATATTGATCTGTTTTTGTTTACTTGTTTTTTGTTTTTGGTTTGTTTCTTTTGATTATTTTATTCTCAGAATTGTTGGGTTTCTTTCCCCCCAAAACACTAAAAAAAGTCATCAGTCAACATTAAAAACATTAAAAACTCAAGCAAAAAATAATCCTTAAAAGCATAAAGCATTGACCTCATGCTACTATAAAAACACAATTAGTCCTTCTTCAGTGTTGTGCTGTGACATTTACAGCTGGCAATGTAAACACTAGCTCTCCTGAAGACCAGCTTCGGGAAAGTCAGGGCTGTTTTTTAACAGGAGACAGCGCCACATACTGGTTATGTGAAGTGAGATCTGCAAGTGACTAATAAAACGTTATATTGTACAGAATTAATCTGATTTTATGAGTTGCTTTTCATCAATTTTAAATAAACCTGAATGCCTCTTAAGTAATTATGTCTTACTATCTAGTAATTCTGACATTAAATACCATGCCCAGTTGGGCAAATAAAGATGATATTGTTTACTTTAACAGTATTTGCTGTTTAAATATGGAGTACCAGTATTCACTGATTTGATTTATTATATTAAAGGCCCTGTTCCTGCAGTCTTTACTCAAGCAAAATTCCCATCAGCTTCAATGATGTTACAAACAGAATAATATGATTTAAGGTCAGATAAACAAAACACACTATAGAAGTTCTTAAAAACAGATCATTTACAACCATATTTTCCATATAATAAAAACAGAGAAAGCAAAATAGAAAATATAATATATATAGTCAGTATCATCTCTAAACCAAATGTTTTCCATAGTTTTCCCTATAGTTGTCAAAAGATCTTTCTCAGATAAAAACAATTATTTATTTAATGTAATAACAAAACTGTCTATTTAATCTCCTTTTCAAAAGTGGCAAGCTGCTTATAATTGTTCTTAAGGAACTGATAATGAGTCAGCTCTTTTTTTCCTTTCCCTTTACCCTCAATAGTTGTTTGGAGTCCGTCTGTCTCAATCCAGTCTAACCTGACCCGCATATTTCCTTTACTGGGATGTCAGCATATTCATGTGGCATTCATGGTACATTAAAAACACAACAACAAGAAGTCCAATAATTTAAAGTCATTGGTAAACTAGGCAGTTTTGTGTTTTGAAGAGTTAGGAAGAGAAAATGATACTGCCAAGAATGACCTTCAGCGGATCACTGCAGACTACATGGCTCTGGGAAGAAGGATAAAGGAGTTTGAGGTGCAAGTAGTGTTCTCATTCATCCGCCCTGTGGAAGGAAAAGGCCCGGGTAGAGACCGTCGAATCATGGAAGTCAATGAAAGGCTATACAGGTGGTGTTGGAGAGAAGGCTTTGGATTCTTTGACTATGGGATGGTGTTCCAAGAAGGAGGAGTGCCCAGCAGAGATGGGCTCCACCTAACAAAGAGAGGGAAGAGCATCTTCGAAACAGACTGGCTAACCTAGTGAGGAGGGCTTTAAACTAGGTTCACCGGGGGAAGGAGACCAAAGCCCTGAGGTAAGTGAGGAAATGGGATACCGGGAGGAAGCACAAGCAGGAGAACACAAGAAAGGAGGACTCCTGTCTCATACTGAAAAAGTGGGACGATCAGCAAGTTATCTTAAGTGCCTATACACAAATGCAAGAAGCCTGGGAAACAAGCAGGGAGAACTGGAAGTCCTGGCACAGTCAAGGAATTATGATGTGATTGGAATAACAGAGACTTGTTGCGATAACTCACATGACTGGAGTACTGTCATGGATGGATATAAACTGTTCAGGAAGGACAGGCAAGGCAGAAAAGGTGGGAGGGTTGCATTGTATGTAAGAGAGCAGTATGACTGCTCAGAGCTCCAGTATGAAACTGCAGAAAAACCTGAGAATCTCTGGATTAAGTTTAGAAGTGTGAGCGACAAGGGTGATGTCGTGGTGGGAGTCTGCTATAGTCCACCAGACCAGGGGGATGAAGTGGATGAGGCTTTCTTCCGGCAACTAACAGAAGTTACTAGATCACAGGCCCTGGTTCTCCTGGGAGACTTCAATCACCCTGATATCTGCTGGGAGAGCAACATAGCAGTGCACAGACAGTCCAGGAAATTTGTGGAAAGTGTAGGGGACAATTTCCTGGTGCAAGTGCTAGAGGAACCAACTAGGGGCAGAGCTCTTCTTGACCTGCTGCTCACAAACAGGGAACAATTAGTAGTGGAAGCAAAAGACGATGGGAACCTGGGAGGCAGTGACTGTGAGATGGTTGAGTTCAGGATCCTGACACAAGGAGGAAAGGAGAGCAGCAGAATATGGACATGGGACTTCAGAAAAGCAGACTTTGACTCCCTCAGGGAACTGATGGGCAGGATCCCCTGGGAGAATAACACGAGGGGGAAAGGAGTCCAGGAGAGCTGGCTGTATTTTAAAGAATCCTTATTGAGGTTGCAGGAACAAACCATCCCGATGTGTAGAAAGAATAGTAAATATGGCAGGGAACCAGCTTGGCTTAAAAGTGAAATCCTTGCTGATCTAAAACACAAAAAAGAAGCTTACAAGAAGTGGAAGTTTGGACAAATGACCAGGGAGGAGTATAAAAATATTGCTCAGGCATGCAGGAGTGAAATCAGAAAGGCCAAATCACACTTGGAGTTGCAGCTAGTGAGAGATGTTAAGAGTAACAAGAAGGATTTCTTCAGGTATGTTAGCAACAAGAATAAGGTCGAGGAAAGTGTGGGCCCCTTGCTGAATGAGGGAGGCAACCTAGTGACAGAGGATGTGGAAAAAGCTCATGTACACAATGCTTTTTTTGCCTCTGTCTTCACGAACAAGGTCAGCTCCCAGACTATTGCACTGGAAAGCACAGCATGCGGAGGAGGTGACCAGCCCTCTGTGGACAAAGAAGTGGTTCAGGACTATTTAGAAAAGCTGGACGAGCACAAGTCCATGGGGCCGGATGCGCTGCATCCGAGGGTGCTAAAAAAGTTGGCCGATGTGATTGCAGAGCCATTGGCCATTATCTTTGAAAACTCATGGCAATTGGGTGACTGGAAAAAGGCTAATGTAGTGCCCATCTTTAAAAAAGGGAAGAAGGAGGATAAAGGGAACTACAGGCCAGTCAGCCTCACCTCAGTCCCTGGAAAAATTATGGAGCGGGTCCTCAAGGAATCAATTCTGAAGCACATAGAGGAGAGGAAAGTGATCAGGAACAGTCAGCATGGATTCACCAAAGGCAAGTAATGCCTGACTAACCTAATTGTCTTCTCTGATGAGATAACTGCTCTATGGATAAGGGGAAAGCAGTGGATGTGATATATCTTGACTTTAGCAAAGCTTTTGATATGGTCTCCCACAGTATTCTTGCCGGCAAGTTAAAGAAGTATGGGCTGGATGAATGGACTATAAGGTGGATAGAAAGCTGGCTAGATCATTGGGCTCAACGGGTAGTGATCAATGGCTCCATGTCTAGTTGGCAGCCGGTATCAAGCGGAGTGCCCCAAGGGTTGGTTCTGGGGCCGGTTTTGTTCAGTATCTTCATTAATGATCTGGAGGATGGCGTGGACTGCACCCTTAGCAAGTTTGCAGATGACACTAAACTGGGAGGAGTGGTAGATACACTGGAGGGTAGGGATAGGATACAGAGGGACCTAGACAAATTAGAGGATTGTGCCAAAGAAATCTGATGCAGTTCAACAAGGACAAGTGCAGAGTCCTGCACTTAGGACGGAAGAATCCCATGCACTGCTACAGACTAGGGACCAAATGGCTAGGCCACAGTTCTGCAGAAAAGGACCTAGGGGTTACAGTGGATGAGAAGCTGGATATGAGTTGACAGTGTGGCCGTGTTGCCAAGAAGGCTAACGGCATTTTGGGCTGTACAAGTAGGGGCATTGCCAGCAGATCGAGGGACGTGATCATTCCCCTCTATTCAACATTGGTGAGGCCTCATCTGGAGTACTGTGTCCAGTTTTGGGCCCCACACTACAAGAAGGATGTTGAAAAATTGGAAAGAGTCCTGCGGAGGGCAACAAAAATGATTAGGGGGCTGGAGCACATGACTTATGAGGAGAGGCTGAGGGAACTGGGATTGTTTAATCTGCAGAAGAGAAGAATGGGGGGGGGGGGGGTTGATAGCTACTTTCAACTACCTGAAAGGGGGTTCCAAAGAGGATGGATCTAGACTGTTCTCAGTGGTACCAGATGACAGAACATGGAGTAATGATCTCAAGTTGCAGTAGAGGTTTAGGTTGGATATTAGGAAAACCTTTTTCACTAGGAGGGTGGTGAAGCACTGAAATGGATTACCTAGGGAGGTGGTGGAATCTCCTTTCTTAGAGGTTTTTAAGGTCAGGCTTGACAAATCCCTGGCTGGGATGATTTAGTTGGGGATTGGTCCTGCTTTGAGCAGGGGGTTGGACTAGATGACCTCCTGAGGTCCCTTCCAACCCTGATATTCTATGATTCTATGAAAATCCCAGGCCACCACAAAGGATAGAACTGTGTAAAAATACACTGAAGGACAAAGCAAGATGAAAATTTATTTGGGAAATATTTGTGGGTTTTGTAAGAGGCCTCACTTATCTGGGATATTGCCTTTCTTCTGTTCCTGATTGTGATTTCCTACTAGTAGCAATGGTACCAAAGGCAAAAAAAGTAAACAGAAAAGCAATAGATGTTGGTCCTTAATTTTCAATCTGAGTTCTGGGTAGAAAGTTGTGTCTATTTGGAGTTTATCATTCCCCCAGGGAAGTTCAAAGCAGTTACCATGGAAAATGAAGTCACTTGGAAGGACAGGTCTATGAAATCACTTCTTTTTGCAATTCAAACTATGGGGTGTACAACTGAAGTTAAATTTCATAATGCAGAATCTTGACTGGACAAAGTGGAAGGCATCATGAATTTATGACAAGAAATTATGCAAACTATATGTCATACTGTCCCTGCCCTAGTGGCAGGGAGGATAGAGTCAGAAGCCATGCCTCTACTCTGCACATTCCACCCATGGACCAACCACAATCATAGTTCCTATACTACGGGTATCACAGAAATTCCATGTGGTCCCAAGGCAGCAAACTGCTTCAACGGTGTCCAAAAGCAGGGACATAGCACTCCACTTGCATATGCGAGACTGGTGGCAGCAAAATCCCTCCTGGAGTTCCTTTTGAAGTTGTGTGGCTCTGTATACTCCTAACTTAGGCCTGTGGCTAAATGCCAAAAGCTAGCCCTATGTCTAATAAATGTGATACTGTCAGGGTTCCCTTCCCACTCTGAACTCTGGGGTACAGATGTGGGGACCCGCATGAAAGACCCCCTAAGCTTATATTTCACCAGCTTAGGTTAAAAACTTCCCCAGGGCACAAATTCCTTGTCCTTGGACGGTATCACTGCCACCACCAAGTGAGTTAGACAAAGGTTTAGGAAAAGGACCACTTGGAGTTCCTTTTCCCCCCCAATATCCTCCCAAGGCCCTTCATCCCCTTTCCTAGGGAGGCTTGAGAATAATATACCAACCAAACAGGTAAAAAAGGTGAGCACAGACCAGACCCTTGGGTTTTTAGGACATTAAAAACCCAATCAGATTCTTAAAAACAGAAGCACTTCTGTAAAATCAAGATGGAAGGTAATTTTACAGGGTAATAAGATTTAAAACACAGAGGATTCCCCTCTAGGCAAAACGTCAAAGTTACAAAAAACAGGACTAAACCTCGCTTTTAGCATAGGGAAAATTCACAAGCTAAAACTCATAGACTCATAGACTCATAGACTTTAAGGTCAGAAGGGACCAATATGGTCATCTAGTCTGACCTCCCGCATGATGCAGGCCACAAAAGCTGACTCACCCACAACAGAATCTTCCAGCCTGCGACCCCTGCCCTATGCTGCGGAGGAAGGCGAAAAACCTCCAGGGCCTCTGCCAATCTACCCTGGAGGAAAATTCCTTCCCGACCCCAAATATGGCGATCAGCAGAACCCCGAGCATACAGGCAAGATTCTACAACCGGACCCTCATTTTACCCGCGATGGCCCGTTAATGCCTGTTTGACTAAAATCACGTTATCCCATCAAACCATTCCCTCCATAAACTTATCAAGCCTAATCTTGAAGCCAGAGAGGTCCTTCGCCCCCACCGTTTCCCTCGGAAGGCTGTTCCAAAATTTTACCCCTCTGACGGTTAGAAACCTTCGTCTAATTTCAAGCCTAAACTTCCCCACGGCCAGTTTATATCCATTCGTTCTCGTATCCACATTACTACTAAGCTGAAATAATTCCTCTCCCTCCTTGGTATTAATCCCTTTGATATATTTAAAGAGAGCAATCATATCCCCAAAACAAAAGATAATCTAACGCATTTCCTTGCTATTACTTACTATTTTTGTAATATTAGATGTATCATTTCAGTAGGAGCTGGATTACTGGCTTGTTTACTTGCTGGATTACTCTCTTTGTCTCGGAAAGAACAACAACACACACAGCACAATGCAAAAACCTTCACTCACAGATTTGCAAGTATCTTCTCCCCTTATTGGTCCTTTTGGTCAGGTGCCAACCAGGTTATTTGATCTTCTTAACCCTTTACAGGTAAAGGAGGGATTTTATGCTATTCTTAGCTGTATGTTCATGACAGATACTTTCTAAGCTTAGCCTTAGGGCAGAAGAGAAGACTGAGGGAGGACATGATAACAGTCTTCAAGAACATAAAAGGTCGTTATATAGAGAACATTGGTAAATTGTTCTCCTAAGCCACTTGTCATGCTGTCTGGAGTGGCTCATGACCATGAGTGCCTACCTCAGGGCAGACTGTCAAAAGCAGGGCAGACACCCCAAACTGGTTGTGCGTTCTATAATTAGAATTCACCAACCCAGTAACAAATGTGAACTCCTGCATCACTGTATCATTCTGACCATGGAGTCACAGACAGTCCCTTTAGATTCCCCAGTCTATCTTGCTACCCAGGGAAACTGGACTTAGTGTTAAACGATCATCTATACCAAAGATCACAAAGTATTCAGGTTATTTCCAGTCATATACCTCAGACTGATTTGTATCTCAGATCTCACACCAAAGATAATGCTTGTAGCCAATTCTGATATAAACTAACTAAGGGGTTTATTTACTAGGAAAAAGAAATGAGAGTTATTTACAGGTTAAAGCAAACAAAAATATACACACAAATGAGTTACCATCTATGGTTCCTAAAGATGACAGAGATGTCGTAATCTGTCAATTCAAAATGTCTTTCATGGCGGACCCAGGGATAACCCCTGGGGATCTCTGCCTTAATTTAGTGTCTCTGTTCTCTGTTAATTTAGTATTAGAGTTCAAACAGCAAAGAGATGAAAAATTTTCTTGTGACCCTATTTTATCTTTTACATTTAGCTTTCCAGTCCATGAGACAAACTCCCTGTCACGTAGCATTTTCAAGGTGTGATAGGGCCATTCACCAATTATTTGTATCATTATGTTACTTATGGCCTGTTTAATCTTGATAGACCTCCTGAATGGGCAGGGGTAGATGATTCCCATGCCTGGGGTCACAAGTTCAGAGAAAACCTTTTCAAAGTTATACAGCAAAGCTTACATATTTCCTTATAGCATGGAATACAGACATTACAAGGGAGATTAATGCATGCAACACCTTACAAGCATTTCATAGAATCTAAATATATTTTTATTAGACTGATACCTACAGTAACTCCTCACTTAACGTTGTAGTTATGTTCCTGAAAAATGGAACTTTAAGCGAAATGATGTTAAGCGAATCCAATTCCCCATAAGAATTAATGTAAATGAGGGGGTTATGTTACAGGGAAATTTTTTTCAGCAGACAAAAGACTATATTATATATATACACACACACAGTATAAGTTTTAAACAAACAATTTGATACTGGTACACAGTGATGATGATTGTGAAGCTTGGTTGAGGTGGAGGAGTCAGAAGGTGGGATATTTCCCTTACTGCTAAATGATGAACTAGCAATTGGCTGAGCCCTCAAGGGTTAACTCTCTCACTCTGCAAGGCAGCAGGAATGGAGGGAGATATGCACATTTCCCTTAAGTACACTGCCTTGTTAATTAGATCAGCTTGCTAAGACCGTAGCTGCTGCAAGCTCCCTCCGTATGGAAGATGGGGTAAGCGGGGTGCAGGAGCAGGGGGAAGGGGGACACCCTGACATTAGCCCCCCTCTTCCTTCCCACCCCCGGCACAGCAAGCAGGAGTCTCGGGGAGCAGCTCCAAGGCAGAGGGCAGGAGCAGCACATGGCAGTGCGGGGAGGGACACAGATGAACTGCAGGCAGCTGCTGCACAGGGAACTTAGGGGAGCTGATGGGGGGAGCTGATAGGGAGCTGCCGGTCCACCCTGGTTCCAAGCCCCCACCAGCTGCTCTTCCTGAAAGCAGTAGACAAAGCAGGCGCAAAGATGGGAGCATTACACAACTTTAAACGAGCATGTTCCCTAATTGATCAGCAACGTAACAATGAAACAACATTAACCAGGACGACTTTAAGTGAGGAGTTACTGTATTTTGAACAAAACTAACATACAGGTGAGCTGGTTTGGTTTCCAGCTATGAGTTTGTCAGTTCTTAGCTAATAAGAAGGGCATAGGTGAGAGCAGGGGCTGTCCTCCAAACCAGATCGTGACCCAAGATCTGCGTAAACCAAGCAAAGGGATGGAAAGGAGTTATTGCCCTTCTTGGCCAAGGCAGACAAGGGCACAGCCTGGCCCTTCATTATTTAGGGTCTGAATCTGCCACTCGTATTAATCCTCACTTGACTCTGCAAACAGTCCCTTTGAAATCAATGAGAATATTTATGAAACAAATAAGAGTGGCAGAATATCTTATTTGTTTTAATTTATAAAATGTGTCTATCCCAGGTGTGTGTAGGCTTTTTTATTTACAAATCATTTTATACAAAATTGCATTCCAAAAATATCAATTTAGCCTGATCTCTTAAAGAGCCATTCTGCTCAGAAAAGTGACTAAAAATGGCATTTTGAGCTTACTCGTTATTTTGTCTCTTAGGGCTATATTGTGACCTTAGTCACAGCCTTAAGAAAGGGATGATGCATAAACTGTACTCCCCCAGGATTTATCCCAGGAGACGTGATTAAGAGACACTCTTCTGAGTCTAAATTTCCCTCCTGCTTCCCCCTTGCCTTGGAGAGGCTCATAGATTCATAGATTGTAAAGCCAAAAGGAACGATTATCATCATCTATTCCAGTGGTTCTCAAACTTTTTTAGTGGTGTCCCCTTTCACATAGCAAGCCTCTGAGTGCGACACCCCCCCCCCCTTATAAATTAAAAACACCTTTTTATATATTTAACACCATTATAAATGCCGGAGGCAAAGCGGGATTTGGGGTGGAGGCTGACAGCTCGTGACCCCCCATGTAATAACCTCACGACCCCCTGAGGGGTCCCAACCCCCAGTTTGAGAACCGCTGATTTATTCTGACCTCCTGCATAACACAGGCCATAGAACCTCACCCAGTAATTCCTGCATCAAGCCCATATCTTCTGGCTGATCTGGAGCATAAACTATAGAGCCCTATCACTGGGCTATGAGTCAGTTTCACTCTCTCTCTAGCCCAATAACTATTTAAGCACTTAATACAAAGTGGAACAGCGTTAACAGGAAAGACTGAGCATATGGTAAGAGCATCCAGGTAGGAAACCTGGGTTCAAGTCCTTGCTCTGAATCAGGCAGAAGAGAGATTTAAACTGCTGTGTCCCACATTCTCACTGAGTGCTCTAACCATTGAGTTATTAGTTTTAAGGGGGTTTCCTCCACCACCTCCTCTGACCTTGTTTTGTATGAGGCCCAATCTGATAGTGGTCTACTAGACTGGATCCTGCAGCTGAAATAGGTGGGGAATGCTAGTTTATTAATCCTCTTGGGGCTTAGAAGTGAACTAGGTGCCAAGCTTCTTTGTGCTGTCAGGTCTCAGGAAGCTTTGTGCACACCCACCTGCAGAAATTTAGGTGCCTAGGGGACTTTGCTAATGGAAACTCACCACATATAGAATTAGGCAGTAGCTAAACAGTGGTGGGCAAACTGCGGCCTGGGGGTCGCATGCGGCCCATCAGGGTAATCCGCTGACAGGCCACCAGACAGTTTGTGTACATTTGCACGGCTACCCGCAGCTCCCAGTGGCCACGGTTCACCATTCCCGGCCAATGGGAGCTGTAGGAAGTGGCGCAGGCTGCAGGGACGTGCTGGCCGCCATTTCCATTGGCCGGGAACGGTGAACTGTGGCCACTGGGAACAGTGGGTGGCCGTGCAAATGTAAACAGACTGTCTGGAGGCCCGCAGGTTGCCCACCACTGCACTAAATGGTGGTTTTGTGAATGTCAGTGGTCCTAAATGTTGGACTTAGGTACCTAAAGTGCTGGTTAGGTTCCTAAGTCCCCCTTGTGAATCTGTCCCCTCTTAACTTTCTCTTCAATGAATTAAATCGACTGAGCCGCCTGTGTTTTGCTGTCAGCATGTTTTCCAAACCTGAGATCATTCATATAGCTTTCTTTTTCTGAATCCTTACAAAATTTTCACCATTTTTTTAAGTGCGGTCATCAGAATTGGACACAGTATTCTAGTAGTGGTCTCACTAATGATGTAAACAGAGGTAATACCAACTCCCTACTCCTGCTCAATATCCCTTGCTTGGACCTTCAAGAATTGCATTAGCCCTCACAGGATCACACTGGCAGTTTATGTTCAGTTGCAGGGCCGGCTCTAACTTTTTTGCCGCCCCAGGCAAAAAAGAAGAGCGCCGCCCCGCCGTACCCCCCGCCCCGCGAGCGATGCACAGCCGAACCCGCCCCCACCAGCGCCGCCAAAATCCCCGCCCCCCCAGCACATGCTGCCCGAAGCCCCGCCCCCGTGTGCTGCGCAGCCCCCGTCCCCCAGCGCCGCACCGCCCGAAGCCCCGCCCCTCCAAGCGCTGCGCCGCACCCCCCCTCCAAGCGACGCGCCGTGCCAAGCCTCTGCCCCCCTCCGAGCGCCATGCCAAGCCCCTGCCCCCCCAGCGCCGCGCCAAGCCCCCGCCCCTCTGATCGCCGTGCTGCCCGAAGCCCCACCCCCGAGCGCCGCGCCAAGCCCCCACCCCCCTAGCGCCGCACCAAGCCCCCGCCCCTCCGAGCGCCATGCCGCCCGAAGCCCCACCCCCTGTGCGCCGCGCAAACCCCCGCCCGCCCTCCAAGCGACGTGCCGCCCGAAGCCCCCGCCCCCCTCCAAGCGCCGCGCCGCCCGAAGGCCCCGCCCCCTTCCGAGCGCCGCGCCCCCGCTCCCCCTCCGAGCGACGCGCCATGCCAAGTCCCTGCCCCCCCGAGCGCCCCGCCGCCAAACCAAAATAAATAAATAAATAAAAATCCTAGCGCCGCCCCGCTCCAAGGTGCCGTGCTTGGTTGGCTGGTGCCTGGAGCCAGCCCTGTTCAGTTGGTTACCCACAGACCCCAAAGGCTTTTACAGAGTCACTGCTTTCCAGGATACACTCTCCCAGACCTACTTTCTTTGTTCCTAGATGTACAATGTAGAATATGGCTGTATTAAAATGCATGCTGCTTAAGTGAGCCCATATTATGAAGTGATTCAGATTTCTCTGCATAACTGATCTCTTCTTATAATTGTTTACCACTCTACCAATATTTGTGCCATCTGCAAGATTTATCAGCAATGATTTTCTTTCAGATCATTGATAAATAAATCATTGAATAGCATCGGGCCAAGAACAGATTCCTGGGGGACCATACGAGGAACACCCCTGTGGATGATGCTACATTTATAATTATTTTTACATCTATCAGTTACCCAGTCTTTAATTCATTTAATATGTGCTTCTGTGATTTTGTTGAAAGTAATTTTTTTAATCAAAATGTTGTATGGCATTAAGTCAAATGTCCAACAGACACTTAAGTCTCTTATATAAATAGTTATCAACCTCAAACAAACTTGTAATCTCATCAAAAGATTAGATCGGTCTTGTTAGACAAGACCTCTTTTCCATAAAACCACGTTGACTAGCATTAATTATGCTACCATCCTTTAATTCTTTACTGATTGTATCTTGTATCAGCCTTTCTATAATTTTGCCTGGGATCAAGTAGAACAGACTGTAGTGCTTGTTGCTGTTAACAATAACAATAATACACTTAGAGAATCCAAACGGGGGGGGGAGGGTGGGCTCCATTGTGCTAGGCACTGCACCAAGACATATTAAGAGACAGTCTAAATAGACAAGTCAGACAAAGGGAGAGAGAGTTGAAGTGACTAGTTCAAGATCACACAGCCGCTCAGGGGAAGAGGGAGAAATAGAACCCAAGTCTACTGAATCCCTGTCCAGTGCAAAATTTGTTCTAATTTTCTTCACTTTTTTCGGACCAGTTCTTCCAATTATGTGAAGTACTCAGCTCGTGATGAAAAGTACTGAGTGTCCTTAGTTCCTACTGAAGTCAATGGAAGTTGAGGGTAACTGACAACAATGAACATGCACTCAGTAGCTCATAGGCCTGGGCCATACGTGCTGGAACTAGGGGTGCGGGGGGTGCTGCTGCATCCCCAGGCTTGAAGTGGTAATAACCCCTATACATGGTATACGACGCCTTCAATTATACAAATTGTTCTGGCACCTCTGGCCTGGGCCCACAATACACAGAAGGTCTCACACCAAATTTGAAGTTTATTGAGGAATAATATAACCGTGTTTCATAATTCACTTAAAAAAACCCAATAATTGAATCTTAAAATCCAGCAGAATGTTTCAAAATATACTAATATGCCAATGAGTCTCTAATAGGTATGGATGGGTGGGTGTGCGTAGGCACCATAACAGTGTAATTCACCTCTGTTGAGAGGACCATCAAAGTCCACACTTTAGCCCCCATTATGCCCAATGTGAATTTAAAAAAACGGTCTCAAGACCATCTATTGCAGTATTTTGCCACCATTTGTTACCACTGTGGGTTTGAATGTGGGCATTGGATGAGAGAAACTAGTGCCACATTTGTAATAATTCTGCTTTGTTAGTCTTAAATTAAGATCCTGCCTGCTACATGATAAAAGTAAATTACCCATGACCCAAATTAATGTGAAATTTTAACAGCAAGTAAATTTTAAGACTTATTAGCAGCACATTTAGAAACGAGGATGACCAAAGTCCTATAATACCATGAAATGTCCATTATGAATATATCAGTATTATATCTATATATTCATAATATTCTTATTAAATATCTCCATGCACATCATGTTCATTTAAAAAAAAAAAAAGCCTATTTTGTACTGCCTTCTGCCACTAAGGATGAAGGCATAGTGTATTAAACTATTGTGGGGCTTCCCTTGAATTAAGGGTGTATCAAAAGATTTCAACTAGAGAGGTTGTTTTTTATACAGTGTGGCCTTCAACCTCAAATAAAACAGAACATGTTTGAATGAAAAATTATGACAATTAAGGAGAAGCAAAACCTGAAATTTCATTTTTATGGATTTTTCTGCTGACATACTAAAATGTGTGTTGTAAATGTTAACATTTAAAATAGAGAATCTTTCAGGTTTCTATTCATAGTTCTTTCTTCCTGGTGAATTAATTATGAAAACTCAGTTACAGAAAGATACAATGACATTTGCCTTTGTATATGATCCACTATTACTTCTACTGAAAATTTATTTTATATATATATGCATATATATAAACAGCTCATTTCAGTAACCTTGTTTTTCTTTTTCCCCACAATTCATTGGGCTAATAATTTTCAGTCTAGCACTGATTCTCTGTGTCACTCAGAAGACCAGAGATCAGGCACAACTGTACCATTTCCAGCAATGCCCAGACCATAGACTCATGTACCTAATTCAATATTAATCTTCAGCCATAGTACCTGACTGAAGTTTAATGCAAATACAGATATCAATACTTCATTATCTAATCTAATAAACAGAATTATAATTTTAATATCTCAATTTTCCCTCTTCTTGGTAATTTCCTGGTCTCAATACCTTCCTGCCAACACCTTTTCCCCACTGTCTTCAGTCATAATTAACTGTAAGGGTAAGCAGGAACTTTTCTAATTATCAGTGACCTGCAATTATTCTGATCCTTTTGTGCCTCACTAAGTCTAGTTTTCAAAACAACATGATTTTCTCCCAGTTTTAGCATCTGGTGATTTGTTGTTTGTACATTTCTTCAGCAATCTCAGATATTGCAACCCCTCTATCCATTTTATTTCCATATTCAGATCATTTGTATTTACCTTAACTCAGATTGGAATATTTGGGTTCCAGTTATTCCACATTACCTACACTTCTAGCAAATGGTATAGTTCACAAGCTATCTCGTTATACGAGGGCACAGTTTTTGAGACACGTGCCTCCATAACCAAATTGTTTGTTCAAATGTTCGTATTTGTAGGCATTATTGGCTCATTAGTATTATTCTCTGTGCCTTCTTGTCTATGCCATTGTGTCATGGGACAGGCCAAAGCAGAATGTCCCCTCTTATCACAGCTTCCGTGCTGCCACTTATTGAAGAAATAATGCTCTGATTAATAAAATAGAATAGACGCATAGATCTATGTGATTTGCCGATGTCATTTCTCAGGGTTCCAAGTCAGTAAGATTCCTAAGTGAGTCACAAATTAAATGGACAAAGATAAATTAATCCATCACCATGTGGACCACTTCCAGCCCCTAAGGTTGTATGCAATAAACTGTTTTTCTCCTGATACCCTTCCATGCTTATGTTGAACTGAGGGTCTTGAACAACCATTGTCCTGGACTCCTGAGAAAAGCCTTTAACTGAGACCAAGGGCTCAGATAATACAAGACCATTTTCTTTTTAAGTTTGTAGTTCCTCAGAATTATACATTAAATTGTGTGCCTAAATTTGTGTGCACAATTGTCACCAGTTTGTATGCAAATCATACAATGGTGCATCCAAGTTGGTAAGAACTAGATATTCAGCCCCATTAAGACTGTTTTGGGGCATATCTGGGGAAAAGAGTGAGTGGCTGGAGTGCCCATGGATTTTAGCAAACCCCAGCCTGAAAAATGGCCCTTGGAGGCTGTTGGCATTTGATACAATTTAGGGTAACCCCAAGGCTGCTCTAAATTATTCTAGTGATTGGGCTGGCACTACACTGCTGTCTAATATTGAATGGTGCTTTTGATCTCCCTCTTCCCAGCTGCCCCCAGTACTAACAAGGCACAGCTGAGACCTTGGTCCTAAATATCCACTGTAATTGTGCACAGACTCACCCGGCAGCACCCCCTGCTGGTCATCCAGGGAATTAGCAGTCCAGCCTCCAGAGCCCCCTCTGTTGGCCGGTGTCTCACCTTGCACTGGCCCCCCATGTCCCTCCCAGACCACGGGTGACCCTTTTCCTGGGTGCTGCTCCCAGGCAGTACCCCCATAGTTTCTCTGGGTCTCCCCACCCAGGGGAACCCCCACCCACTGTCCCCACCTCACCTCAGTCATAGTCTACTGCCAGTCACCAACTAGCCCCCACTCACTGGGGTCGACTGCAGTATAAGCCACTCATCACAGGCAAGGTTGGGTTTGGACCTGCTGACTCTACCTATAGCGGGGCTGCCCCTCTGCAGCCCTAGTACCCTCTAGTGGGCCCTTACTTCGGCCTGCAGCCTGGGGCTCAGCTAGGCTGGAGCTCCCCAGCCCTTCCCCTGCACTGCTCCACGCTCGGTACCTTCCTCAGCTCCCCAGGCAGCCTGGTCCCTCCCTCTCCAAAGGCTAGAGAGAGAGTGTATCCCTCCTGGCCCACTGCCCTCTTATAAGGGCCAGCTGGGCCTTGATTGGGCCATGGCCACAGCTGAGCCTGCCTCCCCAATCAGTCTAGGAGCGTCTTGCTCCAGCCACAGCCGTCTCCTGGGCTGTTTTAAGCCCCTCAGGGCCAGAGCAGGTGACTACCCCGCTACATCCACACATACACACAAAGGTTTCAGTGTTTGTTATTGTAAGGGCAAAAGTCTATATTCCCCATTATGGTCTTCACTGGGAGTACTCACTTTCCTAAACTGCTTCAAATTACTTTTATAACTCTCTTGTCTATTAGCTGTTCAGCAATAATATGGGTTGCTAGAAAGTCATTGAAAGTAAAAGAGATACATTCATTTTTAAGTGTTTCCCAATGTGTCATGTCTTTGAACCATATGTATTGAACCCATACTGAAATCCTAATGATAACTTAGAAATCCTAATGATTTCAGTGGCAGTAATGTGCAAAATCAATGGCAGGATGTGACCCTTTTAATTTAAGATAGTATTTTATGATGATTATACCTACAAATAATGAGAACATTTCTCTATTGCTCTCTAAGGTGTAATACACCAAAAGCCTCTACAAATCTACAGTGAGATAAAGTTAATGGTTTTCTTTTCCATTTGCCAGTTCTTCAAACCTGATCAATGCAGCACCCATCTCAGGATATAGTGTTTTTCGGACTACACATCAAAACTAAAAGCAATCTTTATGCTCTAATACTTTGTACCACTGAGTATGTAAATCTTCAGTGGTTGCACTCCGATAGATAACTTAAGGCTAAACTTTCAAGATCTCCTCTAATCCTTAGTTAAAAGATACCTTGCTCTTAGTCTTTAAAAGCTCCAGTGATTCTTTGACTGAAATGCTATTAATTTTTAAAAGGCTATCATTCTCAAAGGATTGTTTCTCTAATGGATTTAGTCACCTTGTTTCTTTGTTTCCCTTTTGATCACCACCAGCAAGCTAAGCTAACAGACTATTCAGCCTCTTAAAATAAAAGTTGGTGACTTTGATGAAGCAAGGTCATTTCTAATGAGTGAATACATTGCGACAGTGTGCTGTATGAAGTTCGAAATACTTCCTCACGCAAAGAATGATCTTACCAAACAGCTAATAGCAGCCTAAAGACTCTTTTCTCATGGTTGAGATATTCAAAGTGTAGTGTAAGGCAGTGTTTCCTAATGACCGGTCTGTGGACCAGTGCTGCCCCCTGTGATCTCCCTGACACAGTTTAGGAAGGCAGCAAGCCGGTCCCCGGTATCAAAAAGCTTGAGAAACAGGGGTCTAGACATAAATCTCTCCAAGAGGACTACCATGCAGTAAGGTACCACTCCATTTCAAAATGCATGGCAGGATGAGGCTATCAAGGAAAAGGCCCCTTTCCTTTCTTCCGCCTCTTCCCACAAAGACAAAGGGTATGTCAACTCTTCAGCTGGAAGAGTAATTTCCAGCTCAGATAGACATACTCCTGCTAGCTTGTACCAAACTAGCACACTAAAAATAACAGTGGAGCCACAATGATGCAGGTGGCAGGACAGACTAGTCACCCAAGCATATACCATGGGTCTCTGACAGGATTGTACTTATGGCAGCTAGCCTGTCCCACTGCCCATGATGATCCTGCTACACTGCTATCTTTAGTGCACTAGCTCGATGAAAGCCAGCCTGCATCTGTCTCTCTGAGCTGGAAATTACAGTTCCAGCTCTAGGATTGATGTACTGAAAAGGTTTAGTTGAAAGGAATCAAATCTAGATAGTTTATTCCTTAGCACGCTCAATCAGGACATTTTGTCACCTAACCTATCTATGCATCAGTTTTCCCATCTCTGAAATGTGCTTTGAAGTCTATGGATGAAAAGTTTTATACAAGTGCTAAGTAATGTTATTATTATTGCTGCAAGAGAAGTATATCAAGTCTCAAGTTCAGCCTATTAATAGGTATTTAATTGTTAAGTAAAGAGGAGTGCAATGGGAATGCCCTGCCTAAGTTCAAACCTGGGATCTGTCAGCCTTAGATCATGTCTACACTACAAATTTTGGTTGATGCAAATTACGTCGGCATAAAGCCACCACAGTTAGCATATTGCTTGTGCACATGCATAGTTGGCTCTTTGCTTTAGCGCTGCACGTACTCACCAAGAGTGCTTGGGTCGATGCACAGTACGGTGCACCATAGGTGGGTATCCCAGTCCACAATCTGTCACCATCCAGCGCAGTCTTTTGGGAAGTTTTGGCAATGAATGGTGGGACTGAAACAACTTGCACAGGGGTGACTGAGTGCAAGGGGTCAACTTCCCAGTGTTCAACTGTCTCCATCTCATAATGTCATCTATATCCCATAATTTTTGCACCTTTTTTAAAAATGCCACAAAGCAGAATGGACCTCCTCAGTATCCACCATCTCTGACAGAAGCTCTGCCCTATTGTCATAAGCATTGCAAGCACAGGACGCACAATCCTCCAGCCACAAGAATAACCGAATCAGCAGGGAACATGACAATTTCTTGGAGGACAGATTGCTGTGGTGTATAGAATGAACCAATTCAAGGTGGTTGGTGGTGTTCATGGAGCAGCTACAGATAGTGGAGTGCAGCTTTTGGGCCAGAGAAATAAGCCCTGTCTGGTGGTATTGCATCATAATGCCGGTTTGGGATGATGAGCAGTAGCTGCAGAACTTTCGGATGCACAAGCCACATTCCTGGATCTCCGTGCTAAGCTTAACCCAGACTTTCAACGTAGAGATGCCAGAATAAGAGCTACTCTGACATTGGAGAAGTGAGAGGCAATCACTCTGTGGAAACTTGCAATGTCAGATTGCTACCAGTCAGTGGGAAATCATTTTGGAGTTGGAAAATCCACTGTGGGAGCCATTGTCATGCAAGTGTGTAGAGCAATTAATTCCCACCTGCTATGCAGGACTGTGACCTTCAGCAATGTGCAGGACAAACTGGATGGATTTGCAGTTCCTGAACTGAGATGAAGCAATAGAATGCACGCATATCCCTGTTTTGCACCAGACCACCTTGCCACAGAGTACATCAGCAGAAAGGGCTATTTTTTTTATGGTTATGCAAACACTGGTGCATCACCTGGGCCACTTCACTGACACCAAAGTTGGCTGGTCAGAAGGTGCATGATGCTCATGTCTTTAAGAACACAGGACTGTTCAGAAAGCTACAAACTTTCTGACTGGTGGATTGCCATTGGCAATGTTGAAATGCCAATAATGATCCTGGGGGACCCAGACTACCCCTTGCTCCCCTGGGTCATGAAGCCATTCACCAGCAGCTGGAAAAGATTCAACTACCAGCTCAGCAGGTGCAGAATATGAATTGAATGTGCTTTTGGTAGATTGAAGGGATGCTGGCATTATTTACTCCCAAGATTAGATCTCAGTGAGAAAAATATCCCGATGATTATAGCTGCCTGCTGTGTCCTGCATAATATCTGTGAAGAAAAGGGATGGGGAGTTGTTGGCAGGGGTGGAGCGTGGTGTGGCTGTCTGCTGAGTTTAAACAGTCAGACACAAGGGCTATTAGAAGAGCTCAACGAAGAGCTATATGACTCAGGAAGCACTTTAACAATGAGCCACAGTAATATGTTCTGATGTATTGTGCTGTTCCTGGCCCTGCTGTTTTGGAGCCTTTTAGGAATTGTGCGGTGTTTGGTGTACATGTATGAATGTGTCTATTAATTTTGTAGTGCTTGCGGTACATTTGATTATTACACTATGTTTGTCACTGATCCTGTGAGTTGTCACACTGTACAGTAACAAGTAAGTGGGTGCTTTCAGAACTGCTAGGCAGTCTGCAACCTATGTTGTGAACTAATGAAGATGAATTATGTTCCAAATATAGAATTTTACTCAGTAACAAAATCAGTTAAAAGAAAAATCCATGCAATATAAAAGCAAATACATTTAAAAGTTACTAAGTTAATAGAACAGCACTTATGCATGGGAAAGAACATGCATGTCCATTTTAGCTAAACATACAGCTACTGTGACTTTCACAGGTCAGTGCATGTGAAGCTGTCTTTAATGTCCCCCCAGGGCTGAGTAGTAGGGGCAGAGATGCGGCCCCTGATGCAGCGTGGAACGTTGGGGGTTGGGGTGTAAGGAGGTGCTGCAATGGAGTTCTCTATGAACTGCAAAGGGAGAAGAGCCAAGGACTGTTTCACCTGTAGGTCCACAAGAGTCTGCAGCATCTGTGTTTGCTGCCAGGGAAACCTCATTATGTCCTTGTGCATCTCCCTCTCCTTTTCCTGCTGGGACGCTTGGGCCTTTCATCTGTCCACTCTTTCCTTCTCCAGGCTGTCTGCAATGTTTACCCTCCAGGCTCTGTGCTCACAGTCCAATGCAGCACTGGCTTGCAGGATCTCATTGAACATTTCATCCTGAGTCCTCTTCTTTTTCCTCCTTATCTGCTTCAGGCATCTCATAGGGGTGGAGGGAGAACCCCTCAAGGCCACAGTGACAACAGCTGCAGATAAAACACACAGAGGTACCATTGTCAGTATAGTCACAACAGAAAGCAAACAAGTAAGATTCAGATCTCCATTCTGCTGCTCCCCTAAAGTTTTAAACAAAGACATGCTTATTGACACTTCTGCTTCAGAGTGCTTGTGCACTCAACATGGTGAGTGTGGCCTGCCAAAGGTGAGGGAAATGAGGCAGGAATTGCTTGGTTGCATGAAACTATGTGTATAGAGCAATGGTACTAAATACCGGCACCATTTTCCATATGCAGTGGGGATTTTAGCTGGTATCTCACTCCTGGGGCTAACACAGGCAGAGAAAGCACAGCTGCTGGTGGTGTCCAAAAGCCATTCTGGCCCCTATGCTGCTAGCGTGTGTACTGCAGTGATGCTTGCCAAAGTTATCACTGACTGGAGTGGGAAAGTGTCCTACCACAGAAGAAGAAATAAGGCTGCTATCCCTAGAAACATTTGGGAGCAGATTGCAGAGTACCTCCATGGAAGTTTCATCAGGATGTCTCAAGAGGATTCAAGAGACCTTCCTGGATACATAAACAAACTGCTCTGCATGGCGCCCTGTGCCTAGGGGAATGCAAAGCAGATAACAACGTTACCTCTCTTTGTTGTACCACTGTCTCTTCTA
Source organism: Emys orbicularis (assembly GCF_028017835.1). NCBI lineage: Eukaryota > Metazoa > Chordata > Testudines > Emydidae > Emys > Emys orbicularis. The sequence continues at coordinate 236,196,748 of NC_088683.1, read as the reverse complement.
GTAGGAGTAAATTAATGCAAGGTTGATAGCTGTGTCCTGTTAAGTTGGGAGTGCCATCACTGTAATGTGAAATACATTTGCACATTTACCCAAGGATCCTTCCTTTGCACCAGGCTTGTCTGTGCTCAACTGCTGGGACTGACTGGACTGTGGTGGAGTCTCAAACTGGTCATGACTAGTAGCATGACTGGACCCCATCCTTCTCCTCTTTCTCCTCCTCATCCTTGCTGTTCAGGCCAGGGGCCTGTGGCTTGGGATCCTCAGATGTATCCTTGGTGATTTGTGAGGTGGGGTGGTGTCTCCCCAAAGTATGGCACACAGCTCTTTGTACAAGCAGGAGGTCTGTGGGACCTGATCGACTGTTGGCCTCCCTGGCCTTCTGGTATGCCTGCTGCACCTCCTTGGCTTTCAAGTGGCTCTGCTGCTGGTCCCTGTCATACCCCTTCTCCTGCATTTCCCATGCTATTTCCTCATAGATGTTGACATTTCTACAGCTGGTCCATAGCTATGCTTGCACAGCCTCCTCTCCCCACACAACCAGGAGATACAACATCTCCAGTCTACTCCCAGCTGAAGTGCATCTGGAACATGTAGCTGGCATGATCACCTGGGCAGTTGTGCCCAACACTGGAGAGCTGCTAAGTGTGTTCTCCTAGCTCAACAATCAGGAAAAGGTACTTCAAAAATTCACAGGGCTTTAAAGCGGGGGGGGGGGGGGGGGCCTCTGGTCTACGTGACCCCTGGGCAGTGGAGTTCACAACTGAGACCAGAGTGGTCAGTGTTTTTGTCATTGTGGAACAGCTGCTGGAGGACTGTTAGGATCAACCTAAGTGATGCAGTGTTTACACTCACATTACTTCGAGCTCAGTACATTGACTATGGCTCAATGCTGCTCAGGGAGGTGGTGTTACTATGTCAGCAGAACGGGGTACTTACATCGGTGGGTGACAAATTTAAATGAAGACACATGCACTACTAGGTCAACACAAGGCGACTGAGGTTGACCTAACTTTGTACTGTAGACCAGGCCTTACAGTCTCCATCAAAAGTAGCTACCACTGGTATGTATGGAGCAAGAGGCAATCTCTCAGATAGCTGAGTCTGGCTTTGGACAGACAATCAGTGTTAACATGCAAAATATTGGAATAAGGTGTTCATTTCTTTCTGCCCCACCAAGCATTGGGTGTGCAACCAGTTGTCATTTCCTTGTCGTCTTAGTTCAGGGTAAGCCCAAGAGAGCTTTGCAATAACCAAGTCTTGATGTGACAAAGGCATGTATTGCTGTGGTTGGGTCTGCATTTGAGAGGTAGGACAGAAGTCTCCCGGAATAAAGCATTTCTGCCAATATTCTGCTATTTGGATGTCTTTGAGCAGTAGTGAGCCCAAAAGGATCCTGCACCACCTTGACCACTGGAGGGAAGGCACTCTTCAGTGAATGAGGCAGGGATCTTGTGGAAAAGCACACAAGGGGGCAGGATTAAAGTTTCCTGGGCAACTTTAATTCTGACATTTCCTAACCTTAGAGTACTTGAATATATCATCTTTTAAAGCAGGGGTTTTGGATGTAATATGAATACACAAAAATAACCACAGCCAACAGTTGTCTTGTACCTTTCATAACCACATTTTGATTAATGTTATGAACCACAGATGTTGCATGAAGTACACTGCAATAAATGGGACAGATGTGGATTTGTTTACTAACATAATAATTCCTCCTGGGAAAGTCTTGCTTTAGTATTATGAGGAAATCAATTCTCTGTCCATGACTTATATGTGGGCTTTTTTTCTCTGAAAGGACAATAATTCCATGAGTCCCAGCTGGATAGTTAGAACATTTGGAGTATTCTATCACAGTAATGACCTGGATGCACACGTTTTCCCCCACAACATTCTAAAAATAAATGTTCAGAAATGAGCACTAAGGTCTTTTATAAATCATTTTGATATGGTTATACTGAGCTCACCCCAGACAATTAAATATAATGGTACATATTCACACCTGTGCAGTACAGAGCAGTGCATACTAAACAAATTCAGGAGATCTGAGTACAGTAAAAGTTCAGCTGTTCTGAAGGAAAGATGGAAGCTTTTGAGGAATTTATTTGAAAACTCAGTGCTCTGTGCAGTTTAAGCTTCATTTATTTTTAATACCATTTATTAGGTTAATACATTGTGCAATAATACATTTTAGCAGTCAGATTCCCATTTGTAAAATATTTAATGGCAACTATTTTTTGCTTTGTTAAGATTTATTATATGATTAATAAATGCAGCTAAACACTTTGGCATATTATATTTTGCAGTAGTAGTTCTTGTACAAGTAATATGCTCTTTTACATTTACAGGGTAACCTATACATAGTAGTAAATCAATGTGCCAGTTTAGCACATGATTTTCAATTTTTTTAACACAGTGTTTATAAGCTGAATGTTGTTCTATAGTTGAAAAAAAATACCAGTACCATATATTATAAATTCAATGAAAATATTCCTTCCAGGATGTAATCATTCTCACATGCACATAAATTATAAACAGCATATTTAGGCCCTGGTCCTGCAACCATTTAGACATTTGTTTATGCACAGTGAGTAATGCCATTTCCTTCAGTAAGGCTACTCGTGTGTCTAGCTCAACATCCACGTAAGCATTTGCAGGATCAGAACCTTAGTAAAGGGGGAAAAATACAAAGAGCAAACGAACGAGGGGAATTCTCAGTTGAACAAAAGTATATATATATTTTTAATCATCATAGTGCCTTGGCACTCCAGTCATGAACCCAGACCCCGTTGTGCTGGGTGCTGTACAAATACAGAACAAAAAGACAGTTCCTGCCCTTAATCATTTATAATGACTTCTTTGCACCTCTTCAGCATCCAGGAAGACTCAGCAGAAAGAATTAAATCCCACCTTTCCATTGATATCCATTGGCTTCTTGAACAGACCCTAACAGTCTAAAGGAGAGCACTGATCTTTCTCTTTGGAGATCTCTACTTTTACCTATTACTTCTATTCATATGGCACCTTGCACCTTGAAGGTGCTGTACAAACACAACTCCTTACAAGAGCAGTCCCATGGAAGTCAGTGAGATTACTCATATGCATGGGGTATTTGTGTACGAACTGTTTGCAGGTACTGACTCCAATTAAATTCCAGAGCTGATATTAAAGCACATATGCCTTTGTCTTGAAAGCTCATGATAAACAATATGGCCATGAACCTACTGATTTTTAAATTATTACAAACCATCTGATCAAAAAACCAAACAAATGAATAAAAAGAGTAAAACATTAAACTAAATAACTAGGCCTTACACTATGACATGAAGGTCACCAAGTGCAGATCCTGGTTGGAAGGCCAATGGGAGCAAGTTGATGTGACAAATACATGATTGGGTTGGATCTGCATTCAAGAGGTAGGACTGAAGGCTTCTGATATAAAAGCATTTCTGTGAGAAAGTTCTTCTTTTAGTCTCAGGAAACATAACTCCAGGCACGTACCTCTCCACCCCATATCAAGCTCTTTTTCCTCTCACAATTACCACTCCAGCTAGAAAGCAGGTACCATAGAAAAAGTTATTAAAATTAGGGCTGTCGATTAATTGCAGTTAACTCACGCGATTAACTAAAAAAAATTAATCATGATTAAAAAAATTAATCACAGTTTTAATCACACTGTTAAACAATAGAATCCCCATTGAAATTTATGAAATATTTTTGGATGTTTTTCTACATTTTCAAATATATTGACTTCAATTACAACACAGAATACAAAGTGTACAGTGCTCACTTTATATTATTATTTTTTATTACAAATATTTGCACTGTAAAAATGATAAAAGAAATAGTATTTTTCAGTTCACCTCATACAAGTATTGTCGTGCAATCTCTTTGTCCTGAAAGTGCAACTTACAAATGTAGATTTTTTTTGTTACATAACTGCACTCAAAAACAAAACAATGTAAAACTTTAGAGCCTATAAGTCCACTCAGTCCAACTTCTTGTTCAGCCTACCACTAAGGGCTTGTCTACACTACAAAATTAGGTCGAATTTATTAAAATCATCCTGTAGCCTCCGATTTTACAAAATTGATGGTGCATGTCCCCACTATGCACATTCCATCGGTGGAGTGCATCCCCACTACCATGGGTAGCATCGACTCACGGAGCAATGCACTGTAGGCAGCTATCCAACAGTTCCTGCTGTCGATTGGAATTCTGGGTTAGCCTCCCAATGCCTGATGGGACAAAAACATTTTCATGAGGTGTTTTGGGTACATATCGTCAGCCTCCCATGATGTACTTGTATCCTCCCTCCCTCCATCCCTCCCTGAAAGCAATGGCAAACAATCATTTTCACGCCTAAGCCTGGGTTATTCGTGCAGACGCCATAGCACAGCAAGCATAGACCCCGCTCAGTTGTACGCTGTTGTTGTGAGCGTCACAAACACCTCGCGCATCATCCTGCGGTATTTGCAGAGCCTAGCCAGGAGCAGTCGCGCAGAAGAATGTGATGCCACGCAAATAGCTGTGCTGGAAGCCATGGAATGAAGCAATTTGCACATGCTGGTGGCGGCAGCTGGGCTTGTTGACACAGTGGAATGCCACTATTGGGCCAGGGAAACAAGCACAGACTGGTGAGATCACACCATGATGCAGGTGTGGGATGAGGAGCAGTGGCTACATAACTTTTGAATACGTAAGGCCACTTTAATGGAACTTTGCGAATTGCTTTCCCCAGCCTTGAATCACAGAAATACCAAAATGAGGCCTGCTCTGACAGTTGAGAAGTGAGTGGTGATAGCCCTGTGGAAGTTTGCAACGCCAGATTGCTACCAGTCAGTCAGGAACCAGTTTGGAGTGGTTAAATCTACCGTGTGGTCTGCTGTGATCCAAGGAGCCAGGGCAATCGATTCACTTCTGCTAAGAAGGGTAGTGACTCTAGGAAACGTGCAGGACATAGTGGATGGCTTTGCCGCAATGGGGTTCTGAAACTGTGGTAGGGCAATAGACGGAACGCACATCCCTATCTTGGCACCAGACCACTTTGCCAAAGAGTACATAAACTGGAAGGGCTACTTCTCAATTATGTTGCAAGCGCTAGTGGATCACAGGGTCCATTTCACTGACATCAACGTGGGATGGTTGGGAAAGGTACATAACGCGTGCATCTTTAGGAACTCCGGTATCTTCAGAAAGCTGCAAGAAGGAACTTTCTTCCCAGAATGGAAAATTACCATTGGTGATGTTGAAATACCAATAGTTATCCTTGGAGACCCAGCCTACCCCTTGCTCCTGTGGCTCATGAAGCCGTACACAGGCAGCCTGGACAGCAGTAAGGAGCAGTTCAACCATAGGCTGAGCAAGTGCAGAATGGTGGTAGAATGTGCCTTTGGATGTCTAAAGGGGCGCTGGCAGAGTTTACTCACTAGGTTAGACCTCAGCGAAAGCAATATGCCTATTGTTGTTGCTGCTTTCTGAGTTCTACATAAAATCTGTGAAAGTAAGGGAGAAAAGTTTCTGGCGAGGTGGGGGGTTGTGGCAGATTGCCTGGCTGCCAATTACGAGCAGCCAGACATCCAGGCAATAAGAACATAAGAACATAAGAACGGCCGTACTGGGTCAGACCAAAGGTCCATCTAGCCCAGTATCCTGTCTACCGACAGTGGCCAATGCCAGGTGCCCCAGAGGGAGTGAACCTAACAGGTAATGATCAAGTGATCTCTCTCCTGCCATCCATCTCCACCCTCTGACAAACAGAGTCTAGGGACACCGTTCCTTACCGATCCTGGCTAATATCCATTAATGGACTTAACCTCCAGGAATTTATCCAGTTCTCTTTTAAACGCTGTTATAGTCCTAGCCTTCACAACCTCCTCAGGTAAGGAGTTCCACAAGTTGACTGTGCGCTGTGTGAAGAAGAACTTCCTTTTATTTGTTTTAAACCTGCTGCCTATTAATTTCATTTGGTGACCCCTAGTTCTTGTATTATGGGAATAAGTAAATAACTTTTCCTTATCTACTTTCTCCACATCACTCATAATTTTATATACCTCTATCATATCCCCCCTTAGTCTCCTCTTTTCCAAGCTGCAAAGTCCTAGCCTCTTTAATCTCGCCTCAGATGGGACCCTCTCCAAACCCCTAATCATTTTAGTTGCCCTTCTCTGAACCTTTTCTAGTGCCAGTATATCTTTTTTGAGATGAGGAGACCACATCTGTACACAGTATTCAAGAACAACACACAGAACTGTCACATCAGTGTTGGATCATTCGTGAAACTGGTTTTCAAAGCCTCTGAGAGACGCAGTGCACCTCGATGTGCTCTTCAAGATGTGGGCTTACCATCAATTTATATAAGGGCAATAATATATTCTCCGTCTTATTCTCTATCCCCTTTTTAATGATTCCTAACACCCTTTCCCTCTTCATTGCTCAGTTTTCAGTCTCTTGTGATGTCATAATTTCAATAGGTCTCCCGTCTTCACAGAGCTCTCCAGGCAGAGGTGAAAGTAAGCCGGTACGCCCCGGTACAGCGTACCGGCAAGAGCCAGTGCGCCGTACCAAGGCGGCCCGACTTCCCCAGGTGACAATTTAAAGGGCCTGGGGCTCCCAGCAGTGGCTGAAGGCCCCAGGCCCTTTAAATTGCCACCAGAACCCTGCTGCCAGAGCCCTGGAGTAGTAGCAGCGAGGCTCCAGGGGTTATTTAAAGAGCCGGGGCTCCCGCTGCCTCTACTGCCCTGGGCCCTTTAAATAGCCGCCGGAGCCCCGCCACCATTACCCCAGGGCTCCAGGGGCTATTTAATGGGCCATGGCGGTAGAAGCAGGGGGGTCCTGGGCCCTTTAAATAGCTCCCAGAGCCCTGGAGTAGCGGCGGGGCTCCGGGGGCTATTTAAAGGGCCCGGGGCTCCCGCTGCCTCTACGGTCCCAGCCCTTTAAACCGCTGCCAGAGCCCCGCCACCGCTGCTACCCCAGGGCTCCGTCAGACTCCGGAGGCTATTTAAAGGGCCTGGGGCGGTAAAAGCAAGGGAGTCCTGGGCCCTTTAAATAGCCGCCGGAGCCCTGCTGCTGGAGCCCTGGGGTAGCAGCGGCAGCCGGGGGCTCCGGCAGAGGTTTAAAGGGCCCAGGGTGGTAGAGGCAGGGGAGCTCCGGGCCCTTTAAACTGCTGCCGGAGCCCCTGGCTGCCGCTGCTACCCCGGCGAGGAGGGGGAGGGCACTTACCGGTACAGGGTGGGCCGGGGCTGGCTCTGACTCCCCCACCCCCGCCCCTTCTGCCCGAGGCCCCGCCCCTTCCAGGGGCCAGAGCCGGCCCCAACCCAGCCCAGTACCTGTAAGTCCCTATTTCTACTTTCACCCCTGTCTCCAGGGTAGACATGACCTGACTTTTTAATGTAAAAAAACAAGCAGAAAAATACTTTAAAAATATAAAAACCTTCCAAGTTTTCTTTATAGAAGAACAACAACATTTTTAATCACCTTCAGGTCACTTTTAAAATTATAAATATTATTTTCATTAGCACGTATAAAGTGTAGATTTTCCTATAATCACATAATCAGGAGTTAGCCTGTCAACTATTTACATTGTTGATAAAACCAGATTTGTGTAAGCTAGGAGTGACTTTGAGTCTGAAATAAGCAAAATATCTTTGAGTGTGGAACGGCTGAGAATTGTGATGCAAGAACCTTATATTGCAAAGCAAAGCACAGCTGCGTATTCTTAGTTACAATTTCTGGCAAAATATTCCTGTATCATAGAAAGAGTCTAATGAAATGAATCATAGAAACAGTAAGGATTTTAGCTACTTCATTCACTGAAATCTGTTTTTTATTCCATATTGATTTAACTGCATTACAACAGAATGAAAACAAAATACTTATCAATCAAAAAATTTGACTGCATTTTTAATGGAGATTAGTGATTGTTTACAATTCCATATTTTCCTACTTTAAAAATGTTTACAGATTTTACTAGTTTGATTTCAGCCTGTGCATGTGTGTTTGTGGAAAGTTTGCATTGCATTCTATTTTAGGAATTGTGTATACTACATTTGTGGAGTAAGATTATTTTTCCTAGATAACAAAACCTTATTCTGCAGTAAGTTTTTTGTTCCTGTATGCAATGGAGTCAGTTCCCTCCTGTCCAGATGTATAGCCTTGCATCTGAAAATAATTTCAGCTATGGCTACTGAGAAAATATGGAGGATTTAAATTCATTGTATCAGAAGAGAAACTCTGTATTGTGTGTTGCAGAGTAATTTTGCTGTTATTTCTTTTCACCTTCTTCTTCCACCTCCCTATGATGACCGCATGTGTATTATAGACATTCTCCAAAATTCCTGTTAGCTGACCAAGCATGAAATCCTAGCCCCATTGAAGTCAATGGGAGTTTTGCCACTGGCTTCAGATTTCACCCCAAGTGTTCTTGGCAAACCCTCAGACACCTAATTCATAGGAATATTGTCACCTTTCCTACCACCCAGCAGGAGATAGAGCGTGCTTTCTACCAGTGGGAATAAGATATTTTTTCACGTTGCAATGGGGGCACTCCTAAAGGCTGGATGTGGTATTGCAGTTTTTTTTCTCACCCTTGGTGCCTCCTGCAGGCTGTCAGCTGACCTGGATGGGTCTTCCACTGCTTGGCCCTCCAGCCAAGTCACAAAGTCCAAATGACCCCCTTCCATGGTAATAAAGAGTCCAATAAATGAACAGTCCCATTGCCCTTGCTAGGGTCTTCAGTCCCAGCGTTCAGCCCTTTAAATTCAGCCTTTTGTTCAGGCTTGCAAATAAGCCCTGTTCCTTTCTTTGGGTTTATGTCACTGTGGCCAGTGGGGGAACCCAGGCCCACCCACTACTTTGGGTTCCAACCCAGGGACCATATAAACAGTAGCTACACATTGCTCAATTTCAATTTATTGCTGCTGCTTCCTTGGGCCTCTTCCTACCTGGCCCCTTTTAGCTCCTCCCTTCTATCAGGGTTAAGGGTCTTATGTCCTCTCTCCCCCCCTGCAAACGCTTCTTAAGTAAATGCAGCCAGACCCAAACTCTGCCTATCCCTTAAGCTACTTTGGCCAGAGAAGAGCTCCCTGCCTTGCCTTCCCTTGCCCCACCCCTCCTGTCCCAGCCAGGAACTGACCTGTTAAGGCCCTGCAGCTCCTTTTATCTAAGCCTACTGGGCTCTGATTGGCTGCTTCTGTAAGGCCTCTTTAGGCAGGCCTGGAGAATCCACCTTCTCTGCTCCTTTCCATCATTTCAATGCTTCCAGGGTGGGGTATAGTAGGGCCAGGGGGCCTCATGTAGGAATCCACAAAGGCCAGGTACACCCCTTCGCACACCTTCTACAGAATGACAAGTATTTGAAGCATTTAACATTTCTAATCTTTATTACTGCTACCACACTGCTGTTGCATTGACTGAGCTATAGTCCCATCAGTGGATCAGCCTAATAAAGGCCCTCCCCTCCCCCACCCACACAGGGAAAGAAATGTGTTAATTCTGAAAGTCAGAAAACTTTCCTTTACAATATGGATGTTTTGCAAGATTGCCCTCATATTTACAGATATGCCTATGATAATACTTTCACAAATCTGTTGTTCCTTTGTCGCCAGATAATTTTCAGTTACAGTATTCCTAAGAATGTTTTGCAACATTGTAATTAGCAAAATCTCTCCCTCCCACCGACACACACTAATTTTTCGCTCGCTTTTATTTAATAAGCTGCCTGAGGAAATTGGAGTTTATTATAGGGACAAAGCCAAAATTGACAGGCACCTAATGACACCTACCTCAGAAACATATATTTCTAAAAATTGCTTCAGAGGTACTGGCAGGGAAAGGAAGGACTTGAGTGCCCTAGGTTCGAGTCCTGGATCCACCACAGGCTTCCTGCGTGACCTTGGGCAAGTCACTCAGCCTCTCTTTGCCTCATTGCCCCATCTGTCAAATGGGGATGATGGCACTTCCCTACTCACAGGGGTGTTCTGAGGATAAATACATTACACACTGTGAGGTGGTCAGATGCTACAATAATACAGGCCATGTAAGTAGACAGACAGAGAATTAACTTCCTTGCAGCTATGCTAAAGATGAAGGGTGGGGCAATTAGGCAAGATGGACTCCTGAAGGTCATTGAAGTGCCCGGGGTTAAAGCAAGTAGCTCTATAGAAGACCGCCTCCCTCAGGTTTGACGGTGAGAAGCTGCTGAGGAGGAATTATAGAAAGGGGAAAGGGGTTGTTAAAGAGCTGGGTTTCTAGTAAATCTTTTTATTTATTATAACATGTGAATCTTTAAATCTGAGAACAAAGCTCTGGACTAAAAATCTTGCATGGTAAACGCCTTCATTGCTGTTAGACCCGGTTGATCCCCTCTAGCAGCTTACGCTTACTTTAATTTTGATCCTAATAAATCTATCAGCTCTGCAAGGTGAGAACTGCAGTGCTGATAAAACTCCATCTCTCTCCCGTGTGTCCCAACAATCATGCAGGCAGGGCCTATGCTTATTTTGCTCAGAAGCCTTTGATTATCTAGTGCTCCCTTTGTTCTGTTCTGGTAACACTGGTCTACACTTTTTGAGAAGTCGTCTGCTTCAGAGATAAAATGTGCTATTTATTATGTATTTTGATGTGCTGAATTCAAAATATGACAATTAAAACAACTGATTGGCTACTGTTTCTAAGATATTTAAGTTTTTACATTTTATGTCTATGTATATTGTGTAGATAGTAGAGTTTTAATCATAAATTGTAAACCTAGGTCTTTTCATGTGTTTATGGTTGCTTTACATGATAATATTTCACCTGTCCTGTTTATGTAACACTTTAAAAATCAGCAAAAGGGTTATATAAATAAAATTGATTATGAAACAAAAGGCAAAAAACTATTATGTACATAATTTAGTCCTATTCAGTGTCTACTTGGCGCTTCTTGGCTTGTCTCTTGTATTCATTAAATGGAGCATCTCTTGTCACTGTCCAGCAATAGTCTGCAAGCATTGATGGGCTCCATTTGCCCTGATAGCGTTTCTCCATTGTTGCAATGTCCTGGTGAAATCGCTCGCCGTGCTCGTCGCTCACTGCTCCGCAGTTCGGTGGAAAAAAATCTAGATGAGAGTGCAAAAAATGTATCTTTAGTGACATGTTGCAACCAAGGCTTTTGTATGCCTTGAGGAGGTTTTCCACCAACAACCTGTAATTGTCTGCCTTGTTGTTTCCGAGAAAATTTATTGCCACTAACTGGAAGGCTTTCCATGCCGTCTTTTCCTTGCCACGCAGTGCATGGTCAAATGCATCATCTCGAAGAAGTTCACGAATCTGAGTACCAACAAAGACACCTTCCTTTATCTTAGCTTCACTTAACCTTGGAAATTTTCCACGGAGGTACTTGAAAGCTGCTTGTGTTTTGTCAATGGCCTTGACAAAGTTCTTCATCAGACCCAGCTTGATGTGTAAGGGTGGTAACAAAATCTTCCTTGATTCAACAAGTGGTGGATGCTGAACACTTTTCCTCCCAGGCTCCAATGACGGAGTGGCCAATCTTTCTTGATGTAGTGGGAATCTCTTGCATGACTATCCCATTCGCAGAGAAAACAGCAGTACTTTGTGTATCCAGTCTGCAGACCAAGCAAGAGAGCAACAACCTTCAAATCGCCACAAAGCTGCCACTGATGTTGGTCATAGTTTATGCACCTCAAAAGTTGTTTCATGTTGTCATAGGTTTCCTTCATATGGACTGCATGAGCAACTGGAATTGATGGCAAAACATTGCCATTATGCAGTAAAACAGCTTTAAGACTCGTCTTCGATGAATCAATGAACAGTCTCCACTCATCTGGATCGTGAACGATGTTGAGGGCTGCCATCACACCATCGATGTTGTTGCAGGCTACAAGATCACCTTCCATGAAGAAGAATGGGACAAGATCCTTTTGACGGTCACGGAACATGGAAACCCTAACATCACCTGCCAGGAGATTCCACTGCTGTAGTCTGGAGCCCAACAGCTCTGCCTTACTCTTGGGTAGTTCCAAATCCCTGACAAGGTCATTCAGTTCACCTTGTGTTATGAGGTGTGGTTCAGAGGAGGAGGATGGGAGAAAATGTGGGTCCTGTGACATTGATGGTTCAGGACCAGAAGTTTCATCCTCTTCCTCTTCCTCGTCTGACTCAAGTGAGAATGAGTGACTCAAGTGCATCAGGAACCGGCAGTCCTTCTCCGGGGGGTACTGGGCGTATAGCTGATGGAATGTTTGGATAATGCACAGTCCACTTTTTCTTTTTTGACACACCTTTCCCAACTGGAGGCACCATGCAGAAGTAACAATTGCTGGTATGATCTGTTGTCTCTCTCCAAATCATTGGAACTGCAAAAGGCATAGATTTCCTTTTCCTGTTCAACCACTGGTGAAGATTTGTTGCACAAGTGTTGCAGCATATGTGTGGGGCCCACCTCTTGTCCTGATCTCCAATTTTGCAACCAAAATAAAGGTGATAGGCTTTCTTAACCATAGTGGTTATACTGCGCTTTTGCAATGCAAAAGTCACTTCACCACAAACATAGCAGAAGTTATCTGCACTGTTCACACAAGTACGAAGCATTTCTGCTCACTTTGGCTAAACAGAAATGTGTCCCTTTGCAAAATCAAACACTGACAAATAAGAGAGCACGCCACTGTATGATTTCTAGAGCTGATATAGGGCAATTTGTTCAGCAGAGTGATGTAAGCTTCGTTATGATTGCATCATCCATGACTTCTAGGAATAACATGATGCAATTCATATCATGTATGACGCAATACCAGCTTCAGATTGCATCATTCATTGTTTTGCCTAAAAAGCAAGTACTGTCCAAACCCAGTCATAGATTTATTCATAGATCCAGTCAAAGATGTATTTTAGTCATTTCTGGTTTAAATTGAGATCCCTTCCCTTTATAACTCACTTATCCTCCGCCATTCCCAAGTCAAGGGTCGTATATACTGACCCAATAGCATATCTTGAAAACTAGAGCCAATCAACAATTTTAAGCATCATTTTCGTTCTCAGTGACCCAGAATTAGTAAAGTTTGACTACATTTATTTCAGAAGCATTTTGGCTGTAGAGCAGTGTAACCATGCAAGGTGTGAAGGTTACAAAAAGCTTACTGTCTATGGTACTTGTGAAGAAGGGTACTTATATATTTCAATATCTCGCCTGCGTACAAGGAGAGAGGGTGAGGTGGGAAATGTAGCTTTGTGTGCACACCAGCCTGCAACCCAAAACAGAGCTGTTAGGTCTAATTTTAATGTAGCCTAGAGAGTGCCCATTTAAAGTGTGATTTTTGGTCAGAAGAAGAGTCTCTATAAACATGACACTATCAATCAGCTGATCAGCTCCCTGGTACACAGCTGCTTACTCTGAGCCAAATTCTGATAGCCTTACACATGTTTTGTTGAATAGCACCTTACTCCATAAATAGCCCCACTGAAGTCACTGGCAATATTTGTGGAATAAAATGCTACCTGACATGAATAAAGGTAACTGAGTCTGGCCTTTTTCTTACAAAAAAATAAGTTTCTATTACTTTTTACTGCTTTTAGGACTTCAGTGTCAGTATAGCTATGGGAAAGTGAGTAGTAACCTACTTTGGCTAAAGTAGAAGTGCTTGTATCACCTCTAACTTGGGATGGCTTGTGGTTTTATGGTACCCATTTTAAGCCCTACTTTTGCTGAAGCCCCTGAGAGATGGGGCCCCCAGGAAGTTGGAGTATCTGCAGGTGCCTTGGATCAGATCTTCATATGCACAAGCTGCTGGAAGCGTGGATTTGACCATTTTCAGCTAGTTAAGTCTTGAGCTAATTAAATTTAAATATATTATCAGCAGAGCAGTGAACAAAACATTCACCATCCTATCAAAGAATCACAGTTTTGTCAGTTTTGAGGGTTTTTTAAACATATATATTTATTTATTTTAAATGAAACTGAAAAATGTTTAAAATATATATATATATATATATATGCTCCTCTCCTTTCTCCTACCCTCTCCCCTGAATAAGGCAATTTTGCATGTGGGAAAAAAGATAGTTTCAGACAGTTCTAATCTTAGGACTAGATTTGGGTTTCAGCTGAGTAAAATTGCATAGGCCTAATTTTCAAAAGTGCTGAGCACCTGTAACTTAAAGTGAAGTCAATGGGAATGGCAGAAGTTCAGTCGAAAAAAATCAAGCAGATAAGTGGGTTTGATACCCACTGAGGTTCTTACCTAGAATATAAACACATGAGATGATATTCTAAACCCCCCAAATGTTCTAATCTGGACTGTCATCTGTACAAGCCTACAAAATAATACAATTTACTTTATCATACAAATGAACTTTAACTGAAAAAACTATATTAAAAATAATCCAGCCCACACACCTTCTGTTTCTGTTTCCAGTGAATGATGATCATACGCAAGTGTCAGATAACGAATATGTTGTTTGGTTGCTTATAATAGTAATGTAGTTAAGCAAATAGCAATCAGCCTTCATTCACATGTCATTCAATGTGACTACAGATTCTGAGATGATGGCTTAAGTACTAAGATTGTTTTAAGCATTTTCTCTAGGAAATACAGTGAGATCATATACCACAAATAGGGTATCAAGTCAACTGTCAGCTTTCAAAAGTTGTATTCTTCACAGGAAATTACTGCCTTATTTATTATGGGCAAGATTCTGCCACAATCCCACACAATGAGCAGTGCCTCACTCCATGACTAGTACCTTTGGTTTCCATGTGTGTACTTGTAAAGTAAAGTACTCATGGGTAAAGTCTTGGCAAAACCCCCATTGACTTCAGTTTAGGATGATGAGTAAACATAGGGATGCCAACCCTCCCAAATTAATTCCTGGAGTCTCCAGGAATTAAAGATTAATCTATAATTAAAGATTGTCATGTAATGAAATCTCCAGGAATTTGTCCAACCAAAGTTGGCAACCCTAGTAAATGGGGTAGACTTGGGTCCCAAGAGAGAAAATGGAGCATTGTGTCTTTTTATAAGGTATTTATGGCATTCTGATTAGGGCTAGATTCTGTCCTTTGGAAGACCAGTGTGATTAAGCCAGGAAATATAGCAGATGAGGTCAGCAGGACTTCTGAAAGACTAGGAGTTCCCACAGTACTAGGTGGAGATAAGGACTGTGTGAAGCACACTGGGGTACAAGTTGTCTAGATCCAGAATATCTCTCACATTTTAAGGGAATGAAATCAGTGAGGCCTGTTGAAATTACACCAAAATAAGGGGGTGGATGGCCCAAGCATTCTCTGAAAATGATGAAGCTTATAGAATCAGAGAAATATAGGACTGGAAGGGACCTTGATAGGTGATCTACACCAGTCCCTTGCACTGAGGCAGGACTAAATATTATCTAGATCATCTTTGATGGGTGTTTTTTAAGAACAGGTTAAACAACCTCCAATGATGGAGATTCCACAACCTACCTTCCAGCCTTATAGCTCCTGCTAATGAGGCTGGTGGGTGTGTGCAGGCAGTCCCAACATTTCCAAGCAGTCCCAATATTTGTGTCGCGGCTGCCCACATGCCCAGTGGGAGCCGCGATCGGCTGAACCTACGGATACGGCAGGTAAATAAACCGGCCCGGCCCGCCAGGGGCTTTCCCTGCACAAGCGGCATCCCAAGTTTGGGAAACACTGCCATAGGGGAATGGCATTACCTCAACCCTCTTTAACATCATGATAAATGACCTTCCAAAGGAATTGTGTGCAGGATAGGCATCAGATTTGCTGATGACTGTGCCATATGGACCAAAAGCAGACACCTTGAGGGTCCCTGTAATGGGGTACACACTGTGCCCCTCCGGATTTGGGCCCTTGGCCCCTCTCCTCCATGAATCATGGACACTTCAGTCTGGTGCAACACCCGTGTTCTTTATTTGTGATCCATTTCCCACCACCAGTTTCCAACTATATACAGGCTTTACAATGGCTTGGCCTACCACAGACTGGGAGGCTCCTACTCCCTCTGAGCCTGACCTCCCACTCTTAGTCTCCGCCCCCCATTTCTCTCACTTCCTTCCAGCCTTATAGCTCCTGCTAATGATGCTGATGGTTGTGTGCATTTCCAGGCAGTCCCAGTATTTGTGTCCCGGCTGCCCACATGGCCAGAACACCAGCTGTCCCAGGCGACTGGGGGCTCCCTTAGTCTCTTCCTTCCTTTTCTCTGGGCTTCTCCCGGGGGGAGGTTCTCGGGGTTTCTTCCCCCATTCCAGGTCCTGGCCTGTCCGACCCTCTTTTTGAGGAAAATCTGCCTCTGCGTATCCCTCTGTCAGTTTAATAGCAGCCTCCACCATACTCGGCTGGTGCCGATGGACCCAGACTCGCATGTTTTCCGGGACGCCCTGCACAAATTGTTCTAGGATAACCCTGTCCATAACCTCTCCCAGTGTTTGGGTGTCTGGCCTCAACCACCAAGTGGCCCAGTACGTGTGCTTCTGGGCAAAAGCTCGGAACTGCAAGCCACCGGGCCGCCGAAAACTTTTGTTGCTACTTTTCCGCCGACAGCCCCATCCGATCTAGGATGGCCCCCTTCACCACATCGTAATCCTTGTCCTGTTCGTCACTTAATGCCATATAGGCAGCCTGTGCTTCACTGTTCAGATAGGGGGCCAGTCGCAGGGCCCAGGTCACCTTGTCCCACCCGGCGCCCTGCTCATGAGGCTGGCAGGTGTGGTCAGTTACAAGGCAAACATAGGGTGGTTCACCCAGCCCCAATCTATTCTCCCTGATTGGGGCTGGAGTGCCAAGAGCTGATTAAGGGCTTCTCCAGCAGCACCCTGCCACAGTGCCACCAAAAAAATAAATGATGCACTTCAGAGGAGTACAGACTAGGGAAACAGGTGGGGCTTCAAGTTGTCCATTAACAAAACTAAGGGAAAGAGCTTCATAACATGGAAGATTCAAAAGAGATACAATTATGTATTTATGACCAGCGGATAAGTATAGTAAAAGTACAAATTCTATGATATTTGATAACAAGCTCACCTGCAGTACTGTACTGAAAATGTTATAGATGAGTGCAAAGGAAAAATAAACTTACATAAAAGTACCTCTGGAGCCTCCTGAGGAGCAGATAAAAAAAACTGTGATAATGCTATAAAGAGCACTAATCAAGCATGGCTGCCAGGCCGTTTGGCCAGCATCAAAAACAAATCTGAGGAAACAGGACTGTATTGAAGCATGAACACTGCTTATAGCATGTGCTGCCTTCGTTACTACGCCTCTGTGTGTAATTTCTCAACCAGCAAAGGAGAAGAGAAGCAGCTACCTGAAGAAGCAGTAGCAACCAAATCTTCTAGAAGACAGTAACCACAGAAGCAGCAGACAGCACTCCGAGGCAGTGGTTGGAGGCAGCAGCTGAAGTGAGATAGCCTGGTCAATCATTGCTCTTTTGTGTCCAGATAGAGCAGAAGGACCTGTTACCCGGGGTTCTTTCAACCCAAAGCTCTTGGTAACTTTTACTCTGTGCAAGGAGGTGTCAGAAAATAAACCAGGGGAGACACGGCCGTCCAACCAATAGATGGCTGGCACAAACAGGACAATACAAGAGTGCTTTCACTTAAAGCTACACTTTACTTAATCTCAAGCACTTACACACGTCCGCAACAAGATTAGTAAAACACCCTCAACCGTTGATAATTACCGAAGCTGAGTGTGGCTCTCGAGTGGCACAGTGGCAGCCCGTCTGCCGGTGGGGAACACAAGATGCATCCAGAGAGAGAGACCAGTCCCGAAGAGTCCCCCAAAGGAGAGTCCCACCTAACTCAGCTTTTCCCCCTTATTTATACATTAGTAATACAATGACATGTCCCTTAAAGAAACCTTGTCAAGTAAGCAGTTTTAATGATCAAGCAAGAGGTTCCTTCTGGTTATTGATTAACCAGGTGTGGGTTTTTCCAGAGCCTGCAGCCTTGAGACCCCAATAGACATTCCTGAGGGCACATCCTGCTCTTTTCAAATGCATGTATCAGCAACTTTAACACAATTCTTATCAGGAAGGATGTGGGGTCAAGCTTTCTGAGGCACCCAAAACCCCCCTCCCCTCCTGCCTGGGTCAAGCTGCATGGCCACTTTACAGCCTGCTGACTAGGTTGCTTTTTAACAATAAGCCAGAGTGGTTTTAGGCACTTTACTGGTTTGCCAAAATCTCCCTATACAGACCAAAAGACAGTTCAGAGGAAGTGTGAAGGAGTGTAAGTCTGATTTTTCTGTCTAATTTAAAAGATTGTCTGAGTGTGCTTGTAAATAAAGCTGGATGTTTGCATCTGAGTGCTATTCACTCCACTCCATCCTTTGACTGTTTGATCACCACTCACAGAATGGTCATGGTAAATTGTAACAAGCTTATAATGCTTTCATATAGAGAGAGAGAAAGAGAGGCCCCATCTGCTACATGGTAATAAGTATAGTATTTGTATCAGCATTTTAGTAGGGCTTGTATACATATGTATGCGGGTCTTTGTGTATCACATTGTAACTGTTATATGATCTGTGTGTTCTATGTATTTTGTGTAGTCTGTGTCTTTACTTTATTGCACCACTTTAATGTATAATTTCTAAACAAGAGTCAGTGTTTTACTATATTTTGTGCATTATAATGTTCTCCCTCTTGCTTTATTGAATGCATTGTAACTGCTTATTTCCTTTAAATAAATGATACTGTTTTCAAAGAATTACTGCTTGGATGTCAATCTTTTGAGTGGAGGGCTGTATCCGTGTCCTCCCACAGGTTAGTAGGATTAACCTGCTCTGGGGAGTCCTCTGCAAGTTGAAGACAACCCTCCTGGTAAAACCCTGACAATTCCTCTAGGGTGGTCTACCACCTTATTACCCATTTGGGAAGAATAAATTGGTGATCAATTTATGATTATAGGCAAGCCAGTATTGGTGTGCCTTGGGTCCAAATTTTGGGGTAACAGCCTTGGAGGAGGATTCTTCCCACTCTGCTCAAGTTATTTGTTCTCAGTGATGAGCACAAGATTTGTTCCTAAGAGCTGATATATAGTAGTTCCAGCCAAAGGTCAGGATGAGTTATTAGGATAAATGCTGGATCTCCAAAGTATGAAGTTTTCTGTGCAAAAGGTCTGTGACTCTACCCCATACATTTTCTCTTAGAATCTGTTCTCAGAACTAAATTAAGTACTGTTAAAGTTATTACTCTAGCCATTTAAAAAGATTCCACAGTAATGGAGAAAAAGTTGATGCAGCATCTGGTCTGCAGTCTGAAGGTCATATCACTGTGTAGTGAATTAAGGATTATTCTAGTGCCTCTTGCAATGCATGAAGATACTTTTACAGTAGTTTTGAAAATACAGCCAAGGCTGCTAGTGACAGGAAATTCTGACCTTTTGATGGATATTCAGTGGCCTATAAAGTAAAATGATGATGATTTTCATCAGTGGACAAATGTCTATATTCAAAAAACTGCCACTGCTGAGCAGCCTTGGGCCAAATACTCGGATGGTATAAATCAACATAGCTGTATGGACTTCAGGAGAGTTATGCCAGCACATTCCAGCTGAAGATCTGGGGTGAAGTCCTGGTCCCACTGAAGTCAATGACAAAACTCATATTGGTTTCAAAGAGACAGGATTTCACGCTTGGATTTAACTGACATGGAGTCAAATTCTTCTTATTGTAACAGGTTTTTGTATGTTACATAGGGACACAGGGCCCACTCACCACTAGGACACCTCCTCCTCCTGGCCATTCTGGGATTAATTCTTTCAGGTCTGCCACCCCCTTCTGCCACCCCTCTCTTTCTCTGTGACTCAGGGTGCTTTCTCTTTGTGGCTTGGCCCTCTGGCCAGGCTACTGTAGTTCTCCCCTTCTAGGGTATCGAAGTCCCTTGCTACACACTGTCTCTGTCAGTCTTCCCATCCACTGCCCAAACTGTGCCACTTCCCCGGGGCTGGTAAGGGAACCCAGGCCCATCCTCTATGACATGTTCCAGCTCAGGGACCCTCTAATCAACAGCTAAGTCTCTACCCTCCTTAACCTTACTGCTGTTTTCCTGAGCCTTTTCCTACACCCTCTCCCTTAGATTTCCCTCCCTAATGTCTAGAGGTGGGCTACAGGCTCCCCCTGCTACAGCCCCTTCATGGTGCCAGCTTCCTGGCTTTATACTAGCCCCCTCTGTTCATTCTCAGCTGGCTCCATCATCATCCAGGAGTTACTTAGGCCACCTAATTTCTATCCAGTTAATTGGCCTCTACTCAGCCTCATTAAGCCCTTCTAGGCTAGTGTGGAGTGAACACCCCATCACACATAGTAATATATGTGTTATACTATATTATCTGTTTAGAGTTGAAGCCCTTCTTTCAGTCAGTAATACAGATGTTACTGAGTTCTATTCCCTTGGCTATGTATGTGTGGTATTCAGCTGTTGACTGTGCTGAATTGGTTTGTGGCTGGGTGATTTGTTACAGATTGGCATCTTCTGTTAGATTTGAACTTCTGTGAAACCTTGATGTTTTGAGTAACTGTTAATTTCCAGATGAGTAAGAAATTATTCTTTGTTTAGAGAACCTATTGGAATGAACTGAGGAAGTCCTGCTAGACTGAGGGCAAATGGAAATGGTACTTTTCAATGGAAATTCTACCAGTATGCAGCTATTAGTTTTGCAGTGAGGAATTTAAAAAGACTTCCATTTTGATAGAATATTGGGGTTGGAAGGGACCTCAGGAGGTCATCTAGTCCAACCCCCTGCTCAAAGCAGGACCAATCCCCAGACAGACTTTTACCCCAGTTCCCCAAATGGCCTCCTCAAGGATTGAATTCACAACCCTGGGTTTAGCAGGCCAATGCTCAAACCACTGAGCTATCCCTCCCCCCTTTTAAACTACTTATTGCCCCATATTGATTGTTAAAGATTTAACAGCCCAAATCTCATAAAACATCATTCTCTCTAAGTTAAATATATTAATAAGTTAAGTCTATATTATACCATACTTCGTAAATTATACACCTTCTGTTCATCTACTGTATATGAACTTCCCCTCTTTTATGACTATGTTGTGAACTTGACTAGAAATAGAAATGCTTTCAGGTACAAAAAACATTGGGGGTCAGGGGTTATGCCTATTCATTTTTTCACAGTACCTAAAAAGTACTTGCTTTTTCATTTAAATGTTACCCTGTCATTTGTTTCCAGTAATAACCTTTTTTAGTTTGACATTCTAAGGGAACCAAAATTCATTTGCAATTAGAATATCTTTTAAAAAATCTTTGCAAAGCATAATTCAGCTGTGATACATTTAAAATATAACTGTTTTGATTTAGATGTCCTCATAACATAAATATTCCTGTAGGTCATATCAGATCATGTATGGTCTGGATTCACATAGCTGTTTATTTTAGTTAATCTATTTAGATTAAATAGACTGTCCAGAGATCTCAACTTCTAATATGTTCCCTCTCTGACATGTTTGAGGACTCTCAGCCCAGCTAAGTAGACAAATATGCGGCATGCTTAAAGGTTCTCCCTATCTGTATGTAGCAGAAAGAGAAAAACTTCCAAGAAGAACTGTTGCAGAAAATAATGGCAGCAATGTTTACATTACTATGAACATTAATATCAGTAGTACTAAAGGAGCAATGTCTACTGAAAAGTGAACCTCACTGGCTTTCTGGCTGGTGTAATTCAAGAATATCTTAAGTGAAGAAAAAAGTGACATTGTCTTCTCACAGCTATAAGTTGTACAACAATGGAGCCTCACCAAAATGCTAGTCCCTGGTTAGAGCACTGTTTTTCCCAGCATACACATTTGTTTACCTATAAATGATATAAAACACCTGGACAAATATGCAGTGACACTTACACACTTACAAGTCCATGCAGATGCATCAAATTTTATCACTGTAAATATGCAGGGAATGATGTAAATTATTATTGATGATTAACCAGATATTCTATTTATTCCAAGACAAAAAAGCCATTAAGTTGTATTAAAGATTGTAAATATATATCAAAATCAAAAGAGCACCTGACCAGTTCTTCTGAGTCCTACATTAGAGCAGGTTCTATGAAGGTGCCATATTCACAATGGTTCTGCTAAGGAATTTAAGTTGTAAACATGCATTGCCATCTCAGTCTCTACAGCTGTGCTAGACTATCCTACAAGCACTTTCTTCTCTTTTGATCATTCAGCTCTGTTCTGAGTTTGGGGTTCCAACACATCAAGGCTCAGTTATGCAAACGCTTAAGCACATGCTTAACTTTACTACTGGCTATAGCTCCCATTAAAATCAATGATGTCATGCTGACAGTAGTAAAGTTAAGAGTATGTTTAAGTGTTTGCAGGATTGAGGCCTAAAAACTTCAAAGTGGAATTGAGTAAGAAATAACTGAGTTTCACATATTTTTGTTTCCAAAACATATAAAATCACAAATTTTCCATGTCTGCTGCAAAACCATACATCAGCTAGATTCACTCAAAGCTAGGTCCAGCTCATTCAAAACTATGCTTGGGTTACTTGAACCTTAGCCAGTCATTTGACAACCCGTGTCTGAGCTTCCAGTTTTTAGCTAAACTCTAAACCAGGAGAGTTCCATGTGATTTGGGGTTTTATCACAAAAACTGCACATAGCTCCTCCTGTTGGATAATAGAACTGAAAGAAAAATGGAAAAATAATTACATAATAAATGAAATTTTCAACATGGTTTCCATTTTGAAGGATTGAAACTGAGAACCTAAAAATTGTTCCAAATTTTTCATGATTTTTTTCAAACTTTCGAAACCTTGAATTATAATTTCCCTCTTCTTTTTTTTTCCTTTTTGTCACTCAGTGCAATAAAATTAATAATGTTCAGTGGATTTTCTTTCAGTTTTTCTTTTCTCTTTTTTTCCTTTGCCATTCTACCTTTTCCAAACTGAGGAAGTTTTAAAAAGTTAGAGTAGAAAAAGGAAAGGGGAGAGGAAGAAAAGGGTGGGGAACAAGACATTATTCATTCTCTGGCATTCTGTGATGAAAAAGGAAAAAAGGTGAAGGGGCAGGAGAGAGAAACAAAACATTAGATTTTGTTTGTTTGTTTTCAAAATGAAGATTTTTCATTTTGATGTAATTGAAATTTTCATTTCATTTTTGTTTTATTTGTTCAGAAATTTCCCCTCAAAATTTTGAAAACCTTAGTCAAAAGTGGCATTTTCCTGTTGTTAATTTCATTTTTCTTTGAAACCCCATTTTCAGCAGAAAAAATTTTCAGTCAAAAAATACTGACCTGCTCTATCAAATAAGAGTTCACAAAAGGAGTGACAGGAATATGATCTTTTTCAGTAAAAGACTGACAAATAAATTAGATTCCAAATTATCTATTGTCTTGAGAATTTTAAAGTAATTTTCTTGAGATCATTTCACTAAATAGCAAGCCTACTATATAAATATACTTGAAGTCTGTGGAACTGATTGCATGCTTAAAAGGAAACATGTGAGTAAAGTGTTTTATTGGATCAGGGCCAATCTGTGGGGTCAGTTTGCCAGAAGTTTTTATTTTGATTTTATTTTATTTTATTTTATTTTATTTTTGAAATAAAAATTGTAAAATTGACAGTGTAATGGTTTTGCCTTTGAAATGCAGTGGTTTCATTTGTGCAATATCTACCAGCCATCAACAGTTTCGACTTTAGTACATTTGAATGCCTTTCTGTATGTCAGATCTTTCATTCAACTCTAAACAAGGTATTTGTGGTTTAATATGCAACTCAGGCATTTTTGCTTATAAATAATAAGATCTACAGATGTTCATGATGATCAAATTGCTGTTAAAGCCTGAACTGTCTTTCAATATGTAATTTATTCCACACGTATAGAGCGGCCAGGCTTGTGGCATGTGACCAAAAGATATGATTTAGAAAGCTAGAATAGCATGTGCTTGAAATAAGTAACGATCAGATAAAGGGAAAATGGCAACTTTATGTTTTAACGGCAACATGTGAAATGTGTAGATGGTACCACTTCACCAATAATTCATCTTCTCCTCCCCCACCCACGAGCTTGGTTTATCTCATAGGATATGAGTGTTTTCTTATTACAATTTATTGATTCATGTATCATGGACTCCTCTTTAGTGTCTCAATAAAACATGCTTTTTTGTCTTCATTTACTTCAATTTCATCTTCATGTTAAAGCTAATAATGGATTTTAGACATACATGTGAACTATTAAATTGTCTGCATTTGCTGTTTGGGTAATGATCTGTAACATGACATGTATTAATGGATCATTGATGCAAGCCCAGTGTGTGTTGTGAGGCATCAGGCCAAAGGCTGCGTAACTTTAGCCTCTCAAGAGGTACATACGCTTTTGGCCTTCAATGCATAATGATGACCTTTAGGGTCATATCTGCTATTGGGCTTCAATCATCAAGCTTTTATTTGTGCCTGCAGAACATTGAATGTCCGAATCACCTGTGTGCAACTTGTGGCCATTATCATATGTGTTCATCCATAATTTTGCCTGAAACAGCATCTCGTATTTAGGGATAGGAAGGATAAATATCTTTTGTGGTTTGGGGGGCATCTTCCTCTCAGTTGACTTTCTGTCAGAGTTTTAACCTGTCTGTTCACCTCAAGGTTGCAACAGGCATATTTTAGAAATTGCAAGTTGAATAATATTGATCATTTTGTTTGTAGTTTTGTCTCTCATGAAAAAAATAATTTATATTTCTGTTTTGAAAGACATGAAATGGTAAATATCACCTATATGGTAAGTACCAATTAGTTTTTGTACATTAAGGCCTTCTCTTCATGGCAAGCTTACAGGATGGATGTAAGCTAAACTTTTCTTCACTCTTGTTGTTTACTTTCTATTATTTTTAAGGTATTTTTATATGGAAGAGTCACATGGAACACAAACAAAAATGGCTGCTTGGATCACTCACATGCACTCTTTAGCCCTCCTGAAATTGTCTAGTTTGGCAAATGTCTGGAAGTGCTGACCTGCAACATTAATTTGTGCCTGACCAAAATCAATAACTGGGAAATTAGAGGGTAATTAAAGGTTTGAGACACATTCGCCTAACAAGACCCCCAGGTCAGATTCAGCAGCACAGCAAGCAGCTCACTCTCAGGAAATCTCAGTACTTAAAGATTTCCTGTCAGGTAAATTGGACAAAATCTCAGAAGACATATAAACCTTATCCAAGGATCTGTGTGCTGTAAAAACTAGATTAGAAACACTTGAAAATGTAATACAAATGATAGCAATGGAAAATAATGACAAGTCTGAAACTGCTTTACTGAAACAGAAAATAGAAAATGTTGGGGGAAAACTGATGACCAGTTTTGTTGGGGGAAATACACAGCATAATTAGACACTCAAGGTAATTAAGGTAAGGAAGTACATGATACGGAATGTGGCTAAATTTACTTTAACTGGGCCTGAATCTCTCCAAGTTGGACATACATTCTTGACAGTGGGATTCAGAGAAGATGAGTCCATTTATCATCAGCCTTTTTAGATTTACTAATGCATTCCTGATTTGAGTAATATGGACGTTTCCAGGATGTTGAGCAAAATTTCCTATTGACTTCAGTGGAACAAATCGGATTCTCCGTGCTAGAGGATTTCAATCTTCCCTAATTTATCAGCAGAGTTAAGCAACCTTTCAATGCTACCTCTGTGCTCTAAAAACTAAAAATGAAAAAGTGTTAATAATAAAGCCTATAATTCTCCAAACAATGCCCTGCAAGTGTCTTAGCTGCTAAGACCAGTTATTACAAAGAATGATGGAGGGATATGAGCTGAGTACTAAAATATCTCACCATCTATTCTTTTATCTTTTCCCCTATCTAGATTAACTGGTCATCCTTTCTGTGACAAGAATTTACTCTTTTCTAGCAGCTGTCATCCAGAAAGAAAAGAGAATAGAGGACTGAGAACATTCTCAGCACACAAAAAAGGATATTGATACCATTTCCTCTTCAATCATTACCTTTCCAGTCTAGTTTCATTCCTTTTGATGTGTTTTGTCCTTTTAATTATTTCTACATTCTCCAAATGCCTAAATCTATTCAATCATGTCTTTCCCTTCTCTAAAATTAATTGCATCAATACTAATCAATGAAATTGAGGAGGAACTAACACCAATAGCACTCCTAATGGCTCTCAAGAAATGTTAGTAATGGTTACATGAGAAAATGGTGCAATATGAGAAATAATCTTTTTGGGCTAAATCACGGAACACCGAGCAAAGTCCCAGTTAAAAGGATTTGCTCCATGCATAAACCCAGTACAGTGCTACCAAGTAGAAGGGGAAGCCCAAGATGCCAACACTTCTCTATAGAAGCAAGACCGAAGCTATTACGGCAGGTTAGTGGTGGAGTAATGAATTCAACCCACTTCTCCTTGGTATAGGGGAGCCTGGACAGAGAACACTTTTGATAGAGTCAAGTGGCTTTATCGGATGCCAATCATGAAAACTTAGCTTTGGTCCAATATTTCTGAATTACATTCTCATTCTGTCATCTCTCCTGAGCAGCGGCGGCTCCAGGCACCAGCGCTCCAAGCGCGTGCCTGGGGCGGCAAGCCGCAGGGGGCGCCCTGCTGGTCCCTGCGAGGGCGGCAGTAAGGCAGCCTTCGGCGGCGTGCCTGCGGGAGGTCCGCCTGTCCCACGGATTTGGCGGCAATTTGGCAGCGGGTATGCTGAAGCCGCGGGACCGGCGGACCTCCCGCAGGCATACCGCCGAATCCACGGGACCGGGGATGGCTGCCTGCCGTGCTTGGGACAGCAAAAAAGCTAGAGCCGCCCCTGCTCCTGAGGTTTCATTTGTGACCAATGGCCCTTCTCTAATTCATGTACTCTTTCAACTTCCCCAATCACTGGTTCAATGTTGTCACGTATATATTGCTTAGTATCTATAAGCACTTCGCAATTAAATTTGACTAGGCGTTGAAATCTAATTTACCAGCAGTCTGGATCTGCAATGGCTTCAGCTTTCTAAAAGGTTTAATATCAGATTTATTCAAAGAAGTGCATAAATTTTGTGATTTGTCACTTCTGCCACAATTCAATTAAAATGTTGGGCTTTTTTTTGATTGGAGGCTAACTGTTAAAAGAGTTGCAAATTATAAGTATGTAATGGTATGTTTGGATCCTTCCCTGCCATACTCTGATAAACATGTTGTGCTGACCCAACTCTCACTGAAGTCAATGGGGGTAAATTCTGTTGCTTTTTTTTAAGGGGTACTGGGGGGAATTGGATCAGGCCAATAGAGTGTACAGTTATTACAAAGCTTAATGCTGCCTTTTGACTTAAGCATTGTGTATAGGCAAACAATATCCAGTAGTTCCCTCTCCCTGTTATTGATTTCAGAGATGTAATATGCAATGCAACAACAACTGATTTCTGCTGGCTGCATATGCTCTCTAAAATGTAGGCATTAATTCCCCTGTTGTATCTGTTGAAACAAATAATTATTTTATTTTTTACCTTTATCCCCTTTTAAATGTGAGCCCTTAATTGCTGCAGTTCTGTCACATTCTTCTGTTTTACTTTAAGTTCCCTTCTTGCTCGTGAAAAGTTCTGGACTGACAGCCATGATTTTCTGCATTGTATCACAGAAAAGGTGCAGTACCAGCTGTTGTCCCATCAATGCGCCTATAATACGCCCTCTGTAAGAGTGTAGTCTCTATTGTCCATGTAGTCCTTGGTCTCCCTGCTGAGTTTGTTTTCAAAAGAAACATTTGTGATGGTGACTTTTGTTATGTGGACACTTATTCACTGAAAACTGAAATGAAGCCACCAACTTATCCACATAGACCTCAGACCATCTATCAAATGGCATCAACATTCAGTCATGACTGATCTGAAGTGAATGTGAACCAGTTAACTACAGATTGAAAGCCTCTTCTAATTTCTCAGCCAATGCCCATTAGAGATCTCCTGGGTCATCCAGTACCTTATGGGTACTTTATAGATGGTATAAAACACTAACTGTTTTGAAAAGGTTCCTGCTATTCTGGGGCTTTTCCCAGTTACATCAACACTGTTTTGTTTTGTTTTGTTTTGTTTTGTTTTGTTTTGTTGTTGTTTTTTCATGTGAAATTTAAAATGGAGGACTAAAGGGAGAAAATAAGTATAACTGAAGTGATGCATTTTTATAGAGGATTACATAATACAGTATAGTTTTTCTTCTGCTTCTATCACATGGCAGATTAAAACAGGAGACATGAATTTCATTCCTCAGAATTAGATAATTGTGACATGATGGATGAATGAATAGGAAATAGAAACCTTAATGGAAGCATAATCCCAAAGTTGAAATCTATTTGTTTATGAAACTTTTTTGGCTGAAACCTTAAACTCCAAGACATATTGACTCAAAAGCCCTCAAGCCTCAATTCATAAAGATTTTCAAGTTTTGGAGGGTGAGGTTAGAGAATTCGTATGGGAAACATCTTCAAATGACTGTTTCTTGTTTTATGCTGTGTTGTAGCCACGTTGGTTCCAGGATATTAGAGAGACAAGGTAGGTGAGGTTGGGGAAAAGACAAGCTTTTGACCTTACACAGAGCTCTCCCTCAGGTCTAGGAAAGCTACTCTTCATCTTGTATGGTGTTGTACAATATGTGTTAACTACCTATGCTAAACAATCAGTTCCACCTTGTATTTAGCTGTGACACTCTGCATGTGTTTCCCAAACCTGAAGAAGAGATCTAGGAGACCTTCAAAGCTTGTCTCTTGCACCAACAGAAGTTGGTCCAATAAAATATATTACCTCACCCACCTTTATTGCTTGTTTTTATTAAGACCAGAAGCCATGGTATTCTGTGGTGACAGTATCAGCTTCTGCAGCAAAGGGAAGAGTGTTTTCAGGTGTAGTTTAATATTTTCTGTAACAGTAATAAATTTATACTAGCAGAATTCATTGCAGTTTTCTGGATTCTGGGGAAGCTAAAACTAACCTCATCTGTTATTGTTTATATCCTACAACTAATAGATACGTGCAAACCCCACACAAAGCAAAAGTAAAACCCTCTCATTTCATGGATCTGGAGTTCTAAGAAAGTTCTAGGAAATATAACTTTTAAAAATTGGTTTAAATAGTACAAATAAAGACAATGAGTTACAATAGCATTTACCTATCAATTTTATCCTGTACTTTTTTCATTTAAAAAACATTTTTTCCATATTCAAAATAAGAGTCCTGGTGTGAAACCAATTCAGAAGTTTAACGCATGGTTATCTGTGTTATACGTTCACCATCTGTAGTTCACAAGAAAAACATCATTTTATTATATGCATCTTAAACTTGTGTAGTTATGCTTTGCTTTATCATTCAATAATATCTTTCATTTAATGGTCTCCAAGCACTGTATGAACATTAATTAAACCTCACAACTTCTTTGCAAGTTAGGAAGGTTTTTGTACACCCTTTTTTATAAGGTAATCAAACTGGGGTACAGTGAGTTAGCCCCCTTACCCAAGTCCCAAAGCAGTTCAATGGCAGGACTGACCACAGAACCAGGAATCCAGATTCCCCTTAGCCTGCTCTAAGGATCTTGGATTTTGAAAATTAAATTTGTTTTTTTTAAAAGAACTGAGAAGGAATATGCAAAATAACAAACAAGCAACCACCACTTTGTATCTCATCTCTGATTAGGTCCTTGCCCTGTCCCTTTCCTTTTATTATACCCTGGCAATTGAGACCCAGTTGGCAAGTCTGAGGCCTGGTCTACAGTGGGTGGGGGGAGGCGGATCAATCTAAGTTACGCAACTTCAGCTACGTGAATAACGTAGCTGAAGTTGACATACTTCGATTGACTTACCGTGGTGTCTTCACCGCGGTGACTTGACTGCTGCCGCTCCCTCATCGACTCTGCCTGCGCCTCTCACGGCAGTGAGTACAGGAGTCAATGGGAGAGCGCTCAGGGATCGATTTATCTTGTCTAGACTAGTCATGATAAATCGACCCCCGCTGGATCGATCGCTGTCCGCCGATCCGGCCGGTAGTGTAGACATACCATGAGCTGCTGGTTCTTCAGATCTTATATATTTTTGTCTAGGTACTGGAGGCAGGACATTTTCATTGGAAGGCGCTCAGTTTAGGAATTTACTCCCCCTTTGATATGATACAGCCTTAATCTCTTGATTTTAAAATATGCTGCACAACCTGCCTGTCCTTCCCAGCTTTTACTGAGGGATTGGGTTGAAAGAGGATGAGATGGTAAAGAGGAAGTTAAGAGTCCTTTAAAAGTTAACTCTAGGTCCATGTGGATTTTTTTTATATATTTTAAAACACTAATATATATAGTGTAATGTCCAAGCACCAGAGCCTAGGATTGGTGCCTATCATAAATAAAAGTTAGAGAAATACACTTAAAAATAACACTGTCTGCCCAGACATGGAAAGAGGGGTTTGCCCACAGTGAGCATTGCTGGGTTTCCAAGAGGCCCTCATATGGTCATGAGCCTTTGTGGGTCATGCTGTCAGAAGAAGCATAGTGAATCTCAAAGGATGGGGCCCAAGGTAGAAGCTATCTAAGGCAGCTGTGCAGTTTACAGGCCAGATTCTCCACTCTCTTACTCCAGTTTATACTGTTGTAACTCCAATTCAAAGGAATTACAGAGGTGTAATGCAATGGAGAACCAGGCCCTGTGTATAAATAATACAATAATTGCTGAGAAGTGGATGGTAAACATATTTTATTAAAGGAAAAAAAGTTTAGCATATTTTTGGATTTTACATTAGGATTTTACATTACATTGCTCCCCTTTCTCCCAGAAAAGAACATTCCTGGTATCTCTTCCAGGATTGGCCTTATGTTGAGAGAACCATTTCTGGCTGGTAGTGCTGGTGGTGGTTTGTTTGTTTGTTTGTTTGTTTGTGGGAGAATAACAATAGACTTTAGCCTTATACGCACAGGCAGGGAAGAGCCATAAGCTTATATGACAACATTTTAGGTGAGTGGTTTTTATGTATTAAATGGAGAGTACTCAGGGGGTGCCAATCTACATATTATTTTCAATACGTTTGTCAGAAGAGTTCAAAATTTTGTTAAATATTTTCCTACTTTTTCCCCACTGCCTGAAAGTTTCTCCAAGTTGCCAACTGAACCAACTGTTCTGCTAAGCTGTACTTTTCCACTTTCTTAATATAACCCTGTTAGCCACAGTTAGTGTAGCAGAGACCTACTTCAAAGCAAATGAGGAGAAAGGCCAAAAATGCTACTCTGAGAGAAGAGGAAATTCTTTTGCAGATGCTGATCCAAAATTTTTTTACTTTAGGAGTCCAGACAAGAGAATGTTACGTGAGACAGATTATCAGGTTGTTTTTTCAAGTGACATGCCCTGAAACTGGTATTCAGATCAAATGTGCTTTATAGATTCTCTCAGGTGTCCATTAAAACTTATTAAGAATCTTCTTTTGAAATATCTGAGGAGTAAGCGCCCCTGGTTTTGATGTAAAATGATCTCAGTGCTACACTTTGGCACTAATTCATTATTGCCTCAGGGATTCCCTTGTCAGCAATGTCAAGTCTTCTGCAAAAACTTTAACAAACTGATTAACTCACCGGAATTCCCAATGGGATGAGTTCAGTTTCTCAGACTGTATCAAGTGGAATACACCTGACTTGCATCCTACTTGTAAATGTAAAAAGTAAGGTAGCTGACTAGCAAAAATATATAGATTTATATAGCTATGGCTTGTATTTTTTCTCAATTCATTTTCCATATAATGCTTCCTACTATGTATCTATGCAAGCATGTGAACTACACACGCACACAAACACAAAGGGTTTGCACATTAATCACTAGTATTAGTGAAGTAAATGGGGCACTCTATTTGGAATCAGGAGTTTGGAGATGTATACCTGACTCTATCAGTGACTCACTGGATAACCTAGGGTAAGTCATTCAACTTCCTTGCATTTCAATTGTTCAATTAATAGTTTGATAATGATACTTACCCTCCTATGTAAAGTGCTTTGAGATCTACGTGCAATGGCAAGTATATGACTATATCTCTAGATTTTGTGGGACATAGATCTTGTTAAATCAACCTGATTTCATTTTTTGATGAAATTACAAGTGTGATCTATCAAGGTCACTGTGTAGATGTAATAGAGTTAAACTTTTGTAGGGCATTTGACTTACTACCACAATTCGGATTAAAGCATGCAATATCAGCAAAGTACACTTGGAATGGATTAAGAACTGGCTAACTAATAGATCTCAAAAGGTAATCAACAATGGGGAGTCATCATTGAACTGGGCTATTTTTAGTGGTATTCCACAGGGATTAGTATCAGGCCCAACACTACTCAATATTTTCATCAGTGAAATTTGTGGATGACACAAAGATTGGGAGAGTAGCAAATAAAGATGAGAACAAGGCAATCGTACAAAGTCATCTGGTTTGCTTGGTAAGTTGACCTCAATCAAACACAATGTGTTTTAATACAGCCAATGTATACATATA
The DNA here is from genome assembly GCF_028017835.1 of Emys orbicularis. Taxonomy (NCBI): domain Eukaryota; kingdom Metazoa; phylum Chordata; order Testudines; family Emydidae; genus Emys; species Emys orbicularis. Next base: position 236,164,295 of record NC_088683.1, on the reverse strand, counting down.
GGAACAAGGAATGCAGGCCATATCTACCGAAAAGGGGACAGTATCCTGGACAGCAATTACTCTGAAAAGTATCTAAGCAGCTTAGATCATGTCTACATGGGGAATCAACAAAGCTGCGAAGTCAATGTGTTTAAGTTAAAGTGTGTTAAACCCCATGTGGATGCTCTCACTAAAGAGTAAAGTTGCCTTAATTTGCTGGAGCTTTTTCTTCCTGGTGGAAAACACCATTATAAATATAAGGTAATTATTGGCATGGGGCTTAACAGATACCCAGAGTAATAACTGCAGCAAAGTTAAAGTTGAGTTGGTTGTTTAAATTGGATGGGGGTGATCTTGCCTGATAAATTCTATACCATTGGGGAACTGGTTTGCTCTTTTAACAGTTTATTTTTACACTTTTTTACAGGGAGATGGTGTCAGGTATCAAGGCCTGCAGTGGAGACAGTCTCCTGGCAACCCAACAAGCACAGCTGGTTTGCATCAGCAATATTGACTGCACCACCTGATTGTTCAGAAAGGGAAGCTGGCTGGGTTTTAGCCCAGCAACAGCAGCAGTAGCTCTCTGGCTGCTGTGTGTGTTCATACCTGCAGCTGTGATTCTCCCTGTGCTTGTTGTTCCTTGCCTTGCACCTAGTCTTGTTCCTGCCTTGTTCCCCAACCTTGCTCCTGCTCAGTCCTTGCTAACTCAACTTGCTCCTGGCTCTGGCTTCCTTCCCCTGACCCTGGTTCTTGACTCCAGTTCTGATCCTTGGTGTGGCTATTAGATCCTGGTTCTGGCTCTGACTCCTGGCATCACTACTGGTTCTTTTTCAAATGATTGCACATGTCCATTCCACTGTGTGTGTGTGTGCCTTGTACACAGCTGTTAGAGATTTTTCCCTCAGCAGTACCTGTCAGGATGACACAAGTGCCTCATGCCACAGAGCACAAGTATAAAGGGCAGAGCCCCACCCTGAACCCCCGCTCAGTTCCTTCCTACCACCCATGACATATGTTGGAATTACTATCCTTGCATTTGCAAGTCCTATACTCTTTAATGTGCATAATACCTGTTCTATTAGTTTTAGGCTAGTTTAGAGCTTTTGTACATAGTTTTAGATACAAGATTAAGTTCAGGTTAATAGTTAGTAACTTGGTTTCACTGGTTCCCATTTGGGTACATGTACCAGACTCATGCTCCATTTTCCTGGCTTCCAGTCCTGTCACTCATGTAACCAGTCTTTTGGCAGTGAGTGACCCACACCACAGCTGCCTTAAGTGTTCAGGGGGAAGAGCATATGAGTGAGAAATGTCCCATTTGTCCTGGGTTCAAACCCTGCACAAAGAAAGACAAGACAGTCAGACTCAAGTGTACCTTATGCCTTATTAGCTGCCTCCCCAGGTGATGGGCTTTGAGGCAGATGAAAGGGACCCTCTTCAGTTCAGTTGGGAGAGTGAGTGCCTGCCTGAAGGGAGTACAAAGGCTTACCTACAGTAAAGGTAAGTGGGTAGCAGAAAATGCTTGGAGGCTATCTGCACTGGGATCAGGGATGAAACCTAGGCACAGAGACCCCAGGGAGGGCTGTGGGAAAGGACTACAGACAAGCTTTTGTAGGAAGTGTTCAGGAATGTGAAGCAAGGATTCTAAGGAGATAGACATTTTCTGCTTACTAGCGGGTCCCTGGACTGGAACCCAAAGTAGAGGGAGGGCCTGTGTTCCTCTACAAGGCTTCTGGGAAGGCAATGAGGAAACCCCTTGAAATGAGAAACAGGAGTTGAGCCTGGAGTTGGACTGAAGACCCAGCGTAAGGTTGCTGTATGTCTGTTTTGTTGTCTTTGATTTTTGTTTGTTAATTCTGGAAAGGGTGGGCTCAGCTGAAAATTTAAGTCATATCAGGGATCTAACAGTGCTAGGAGCTAGAGGACCACCTGGGGAGACTGAGTTGACCAGTGTGGGGAAATTGAGGCAGACATATGGCTAGAAGCAAAGATAGGTAAGATGATCTTGTCACAATGCCAATGTCATACCTATTCATATATGGGTGTAGATAGATAGATAGATAGATATGCAAGTCCAACATATAAAATGTGCTGCATATACAGTATAGCATTCACAAATACTTTTCTTCCATGATGAAAATCTGGATTCCATTTTATGAGAATGGAGATGAGTATGGGAATGTGAAATGTGCAAAGAATATTATCATCCCTGTCTGTCTGATAATAGGAGTTTGTGTTTCTGATTCTACGTCTAGTGAATGGATTAGTAATTTGACTTGAAGTACAAGGTCAAATTGAGGTCAAGGTTGCTGACTCTAGAGCAGGGGTTGACAACCTTTCAGAAGTGTTGTGCCGAGTCTTCATTTTTCACTCTGAGTTAAGGTTTCGCGTGCCAGTAATATATTTTAACATTTTTAGAATGTCTCTTTCTATAAGTCTATAATATATAACTAAACTATTGTTGTATGTAAAGTAAATAAAGTTTTTAAAATGTTTAAGAAGCTTCATTTAAAATTAAATTAAAACGCAGAGCCCCCCAGACTGGTGGCCAGGACCCGGGCAGTGTGAGTGCCACTAAAAATCAGCTCACGTGCCGCAGGTTGCCTATCCCTGCTCTAGAGTCAAGGATTGAGATGGTGAGGTGAGTACTTTGTAGCTGTTTTGTGACAATGTTTTATATACAACAGTGCTGTTATAGGCTGCAAAGTTGCCCCTTCATGTTATGCTGTAGGTGAAAGGAAAAGTACAAATAATATTGCAACAAAGCAGATAAATGAATGAAAATAAAGGAAAGAAAACAAAATGTAAATACAAAGTGAAAACAAGTTTAAAAACTTTAAAAAGAGTTATTGTGATAGGAAACCAGTAGAAAATAGTCTTGCATAAAGGTAATTTAGCTTTAATCGTAAATCAGAAAAAAAAAGTGGGATGGAGGTGAAGGAGAACGGTGTTCATACCATTTTCAAACAGACTTCACCAAGGAGCAGACTAATGGAGCATAAATTTTACACATTCTAACTACAAAATAAAACTTGAAATACAGTACACTTCTACTGGATAGTGACACCCAGGGAAAAATCAAAACCTGATGTAATTCCATCAACTTTAATGGAGTTGCATCAGGTCTGTATATGGCCCCCAGGGGCTAGCACACTGCAGAACCTTGAAATAGTGAGATGAAGGAAACTATTCCTTTCTGTGCAGGGTAGTTATGATATAGCTGATGAGGCTCAGCACTGTGTGCCAGGAGACCTTGCTTTGATTCTTGATACTGTAGCTAACTTGCTTTGTTACTTTGGGCAAGTCACTTGGAACCTTTCTCGTAGTCTATGTGGAGTCTTTCTGTTGACTTCAATGGGGGTTGGGTTAGCTCCTTTTCCTGTCGCTGCTTCCTCTCCCCCATCTGTAAAATAGAAATGATAATGCTTATCAATATTTTTGTAAAGTGCTTTGAGATTTTCAGTAAAAACTGCCATATAAGTGCAAAGTATTATACATCATCTTCTTTCTCCTTTCTCACAGGCTCATGACAGTAGTTTGCCAGCAATAGGGTACTTTATTTGGTCGTTTGCCCTTTTGGGTATTGGCTTCATTTAATAGGAAAGTCTACGGCATAGTAGTTCTCAGTGTGTGGGGAAAGGTGACTTTAAATAAACTTGTAAATGTAAAATTCTGGCATGAATAAAGGTGCCCCTGTGGGAGAGTTTGAATCATTGCATGTGTTAGCTTCTGAGAACCAGGCTGAACCTGCCAGCACACAACATTTACATTAGAACAAAAACTACTCTTAAAAAGTAGCTCTTCTCCCACTCATTTTTCCAAATAAAGATCATGAAATATTGTGTCTCTTGTCTTCATGTTCTGTTTTTCTAAATACCTACCAAAGGAAACAAACACAATGAGATCAGACATTTCAGTTTACTTACACAGAGTGGACCATATGCTGATCTTAGTTAAACCAGTGTAAATATAGAATACTTCATTCATGTCACTGGAGTTACTCTGGAGTATTGAGATCAGAATATAACCAAAGTCAGTTTTGAACGTGAAAATAGTTCTTTGTCATAGAAAGTTGCAGGACTGTGTCTAATTTAAGAATGTTCGGGAGGAGAGCCGGGGGTGGGCTATTCCTCCCTCTCAAAGACTTCTTGATATGCTTTGGATATATACTTCTGTAACCCACACACCTCCTGGGTGTGGTGCTCTGTCACATCTAGTGGCACCAAGACCACTTAGTGAGAGGGAGATCAATGAGTCTGCGCTACAGCCTTAGCTAACACTTATATGGCTTTTAGCTCATGCAGTAGAGGCTCATGCATTTAGCTCCAGAGGTCCCAAGTTCGTTCCAGCCCACCGACGATTGGGGTCTGTTGGCATTACAAGTGACATTTTGGAGGCACCGCTGGAATCCCTCTACCACCTCCAGTTCTGCTGCAAGAAACCATTTAATCTATTTCTTTAATGCTACTGAAGTTCTATTTTCCTGAGCCCTACTGGATTTTAAAGAACTTTGTTTTAGTGAACATTTTATCTGCTACATCATGGATCATCATAAATTAATGTCCTGGTGTAAAGAGATAGGATGCCACTCAGCCGAGCACTTATACTGGGTAAAGTGCCCATAGACACTGAGGATGCTACTATCTATCAGGCATTGGGAACTGTAAAAATCTTTGGGAAGACCACAATTTATGGTTGCCATGGTGACCCTAACACCCAGACTGTGTCTGTACTGGTGAGGGTGGCTGCTGAATTGGACCCACAGTGTGTACCCCGGGAAGTTGGCATTGTGGGTGAAATTGGCCCCGGCCTGTGTTTCTGCCTGGGAGTGCCCCAAAGGAGAGGCAGCAGACTCCATTTTGGGAAAAGGAGTGAGATCGCTGCTGTGGAGCTCTGTCCATACCAGGAGCTGCTGCTAGGAAGCCAGAAGCTTCTGCTGAGAGCCTGCAGGGGCTTTGATTGAGCAGGGAGCTTCAGAGGCTATTGGTGGCTTCCCGGGAACCAGGGCAGAGACTGTTGCTGTGCCTAGAGCTGACTGAGGTGGGCCTACAGTGAAGGAACTGTGAGTAACCCCATTGTTGTTTGGGAAAGTACTTGCAAGGGAAGGGGCACAGCAGAGAGACTGAGTTTGAGTCTGAGGAGAGGCAGAGGGATCTTCCCACCGAACTAGGACCCAGAGCTGCTGACATTTAGTGGGACAAACTCCAATCTCCAGAAGGGTTGTGTAGCTTGTTGCCTTGGCTGGACTGATACGCAGAACCAACAGAGTGCTGTTTCCAGCTGCAGATCTTCAAGCGTGCCCACGCACGCATCTAAGACTCTGAAAACCAAAGTAATGTACACTCCGGGGTGGGGTAAATGGTGACAGTGTAAATGCCAGTTAGATAAGTTTCATTTATTACTGTATACTATATTTGTTAATTGATTTTATTCAACTGCCCCCGGTGGATTTAAATTATTAGTGACATTTAATCTTAGTCTGTTATACCCTGGTTTTTTAAAGTTTTTAAGTAAAGGTGTGTTAACTCTAATTTAAGTGTATTGGATGTATATTATTTGTAATTGGTATTTTTCAGTTACACCCATGCCACCGATTATATTATTATTAATTATTATTATTATTTATTAGAATAGGTTTATTCCTGGAGGTTCCCAAGGTACACCATTGAGTGTGTACAGGGGCCAGACAGATGGAGGCACCGCCAATTTTATATTGCTTTAGGAGTAAAGGGACTGCAGCAGAGGGGTGGATAGAGGATTCCCACCTATCTAATATCACCACTGGGAACTCAGGATCTTCTTTAATGTCAACAACATCAGGTGCCCAGGCACACTGGTGAGTGTTGCCTGCGCCCGAGTAACCCAGGGAGGAAAAGGGGGTTACACTTCAGTAAAACATAATTGAATGGCTCTGACATGTACTATGGAAGGAATAGTCAGCCTCCATCATTTACTTACCCACATCCATATAAAGATACCAAATATCTTTATAAATGCAGATACCTAGACCACTAAATTAAAATCTGAAAAAGCCAGTGCAGCCCTAAAATAACCAGTTTTGTTACCAGTCAAAAGAAAGCAATGGAAATAAGTATAAAGAATCAATTTCTGATGGAAACAAAATCTCTTCCAAATGAGAGGAAAAATCTCAACCCAGTCTGAAAAGCCCAGGAAAATCTTGTGGCTCCCTGGACTGCATTTGAAGACATTGTACAGGTAGAAGCAACATCTGCTGTTTAAATATCCTTGTCCTGTTAAGGAGAAGAGGTTGAAACAAACCAGGAATCACTAACAAAATATGTATCAAGTAAATCTTATGTCACTAACAATATAATTTACTTTGATTCAACCCACTAATGAGGTCAGATTAAGCTACTGTAACTGATTTCAAGAATAGTCATAATAAGGAAATCTATTGGTATTTTCAAGATGTGAACTATTAATTTGCTATCATGTGCCATTAGACAGGTCTACATAGAAACAGGAAGTATATTTAAGATAAAAAGCTCACTTCTCTGATATAATTGTAGTAGCATTAAACATTTCTTTGTTGGTGCCAATCAGAATACATGACTCACCACTACAAATCCCCACTAATAAAACTGATTTCAACAGATTTCATTTCCTTACAGTTAAATATCAGCATGATAAATCCTGTAACATTTGCGTGAAATGATAAATGTTGACAAGAACTAAGCAATTTTTTTCTAACTTTAGTGGCTAATTGATTAAAGTGAACATTTATCCTAAAGATTTTATGTTTATTGAGGCATTTAAATGGTTATTTAAAGTTGCTGTTTATTGTTAGTTAACTTAGTTCTGTAAAAGCGTGGGACTGATAGAAGTGGGAGCACTAAGCATAGTCCAGCGGTTTAGGTGCTAGTTTTCCCATGCTGCTTCATAACCTGCAGCATCCCTTTGGCTTCTCTTAAGCAGAGACCACCAATCCTGTTAAATTATTCTGTATTGTGCAATTGTATGAGCAAAATATTTATTACACCTTTTAATATAAGTTTACTACAGAAACCTTACATTTGGTTTCTCCCTCTCCAAATTATAGCTTTTGTAGAAGGATTTACAGGCCATACAAGAGAGCTAAACCAGCACTCTAATTATGTCTTATATACAGAAACTTGACTATTAAATGGCTAAAATATGCAAATGAATTAGATTATAAACTTTGTGACAGGGATTGTCTTCCATTATATTGGTATAGCACCTGGCATAAACTGCCATCAAATTATAAACATTTTAATGATAATAGTAAGAGTCCTTGACTATTTTTATAGATCTCCATCTGTCTTGTTCTTTTTTCTCACTTGGCTTTTTTGGAAAAAGAAAAATGTACTGGGTCATACTTGATATACAAGCATAGTCAAAAGGGCCTAGAGATGATCCAACTGATATTTGGATTCCTTCATTGATGTAAAATAAAAAATATGTCATATTGTTTCTTGTCTTTTCTTTCAGTGGTATTAAATTATTCACACACACACACACACACACATACAAGTTGTATGGAGCTTGAGGTCTGAAGCCAGCACTATCACAAAAAGGACCCTGTTTCTTATTTTAGAAAAAGCATAAAAGTGGAGTCCCAAGGCTTTAAATCAAATGGAGACAACTTAAAGTTCTTTATACTGTTTTCATTTTCAAACTCAGCCCATACTTACTTGTCTACGTTTTCACAGCTGTTCTTTATTTATAGCCTAAGGGGAAATTTCACTTGTCAGGGATGCTATGACAAATAAGTGTTCCAAGTGTTCATTTTATCCTGAACTGTAGCTTCTTATTAGCCAATAACGTGTCAAGAAATATAGTTTGTCTATTTTAGTTGCATATACATATAGGGTTATGTTCTTTGTGGCTATACATATAGGGTTATGTTCTTTGTGGCAACTCCAACCAATTGAGAAATGAGCTGCTGTGCTTCTGAATAAAGATAAAACCAACAGTGACCATTCATTGATTTCTTCTGGGACCCAATAGCTGGCAACAATCTCTTACTACAGCCATTAAATGATGTTCCTTACATCAGGAACTTCTTGGGAGTGGCTAGATGCCCTGCTCTGTCTGTCTACGGCAGTGGAGAGGAGCCCAGCTGAGGTTCTTGCCCTCCCACCCAGGGCCGGTGCTACCATTAAGGCGAACTAGGTGGTTGCCTAGGGGGCCAAGATTTGGGGGCGCCAGAAAGCGGTGCCCTCAATTTTTTTTTACAGCATTCATCCCCAAGCGCGCAGTCGCCGCTCCACTTCTCCCACCTCCCAGGCTTGTAGCGCCAATCAGCTGTTTGGCGCCGCAAGCCTGGGAGGAGAATTAGAGCGGGGGTGGTGTGCTCGGGGAAGAGGCGGGAGCTGCTGTGGGAGGGGAGCCTCAGGGCAGCGGGGGCGGGGAGCTGCCGCAGGGCTGGGGGGGGCGCAAGGTGGAAGTTTCGCCTAGGGCGCACCGGCCCTGCTCCCACATCATGCCTTCCACAACATGTGGTGTACCTCATCCAGCACACTAAATGCCCCAGTAATAACTATGTGGGTGTAATCTGACAATCACCTGACTCTCAAATGAACTCACACAGGAAAATGATAAAAGACAAAAACACCCTGTCACCTGTGGGTGAACACTTTTCACAAATTGATCACTCTCTATCTGACCTCTCAGTCCTCTTTCTCAAAGGAAACCTGCACAACACTTTCAAAAGATGAACCTTGGGAGCTTAAATTGATTATTATTCTAGACACTGAAAATCCTCCACTGAACAGAGACACTGGATTTATGGTTCATTACAAAAATCTGTAACCCACTAACTCCTCTTTTGTCTTATGACTGCAGGTGTTAACAGGCCACTCTGCATTGAATGGTCCCTTACAATATGTGCTAACTGCTTATGCTAAACAATCTGTTCCACCTTGCATTTTGCTGTGATGCTGGGAGCACCTCTCCAAGACCTGAAGCGCTCTGTGTGGCTCAAAAGCCTGTCTCTCTCACCAACGGAAGCTGGTCCAATAAAAGATATTATCTCACCCACCTTGTCTCTCTAAGGTCAGAAGGGTCCATTATGATCATTTAGTCCAACCTCCTGTATAATGCAGGCCATAGAATTTCCCCAAAATAATTGCTAGAACATAGCTTTTAGAAAAACATCCAATTTTGATTTAAAAATTGCCAGTGATGGACAATCCCTCACACCCCTTGGTAAATTGTTCCAATGGGTTGCTGCCCTCACTGTTAAAAATGTATGCCTTACTTCTTGTCTGCATTTGTTTAGTTTCAATATCCAGCCATTGGATCACATTATACTTTTCTCTGCTACATGAGTTTTAACGTTTCCTATAACTACATGAGTTGAACATGTGCTTTTAACATTATATAGGAGAAATTTCATCACTTTGCACATTTCACTATGAATACTATTGACCAGTGAGTTATTAGTTTTTCAATGACACCTCACAAAGCATATTTTGTACAAAGATTATCACAATAGTGTGTAGAGTGTGAATGCAGGGGTGGATTTGGTCACAGTAAGTACTTATAGACTTAAATCAAGTCACACCTTAACCTTCTCTTTGTTAAGCTAAATAGATTGAACTCCTTCAGTTTATCACTATAAGGCATATTCTTAATCCTTGAATCAGTCTCATGGTTTTTCTCTGAATGCTCTGAAATTTATCAGCTGTGGATATCAGAACTGGATGCAGTATTCTAGCAGTAGTTGCATAAGTACCAACAAAGAGGTATCAAAACCAGTCTGCTCCTACTTGAGATTCCTTTGTTTACACAAAGTCATACATAGTAGGTTTTCCTGTGAGCCATTCATGATTTACTGACTGACCATCTGATTGAAGCCTTCCTATCACAGGTTTTTGAACTGAGCTGAAGGCAGTAAAAACCCAGTGCTGGTGTAGGAAAATTCTATCATGTTAATCTAACAAAGGATTTAAGTATATTGATTTCAATTGGATTACTCACTGCTATGTATACAGTAAACTGCTTAGCTGGGCTGAGGCCTCAGAGACAGTTGAAATGCCTTTTATGTTCATATAAGCTGTTCTGATTCAAAAGCCACTAGGTAGCTCCCAAGTCTTCAGTGACCCTGATGTATTATAACACTTACATGCATTTATGTAAAGAACACCTGTCCAAAATTGTCCTAAACTGACAAGCTGCATTGACTCTAATGGAACGGCACCAATTTATACCAAGGCTGAATTTGATCCATTATATGCATCTGTCTACTGAGCTTGATTCTTCGCTCTGTTACACCAGCTTTGTACTAGTGTAGCCTTATTGAAATCTAAAGCTAAAAGCAAAAAAGCAAAAACACCCAATGGAGTCATATTGCTAAAAAAGTGGATGTAAAGGAGAAGACAATCAGGAACACTGTGTCTATCTTCACTATCAATTTACCTGTCTTTCTAAGATTTTTTAGTTCTCATGCCAGAGCTTACTGTGTCTGGGACTGCTAGATGAGTCTAGTTAGTAGTTAACATTCTGAGAGCTGGATCACAAGTTGTCAGGACAGCAGAGTCACATATCACTATAAAGAAAAGCTTTTTATACTTTTGTTTACTCTTTGAAAAGTTCCTTTTTGGGAAATTAAAACAAGTACATTAGGCTCAGATACACACAGACACACACAAATACTGTCTGTGGATTAAACAAGAAGTTTCTTTTCCTAAGTAGATCCATGAGTGCGGCTTAATTTCATGCAACCTCAGCTACACATCAACAGTCTATGTAAACAACTTTGCCACATCTGTTTTTCAGATATTGTCTTTCTGTGTGTCTCTACTATCTTAGTGAAGTGTGATTCTACAAACCCACTGTTGTAGGCTACTTAGCATCCTAATTCAGCAAGGCACTTAAGGATTAACTTAACTCCAAGCATGTGCATAGCCCTTTTGATCTCAGTGAGACAACTAACATATTTAAAATTAGGCACATGCTCAAGCACCTGGCTGAATAGGGGCCCTACTTGATAACATAGCAGACAAAAACATATGCACACGTTTAAAGAAACAAACAAACAAAAATTCAGACTGCTATCCATTGCTTTTTATGACAATGCAGGGCAGCAGCATTGTGAACATGAGTGACACAAGTTACTGAGCATCTGTCCTGTCAAAAGGGAGTGTGCCACATGGTTACATCCTGCATTGCAGTTACCCCATTTACAACCACAATTTTGAAGTTTAAGGCCTAAAGATTTTTAAATTATCTATATTCTAAATACATGAAAGATTTTGTAACACTGCAAGTTAAAAAATGTAAGAAAATTATTTGCATGTATTATAGGGGGCAGAAAATTGTACATAACTCTTCACCAGAAGACTAGATTGGATAGCATTTAATGTCAGCTCAGACACAAGGTGGCAGTCTTTCCATTTTGCTTGCTGTTTCTGTTGCTGTACTAGCCCGAGAAAGCAGGTGCCTGGGATGAGAGCTAAAACACAAGTTGGTCTCTGCAAATGGATAAAATTACTGAAATTAATGTATGGATTTTTATTAAATTCTACCAGTATGTTTACAAGGAATAGGTTAGTATCCCTGTACACTACAAAACGAAATTCATTTTTAAAATATGCTGCATAATCCAGTAGCCTATTGGTGGAGTTATCAAGCACTAGTTTATTACTCTGTTGTTTTAAAGAATGGCTTGTCAACTACAAACATTGAGGAGCAGATTATGGTTTTATGCTCCTCTATCTCTTGTGGGGGAGGAGACAAGCCCTTACTTTTGTGACAGCTCTCATTGTGGCCACACTAGGAATCTCCAGAGTTAAAAGCATTGGTCTCTACAGCTTGAGCAAAAGAGCTAACTTTTCAAACTGAGAGCTGTAACTCTCACTCGATCAGATTTAAAGGAGTCATATAACATACACTGACCAGCGGGTTATATGTACACACAATTCTTGTCCTCTGATCCTTCCATCAGCTCCCATTCTGCTTCCAGTGCCTATTCCAAGGTTTGATCATGATCTTCAAAGTCATCATTGGGTCAGGAGCCAGCCACAAGAGGATCAGGTGTTTACCTGGCAACAGAGTCAGATTGAGAGCCACTGTAGGGATTGGATGATTGTGGTAATGTGCATCTCAGTCTGCTCCAGTGAAGAATACAGCTGCATTTCTTGGGGACAGCATAGCTCTCAAAGTCCAGGCCAAAGTATGTAATAGCAGAAGAAAATGCAGTCATTTTATGGTGTTAAACTGTGGAACAAACATGCAGAGGAGGTCAGCTGCATCCAGAATATGAGTAACTTTAGAGAATGGCACAAGATCCTCCTTTATGAAAGACATTTCCCACCATAACCAGAACAATTTGAAGGAAAGCAGAGAGTGTTCAAGAGGCAGACTGCTTCCTATACAACTTTTATAAGCGAGAAAAGAGACAAGCAGGAAACTTGTGACGCATCACCATTCAAATCAAATTTACTTGGAAAGCACTTGGTTTTTACAATACACAGTATATGACTCCCTTTAAAAATTATCGTAATATATATTACTTAGTACCTACTAATCACCAAAGTCTGTTTGCCTCTGTGAAATTTAGGCTTTATTTTATTTTGTTTGGATTTATTTGATGTTATCCTATGCCTTAATTAGTGCCTCCTAAAGTCTTTGCTAAGAAAAGTGTTGTATTACCTGAAGCTTGAGTGTGGGGGTTTTTCGCGATAATTTACCTGAATGTTTCTCACCAGTAAAGTCAATAGACTGATCTAATTTTCAGTGGAATCAGTCATAATTTCCATGAAAGACAATACTAAGGCTACAAGTCAATGCTGTATGATAATCTGGGGTACAAAGCCAGATTTAGTCTCACCCTCATGGGATCTTTTTTCTTTTCATATCAAAAGAAGATATCAGTCAACATTCTTAATTATACTGGTGACATTTCTACAATGCAAGCTGTCTACAAAAGCTACAGCATTCAAATTACTTGTTCAGTATAGGCTTAAAAAGTTCAGTCATAATTACCATCTTTCAAAGCTTGACTTTCAAACATTTACATGTGTCATCCTTAAATCTCACTGTGACCCAAGCTAACAGGATAATTGCAAAGGCCATTGTTTACTTTGCTCACATCTTTAAAGTTATTATTATAATAGGCCTAAATGCACATATGTGCAAAGCTAATCTACAGAAGATAATACTCCATTGAAAATTCTTCATAATAGGGAAGGCAATGTTCCCCTAAAAATGATAATTTGGGTAAATTGTAAAAAAGTTGCGCTAAATATTACTATATTAGGGCATGCAATTCCCAGTGGATTTCTGCCATTTGTATTGTTTCATGACATCGGTTCATTATACAGCTCATAATTATCAAGCCTGGATGTAACACATCTGTCCTGTAGCCTTTAAGGAAGGTTACTGGCCAAGCATGGCCACTATCTGGTTTGGCCTTAAATAAGTGCAATATAGAGGATGTTGTCTGGGGGGACTGATGGAGGGTGTATTCCAGGAACCAGGTTATTGGTTTGGGACTATATAAAGAAAGCTTCTTGCTGAGCCTAGAGACATCAAGGATGAGGCAAGATGTGGAATTGGCTTCTCTATTAAGAGAGCTGGAAAACCAGTCTAGGAGAAGCTGGGGAAAAGGTCTGCAAAGAGGTAAGAACCAGTGCTGGGTTTACAATGGCGCCAGTGGTGCCATGAAGCCAGGTGCATTCTCAGAAGGGGCCCCGGCCTGCTCTGCTTGCACTGTGCCCTGAGACCCTGCCAGCCACTGGCTCCCCCCAATCCTACCCATCACTTCCTCCTCTCAGCCTGCCTGCCGGGCGGCCAAGGGCTCCTCTCCATCCCTTGGCCCCACCTGGCGGCTTCTCTCTGCCTCCTGGCCAGACCCCACCTGTGGGGCCCACCTGTCTCCCCAGGGCTGAGCCACTTGGGTCTCAGCCAGTTGGAGGGTGGAAACAGTGTGGAGGGTTTGGCTGGGCCCCTCCGGACAAGTGGGTCCTGAGGGACCAGCCCTGGCTGCACTGCCGGCTCAGCCCAGCAGACACAGTCACCTCACAGAGAGCCAGTGAGTGCGGCCGGGAGGCAGGGCGTGGGGGAGTGGGTCTCTGGAGGACCTGGGGAGGGGATGCTGGCTGTGAGAGGGCAGGGAAAATCTCTGTGTTGGGGCACTAGGGAGTGGGGGTTCTATGTTGGGGTGCTGGGCAGTTGTGGTGGGGCTCTGAGCAGGGGGCTGTGGGCAGGGGTGGTGGTGTGCAGGGTGCTGTGAATTTGTGGCAGGATCTGGGGGAGGCACTGGGCATAGCAGGTCCAAGGGGGCTCTGGCCATTGGGAATCCGAGGGGTGTTCTGGTGTTGGGCGGGGGGCGGGGGAGGGGACGGTGGCACGGAATGGGCCCACCCCTGAGGGGAAGGGGCACGCTGGCAGCACAGGGCCGGGCAGGCCACCGTGTGTCTGGCAACTGCCGGTTTGTAAATAGTGCCCTCTCACTGGGCGGAGCGGGGCTGCCTCTGCCATGCCCCGGCCAGCCCCTCGCTCTGGGGACTGACCCCCCACACCATGCTCCATTGCCCCCCGGGGGCTGTGGCAGGGTGCTGGTGGAGAAGCCCTTAATCAGTTCCTGCCACTCCAGCTCCAATCAAGGGGAATGGATTGGAGCTGAGTGAATAGCCCTATGCCTGCCTGGTAACAGGCACCTGCCAGCCTCACTAGCCCGGAGCTATAAAGCCTGGGGGGAAGCCAGAGAAGGGGGAAAGGGAAAGAGAAAGGTCAGGCACAGAAGGAGGTGGGGGCCTCCTAGTCTGTTTCTGGCCAGGCCTGTTGTAGGCAAAGTAGCTGTGAAGCCTGTATATAATTGGGAACTAGTGGTGGGAAACCTTCTGAGAATAAAGGGCACGGGTTTTGCACCAGACTGAAGTGTCCCTGACTCATTGAAGAGGGATGCTCAGGGGCCGAATGCCCAAGGGCACAGCATGAACCCCATTACAGGGCCCCACAAATATGATTGGTGCTAGGCCCACAATAGGTTAATCCGGCCCTGGTAAGAACCCCAGCATAGGGTCCATTGTTCAAGGCGTAGCCTAGAAGCCTAGAAGGACTAGGAGGAGGCCTAGAGACAAGCAGGATATGGAAGGATCCCATGGAGAAATGCAGGGAGAGGCTATGGGGAAAGGAAACATTGAAGGCTTGGGATGGGAATCAGTTGCTAGCTTCCTCTCAGGAAATCCCATTGCTGGAACTTCCAAAGAGTGGGGAAGGAAGCCCTGCTCCAGTTCCTACATCAACAGAGTGAAAACTAGGGTGGGTCCTGTAAAAGGATTATCAAACTGGTTAGTCTCAGAAGGGTGAAAGAAGGAAGGAATTGTTTAGTGTGGGGAGGACAAGTTACTATTGCTACTGACTACCCTTGTGACAAAGGGGATGAAAGCTGCAGCATCAGAGAGGTGGAAGCACACTACGGTAGTAAATGCAGCATTTCAGTGGCAACTAGATGAAATTATTTTTAATTAAGCGGGAATCACAAATTACTAACCAAACAAATATGAATGTATGTCTCTGGTTCACTTGTTTACTCTTGAATGTGCTGCCACTGAACCATACTTTAGTACAGCACGAGCTCAGTCCTGCTGTTTTTCCTCAGGGAAAATTCTCATACAAGCTCTAAGAGTTTTGTCTAGCTTGTGTTAAGCAAATGCCATCTTTTTCTGTAAAATTGCACAATAGGCTAGTATCTAATTATTATTATTAGCCTCTATATAAATCCATGGTATGCCCACATCTTAGATACTGGGTGCAGATGTGGTTGCATCTCTCTCTCTCCCTCTCTCTTTATATATATATATATATGAAATGGAAAATGTTCAGAAAAGAGCAACAAAAATGATTAGGGGTATGGAACGGCTGCCATATGAGGAGAGATTATTAAGACTGGGACTTTTCAGCTTGGAAAAGAGACGACTAAGGGGGGATATAATTGATGTCTATAAAATCATGACTAGTGTGGAGAAAATAAATAAGGACGTGTTATTTACTCCTTCTCATAACACAAGAACTAGAGATCACCAAATGAAATTAATAGACAGCAGGTTTAAATCAAACAAAAGGAAGCATTTCCCCACACAACTCACAGTCAACCTGTGGAACTCATTGCCAGAGGATGTTGTGAAGGCCAAGACTATAACAGGGTTCAAAAAAGAACTATAAAAGTGCATGGAGGATAAGGTCATCAATGGCTATTAGCCAGGATGGGCAGGGATGGTGTCCCTAGCCTCTGTTTGCCAGAAGTTGGAAATGGGCGATGGGATGGATCACCTGATAATTCCCTGTTCTGTTCATTCCCTCTGGGGCAGCTGGCATTGGCCACAGTCGGAAGAGAGGATACTGGGCTGATGGACCGGTCTGACCCAGTATGGCCGGTCTTATGTTCTTTTTTTTTTTTTAAAGGACTTTCTAAGTGAATCAGCAAGACTAGTCATGAAATAAGATTCTGAATAGGAACAAGTATAGCAGTATTTGGTACCTTCAATAGGGCATAAGGGTACTCAGCTTTGCAGCACTGAGAGCCACAAGGGCAGCTTCCTAGGAAACACAGGGATGCACAAAGAGACTGATTTAGGCAGAGACTTTCACAGGTGCTTAACTTTAAGAGCAAGTCTAATCAAAGTCCATGGTACTACTCACGTGGTTGAAATGAAGCACCTGCATACATCTTTGGATAATTGGGGGTCATCGTTCTTATATAGACTTACATATTTTCTTCATCAGAAATGAATTCACACACAATCATATGTCCTGGTTTATGTTCTCCACAGAATAATAGAAATTACTTGGTGTTTGTATACACCAGCAATAAAATCTAAGTTGATCAGTTTTGTCCTTTGCAGTCACAGGTAGCAAGGGGGTTATTCAATGCCTCTGTGGGCCCCAGTTCATCTCTGGGTTCACTTGTTTGAACATAGATTTGCCAATTCTGCAATCTTTTTGTTATATTATTATATTAAATTCATATCAGTTCATTATCAGTATAACATCTTGTTATTCATAGTGCCCATTCGATTAAGCTGAAGTCAGAAGTTGTAAAGAAGAAAGTTTTGAGAACATTTAAGTGTGAATTTTTTTAACCTGATTGAATAATGGCAAGTGGCATTCAATCTTCAGTAGCAAAGATTACCTCCAACCCTTAGTGACTTCTCAATTATTAGAATTCCTTCATTCAATCAATATGATATATTGCTCTTCCCTTTCAGAAGCAGACACTTTTACACTTTATCCAAAATCCTAGGCTTTAGATTCCACTCTCTGCAAATGAGATCTCATAGCAAGGGTGAAGCAAATCTTGTATTGAACAAATAATAATATTACTCTTTCACCTTCCAAGATTAAGTTTCTGTGTTACAAAATGCTCTCTCGATTGCCTGGCTATTCATGGCAGGATTTGATAAAATTTTATTATCTTGAGAAACTCTTTAAACTTTTAAAAACAACAAGGAGTCTGGTGGCACCTAGTCTTTAAGGTGCCACCAGACTCCTTGTTGTTTTTGTAGATACAGACTAACACGGCTACCCCCTGATACTTTAAACTTTTAAAAACTGTGGAACTTCACACAAAAATGCCCTGATAGATACACCATCAGAGTTCATCTTTTCAAACAATCTATAATTTTACAATCATCTCTTCAGAGAATCTAGCTGCACAATCAAAGTAGAATTCAGTGTCAGGAGGTTTTTCAGCATAAATGTTCTCTTATTTTCATCACACTACTTGTTTTTACCATC
This sequence comes from Emys orbicularis, assembly GCF_028017835.1. Taxonomy (NCBI): domain Eukaryota; kingdom Metazoa; phylum Chordata; order Testudines; family Emydidae; genus Emys; species Emys orbicularis. The sequence continues at coordinate 236,146,592 of NC_088683.1, read as the reverse complement.
CTAGATAATTGCTCTCTATTCTTGGGACCTGATTCTTCTTTCACTTAAGCAATAGTGTAACTCTATTGAAGTCAATATAATCACACAGGTATGAAATGAATGAAAGATGTACCAAGTATCTGGTGCTCCTACACTTCAAATGCCGACAGGGATATATTTGTCTACTTAGTCATTGCTTAGCCAAGTTATTCACATTTGCCTCTCCTTTTTGCGGGGGGGGGGGGGGCATAAGTCAATTTCTCCACCCTCTGATCACTTTCATTGCTCATCAAAGAACTCCTTCCAAATTTTGTAATATATTTCAGGGACTGAGGTACTCAGAATATTCCATGTGCTATCCCATCAGATAAATACAAATAGGGATTACAACCTCCCTGCTCCATGATATACCATCATGTATTCTACCAACAGAGGGGAAAATTACATCCTTCAGTGTATCCTTCCTTGTGGAGTCGTTGCCATTTATTATCCATGATTTAGAGGGATTGAGTCCTACATGGCAGAACTGGAACATTGAAAGGTAAGGAAGGAAATAAGGCATCAGTACTATTGAAAAGACTACACGATAAAAAGGAGTTGTCCACCATATGAAGAGAGAGAGAGAGTGTGTTTCTTCTATATTGATATTTTAGGGTTGAAATTCTGGTCCCATTGACTTCAGTGGCAAAACTTCCATTTGATTTCTATGAGGCTGGTATTTAAATCTAGTGTTTCCAAAGTAATAATTATAAGCTTTGACAGCGTATTGGCACTTCAATTTCATAGGTGTCACACCTATGATACGCAGGTGATCCCAATTACACCTAACATATTCAGCACTGATTGCATGTCTATGTCAGACCTTTCCTTAGTCTCAGCAGAATTTTCAAGTTACACTATTAAATTATATTGTCATTGTCTGAAACTAGCAACTGGTAAATCATACAGCAGAAGTAATAGTGAATTTCATCTTAGAAAAATACTACATTTTATATGTGGCAATTGTCTCTTTGGGACATAATGAATAATTTAAACTGGTATATTTATTTGGTTGGGCTTCTCGTCTGTGAAGGAATCTCTTTTGTGTCTCATTTGTGTCTCCTGATTTCTGGAAACATACAACGTCATTTTCTACTATCTTTCTTTTTATCAGAGAGGGCGTTCTCGTTCATTTGAAGACTTAGAAGCATTTAAAAGGATTTCAATCTTTGTATTTTGTAAAGGGTGAATACCTTTCTCTCAATTTTGTATATGATCAGGCAGCTCAATGAAAGCACAGTCTGGCTCTGACACAGGTATATCAAGTGTCTTTGCAGAGGGGTTCAGCATAACATCTATGTTAGACAACAAAAGAACACTTTTGTAGAAGACGCTATATCAAACACTACTACAAGGCAGATTTTCAAACATGCTTAGCACCCACACTTGGGATTAGATATTCAAAAGACTTCAGCATCTAGTGACTCCCAGCAATGCTTCCAATGGGAGTTGTGGGGTGCTGAGCACTGCTGAAGACCTTGTGCTACAAGGTCTGAAATATTGACATGTTTGCAGAAAAGATTGGCATCCCTCATAAATAGTCTTGGCAGAATTTGAATTTTTAAAAATAATTTTGACAGATGATGTCAATGTTGATTTTTACACATTTTTGACTTTTTTATCCATTTAAATCATTGCACAAAATTATTGGGTTTTTCTATGTTTATAGATTTAAACTTTCATAGTTGCAGGAAATTATGGAGGGTCATACAACGGAGGGAGTCAGATAGCCGTAGATGTTGAGATTCAAAAAGTTAAAGCTTTATAACTGATAAAACACATTGTCAGTTTCACATGCCACAATGTACAAAGTAAATATCCTTAAATCAACTCTAATAAGTTCTCAAGCAGCATTTTTCTTATTTTGCCTACATGTAAACTTTAATTTATTATAGATGGAAATATATTTTTCCTCAGTTTGTGAGTGTACCAACATATACCAATAAAAATTGAATCCTTTCAAATCTAATAATAAAACGATATTAAAAATAAATTAAAAATGCTAGTTGGCATATATACATCCCTGAACATGCAAAGGTGTCTGTCATGTTGTCTGGAGTAGTTCACAACTGTGAGTGCCAACCTCAGGGCATACTGTCCAGAAACAAGGCGGAGACCTGAAACTGGTGGTATGTTCCATAATTAGATTTCACCAGCCCAGAAACAAATGTGAACTGAAGCACTATAATGTTCTTACTATGGAGTCCCGGGCAGTCCTCTTGGGCATTCCAGTCTACCTTGCCACCCAGCAAGCTGGCCTTAATGATAGTTGGTTGCTGTATACCAGTGGTTATCAAAGCTGGTCCGCCGTTTGTTCAGGGAAAGCCCCTGGCAGGCCGGGCCGGGTTGTTTACCTGCTGCGTCTGCAGGTTTGGCCGATCACGGCTCCCAGTGGCCGCGGTTCGCTGTTCCAGGCCAATGGGAGCTGCTGGAAGCGGTGGTGGCCAGTACATCCCTCGGCCTGCAGCCCCCATTGGCCCGGAGTGGCAAACCGTGGCCAGTGGGAGCCGCAATTGGCCGAACCTGCGGACGCGGCAGGTAAACAAACCGGCCCGACCCGTCAGGGGCTTTCCCTGCACAAGCGGCGGACCAGCTTTGATAACCACTGCTGTAATTAACTAAAGATTTGTTAACTAGGGAAAAATTTAGAGCATTGTTACAAGGTTTAAAGCAGGCAGACATATATACACAATTGATTTACAGTCTATGGTTTTAAAAGGTGACAGAGTTGTGGTAATCTGTCAGCTCTGAATGTCTTTTAGGGCTAACCCAGGCTGACCCTGGGGATCTCTGCTTCTGTTTCCCTAGCTCCAGCCCTGTGAGAGTCCAAACAGCAAAAGATAGATGGACAATTTTCTTGTCTGCTGTTTTTATTTCCTTCTTCAAGAATTCAAGTATGGGATGAGCCCTTTTGCATTGTAGCCTCTTCATGGGTCTTAAGGGACAAGTAACAAAGTCTTTGTATTGTAATGTTCCACAATGGCCCATTTAGTTTTGATAGGTCTTCTTGATGGTTAGGAGATGATCACTCTTGACTGGCTTCACAGTTTCAGAACAAACATTTTTTACGGTCAAAACAAAAACTGAAATATTACCTTGTAGCATGTGAAAAAGATATTATAAGCGAAATCAATACATGCAGCAACTTACAAGCATTCCATAAAGTCTGAACACTAACTGCACTGTTATAAGTTCAATACCCAACTTAACCGTCGTAACACACAGGTGAAATGGACTGGTTTCCAAGCAATGAATTTGTCAGTGCTCAGCGGAGGCCTAAAGCCTTGGCAAGAGCTGGAACCTGGTCTGCCAGCATCACAGTATCCACTTTATATTGCTGCCATTCCTCTATAAGACTGGCCCTGAGACTCCGTCATGATGATATTGTGTTCATTCAGAATACAAAGTAGACAGAGCTCATCAAAAGTAGTATCTAATGCTCCAGAAACCTTGTCACAAGGTAGAGGTATTGCAGTTTATACCTGGGATAACCTGTGAAGTGGCTGTTCATTGTAGAGTGTAAAAAGAAGAGCAAGTTGGGTCCAAGAGGAAATAATAAGAAGAGTGCATCCTTGCCTTAGTCTCTGCCTACAGCAGGGAAAGCCTATGGGAATTATTGCCCAGTGTCCTTCAGTTGACTTGCTTTTGTTTTGTGATTGTTTTGGGGCTAATAAACCAAGTCCTGAGGAAAGGGCTTTATAAAGACTAATGTTTGGAAATGTATTCCCCTTCCTCGCCTGGTGAAATGACACACCCACTTACTCTGTTTACTGCAAATGCACGATTCCCCTCTCTCAATCTTCAGCGTGAAGTATATACAACGGCATGCTCAACCTCTGAAAAATTATTCCAGTCCAAAATGATGATTATTTGTATCAGAGTAAAAGCTTCATTACAGTTTCAGAACAGTTTTCGTTATCACACTTAAAAAGGAAACAAGTACTTCCAGTTTGGATTATTTCTTTTTTATGTTTAACTAAGAAAAATAACAAAGAAGGGGAGAACGAATATAAAGCTCTCTGAATATGAATATGAGTTCAGGGGAGAGCACAGTGTTGCTCACTCTATTACAGTGATCACATAGCAGATGGGCTGGGCACCTCTTTACTTTTAAAGGGAGACTGTACAGAAAACAGAATCATAGCACCTCCCCCACACTGTTGTAGCTACATACACTCTAAGATCCCTTCCATATAATGAAATCTCTTAAGACATTTTAGACATGTTTTTCCCGAGTAGTGAATATTAATTTAATTAACGGCGTTAAATATAGCCATTAATGCAACCTGACTAAGGCTAAGATAAACAAGAAACTTCCCTATCTCTGAATGGAAGGACATTGCAAGCCAAAATATATTCAAGTGCATCTTATGAATGCTTTTTTCTTTTCATGATGTCCTTAAGATTGTTGATTAATTTTGGGCTCCTTGGTCTTACATTATCTAGGACTTTTAGACTAACTATGATAACATGGATTTTTAGACCTCTTACAGTGCCAGCATGGGCAGTCCATAATGGAGGCTGGGGGAGGCTAAGGCTCCCCAAACCTTGTGCCACCAGGGGAGACAGTGGTGGATTTGGGGCCTTCGGAAAATTCTCCCCCCACCATGGCACCACCATGGCACAGGGGACAGAGTAGGGGCACAGAGCTTTTCTGGTCTCAGAGCTGCAGCAGTGGGCGGTGGGGTGGAAAGAGCAAGCAGGGGGTGGGGCTTTGGGGAAAAGAGGCAGAGTGGGGGCAAAACAGGGGTGGAGACTCAGGGGAAGGGGCGAAGCCATAGGCAGGGCCGCAGGTGAAAGAGATGGAACGGGGGAGGGGCTCCAGGCTTGGAACTCCAGCCAGGGCAAAGCTCTCAGCCCCTCCCCCACCAGTCGGGGGCCATGGAGGGGGCTGAGAGCAGTGAGTGGGGGTATGGCCTTGGCCAGAAGAGGTGGGTCCTTGGCTGGAATAGGCGGGACAGGGGGAAGCTTCACCCACCACCCATGAGTGCCACTAGAATCATTGACTTTCAGTAGCATGTATTTTGTACATCTATCTTGCAAGAGAAGCAGATAGCTGCCATTTAATTTTTCAGTAAATTAACCAGAGTCTCTTTATTACTTCACTGTTTAGCAAGTTAAGTAATTAATTTTTGCTGTAATCATCTAGAATCATGTTACTTTTCAGCTGGAACATTAGTAACTTTCAGTAACACTGTTCTGGCACAAATGATGCTGAACCCCACATTAAAATGCACAATGGCAGGCCACATACCACAATATGATGTCATATTGTTGACACAGTTGTCAACACACCTACCAGTACTGGTGGTTTCAGGCTAAGACAAAGCAGTCTCAGCAACCACACTAGCAACAAAATTGGTAAAAAGGCCCCACACATCAAGTTTTCAAGGTCATGGTGGTTTGTACATTTCACAAATCTAGGTCTATATCTGTAGTAGGATATTTAGTATGTAGCAAATAGCAGTAGCCACACGAAACTCTACTAGTGTAGCTGATAACCACAATACTATTTGTTATGCTGCTTCTTCATGTTGTTTGTCTTCCAATTTCCCCCATTGCATATCCATTATAGGTTTATTCAGATCTGACACAAGACAAACAGAATATTATTCATTGGTTGAATCTTCTAACTGACTTGGTTTAACTCTTTGTTTTAATGCAGACAAGCACGATCATGGAGACATGCCTCTAAGAATTACAATTATTCTACACATTGCACACTGTTGACACTAATGTCTGATTATGACTTTAGTTTTCTGACAGATATATAATGTACAATAGCTTTGGGGCTTGACAATACTCCTCTTCACCCCTTGTGGCTGCAGATATTTTGGGTTTGTAGAGCCAGTTCTGAAAACCACCATTCCTGAAAATATTGACTATGGAAATTCAGAAGTCTGGAGAAAACACAGCTCCTTCAGTAACACATAATGGGTGTTTCTGTGACCTTATCCTCCAAGTGCTGACTTCTGAGACTGTATTTCAAGGAATGGCCATTAAATATTACAGCTGAGAATATGGATTTCATATTATTAGTGGACGAGTGTCACTCTGTCTGAAGTGGTTCAGAACCATGAGTGCCAACCTCTGGCCAGACTGTCAAAAAGCAGGGCAGACACACCAATAAGATTTCACAAACCCAGCAACAAATGTGAACTCCTGAAGCACTGTAACAGTCTTACCATGGAGTCACAGACTGTCAGTGATAGTTGGTTGCTGTACACCAAAGATCACAAAAATATTCAGGTTGCTTCCAGTCCCAAGAGACCAGTCACTTACCAGGTCAGTTTGTACCTCAGATCTCACACCAAAGACAACTTATAGGTAATCCTATAGGAAACTAACTAAGAATTTATTAACTAGGACAAAGACATGAGAATTATTTACAGGTTGAAGCAGGCAACAAATATACACAAATGAGTTACAGTCTAGGATTCTACTTCAGAGTTGAAGAAATCTGTCAGCACTAAATATCTTTTATGGCTAATCCAGGTTGACCCTGGAGATCTCTGCTTTTGTCTCTGAGCTCCAGCCCTGTGAGAGTCCAAACAGCAAAGAGATGAAGAATTTTCATGTCAGTTATCTTTATTGCCTCCTTCCAGAATTCAAGCTGATGGAACGTGTGTGAGAGGGCCATTAACCCAGTCTTTGTATCATGAAGTTTCCTAACGGCCCACTTAATTAGTCCTTCTTGATGGGTTGGTGAACCACTCCTCCTGCCTGGGTTCACAAGTTCAGAGCTGGCATTTTTACAGTTATAAAGCAAAACTTACATATTACCTTTCAGCATGGGATACAGATATTACAAGTAAGATTAATGCACACAGCAGCTTACAAGCATTTTATAGAGTCTAAACACTAAACACATCTTTACAAGCCTAACACCTATCTTGAACGGTACTAACACACAGGTGAGCTGGTCTGGTTTCCAGCTATAAATTTGTCTGTGCTCAGCTGATGCCTACAGCCTTGGCAAGAGCTGGCACCTGTACTACCAGCATCACAGTGAGGATTTTAGGTCACTGGGATTTTCAAAGAAACCTAAGGAAGTTAGGCACCCAAATCCCATTGGAATTCATGTTACTATGGATTTTTACCACTACCCAAATATTTGAATTAGATATGTGAAAAAGAGAATTGAAGTAACATATTTTGTATATCAAGATAAAGAAAATTGTGTCAAAGCAGAGTAATACATTTTGAGGACACAGAGTTCTGTTTAATTTAGAAAAAGCAAGTTTAAATACCTGTAGAGGCCATCGATGTTAAGGCATGAGCAATAAAATATAGGCAACATAATCTCATTTTGACTTTTTTGCATTTGATTACTAACATCTTTGAACAAGGAAGCTTTTATACATTTATCAGCTCTGACTGTGAAGTATAAAAGACTCTTAACCAAGAAAGCAAAGGAAAATAGAAACCCCCCAAACTATATTATTAACATGCAATCCATTCTCTTTGAAGGTTGAAATCCTGAGAGCTGTGTGAGAGGTTTACTTTAACAAGGCCAAGCTACTTTTTCATCAGTGGCTTCCACAATGACAGAGAATTTACCATGGATAAAAATAGTTAAATTATCACTGTTACACCTTAATATATTGAAAATGGATTATGTGCTTTTATTACCAGCAAGACTTAATAGGCCCAATCCTTGGCTCTAAGCAATGAGGACTTGGTATAACCTAGAGGTTTAAAGGCATGGTTGATCCTTAGGCTGCTTTGTTCTGGGTGGGCTGGTGACAAGAAGACACTGGTAACACCCATTATGCTGACAGGAAGAAGCAGAAATACTTTATTAATCACTACATATCTACATTGGAGGATTTCCATAGTGAGGTAATATGCCTGTGTCTAATATGTTCAAAGGAACCTCAACCCAGTCTCTGTTTTTGTGCAGTTAAATCACTTGCATGCATGCATATATATATGTCTCCTGTTATAGCTTGGGCATGCAAATGGCAGAATGTGTGCAAAACATTTGCACATTATTGGGGGTTTGCATGTATACGTATGCAATAGGGTGCAAAAACTGTACACATACAACCAAAAGCTATATTAGAAAATGTGGTCCCGATTTTGTTTGTCTTAATCAGACATATATAATTGCTGGCCAGTCAGATGCACCGCATTAAGCTAAATCAAGAGCAGCACGAGAAAAATGGGAGATTTCTGACGGGGCTGCATTAGCTAATAATAAGCAACTCTTATGGCCTGATGTTTGCTGTATAATGGAGAATACAAGTTACTTGTAGTTTAGGACTTACTAACTCCCTTGCCAGAACTTCTTACTTAACTGGGTTTAAGAAAGGATTCAGCAAAGTCAGCCTGCCTTTGTTTCATGTTACAGAACTCAACTTTTGCACCATTCCTTTATCGGCAGTATACTGCCACACATACCATAAGCTGTTTTCAATTTATGATCTCCCACTGTCCAGTTAGTACCCTATAAAGCTGTATAACTGAAGTGGCTATATTCTCCAACCACTGCACTATGTAGTTTAACACCATGCTGCCCTTTAATATATATGTTATAATGCTTGTATATGAAACAGTTGCTTAGATGATTTGAATGCAGAATTATTAGCACCAGTTGTGCAAAACTAGATTAGAAAGATAACTACTGAATTATAATGTAATTTCAGCTGCACAAAAGGACCAGAGCCTGAATGTTAGCTAATTTGGAGCTAGAATTAATTCTGATCAACGGTCACAGATCTACAGCCAAACAGCTCTGGCACGTATAGTAAAATAAACCTGTTATCAACTGACTGGTGATCTTGCAGGTAGTTAACTAGTAACTGCTCTGAGCTGGATTTTATGAATGAACCCTTTCATGGGAATGACATAAATCATTATCTTACCCATTGTTCCATTTTACAGAGCAAGGGAAAATGATACAGTACAAGAGAGAAAAGATGCTCAGCAGAAGAAAAGTGGAGTGTGAAAATCTGAAGTGGGAAGGATAACAGAGTTTGAGAGAAAGAGAGCTCAAGTGAAGGAAAGTGATTGACGGAGGTGGGTAAGATGACATAAGGCAGGGAACTGTGTGAAGAAGAGATTCAGAGGACGGGGATGAGGAAGAGAATAGAGATCACAGGATAACAACTGGGAAACTCAGCATGCATGCAGAAAAATTAACCCTGATTATGAATACAAATAATTAGTGTAAGAAATCATCGGTGAGTTTCCAGCTAGTAAACCTCCTTTTGCAATAGGTGCATCTTAATGGCTCAGTGTTGTAAGCGAGACACGAGAAGTAATTCATCCACTCTACTCCATGCTGATATGGCCTCAACTGGAGTATTTTGTCCAGTTCTGGGTGCCACATTTCAGGAAAGATGTGGGCAAATTAGAGACAGTCCAGAGCAGAGCAACAAAAATGATTAAAGGTCCAGAAACCATGACCTACAAGGAAAGACTGAAACAAATGGGTTTGTTTAGTCTGGAGAAGAGAAGTTTGAGAGGGGACATGATAACAGTTTTCAAGTACATAAAAGGTTGTTACAAGGAGGAGGCAGAAAAATTGTTCTTAACCTCTGAGGACAGGACAAGAAGCAATGGTCTTAAATTGCAGCAAGAGTGGTTTAGGTTGGACATTAGGAAAAACTGTCAGAGTGGTTAAGCCCTGGAATAAATTGCCTAGGGAGGTTGTGGAATCTCCATCATTGGAGATTTTTAAGAGCAGGTTAGACAAGCACCTGTCAGGGATGATCTAGATCAGGGGTTCCCAAACCTGGTACGTGGCTTGTTCAGGATAAGCCCCTGGCGGGCCACGAGGCGCTTTGTTTACCTGAGAGTCCGCAGGTATGGCCGCTCGCAGCTCCTAGTGGCCGCGGTTTGCCGTTCCTGGCTAATGGGAGCTGCAGGAAGTGATGGCCCAGCCCGCACTGCTTCCCACAGCTCCCATTGGCCGGGAATGTTGAACTGTGGACACTGGAAGCTGTGAGCGGCCATACCTGCGGACGCTCAGGTAAACAAAGCGTCTCACGGCCCGCCAGGGGCTTACCCTGAACAAGCCGCGAACCAAGTTTGGGAACCCCTGATCTAGATAATACTTAATCCTGACATGAGTTCAGGGGACTCGACTACATGATCTCTTGAGGTCCCTTCCAGTCCTACGATTCTATGATTCATAATGTTGGTACATTCATGGTAATTAAATAGCAAAAAGTAAAACTATTGTAATTACATTGCAGTTAGTGTATCTGTATTACAAGTGTATTTAAAAAAGTGGATTTGTGTAGTAGTTTCATTCTCTGACACAATACATGGAAAATATTTGCCCGTTAGTGTAATTCATTTGACTTTGTTCCTTCTTTGAAGCTTTTTACAATTCAGTGGGCAATAAAATGTTATCATGAATTTTAAAAATAGGCCCCAGTCTGAAACATGGGTGCAAGAGTCTGCCTGCACTCACTTAGTTACAGGATCAGGTTCTATGTTCATACAATATCAGTATTTGTTACAGCTTTTGTCACAAGCATGTATTCAGATTGATACTTTTCCAGTTACTATCATGCTTGGCTCAGATGTATTACTTCTGTATTAACATATTAACACGGGGTAGGCAACCTATGGCACGCGTGCCGAAGGCGGCACACAAGCTGATTTTCAGTGGCACTCACACTGCCGGGGTCCTAGCCACCGGTCCGGGGAGTCTCTGCATTTTAATTTAATTTTAAATGAAGCTTCTTAAACTTTTTTAAAAACCTTATTTACTTTACATACAACAATAGTTTAGTTATATATTATAGAAAGAGACCTTCTAAAAACATTAAAATGTATTACTGGCACGCGAAACCTTAAATTAGAGTGAATAAATGAAGACTCGGCACATCACTTCTGAAAGGTTGCCGAACCCTGTATTAACACATCCTACATTGATTGTGTGATCGTTCTAGGATTAACTACCTAGTCCATTTTTACAGCAGAATACTAGAGGTTGTGGCAGAATAACACACTGCGCTAATTTGAAGAAGAATGAAACTTTCTCCTATTTCTCTATTTTGTGACAAGAATTTAACATTGCTACCAACTCAACTTTCTAAATCTTGACAAATTGTTAACATGAACAGAAGATGCTAAACACTTAATCCAGTTTTGTTCTGAATTTTAAATTATCATTGCTGCGTCTAATTACTTTCACATTTTTTGCCAATTTATACATCTAACTGCTACTCTAGTTGTCTGTGTGATAATAACTGTCTATTTTTCCACTTTCTGTCTTTTTACTCCAGTAAAATTAAATATTCAATCTACAGCATGCATAATAAAGAAAAATCTCTGCCACCTATTAAAATTTAATGAAATCCACATTTTGATTAATAAAAAATTCAGCAATTTGATTTGTGTTCAGTTTCTAAATTCTATATTTCATGTGTTTCTCATACAAAATTATTTTGTCTTAATTAACATGGCATTTAATATTCTAGATTTCCACACATGAAGACCCCACAGAATTTGTCCCCTAAGAGATTTAGAGCTGTAATAAAAAAGTGTGTTGAGAAGAATATTATACTTTGTTTTGCCTTTATAATTTGACTTAATTGTTTTGCAGTGCCAATAAAAGATTTATATATAAATATTTCTGATTTTTCATCCTTCTGTTACAAGTCTGCTTATTAATAATATATGCATAGAAAACTCTTGAGTTAATGGTCCTTAGTATATCCTGTATAGCAGGATATTAAGAGTTATAATGTATCCAGAACCATCAAAAAAAAGCCAAAAAAAAGCTTCCAGGATTCAACAGACAGTCCAGCTTTGTGGCTTGAAGTCAACAAAGGCTGAAATCTAATAGCAAACCAGGACTTTCAAAGTTAAAACTAGCTCCGGGGACAATTTTTCAAAAGTACCTAAGTCCCATTTTCAAAAGTGACTTAGGACCAGACACTCAAAGATATTGAGGCATCTACACATGCAGAAAGGTAACCTACTGGGAATTTCTTGTTGGCATATAAATGGAGACAAATTCATGAAAATAAACTGATTTTCTACACTATAATGAGGTGACAATTTAATTCAGAGTACTCTATTTCTTGACACTTGATATAATTTAATTATTGTATTTATTAAAATGAGCATATAATAGCTGAAAAGCCAACTTAATTAGTTTTCAATGGTAACAATTCATAAATATCCATATAATAAAAAAGCTCTCTCAATAAGCTACACTATGTGGAATTCACTCTCCCGACAGCCTAGTCTGAGCAATCTGGCTATGTATGGTCAACTAAGCGGGAATTTTGGCTGGGTGGTTGTGGGGAGAGGAATGCTAAAATTAATCTTCCCTCCACATCCAGCAGTGCAAAATGCCCTTCCATGGCTGCTATTTACTGTATAGCCTATTTACTGTAATAGCATCTGTTACACCTGTTAGAGTGTTTTTAGACCACCAAGTCTGCCTAAGCATGGATCCTATGACCCCTAACTCAGTCTCCACCTGCCCCTTACACCGAAAAGATCAGGAAACATTTGGCTTGATCCATTCTGAAGTTCTGCCATTCTTAAATGAGCCCCCCAGAACTCATCCCACTTTTGGCCAAGGCCAGTAGAAATTTCTAGTGCTTTCAGTTGGCTCAAATGAAAGTTTTAGAGCAAGATATCTCTAACATTTAAGTTCAGATGCAACCAGTAAAATAATGACACTTTCTTGCCCCTTCCTCAGTTGGGGTTTGATCCTGCAAAACACTCATTGACTTCAATGGTGCAGCAGCAAGCCCTTGATACTCAAAGAAGAATCTATCAGGAGCCACCTAGCTAAAATCTGTCTTACATCTCATTTAAGTCGCTATAATCCATGCAAAATCAGAGTCCTCATCCAAGACCAAAGATAGTGTCTAATGATACTACCATCTTTGGTTTGATTTAAACAGAATCAATTGAAGAACAGGGCATCTTCTCGTTTATCATACTACAAGAATGGACCAACAGTTAATGTTTCTGTTGTACACTGCGCCCAGCATAATCTTCTTCGTGATAAAGAAAACTTAATACATTGAAAAATATTATTGTTTAATGAACTCCCATTGTCATTCTCATTTAAAGTTGCTAATGAGACTCAGGTCACTATCCTTCATCTGTGCAGTAAAGTGAATTCCTCATTTTGACAGTTTAAGATTGCCAGGGGGTAGAGCTAGATTTGTGAAGAGAACTAAATGGTGTTTACTGTGGTGACTGATTATCTCCTGAAGAATCACACGTTTTTCTCAAGCAGTAGAGGAAATAATTTAATTAGACTGTTATTTTAAATGTTCTGATTTTTTAATACATTAACTTATGGCCTGTGGCTGATAGAAAAGAAATTAACACTGACTCCTTTGACTGAGGAAAGAATTGCAGTTTGCAGAAGGAGAAAATTAATTATAAATGCTTGCTATTTAAATTCTCCAGATTTAGATGATAAATGAAGCAATTATTACATGTCAAGTATACAAACAGTAATTCATCAACATTTCAGCTTATTAATTCTAACATTTGCCATTCTGTGTAACATATTTATCACATTTTATTGCTTGTTGATGAAAAATCTAACATAGTTCTCTCAATTATCTTTATGCAGTTGCATTAATGAAGCGACAAAGTAGGAACGTATATCACAGTCCTGAACACAATCTAAAAAAATGGTTCTTTTCAATGTGAGGGCAAATTTTTCTTGTTTCTCTTGACTTTAGTTCAACATAAAACACTCAGCTCTTTAACTGGCCTACCTTAAGGCATTTATCCTCATTCATACTTCCCATCCTCACTTTCAAGGTGCTGCACAACTCTGCTTCTGCTTACAATTGAGCTCTGGTCTCTGCCTATTTCCCACCTCATATCCATGTTTTGCCCGCTCATCTTGCCTGAATGCTCCTTTTTTCCCTCCCAGTCATGGTTATGTGCCTCTCTTTATGCTGGTCCCATACCTAGAGTGACTTATGCACCAAACATTTTCCTCCTCCATCTTCAAATTTCTCTCTAAAACCCACTTTTCCCACTAGCTTGGCTACTGAGCTGTGTGCCTATATGGTCTATGTATTTTCTTTTGCCATATTCTATTCTCAGCTGCAACAATCTGATCCAAGATACTTTGATTCTCAAAAGGAGAATCAGGCCCTATGTGACTCACACCCTTATTGTAATCCTCATATCTCCCTCCCTTAATAGTTTCCAATTTAGATAATATAGTATGATATTGTAAACTCTTCCAGCCCAGGATAATGTCATTTTGGAAAACCCATGCAAAAATATGTAATGGTGGTCTTGTGATTAGGACAGATTCAGGAGATCTGGGTTTACTGACTGCTCTGCCACAGACTTCCTGTGTGACCTTTGGTAAATCACTTAATCTCTCTGGGGAAATCCTGGACCCCCTGACACCAGTGGCAAAATTCCTCTTGACTTCACTGGGGCCAGGATTTCACCCCGTGTTAGATCCAGTGATGAGCTGCCAAAATCTTAACAACTGGTTCCCTGTAAATAGTTCTGATTTAAGGGATGTGCCACAGTATGTAATTTTTGTACCAATAGGGTTACCATACGTCCATATTTTCCCGGGAGGAATTTTTAAAATTTAAAAATTCCTCCCGGACGGCGATTTAAGAACCAAAAAGCCTGACATGTCCGAGAAAATACGGATGTATGTTAACCCTACCTAAAGTTCTTTTTTAAAAAGATGGGCCTGAACTAGAAACGAGCTCCATTTCACATGTGTGGGTCCCCGCCACTCCCTGGGGGTGGGTGTGCACATGTGTGGGTCCCAGCTGCTCCCTGCCCCCCCATTGAAGCAGGTGTGCAGGGTTACTGCCCTGGGAACTGCAGGGCACCAGTGGACGAAGGGCCGGCTGCAGACAGGGGCGTGGGGCAGGGCTAGCTGGAGGCAGGGGGTGCGGGGCTGGCTGCAGGCAGGGCAGGGGGTATGGCAGGGGCTGGCTGCGGGCAGGGGGTGCGGGGCTGGCTGCGGGCAGGGCAGGGGGTGTGGAGCTGGCTGTAGACAGGAGGGTGCAGGGTTGGCTGGAGAAGGGGGGTGTGGGGCTGGCTGGAGGCAGGGCAGGGGCTGACTGGAGGTAGTACCTGGCTGCAGGCAGAGCAAGGGGGTGCGGGGCTGGCTGGAGACAGAGGAGTGTGGGGCTGGCTGGCTTCGGGCAGGGGGGTGTGGCAGGGTTTGGCTGGAGACAGGGCAGGGGGTGTGGCAGGGGCTAGCTGCAGGCAGGGGGTGTGGGGCTGGCTGCAGGCAGGGCAGGGGGTATGGCAGGGGCTGGCTGCGGGCAGGGGGTGCAGGGCTGGCTGGAGACAGGGGCTGGCTGTGGTCAGGGTGGTGGGTACTCACGGCGAGAGCAGCTCGGAGCAGCCCGAGCAGCAGGATGCAGCCCAGGCCCAGCAGAGCAGCCGGGGACCCACAAGGCATCAGCGGGAGCCCAAGGGCCAGGGTCGGGGAGCAGCAGCAGCAACAGGGCCCGTGCCCAGGGCCAGGCGGCGGCCCACATGGCTCCCTCAGCGCAGCGCCCCCGGCGGCCGGAGGAGGAATTACATCACTTCCTGGCCAGAGCCCATCAAAGCCGCAGCGCCCCCTCGCAGGGAAGTGGGTTAACAACCAGTTCTAAAACTGCTTCAAAATTTAACAACCGGTTCGCATGAACCGGTGCAAACCGGCTCCAGCTCACCACTGGTTAGATCCCTATCTCTAAAATGGGTACAACAGTATTTCCGTAAGTTACACAGATGGTGTGAATATAAATAGCATTAATGTCTTTAAGGTGCTCAGCTATATTTTGGTGGGATGCAGGGAGATATACATATCTAAATAAAAATATACCATACAGTATAAACATTTTAATGATAATAACTTATATATAGTACAATAGCCACATGATAGTCCACTAATCTGCAAACTTTGAAGTATGTGTGCAATTTTACTCATTCTTAGTGCTGCTGAGTTACACTGGTGTAAATCAGAGGAGAATAGGGTCTGTATTCTGTAGAGTTTGAAAATAAGTCTGATTTATTTTTAGATTTAATCCAAATCCTACAGAAATCTTTCCATTGACTACAATGAATTGTGGGTTATGTTCATAACTGGGAATCATTTTTATCAGATCATTTTAAGGAGCGGGGATGTTTTAGTAAAAGTATCATTAATGATTTATGTACTTTAAAAATAAAGAAAAATATCTCAGTGTTTGTGAGTAGAGAAGAAGACAGCTCAGGAATAGTGATAGATGAAGGCAAAAAACCCAACAACACCAAACCACCCTACTCCATGCAGCGAGAAGAGCAATGGACATTACTCTTCTATTGTTGTTACTGGAAGTTGTGCATTTTAGCCTCTGTGCAGATATTATTTGTTTGTTTGTTACCATGTCCATAAGTCTTTGATTTTAGGATGCCAAAGTAATTAAACATTACTCTTATTTATCAGATTAATTAATCATATTATTTTGTAATAAATGTAATTAAGGTCTGGCTTTAGAAAGTGCCAGGCACTGAGTGGTCAAAAATTGTATGGGGTTATGAAGAACCAAACTAGGCTCATTTATGGGGGAAAGTTTCATGCATGTTGTTTATGCCTGCATTTCTCGCAAGTGGATAGTTGGTGCACGTGATTAAGATTTCTTGTTTGGACATATAAAGGCAAAGCATACAGGGACTTCATTCACTAGGTGGAGAGGATTGAGTGATGGGGAAGGGCAAGGAGGGAGAACAGTGAGCGGCGGGACCTTGGGGGTTAGAAGTGTTGTGAGGGCAGGGCATGGGAGGTTCTGGTGCTTCTGCTCTAGTGTCCCATGGGGGCCCATAAATATGTTTGGTGCTGGACCTACAAAAGTTTAATCCAGCCCTGTGACTCACCACTGGATGGCACCTCTTTCTGGCGATTCTGGGGATTAGCTATGCCCAGTTCAGCAGCCCTTTTCTGGTCTTCCACTGTTGCAGCTCTCTTTCCACCCACAGAGTCACGGTATGGCCACTTCGTGACTCAGCCGGGTCATACTGTGATTTCCCCTTCCAGGGGAGTCTTTCAGAGTCCTTCTGTACCAGCAGTGTCAGGCAGTCCTCATGCCCACTGCCCTGGCTACGTCTAGGGCCCTACCAAATTCATGGTCCATTGTGGTCAATTTCATGGACATAGGATTTTAAAAATCATATATTTCATGATTGCGTTTGAGAATTCTTTATTCTTATGTGTGCTTGAAGAAACAGTAATAGAAATATATATATTTTGTTGCAGACCAAAAAGCATCCATACACAAGCTCCAAGTGCCCTGCCAATTACTTAAAATTATAATACTAGTACGCTGTGCAGCTAGCTCACCCCTTCTTCTAAGCAGCAGCTTGATATCAAATTCTAACACCCCCACACCTTGGCCTAGACTTCCATTCCGCCAGCTGCACTTTTTAAATTATTCGTTTTAGCTACGCAAGTAAAGCAACAGTAACAACACTTGGTGGTGAAAAAAACTATAACACATTTACCTTTGAAAACAACATTGAAAGAAACGATCAAGATGTGGTTTTACAGAATTATGATGAATACTGTACCCCAAGAAGGAATGTAACCTATTAAAGATACACATGCATTTTTCCATCGTGCCCAGGGCTTCAGTTGTGGTGGGACACGGCAGGTAGGACAAAGTGCTTTTTTGAGGCTACCACATTGATCTGAAGAAGCTCAAATTTCATTTTAAACCAAAGTAAATGTCTAGCTGTTATGGTTCTCTAGAAAAAAATATAAAATAATCACCAACTGAAAGGTTGATGCTTCCCGTATCTGCAGAGAGCCTGAAACAATAGTTCTGAGAGCTGTATACTTCTCCATCCCCATTTTTCCCCCCCTGCTGTGTGGGTCTAACTAGAAGGCTAAATATTTTATACCAATATTTAACAGCTTCAAACTAAAAGTAAAACTTATGAGTTTTAGAAATCTAACAGAACCTTCAAGAAATAACAGGCTGCTTAAGAGATCCAGACCTAACTTTAGCTAAACCAACAGAATTTCACAGCTGCAGAAGTTACTAAAGCATAAGAAAAAACCCTACTGAAACAAAGAAGAAAATGAAGAATTTTATAAATATGTTATTACAAAAAACAAAAAAACAAAAAAACAAAAAACCCGCAGCTGCTAAAAGGAGCAAGAATTTCATGAAAAACAGTATGGTACCAAACTCTAAGAGGGGTGTTACCATATATTCCAAAAACAACCTCCATCTTAGGGGAAAGACTGCAGAAAGTATAACAGAATTATTCTGCAATGATTTTGCAAGTTTTCACAGAAATTGATATGATATAAGTGTATTTAATGGCTCCAGAGTCTGAGAAGAAGCTATAGAAGTCCTAAAGTAAGGGACATTCTCAAGAAGGAAAAATCATACAAAATGGTGACTAACTGGTTAGGTGGTAATACTGCTGAAAAGGGTCTGAGGGTTATAATGGCTCACAAATTGAACAATGTGATGCAGTTCATAGAATATCAGGGTTGGAAGGGACCTCAAAGCAGGACCAATCCCCAGACAGATTTTTGCCCCGATCCCTAAATGGCCCCCTCAAGGATTGAACTCACAACCCTGGATTTAAAGGCCAATGCTCAAACCACTGCTGATTGGACACACACACACACACACACACACACACACACACACACACACACACACACGTGGCGAAGAAAAAAGAAAAGAAAAACCCGACTGAGCTGCCGCTGAAGTGCCGCCAAAGAGGAAGAGAGGGAGTGACGGACCCGCTGCCGAAGACCCGGACGTGCCGCCCCAATAACGGACGGAGTGTCGCCCCTTTCTATTGGCCACCCCAGGCACCTGCTTCCTTCGCTGGTGCCTGGAGCCAGCCCTGTACATGACTCATGTCACAGTTTATTCCCTCCCTAGAGCATCAGAGAAACCAGAAGGGAATCACTATCTCTGTCCCTCCTGGCATGCTACAGGGACACTGAAATAATGTGCTTCCCCTTACTAAGGGCTGGATCACACACTGATGATCAGCCCTTAGTGATTTCTGGACAGCTGGACATAGCAAGCAATTTATCCAACAAATTTAGTCCTTTTTTCTTTTCTTGAATTATCTGCAAACTTAATGATCTGTAAAAATATCTGAATTATTAAACAAATGTTTGACGAATATTTTAGGCACATCTGGACAGCTACTACTTCTCTCCAAGAGAACTGACATGCAGAGGCCCAAAAGGACTGAGCGTAGCCAACCTCCATCTAGCCCCTACATCAGCCACTAGAGGAGGCCAGGTGATGCCTTGTTATCTGAAAGAAAAAAGTATAAGAATGAAAAACAGCTGGCTGAAACTTCAGTCAGACTGAAATGAATGGGATCTAAATTCTATGATAATGTGTGTTCTACTCTAGAAACATGGAGTCAACGTGTAAGCTGGTTGGAAAATGAGGGATGGGGAGTCTCAGAGAAAATTTTGACATTTAATTGAACAAAACTGAAAATGTTTTGGTTCTTATTTTTTGGATGAAAAAGTTACACTTTTCTACCTTTTACAAAAAAACTTTCACTTCAGTGTAAGCCAATTTTTTCTATCCAGCCCTAGAAACAAAACCAGATCAATTTTGACATTGGTGAAAACACAGCCATAAGAGAGTAAAATAAGTTTCTTGTAAATATAAACGATAGAAGCTTCATAAACAAAATTGAATCAATAAATATCATATATCAATTTCAATATGAGCAAGAAAATTCTAAACCAGTCCCTGGATTAGTTGAGGGTTAAAAACCACATAAACTAAATCTTTTAATATTAAAAATAAAACTAATCATACCTTTCTATTATCACTTTAAATCCTAAGAATCATCTTTTAATCCAGATAGCATTTCAGATAAAGGATCTTGTGTGATTGTTTGTTTTTTTTCCTCCTCTAAAACCTTTCAAGTTGATATGGATCTAAAAAACAAAAAGTCCTTGCTGTCATACTTAAGCTGACAGAAGTAAGGATAAAAAATTTTTAGCTCTTCACAGAGCCACTTCTCGTCTGGAATTTTTGATAGAAATCTCTTTCTTCAATTTGCAGGTGCTTGAGAAGCATTTGGAAATATTAACACCTTGTGCTCTAAAAATAAATCTTCATTTTTGTCATCTCTCAATTCTTAAGATTTGTTCTTATTCTGACAACTAAACTTGTTACAATAAAAGCATTTAAAAATAATTTAATCTTGGTTAGCAACTGCAGTTTACCCTGAACAAACATCCCAAGAAGATCATGTTGAAAACCTGGAACATCTGTGGGATGATAGGATAAAGAAAGCCGTGTAGGCAGAATGGGAGTTTGCAATGAATTAAGAAATGGCTGGTGCTTTCTTACAGTGGGCTTAAAATACATCAAGGGGTAAAACTCTTACCATTCAACTCTAGCAAAATAGTAAGGAAATTAACAAATTTCAATTTGGCATATTTATATTTTCTAACAGTTTCAAAATACCCCTAAATAAAGATTATAGGTGAAATTCTGGTACCACTGAAATCAATGGGTGTTTTGCTGTTGACTTCAGTGAAGCTTGGATTTCAACCTCTGGGCCAAATCCTGAAATACTTAGAGCTATATGATGCCTCTAAGGCACCACTTGTTGGAAGGTTGGGGAGAGACTCCATAACATGCCAGAAGGAGCATCTAGATGCATTGTGGCTTAGGTAGGCACTGTGGTTCTCAGAATAATTCAGTTGTACAGTAGGAAGAATAATTTGCTTCACTGTTCAAGGGGTGTAGCATCTTTCTCCATGGGTAATCAGCCAGCTGTGGTCACTGCCAGTGGGGGGGAGGAAAGGACCGAGCGTTGACTCCTCCTAGTCACCATTGACATGTCCATTATTTGGAGGGTTGTTCTCAGGAGGATCAATTTAGTAGCAGCCAGGAGGCACCCCAAGCACAGGGATTGCTATCTAGGTTCCCTTATTTGGGCTGTGCAGAAGTGGGGTGAGACTTCTTACTCCCTCCCTACTCATACACTGTGTGACTGGGTTTAATTGGCCTATGGTGTTGCCCTAAGTTTCTACTAATTCTTGACTTCAGTGAGGGTTTTGAATAAATGAAAACTTAGAATCTATAGGACTGTACTAAAACTGAAGTCATTTGGGGCCAGATTGTAACTGGTCTTTGTGTGGGGTCTCTGGGAGTGGGAGAAGCCTTCCCCACCTTGCACACTTTGCACAAGGGTCAGTCACAATCACAGCCTCTGTACTAGGGGATGCACAGACTACTCCCTCCATGTGTCCCCAGGGTCTGACATTACACTGAAAAGTGTAGGTCAAAAGCTGGGTCATCACTACACTGCGTCTGCACCTGCTGCACTGTCCTAAAGGCTAGTTGATCATCCCCTCTGTGCACCTGAGAGATCAGGGAGCGATTAGTTCTTCCTGGGGCGGTGTGGCTCTTCCACTGCTCCTTACTCAGTGCTGTACCTGCCTGGAGGTTGGAGTTCATTGCTGTCCTGAAGAGTGACTTCAGGATTGGACCATCTAAGATTGTAAAAAAAGTTATTCTAGTAAATGTCACATTCTCTCCCTACCCGCCCCCACTGTTACCAGATTTGCCCGTTACTTTGGGGTATGCACATTTATTAGGGTTACTCTTCTGTGTGTGGGGGGGGGTCTGTAATTCTATCAATGTACTGCTTGTGTCACGTGTGTTTTCATATGGAGCTCTACTTCTCCCTTATGCAAGTCCCCTCCCAATGGAGCTATCCTGCAGGACCTAGGTTCCCCAGGGCTGGGTTCCTCCAGCCCCAGAACCGGATGAACAAACATACATTAACAGAGCAAGTCTGAGCGGACCAGGTCAATCAGCACTTTCAAGCTGACCCCTTATATGTCCCTGGGCTCATAGGCTGGGTCAAGCAGCACTTTCAAGCTGCCACCCTCATATGTCACAGGTTCAGCAAGTCCCTATCCCCACTTTCACATCACAATTGGGTAGTAACCCACTTGATGAGCAAACCCCACAGTATTTTGGGGCACTACAGGGATCTTTAGCTTAGGTAAAAGAAGCGTTGTTGCAGAGTAAATGGGAAGCTAAAAACACAAGAGAGAGAGAGAGAGAGAGAGAAGCAACCAGCTTAACCATAAAAGTTATTTATTGAATAATAGTGATAACTACACAAGGAGAGCCTAAACCAACATAACAGTTACGTTATTAAAGGTTAATACCTGAGGTAGAAAAGAAAACAGAGAGAGAGAAAGAAGAATCTCACTGCTCCCTGAAGCTTGAACTGGTCGGGGTTCCCAGGTGACGATGGTAGATCAGGGTTCTGAGTGCTGGAGACTGGCAGAGCCCCGAGCACGATCAGTCAGAAGAAGATGAAATCCCAGTGGAACTGATGCAGTGTTTGGGTCCATGCATCAGAACACTTACTTGAACATAGGTAGGGGGGTTTGTAGAGAAACAACAGTGGTTCAAGGGAGAACACTAGATTTCTTTATGGGTAAACTGATAACTCAAGGGGTTTTTTTAGGCTAGACAATAGGAGCTGATCACTCTTGGCTATGGGTGGTGTTTGCTTCCAGGGAGCTCACAATGCAATTAGGCTGCTTCAGTATTTTGGATATCAATTCATTACTAGAATTAGTCTGATAACTGCTGAGCTGGGTATGTGCAGGCATAGGTTCATTAACATCTAGAGCAGAGATCCCCCATAATGCAGTGCTTCCTTGCTTTTCTGGTCTCAGAGTTCAGTGCTGTTCTCTGTTCTCCATTCTGTATGCTAATGGAGATGCCTTAATCTTGTCACCCTTGTCAGGAGGGGTCTAAGTGTGTATCCCAATGCCATTCACTGCTCTCTACAAGTCTTTTCTCTGATCAGTTTTGGTTCAAGCAGAGACTGGTGGGGAGGGGTGGGGGTGTCTTTCATGAGTCAGACAGGCTAGATACTGCAACCTGGTTCCCCAAGAACACAGAGCTGACTGGTATCACCCCCTCCCCCCCAAAAAAAGTTATTTTTTCCCCAATTCTGTGTTTTTTTTCTCTGCCACCAAAGCAGTAATACCAAAATGTCATTTGAGTCATCAGTGCTGACTGATGGCATTATGTAGCTTTGGTAAATCTACAATAATGTATTGGGAAGAACGGAAATTGGATGATGTGAGCCCAGGGCTTGAAGTGCAAAGGTAGGGCTGATTTCTCCATCCCCCTTCTTCTCACTGCTACTTATTGAAAATGTGGAGAAAAAGATGAGGGGGGAAAGAAAGAAAGAAAGAAAGAAAGAAAGAAAGAAAGAAAGAAAGAAAGAAAGAAAGAAAGAAAGAAAGAAAGAAAGTATGGCCTAGCTAAAGTCATCTGCACCACCACAGCAGTACAAAGGGAATTTAAAACTGCCCTAGAGGGACAGTTGAGGATTCCCCTGCATGGCCCAACAACAATGGCTTTATGCCAAACCCTCTTGGAAACCCATGCAAAGGGTGGAGGGTTACCAATTTTGGTTGGCCGTGTTCCTGGAGGTTTCATCCCACGACATAAATCTTTAATTAAAGATTAATCTTTAATTCCTGGAGACATCCTGGGGGGCTGGCAATGCTAAAGGGGTGTGAATATGATAGTTGGATGCAAGAAGAAGGTATTTCAGGGAAACATGGGCAGTCCCTAAAGGACTGTTGTCGTTTCTATAAACTAGGCACCCCAGTGGCTTCTGTAACTTGCTCCAGGTGCCAGTTTGGCCCCCTGCTGGCCCCAGAATAAGGAGAGATAGAAAAAAGAAAAGATTGCTTACAGCAAATGGTTTATACATAAATACTGTGACTGAGATATTGGGCAACTTTGTGTCACACCACCAGCACAAAGCATCCATAAAGCTGGTGGAGCTGGTCATGGAACACGGATCCTCCAGCACAGTCACCTTAATGGTGCCTACCCTCTCTTCCTGCAGCCTGCAGAGGGGTCCTGGCCAAGAAACGGGGGACTTGCCAGGCCTTCCCTGTGCCCCAGAAATTCCTTGTTCATAACATTCATTATTGAAAAAAAGACCTATTTTTCATAGTTAATTCCCAAGCCGGAAAAAAGTTACAGGTTATTGTGACATGTTATGAACTTTCTCATACATTTTACAGGTGAATTTATAATTAAGGTAAATTTTTAGGCCCTGTAATCACAACATAATCCAAAAGCATGCTTCATAGAAATAAAAAATGCAAAACCAAAAAAATAATAAACCAAAATTAGCGTAACAAATACTAACCAAACAAAATAATAAAAATTGGGCTATTCCACCCATCACTCCCTTTTTAAGTCTTTAAAATAAAAATCTTAAAAAAAATAAAAACAAACAAACAAAAGCTACTAAAGCAAGCTTCCCCATTATGGCTGCCACCCCCTCCCCCTTTCCTAAAACCCTGGGCCTTCATCATTCTAACCCTAAAAAATGTCCTGCTGGGCCAAAAACAAAGGATCCAGATACCATCTCCACCTCTGCTGACTCCAGCTAAATCCCAAGCACCACCTAAATTAAAATAAAATCAAACTTAAACAACAGCAACAACAATAGCTCCAGCCCATCTCAACTAATTTCTTTACATATCCCCCCCAAAACCATCTTTAATACCATCTGAAAAAACTGTCAAACAAGAGTTTTCCTTCTGAAAACTCTCTCCAGCTTAAAAAAAGGTTAAAATAAAAGCCTTACTACTTTAAATTTCAAACTGCTTTAATTGTTCTCCTTTTTTTATCTTTAATAAAAAGTAAAAAATAATGTTTAATAATGCATTTGCCATAATACTAAGCAAACTAATGTCTGTGCATACCAAACCCCAAACCTTGTTTAACACTGTTTAATGGTGAACAGTAACTAGGTTATGTTAACACCTTTAGCCCATATATTTCATCTAAATTAATACAACAGGACTGAATATTGCTGTCACTGACTTTACTCCACTATAAAATAAGGCTCATGCCATCCATTTTCTTCTGGTCATCTTTACTGCCTTCTTTTCTTACACTAGATGGCACTATGATGCATATTATTAGAGAGACAAAAACGACTCTTGATACAAAATGAAAAAAATAAACCCACAGAACTCTGAAGGAAACCTAATCTGACAGTAGCAAAAATGCTTGCAAATATTCTGCTGTTCTTGGTGATACCTTAAAAAGCATGTCTCATTTTCAGTCCATGACTTTTATATCTACTCTATTTCAGTGTAATTTTAAGAAGACTGATTTATTTTTTGAAAAGGGCTGCAAATTCTATTTACATACCTGCCAGAATACCTACGAATAGAGAATTTGAAGATACCTGCAAATAATCTACAGACATAATTTAATTACACAGTGTGAATTTTGATAATTTATTTGCGAGCTCTCTTTGAAAGCAATGATGTTTATTTAAATGTTTGTTCTCATTATAGTCCCTGGGCTATAGCACTTCAATTTCTGGAAGGCAAGTTTTTAAATATACCTCAGTCTATTAAAGATATTGGTGAAGTTCAATTTGTTACGGTAATCCCAACTAGTCAAACAATTGAGTAAACTGTCTTGCAAAATGACTAAATGTTCTTCTCAATTCTTGTTATTCCTCCTAAAAACAAAAATAGTGCTCAACTAGGAATGTTACTAGTATATATACAGCTTCTTAAATGCTGTTGCAATGACAGATTTGGTTTGTTTTCCAGCACAGTTATTTCAAGAGCTAAGACCATTAGAACCTTGTTTACTACAACAGTGATTACAGAACATAATTTACTTTGGAGACAAGAAGCCCCAAGCAATACTTTGAGGCACAATGTCACTCAAAACTGTGGAGCCATTTTTTTAAACTGAAAAATAAAAATACTCAAAAATGTTGCACCCATAAATTCTCTGTATTATCTAAAAGGGGAAATTTTACTCTAAGTCTCTCCCCAGAGTTCAGAGACCAGTTTCCTATAGGTTGTTATGATATAGCATAATTACTTGGTATGATATGCTATATAATCAGCTAATATGAGAATATGGGTCAAGAACAGGTATGAATAATTCAAATCAGGAATAATATGTTCAAACAAAACCCTTTAAAATACAATTTTACTCTGAAAAGTGACCCTGTGAAATTGGTATCCTCAGCTTTCATCTTTACTGTCTCTCAATAATTTCTATATCAAATGTGTTCATTTTCCAGTATATTTGTTTTTCTAACTGCCATTTTTGCAAACTCAAACATGGCTCTGAGAGTCAACCTGGGTTCTTTTCATCTGCTGCCTAAAAGATAACAAAGATTTAGAAGGCTAAATTATACTTACAGTCACACCAATGCAACCCATTGCTTTGAGTGAGGTTGCACAGCTGTAATGGATTACAACTTAATAAACAATTCTGCCTACAATGGATAAAACAGGATAGACTGTCTGAACTGTGTTGGTTCTGCAAAGATAGGAGGAGTAAAAAAGCAATGAAAACTATTTTGTCATTAACGTAAGGAGGTAGACATCAACAAATCAATTGAATTAGTCATTTTTACATAATCACTTTTCAGAGTTGAAGGTTCAAACTGATTGACACAAAAGTATAAAAAATGTTTTTTCTCAACTCTTCATACTATATTTAAATGGACCTTGTTATCCCAGACCTAGAGACTGAACACTAGATTGGGTTGAATATTTTTTTTAAAAAATTTCAAAACATTTTTTCAGTTTTTGAAAAATACATACAAATTTTCAAAAAATGTTCACATTTACCATCTTTGTTTTTCTTTCAACCAGCTCTACAGACTTCTTGGGCTAAATTCATCCTCCACTGATTTCAATGGACTTTCATCACGTTAAATTTCACTTAGTAAAATTGTGCTGTGGCATTTCATATACATAGGGAAATATCAAACATGATTTGGACTATCTGGCAAAGAGAAGAAGATAGAATCATAGAAATGTGGGGCTAGAAGGAACCTAAAAAAGGTCATCTAGTCTATCCCCCCATACTGAGGCAGGACCAAATGCATCTAGACCAGACCTGAAGAAGAGCTCTGTGTAAGCTTGAACACTCGTCTCTCTCACCAACAGAAGTTGGGCCAGTAAAAGATATTACCTCACCCACCTGGTTTCTCTAGATCATCCTGACAGATGTTTGTCTAACCTGTTCTTAAAAACCTCCAGTGATCAGGATTCCACAACCTCCTTTGGTAATCTATTCCAAAATCCTCTGAAGCCAATTAGTCTTTCTATTGGCTTCCGTGGGCTTTGGTTCAGTGTATAACACATTACAAGATTGCTAATGTTAGTTTTGGTTGGGTAGCAGTTTTACCATTTCCACTAGGGCCTTAATTCTCAGCCTTCACTGAGTGTCTCTTTCATTAATAATTCACATGGCATGTAGAGTGGTGATTAAGGTAAGTGCAGGGATCCAGCCCTTGGCTAGGCCATGCCTACCAATTTTAACTTTATAAAGGAAAAATCCAGAAATCTGGCCGATTAATATAATATAATATAATATAATATAATATAATATAATATAATATAATATAATATAATATAATATAATATAATATAATATAATAGTGCTTAGGAAAATAATAAACTGTAAATTACTATCACAATTATAGAAGTACTTTCAACAACATCCTGTGTCACCCCAAGAGGGAAGCAATTCCTCCTCTCCCTGGCTTCAAACAGGGTGAACCCTGTTGTCCCACCTTCGCCTCTTTCCAGCTTGCGATGCTCTTTAGCTTTGAGGCTGCGATGGCCATGCTTCTTTCCAGCAGGGCCACCCCCGAATGAGCGCTCCTCACCCAGAGGGCCACATCCATTTCCCAGGCATCCGAACTGTGTTCCCTCTGTCAGTGTGCCAGTGCTCAACCTCACCGGTCATATGCTCTGTGCCCCTCATGGCCAGGCTTCATGCACCCAGCCCTTCACTGTCCAGCTTCCTCTGGCCAATCCCCTTTCCACCTCAGCACTGTCTCTTTTCACCTCCTTCTTCTCTAACTGCCTTCCCACTGCCCCCTTTGGGCAAATTCTGAGGCCCCTCCAATCTCCAATCTCAAATTGCCATCTCACTGATGCAGTCGGGGCCAGGGTTACTACATAAGCAGCTCTGAGCTGTGTAGCAAGCAGTTTGCAATGACAATAGGCAATGAGAAAAATGCTGTACATGTTGCAAAGCATACATAATGATATCACAGTTATCTTGTGTCTTGCCTAACTACTGAGAGCTTAAACTATCAAGCCTCAATTTTGTTTTCATTCTATTTTGATTTTTTTTTTAAATCCTAATATTTAAATAAAAATCTCTGCTTTGTAATGTTAGCAAACCTATGATTGGCTGTGTAGCTTTGATCCTGAGAGATGCCACTGAAGTTACAGCCTATTCCCTTCACCACTATGTATCCACATTTACCCCGAGAACACTGAGACACAAATTAAGGTCCTGTTAGTGTCATTTTATTGGCTACAATAACTCAGCTACCAGTCTACAGCTCCCTGAGATATTATAGAGTCACTAAACTAAGTATCAACTACTCTAGCTTTCTCAAAGCATAGAATCATAGAATCATAGAAGATTAGGGTTGGACGAGACCTCAGGAGGTCATCTACTCCAATCCTCTACTAAAAGCAGGATCAACCACAACTAAATCATCTCAGCCAGGGCTTTGTTAAGCCAGGCCTTAAAAACCTCTAAGGATGGAGATTCCACCACCACCCTAGGTAACCCATTCCAGTGCTTCACCACCCTCCTAGTGAAATAGTTTTTCTTAATATCCAACCTAGACCTCCCCCACTGCAACTTGAGACCATTTCTCCTTGTTCTCTCATCTGCTACCACTGAGAACACCTACATCCTCTTTGGAACCCCCTTCAGGTAGTTGAAGGCTGCTATCAAATCCCCCCTCACTCTTCTCTTCTACAGACAAAATAAGCCCAGTTCCCCCAGCCTCTCCTCATAAGTCATGTGCCCCAGCACCCTAATCATTTTTGTTGCTCTCCGCTTGACTCTCTCCAATTTGTCCACATCCTTTCTGTAGCGGGGGGCCCAAAACTGGATGCAATATTCCAAATGTGGCCTCACCAGTGCAGAATAGAGGGGAATAATCACTTCCCTCGATCTGCTGGCAATGCCCCTACTAATGAGGCCCAATATGCCATTAGCCTTCTTGGCAACAAGGGCACACTGTTGACTCACATCCAGTTTCTCGTCCACTGTAATCCCCAGGTCCTTCTCTGCAGAACTGCCACTTAGCCACTTGCAGAACTGCCACTTAGCCACAGCCTGTAGCAGTGCATGGGATTCTTCTGTCCTAAGTGCAGGACTCTGCACTTGTCCTTGTTGAACCTCATCGGATTTCTTTTGGCCCAATCCTCCAATTTGTCTAGGTCACTCTGGACCCTATCCCTACCCTCCAGCATATCTACCTCTCCCCCCATCTTAGTGTCATCTGTGAACTTGCTGAGGGTGCAATCCATCCCATCATCCAGATCATTAATGAGGATGTTGAATAAAACCGGCCCCAGGACCAACTCCCGGGGCACTCCGCTTCATACTGGCTGCTATCTATTTGCACTGCAGCTACAATGAAATGCCATGTCAAATAGTCAATGATTCCCAAGCTGTGCACTACAATCACTGGCTCTCTCCCACTCCGTCACATAATTCAGGAGGAAAGATGAGTCTTAATATATTGATGGCATTTGTTTTTTTATATCTCCTTTGCATGGTTTGCGAAACAATTGCAGCGAAACAAACCCAACATTTATACTCCTTGCAAGGGGAGTGCAGTGCAGTGTGCACATATATCACATAACCAAATGTAACTTGAGTATATGAGTCAAATCCTGGACCCATTGAATTCAAAGGGAGTTTTGCTATTGAATTCATTGGGGCCAGGATTTCATCCTATAATTATTCATAGCTATTATAATCAGCAGCTTGTAGAAAAACTTTTCAATAAAAGTTAAACAGACAACATATCAACATAGAAAGAAAGGAGAAACATGACCTAGCAAGGATAGTATATTCACTGTCTTGTCGATTTTCACCTATAATCTACAAAGAGTTACTTTTTCAGCTATGAGAGATTATATCTGTAAGCAGGGTCTGAATGAATGCTTCCCTGATAGCTAGCTGGGAGAGGGAATGACTTGGGTGTGTTTATGCAAATACAGTTTGCTCCTGCTCTGCTTACATATTCAGCAGATACAGTGGTGTCAAAGTGATCAACTTTGGCTGGTGTTGGGAACAAATCACCTTAGTACTGAATGCAGGGGTAGTGAAATATGGTTACTAATTTTGTAATTATTGTAGGAATACAGGAAAGCAGGACGGTGCTTAACCTGTCCCAAATGAGGGGGCCACTTTCAGTTGAAAGAACCTCGTTACGCCAGGGGCTCAAATGTCAGAGCCCTGTGAAAGTAAGAGGGGTGGGGACAGATATCCCCAGCCAGGAGGTTGTACACTCTCATCAAGGGGCTTCCCTAGACTGGTTTAACCTGTTCTTCCTCACTGCTCAAAAAATAGAGCTGAATAGGCTTTATTAGAAGCCTCTTTATTATGTTAAATGCCCAATCAGAGCTGAAATCAGTTGTGGTAGGACTGTGTTTCTGCCCTGCCTCCTAAGAGCTAAAAATCACTTAGAACTGAAATCACTTAAGATGGGGCTGTGTTTCTGCCCAGCCTGCAAAGATCTGAAAATAACTAAGAGAATGATGTGCAGAGGTAACAACAGAGAGGCAGGTAGCAGCAGAAGGTGTCTGAGTCAGCTGGTGAACAAGCGGCTGGTGCGGCAGAGAGGCGCGATGAGTGGCCAGCAGGGCGGCTAATGGAGAGGCGCGATGAGAGAGGTGAGCAGGCAGCCAGTGGAAGCAGTGAGTGAGCAGTCAGCAGGGTGGCTGGCAGAAAGGGGCAGTGAGTGAGTGCCCGAGCAGCAGAGCGACTAAGGTACCTCTTTACCCCACCCAGGGTGGGAGGTGAACTCTGGAGATGCACCTGTGAACTCTGGGTCTGCACTGACCAAGGACAGCAACTGGGAGTGGGGTGCAGAGAAGGGTTGGGCATTTGAAAGGGACTTTTGGGTTGCTGGACTTATGAACCTGAGGGGAAAAGGACACTGCCCAACCTACTTCAGGGTGGGTCTTTTACTCATGGTTTATGTTAATGAACCCTATTAGCGGTGTTTTCCCAAATTAACGCCAAGTTACTTCCCTCCTTTTGTTAAAGGTTTCTTTTCTACACTCAGACTCTGTGCTTTTGAGTGCGGAAGTATTGCTTCTCAGAGATGTCCAGGGGTGGTGTGTAATTTTCCCAGGTTACTGGGTGAGGGCTCGAGCTGGTTCTGTGTTGTATCATTGCAAAGGAACCCCTAGATATTGAACCCAGCCCTGGTTGCTGCTGGCTCCACCTGGCTTAAGGGTAACATATCCAATGCCATGGAACCCCTCTCCCACCAAAGCCAAAACTATAGCTTATTTTTCTTTCTTTGAATTTGGCCTTGGGCAGAAGCAATTGAAAGCCACTGCTATCCAATAGCTGTTCAGTCACCTGTGTGGAATAGGTTAGTGATCACAGTTCAGTTCCTAATGGCAAGATGTCTGCCACACAGTAACCAGCATCACATTTTGGAGTAAATGGTATCCTTCTCAGTAGTATCCATATAGCAGATTCCCTCCACTCCTGGTCTCCTCAGCAGGCTAGATGACATTGCTGGCTGAATGTTGCTGTATCTTTTAATATTCCCCTAAACATCTGTTTCCAGTTCTAGGGTAGAACAATACTGAGGTTTATTCATTATCATGGAGTAGTTTTCTTGCAAGGTACTTGGCAGCACCATGTTTCTTTGGCATCCAATGGATTAATGGAATTGAAGTTTTATCCCCATAGAATAAATTATTTTTATATATTTGTCTCAGACTTCTACCTAATTCTGCCCAACACCATGTATCTTCTACTTCTGTTAAAATAATCGAAGTAAGGAGCAATTATATGAATTAAAATACATGTTGACCCCGTTTCTTGATATATTTGGATAAAGAATGCTGAGATAGCCTATTAATGCCAGACTTCCATACCGCCTGATCTCTCCATTTTTCCTGTGGCCCGGTCCTCTCTTCCCTTTTTTGCCTATTTGTGTATGTCTTTTTTAATTATTTTTAATTGTTACCCCAACCCTAACATGTTATGTCTCAATTTGTATTGTCTGGTCTTGCAGCTTTGACAAGTTGCAAAGTTGTGTGTAACCCTTCTGCCAGGTGAACCCAGCAGCAACCAGGGCTGGGTTCAATATGTAGGGGCTCCTTTCCATCGATACAACACAGAACCGGCTCAATCCCCCACCCAATAACCTGGGGAAATTATACACCAACCCTTGGCACCTCTGAGAGTCAATACTTCCCCACTCACGAGCACAGAGTCTGAGTGCAGAAAAAAAACTTTTAATAAAAGGAGGGAATAACTCGGCGTTAATTTGGGAAAACACCGCAAATAGGGTTCATAAACATAAACCATGAGTAAAAGATCCACCCCGAAGTAGGTTGGGCAGTGTCCTTTTCCCCTCAGGTTCTTAAGTCCAGCAACCCAAAAGTCCCTTTCATGTGCCCGACCCTTCTCTGCACCCCACTCACAGTTGCTGTCCTTGGTCAGTGCAGATCAATAGTTCCAAGGTGCATCTGCAGAGTTCACCTCCCACCCTTGGTGGAGGGGGGGTAAGGAGGCACCTTACTCACTCTGCTGCTTGGGCACTCGCTCGCCACCCCTCTCTGCCAGCAGCTTTGCTGGCCAATTGCCATGCCTCTCCATCAGCCGCCTTGCTTGCCGCGCCTCTCTGCCAGCCACTGTTCCTCACCACCTGGCCACCCATGAGTCTCCTCTGCTGGCCATCCCACCAGCCGCAGTTCCTCACTGCCTTACCAGCCGCTCGTTCTGCTTACTTCCTCAGCAGCCACTCGTTCGCCAGCCGACTGTCAGTCATCTTCTGCTGCCACCTGCCTCGACCTCTATGCATAGGCGCCAACTTTCTCCGGCGCTGGTGGGTACCTGCACCCCCCCCCCGCCCCTTTCCCTGCCCCTGGCCCTGCCCCGACTCACCCTTTCCCCGCCTCTGGCCCTGCCCCCATTCCAACCCCATCCCCAAAGTCCCCACCCTAACTCCGCCACCTCCCTGCCCCTATTGGATCCCTTCCCCGAATCCCTGCCCTGGCCCCGCCTCTTCCCCCAGTGCACAACGTTCCCCCTCTTCCTCCTCCCTCCCTGCCCCGCGAATTAGCTGTTTCACGGCACAAGCGCTGGGAGGGAGGGGGGAAGCAGGACGCAGCGGTGCGCTCACGGAGGAGGCGGAGCCGGCGGTAAGCTGGAGCAGGGGAGGCGGGGCGGGGAGCTACCAGTGGGCACCTATGCCTCTATGCATCAGTCTCTTAGTAATTTTCAGCTCTCTGCAGGCAGGGCAGAAACACTATCCCATCTCAAGTGATTTCAGCTCTGATTGAGCATTTAAAATTACAAAGAGGCTCCTAATGAAGCCTATTTAGCTCTTTCTTTGAACCTGGAGGTGTGGGTGTGTGGAGTGGGGAAACAAGGTTAAACCAGTCTGGGAAAGGACCACACTTCCTGACTGGGATATTTATCCCCACCCCTCTTGTTTTCACAAGGCTCTAGCATTCGAGCCCCTGTCTTAACAAGTTCCTTTCAGCTGAGGGTGACCCCCTCATTTGGGACAGGTTAAGCACAGTTCTGCTCCCCTTTATTCAGACAATAATGACAACATTGGTAACAGCATTTCACTATCCCTGCATTCAGTACTAAAGTGATTTGTAACCCAACACCAGCCTAAGTTGATCACTTTGAGCAACACACCGCTCTATCTGCTGGATATCTAAGCAGAGCAGGAGCAATCTGTATTTATATGAACACACCTAAAGTCTCTCTCCCTCCCAGCTATCTGTCAGGGAAGAATTCATTCAGATCCTGCTTACATGTGTAATTGCATCATCTTTTTGGATATCCTGTGAAATATGTGGTATTTGGTGACAGATACAAGCTGTAAGTCATTAACCTTTTTGTATTTTTGTTCTTTGTGAAAAATAATATTAAGAAACTAACCAGGGATGTTCACAAGAGAAAGCATTCTTTTAATATTTACCCTGTTAAACATTTTCCAAGATTTGGGTTTTTTTCCCCCTAACACTTTCAAGATCAATCATTCTGGTTGAGTCCCACTGTGATATTGATGCCCAAGCTTCTTAACTGATATTAGTAATATAAAGGGCTTTCTAATGACCCCATCACAGGTGAAGAACTTTGTGATTACACTATAGAGAGGTTTAAAATTAAGTGGCCCTGGAGGCTTAGCTTCTCTCTCTCCCCTAGATTTGTTCCCTCCTGTAAAAATGTTTAGTCCCCAGCACAATAGAGTGGAAGAAGCTTCACATTGCTGCCCATATCATATGTGTCTGAAGAGGTCTTCTCTCTTATTTTCAACCTGGAACCTTCCAGAAGCATTAAACTGACTTAAATTTGTTTCAATCATTTCTAAAATATGCTCCATTGAAGTGAGAAATGGGCCAGTATCATTGAAACCAAACTCATCACACCTTTGACTCCATGAGGCATAATGAATATTCTTATTTTGTCAATCAAATAAGTTATATTGAAATATATCTTTAATTTTAGCAAACTCCCAGAAGGTAGAAGGAATTACAAATGATATCACTAAGAACACATATCATAAATTATCTTTTAATGTAAAGCTATTATGTTAGAAATTCTCCATTTTCCTCACCAACATTTTTGTTGTTGCTATTATCTCTTCCCAAAATTTACAGCAAACTTCTTCTCCATTTTCTGTTTAATGTAACAATTTGTATCTAAATTTATATTCTAGTGCTTTTGTCATCTAGTTTTTGCACTTTTTTTAGTTGCTCATATTTGTCTATAGTTCTTCTAATAGTTTCCCATTTTCTCTACCCATTCCTTCTTTTCATATTCAGGAATTGACTGCTTAAAAGAAAAAAAAGTGAAATACACATTTACAGAAGGTTTGGACTGTCAGCTCCTTACACTAGCATTTTCTGCTAATCCATAGACCAGGTAGAACATGGACCAGGTGGAACACAAGCAATGGCAGTGCAACCTCCCCTATATTGCTCTTTCTACATGCCTCGATCCCCTAGTAAATAAACAATTAAACTGAAGAACATAAAAGTTGTGACTAATTATGCAACAGAAAACAATCTGATAACATCTACTTCAACAAGAACAAATAATCAATACCTCCCAAAGGTTGGCCATTCAACAAAGTGGCAGGACATGGTAAACACATAAGACCTGTCCCCTGCTCTCTACACTGGCTTCCTGTATGATATCAAATCAAGTTCAAGGTCTCAGTCCTTGTCTTCAAAGAACTCCACGGCTTGGGCCCAGGATACCTAAAAGACCATCCAAAGCTCTAGGACAGGGGTAGGTAACCTAAGGCACGCATGCCGAAGGCGGCACGCAAGCTGATTTTCAGTGGCACTTTCACTGCCTGGGTCCTGGCCACCTGTCCGGGGGGCTCTGCATTTTAATTTATTTTTAAATGAAGCTTCTTAAACATTTAAAAAACCTTATTTACTTTACATACAACAGTAGTTTAGTTATATATTATAGACTTATAGAAAGAGACCTTCTAAAAACTTTAAAATGTATTACTAGCACACAAAACCTTAAATTAGAGTGAATAAATGAAGACTCGTCACACCACATCTGAAAGGTTGCTGACCCCTGCACTAGGATGAAGACCATGGTCAACAACTCTGCTCTTCAGGCACAATTTACTCTATAATGAGTAAAACTCATCTGTGCAGGGAACAAAACTTTCTCCAGGGGCTCTTCCAAGACCTGTGGAATGCCTCCCCTGGGAATGCAAACCTCACCACTTTCTACTCCAAGTGCAAGAAGTATTTCTTTGACGTTATCTTCTCTAACATAATCACATAGTTAAAGGTTTATTTATTAAAAAAAAAAATCAAAGCTTCCAAAACATCACACTCCACTGCATGCACTTCTCCCCCTGAGGGGAGGATGAGAGAACAAACCTGTCATATGTGTAGTAATGTTGCTTAATGCACTACTGAAAAACATTCAGATACTACAGTGATGAGCTCAGTATAAGAACCAATATAGGATAGCCTTATTTCAGAAATTTTCTTATGTCTTCCTAGCTGGTGTTAAAACATTAATATTCTCCTTTTGACAGTCTTTAATGAATGAAAAAGTTAATTGGGGTGGCTCCAGCTCCAGTCCTTAGAGTTAAATTTGCATTGCATTATCACCAAAACCAAGTCTATAATACGAGTGCTCACTGCCACAAGCCAGTCTTGTTTATGGGAAGGCACAGAATTTGGTGGGGAGTGAGTGGGTTGGGAGGTGTAATAAAATCTAAGGTTTAGGGCAGAGTTTCCGACATTTTCTCCATGGCAACCTTAATTGGGCCAGCATAACACTTGAGATCTACCATGCAGCATTAATGAGCTGAGACAGTGTAATCAATTATGCATGTTATTGGCTACTTACCAAATATTAATGTTTGTTTGAACACTGCATATTGTCTGTTTTTCCCCCTCACTATTTGTGTGCAGTTAGAAGCAACCAGCCTGATGCACTCAGCCAGGTGTATATTGGTCAGAGAAGTGCATGGTACTTTGATGGATTGATTTTTTTCATAGTCACAAAGTTTAAGACCAGATGACCACCACATCATCTAGTCTGACCTCCTGTATATCACAGGCCAACACACTACACCCACCTGCACACTAAACCCAACAACCAAAATTAGACCAAAGTACTACCGTATTTTTGTTCAGAGGGTGCTGATTAACAAAACTATAAAAGCAGAATAATTATTTTTCTATTTTTTTTTTAATTTCAAACATGGCATAGATTGTTTCTGTGGCTGGGAAGGGCTTGAGTGCTTTTATCATTTGAGTGATTGGCTGTGTGATTTCATTGCTGGTGTCACATGTGAGGCACGCATGTGCTTGTCTGTAACCACTTCAATCCTCAGGTTCCAATTTTTGAAGACAATGGTGTATTTTCTGTTTCCTTTTAAATATCCTGTTCGGTCTCCTGTGATTGGTTTTGCTTTGTCTAAACAACAAGTGAGGGAGTACTGTGTTTTTACTAAAATTGATAGTTACAGGTAGGATTAGCCAGATCAGTAGCTAGCAAACTAGTTCAGAACAATTCAGTCTCATTGGCAAGGGGAGGAAGGCTTTCTATTCTAATATTATGTTTATTACAGTAGTGCCTACAGACCAACCAAGAGCAGGGCCCTATTGTGGTAGGCACTGTACAAACATAGAGTAATAGATTGTCCCAACCATAACAATTTACATTCTAAATAGACCTGAAAGGCAAAGAGTAGAGCGGAGGGATACAACATAAAAGCAGAGGAAACATTATGATGGCAGCAGAGAGCAGACATCATTTTAGTTCCACAACTAGGGGTGGGGTTAACTAAATAGGAAGACAAGGGAAGGGAGGGGGAAGAGGGACACAACAGGTCAGAGGAGGTGGGAGGGAGCAAAGGATGAGGGGCAGGTATGGAGTGAGGCTGAGGAGAAGAGAAAAGGGGAAAGGAGGGTGTTTGAGCAAACAGTCAATCAGCACAAGGCAGAGAAATCCAGTCAAAACCATAGAAAATGTTATTGATTTTCATTGGTCCCTTCTTAAGCTGCTTCTGCAACAGCTGTGCTAACTTCAGTCTCTGGCTGGCTTTTTCCTGCAGTTTCTTGCCCAAAGGCTACCGGGGGGGTTCAGAGAACACCATGTGGGTCCTAGTCTCCACTACACAGCTCTGGGTCTGTGTGGTTGTGGGGGTGGGAAGGGTGGCCCTAGCTGGGCCCTCTTTAATCCTATCCCAGTGAAACAGTAGCTGCTTAAGTAGCCCCCACAGCTGGTGTGCCAGCTTCAATCTTTTTGTTATCTGCTTCAATCACTTCCTTAAATCTCCATTTCAAAGATTCATCCAGTTTAGTGCTAAAACATCTTGGAACCCAGATTTATTCCCAGACCCGACAAAGTTCATTGGTTTACTCCAGGAGTGGAAGATCTGCAGAGAAATAAATCATTTCAGCTGGAGAAGAACATACTTGTCAGTTTTTCCTACACAGTATATCTTATTCTTCTGGACAGGATCCATACTCTGAATGCTAATATCTGAACACAGCCCAGGTGTAGGAATGCTTCCAGTTCCTAAGCTCACGTGAGGGACATTGATATTCATACTGTTGTTCACTTTATGTCCCATCCTTCTCAGGGCATTTAACTCTCTCAGTGCATCAGGGATATATGCTCTCCCCCCAGCACTGGCTCCCTGAAAACACAGAGCAATACAACCTTTGGATTCAAGCCTACTCCATATACTTAAGACAGTATCATAAAGAGTAGTGTACTATACAGGGGGAGGGATAGCTCAATGGTTTGAGCATTGGCCTGCTAAACCCAGCGTTGTGAGTTTAATCCTTGAGAAGGACACTTAGGGATCTGGGGCAAAATCAGTACTTGGTCCTGCTAGTGAAGGCAGGGGGCTGGATTCAATGACCTTCCAGTTCTATGAGATAGGTATATCTCCATATTTTATTATTATTCAGCACCTAATAGCAGGAGGGGGAAGCATCTCACAAGTTCTCGCATGAGCACTGAGGCTCTGGAAAAGAAGAGAGCACAGGTCTGAGAATCCAGTGCCTGATCCGATCCGCAGAAAGCTTTTATTGCTGAAATATGAAATATAAATATAGTAGAAATTGACTTTCCTGTGGGAACATTCCTTGAGTTGCTGAAGTATCTATCACACTGCCTTTCTTTCCTTCCTAGGCCAGAGAATTGAATTAAAAACCCATAACTGACACCATTTCTACAGGTTCTTTGTGATATCTTCCCTTGCAGCTCTCAAAGGGATACATTTTCCAATATCCATATGCAAAGTATGCTTAGATCCACTGTACACTGTAGCAAAGATGGAAAAACACAAGAGCTATCTACTTCACGATAATCAAAGTATATCATTAGGTTAACCCTATCAGAGCTTAGAACATAGGTGCATACATGGAACTGGGTACATGGCTCGAAGGTTCTCACTGTATGCACAACATGCTTCACAGCCATGGAGTGTCTACTAGCAAATTCAAGACTTGAAAGAAATGTTTGATAGTGAAAAGACAAAATCTTACATAACAGATTGCAGCTGCTATGATTTTAACAGTGGACATTGCACATCCGCCCCCTCCCCTCATATGAATATGGCAATCTGCAGGACATACTTGAAAACAAAAATGGCACAAGTTCTCACTAGTTTGATCCATAGGTATTATATCTACTAGAATAAATGCCGCACTAGCTCCTGTAATGGGCCTCTATTTTCATCTTTCACGTGAAGGTGCAGCTGAGCATTTCAAAATCAGTGGAGCTGGTCGGGGGAAAAGGAAATGTTAAAAAATGAAGACACAGTATCTGTTCATATATGTAAGGTATAAATAACAAGAGTGAGCTACAAAATAGTTAGAAAGTAGTAAGTTACCTATGACTATGTACAGATTTCTTCAGAACTCTAAAGGCAAGAACCATGGTTATTCAGGAACATAAGATTTGGCATGATGGATCAGCCCATCACGTTTGGTGTACTAACCAGTTCCTTTTTACACCAGAGGCAGTCATTCTTCACCCCTGTTTAGTTATTTATTTCAGCTGGTAACGAAAGCTTGACTTTAGTATATCTAGCTCTTTGTGTAATGCTGTATTTGAGAAGTGGCACTTCATGATCTTTGCAATAAGCAGGCAATGACTTGAAGATGTGATTGAGATTGATTGTGAGTACATATATTACAGTGCTCTGATGGTACTTTCTACCAGTTATGCCCATCTCCCCTGCAATAGCCTCAAGTTTTCCAGCAGCACCACTTTGAAACAGTCTCCCTCTTACTGATAGTGAAGAGGTCACTCTATCCTTTTTTGCCGCCTCTCATCAGAAAACAGGTTTCAGTCTCTTCAAAGTTGTCAGAGTATTCCATGTAATACATTTATTGCAGTAGTTACTTTGGGTTATCTATGCTAAACAGAGTGAGGGAAGAAGGATGAAAGTTCAGCTTAAGCATGTGTCTGGGACTCCAGAGACCTGGTTTCAATTCCCTGCTCTGACACAGTTAGGTTGGCCTCATCAACTTGTAATAGAATTATTTTTGATTTCTTTCCTTTTTCTTTTGCAGCTCTTTTTTCCTGCTCAGATTTGCTTCTTTTTCTGTATCTTTTTTTTTTCCTTTTTTTACCCTTCTTGCTCTCTTTCTTAGTTCTTCTCCTCTGGTAGCTCTTCCTCCACATTCTGCTATTGAAAAGAACGTGGGATGAAATCCTCACTCCACTGAAGTCTGGTAAAACTCTCACTGACTTCACTGGTGTCAGGATTTCATACTTAGTGCTTTGGTGAGCAAAAGGCATCTGTTTATTGCTCCTCAGATCTGGGTCTCTTGCTCTCCCTAGCATCAGAGGAGGATGATATCAATAATAAAATAGCTTTTTCTAGTACAGCCTATTACCAAATAGTTAATAGTTGATCCAGATTAAGGTGGTTAGTGTTCCAGGACTACGGCTTAGTGCCTCTCTTATATCTGGATGTTGCCTGCACTAATGTTTTCTGTCCTCTGCTACAGGATAAGGCAGGGGTCGGCAACCTTTCAGAAGTGGTGTGCCGAGTTTTCATTTATTCACTTTAATTTAAGGTTTTGTGTCCCAGTAATACATTTTAACGTTTTTAGAAGGTCTCTTTCTATAAGTCTATAATATATAACTAAACTATTGTTGTATGTAAAGTAAATAAGGTTTTTAAAATGTTTAAGAAGCTTCATTTAAAAATAAATTAAAATGCAGAGTCCCCCAGACCGGTGGCCAGGACCCGGGCAGTGTGAGTGCCACTGAAAATCAGCTCGCGTGCCGCCTTTGGCACGCATGCCATAGGTTGCCTACCCCTGGGATAAGGCATACTAACAAGTTGAACCACCTAAATAAAATTACAAGCTCCAAATTAGAATTCATAAATTCAAGTAACGACATGTTAATAAAAAGCTGTAAAATTGATCCCGTAGATTCCATATAGGTGTAAGTTATGGCTCTATTAAGACTATGGGGCAAATTTGGTGTTACATGGCTGCGAATCAATGCAGAATGAATTTAGCCCCAAGTCTTAAGATTTTGTATTAGGTTGGCTTCAGAACTTTGTCTAAATAATAATGATGCTTTGCTGAGCTAACTATGCCTCTTGCTGAACCAGCCATCCATTGCCTAGTTCCCAATGTGATCTGGGTTCTGAAAAATTCATGTAAAACATCTTTGCATTCCCTGAATCTCTTTGGAGTAACTGAATCCAATAGGGCTAGTGCTGCGGGGAATAAGAAACAGGTGTCAGATCCATGTCTCCCTCCAGAGCCATGAAAAGGAATCTGTCCATGGAAATAAGATAATTTCTTAACAGTGTCACTCATTCATTTTCCTCCATATAATAAGAAATGTTATTTGTCAAGCCCTGAAAGCTGAAAACCTGACACAGCTTTGACACTCCTTTTGGTTTTGCTGACTTGCTGTTATTATCTTCCAAATCCATACAAATTACTCACATACAAAAGTGTCAGTGTTTAAGATGTTCTTGACTTCTTAATAAAGGGCTTCTGTGGAAATTGTGAGTATTTGACAAACAAATCTCCAAAAATGTTTTTTTTTTGGTTATTTTTTTATCATTTTTCTTTGGACCTGTAGTGATGATCACACTCAAAACATTACTGTTAATTTGTCTGAGGGGAAACTTTATTTCACAAGGCTACTCTATTATAATACCCCAGAAAAACAGTCCAGATTATAAGGCAGGTCAGATCCTCAGCTGGTGTAAAGTGGCCTATCTCCATGGCAGTTAATGCAGCTTTATCAATTTACATCAACTGAGGATCAAGCTTCAAGATAATTTAGGCTAAGAGAAAACTGAATAAAATAAAATTGGGTGTTCCCTTTCTAGAGATGAGGCCAAACTAAAACTTGTCTTTGAACAGCCTTAAACTTGTGGAGAATTTGGATTTAGATCAGAACTCTGTGGCTCATCTAATACACCTCTACCTTGATATAATGCTGTCCTCGGGAGCCAAAAAATCTTACCGCGTTATAGGTGAAATCGCGTTATATTGAACTTGCTTTGATCCACCGGAATGCGCAGCCCCGCCCCCCCCGAGCACTGCTTTACCGTGTTATATCCGAATTCGTGTTATATCGGGTCGCGTTATATCGAGGTAGCGGTGTACTTAAGCCTATGTCCTTACAAACATCTTAAGTGCTAACGTTTTTCATCAATATTTAGTTAAAAACTAATGGCTTAACTTTCAAGGCAATTGCAGCTTCTGCGACTCTGATAGGAATTGTAGATCCACAACAGCTATGCAAATTAGGCCATGATGAAGTTGTCACATTTAGTCGCATTGGCTAGCTAACATTTGTAGTCATCTCCTCTAATATTGTTCAAGATGCTTCAGCTTCTTAGTGTGCAGTTGTCCAGACCTTAATTCCACTGAATTCAAATTACGCCTACAAGTATTAGTAACAGAGGGGGATTCTCTTTCTGTGTCCATATCAGCTAATAAAATAATATAAATCTAGACAGTCATCCCAAGACTTAATGTCTATTCTAGAGTCTGAAAATAGAAGACTTTGATAGATTTCATCCTTCTCAGGAAATGTCCACAAGAGAGGTCTTGGGAGAGCAGGAAATAAAAACTCCTAGAGCCTTTTGCAGAGTTTTCACAGAGGAAAGAAAAAGAATAGATTTCACACACACACACACACACACACACACACACACACACACACACACACACACACACCCTGACCCCTGTGCTATCAGTAGATGTTAGTCCCCAAAGCTAGTAGATTCCCCTGGAATTCACAAAAGGCCACAGTCTTCCACACTGGGTGTATGCCATCCTAAGGATCTCTCGCATTCCTTGACATTGCAGCTCTACTGGAACCTCTTTACCAAGGACACCTGGGAAGAAGGGGGTTCTCTGGCATGAAGCGGCTGCAGAAGAGATTAATTTGTCTCTCTGATGACTTTTTGACATGAGCGGGTGGTGAGGGGTAAAATTTGCCTCCTCTCTCTGCCACTCCCAGTCCTTTTGTTCCCACTCCTTCTGTTGACCAGCCTATTCCCGAACTCCACGGAGGGTGTTCCATAGATACAGTGGTACTTAGGGCATGGCTACACTCGAAACTCCAAAGCGCTGCCACGGGAGCGCTCCCGTGGCAGCGCTTTGAAGTGTGAGTGTGGTCGCGGCGCCAGTGCTGGGAGAG
The DNA here is from genome assembly GCF_028017835.1 of Emys orbicularis. Taxonomy (NCBI): domain Eukaryota; kingdom Metazoa; phylum Chordata; order Testudines; family Emydidae; genus Emys; species Emys orbicularis. Next base: position 236,103,339 of record NC_088683.1, on the reverse strand, counting down.
AGCTCTCCCAGCGCTGCAGGTACTCCACCTCCCCGAGGGGATTAGCTTACAGCGCTAGGAGCCGCGCTCCCAGCGCTGGGGCACTGTTTTTTCACACCCGTGAGCGAGAAAGTTTCAGCGCTGTAAAGCGCCAGTGGAGCCATAGCCTCAGTATATCACAAAGTATGAAGTTAACAGTCAGGCCACAGGACTGAAATCTGCTTGTTAGGTACTTAGTCTTTGGGCAATCAGCCCATTTCCCCCCGCTCCTTTTTACCTAAAAAATGGCCTTCCCATTAAACCCTTTTAAGTCTGCTTCCTAGTGTGTCCAACACAGGTTGCTGTTGGTCTCAGGGCATAGTGCAGGGATCGGCAACCTTTGGCCCACGGCCCGCCAGGGAAATCCGCTGATGGGCCGGGACGGTTTATTTACCTGCAGCATCCGCAGGTTCGGCTGATTGCAGCTCCCACTGGTCGTGGTTTGCCATTCCAGGCCAATGGGGGCTGCGGGAAGCAGTGGCCAGCACATCCCTCAGTCCATGCCGCTTCCCGCAGCCCCCAATGGCCTGGAATGGTGAACTGCAGCCAGTGGGAGCTGTGATCGGCTGAACCTGCAGACGCTGCAGGTAAACAAACCATCCCGGCCCGCCAGTGGATTTCCCTGATGGGCCGCGTGCCAAAGGTTGCCGATCCCTAGCATAGTGTAAGGGACATCCTGCTCTCTCTGGCTTTCCTGGGTTGTGGGGTGTGGTAAGGACTAGAGGTGGATTTCACTTATTTTAAGAGCGAGATCAGCACTTTCATCCCCTTGGATCAGGGAATTGGCAACAAAACCTAGTGAATCAATAAAAAATACAATGGAATGTTTTGGCAATGTGCTGTTTACTTTACAATGGCATTTTAATCCTTTGACATGGTAATGTTTCTAATGTTTTGTTGTATTGATAAGGATTACTCTGATTATATAGACCCCACAGAGGTTCATTACCATCTATGCCTTCTAAATATACACCCTTTAAAAAATTACTAATTAATGGCAGTTTTAGTAAACATATATATTCCTTATATCTGTTCATTTTTAAAAAAATGAGTTACAAAAATAATTTCCCCTAAATAATTAGCAACCTAATCAGAGATGGTCTGAAATCAAAAGTACCAAACATTGGTGAGATCAGGTCTCAAATGTCAGAGCTGGTATATCTCTCACTAGTGGACCAAACCAAATCTATGGCTCCTCATAGCCCTGAGCTTTGATCTGGATTCAGATCAGAATGTTGTGGCCTATCTCTAATGATTATGCAAACCCTTTCTTAATTGGAAATCTTACCCATCTTTCAAAGCGGAAGCCAAAAGAAAATAACCCAAAGTTTCTTACAAGTTAATGTCTTGGAAAATGAAAGGCAAAGATGACACGTAGGAGGCATTTTCAGTGAAGCATCTGTCTGTGTTAAGCACTGGGTATTTCAGTAAGTAAAGCTGGATATATAATCTGTTTTTCCATGACTGTCCTCCTAGCACTTCTTAAATTTCATCCAGCTGTTAGCAATATTTGTTGCTTTCTCCAGAAGACAATGATTTATTTGTGAAACTCCTATACCCAGAAAGAAGGCCCACAAAAATTCTTCAAGTTGAAGAGTGAAGTAAAACGTGTGTTTTAGCTAATGACCATGTAAATCACAGTAAACATGTAAAAAGATGAGAGGAAGATATATTCCCTGTCTGGAAAAATGAACACTTGCAGGCAGGAAACAAGTATTATAGTAGGGGCAAAGGTACATACTAGCTCTGATGAAGATTAATGGAGTCCAAATGGATTTGCTGAACTTTGTGTAAAATACATAGGTAATATCTATCTGAATTCTGGGGCAGTATTCAAATGAGGATGGCATTATGCCCACCCGTGCTTTATATATTTGGCCATTAGGTGTCAGCAGTGTTCTGTATTAAAAACAGCAGGAAGCGCATTTATCTGGAAGTAAATAAAGTGACTCAGAGCCAAGCCTTGTAAACTTTGCCTCTCAGATGTACATTTAAAAATTACAAAATGATAGCATAAATAAATGGACAGACAAGAAAAATGAAGACAGACCTAACATTTTCTCTTGTGCCTGTATATCTTTGCATCATAAGAGATACATCATAAAATATTTGTGCAAATGTCAACAGAGTTACTAGATTTCTCAGTTGACATGAACCTGTATTATGACAAGAGTGACTGGCTATTAGTAGTTCCGCTAATGCCATGGTTCTGGATTCAGTCCACATGTTGGCCAGCTTCTGTCTGCTTAGCGCAGGCCTTAGTGTCAAGCTTTGTGTCTGTGTGTGAGAGAAGTTCTCGGTATGCTCTGGTTTTTCTAGTGTGTTGACTAAAGCCACTTGAAACTTCAATAACGGAATCCCCAGCCAGACAAACCCCACATGGTTTATTATTTTTCAAACTGGACTTAGTGATAAATGTCCACTTAAACCCAAAATCAAATCACATTTAGATTGCTTCCAGTCCCAAGAGAACAGTCACTTACTCTAGAACAATTGGTTCTCTAGATCTTACACCAAAGAACGCTGGCAGCCAATTCTATAGTAAACTAACTAAAGACTTATTAGCTAAGAAAACGAAATGAGTCATTGAGAGGTTAAAGCAAGTAAAATATATGCACAGGTGAGTCACAGTTTGTAATTCCAAAAGGTGGCAGTGGTGTAATAAACTGCCAGTTTCCCAAAAGTCTTTCCAGGGTATCCAGATTGTCTCTGGGGATTTCTGCTTTGCATCTGGTACACTTCCCTGTAAAAGTCCAAACGATCCACTCCATTCTTATAGCTTCTGCTCACAGAAAACAAGCTGACACTGTCACTGCCCACATGGGCTTTTCCTTTGATGACAAAGAATGAAGAATGCACTTGAGTCTTAGATCTTCGATCATCACAGACAATGACCATTGGCATTGAAATTAGCACTTTTCTGTTAAAGTTCTGCATTTGCATTTCACAAGGCTTCGTTCTTGTTTGATGGCTCATTTGATGGGTTATTTAGTTACATGAGTATAGACAGTGTAAATGTTTGCTATTACATTATAACAGGACACAGATAAGTGAAAACAATGCAAGCAACATCCCATTTGTTTTCATGAAGTTTAAATACCAAATACACTCTTATACATTTAACAATTACTTTGATCTATACTAGTACACAAGTGAATTGACCTGTGGCTTCGGCATGAGCTGGTATATGGTCTGCCAGTGTCACAGACAGCACAAGTGCTAAACTTCCCTTAGAACTTCATTCCTTAATACAAAAAACTTATTACACTTATAGTGACTTAGTTCTACATTCCCAGAGGACCATTTTAACCTTTCTACAGCACAGATGCTGTACTCTGTGAAGTGTAAGCAGTGTCTAAAAATTAATCACAATTTTTTTATTTAGATCATACCCCAAAAGTTTAGGCATTAATCAGGAGATGTACAAGTAAAAGTAGGCTTAAATGAGGGAGGGGAAATGTTTTTCTCACCTATCTTCCCTTGCACATCAGCCCATCAGTTTTGTTCCTCTCCTCATCAGAGCTACACACTGGTGGCATAGGAATACAGAACTGATAACCATGGGAGCACAGATTGAAGGTGCCATATAAAAGTGCCAAAATGTTAGGAAACGTCTGCTTTGTGACATCACTTAAGGATGCTGAAAAATGTAAAAAATACCCCCTATTTTATCAGCTGTGCAATGCCAAACCCAGAATCTTGTTGTGACCTTTCACACATTAACAGCCTGATGTTGCAAGATGCAGAAAACCATTGAAGTCTACAGCTTGTCAATGTGTACTCAACTCATTCAAGAATCAGAGTCTAATCTCAGACCTCTCTTTGTGATGTCTGCAACATTTTAATGTATAAGCCTATCACTGTATCATGTGTCATTCCATTATCAATGTAATGCATTGAGGAAGTCTCTGAAAGACATGACCAGAAATGCTTATTTGAGACTTTGAAGATCCTAATTGGATGTTCTTTCTCATGACTTCCTCCAATTAAGGACAAAAATAGAGAATACTGCCAGGATATTGATGCACAACTTGAGCTTTGGGGAGAGCATTTTTAAGTATTAAAGAACAGATCCCCACCAACGTGTAAACTAAACTTAATCCAAAAATGGATTCAGCAAACAACAGGTTAGTAACATTAGAGGAAATTATGCTTGTAGTCAGACAGATAGATGATAAAGCACATAGTCTTGACAATATTTTATCAGAACAGCTAAATAGTGGAAGCCTGGAATTAGTTCACTGGCTTCATAGAGTTGTCTTAAAAGTTCAGGAAAGTGGTCACATTCCAGAAGATTGGAAAGGGCTGCATCATCCCTTTTTTTTCCAAAAAGGAAGCAATCCGCTTGTTCAAATTATAGGAGAATAACACTGATGTCAGTCCTAGGGAAGATGTATATGATAAAACTATGAACCAACTGAAATACTGTCTCAGCCCAAAAATGAGAGACAACCCATGTGGTTTCCACACAAGTCGATCTACAATCCATGCTATATATGCTCTGTGAAATCTTATTGAATAAAGACTAGAGCAACAAAATTGTACGGAGTGTAGTTGTAGCCCTATTGGTCGCAGGATATTAAAGAGATGTTATGCTAAACAATCTGTTCCACTTGCATTTAGCTGTGATGCTTGGAGTACCTTTCCCAGACCCGAAGTAGAACTCAGCCTCTGTATAAGTTTGAAAGCTTGCCTGTCTCACCAAGAGAAGTCAGTCCAATAAGAGATTCTCACCCCCCTTATCTCGCTAGAGCAACAAAAGAAAGTTAACACTGCATTTATAGACTTTGCAATGAGTCAAAAGTGGCTGCAATGATCAACACTGTGGGTAATGCTACACTAGTATGGGGTTCCTGAGGACTTAATGTGCCTAGTAGAGGAACTGTACCTCAATACGTTTAGCTGTGTGAGGCTCAACAGTTGTATTACAGACTAGCTTTCAGTAGAATCAGGGGTACACCAGGGATGTATTCTCTCATCTATGTTTTTTAATGTTTGAATAGACTGATGACAAAGCTGATTGAGGCCAAAGTAGGAGGTGTGAAATTTTAAGATTCATCTTTAGAGGATCTCAAGTATGCAGAGGTCTACAGTTGGCAAAACCAAATGGGACAAATGCCCAGTTTTGCCAAAAAAATGGGGTGCCCCCCCCCCAGTAGTGTGTGGAGGAATGTTCGGGGGGAACAAATATCAATACCAGCCCCATACAGGGGCTGGGGTGTGCAGCTCAGGCCAGCCCACCGCAGGAGGATGTGTGTGTGTGGGGGGGCGGCAACGCCAAGCAGTGACGCCAGTCCCGTGTGAGGGGTGGGACTCAGCTGAGACCCGTATGTGTATGTAGGGGGGAACTTAAGCAAGCAGTGACACCAGCCCAGGGGTCTGGGGGACGGGGCTCGGGTGAACTGTACGCAGTCGCCCATTTTCACTTTGAGAAATATGGTCACCTTAATCAGCCTGTAAGTACGGCTTACACTCTTTGTTCTTAGATGTATACAATTATATTTAACCGTATTGAAATGTGTATTGTTTGTTGGCATCCAGTTTACCAAGTGATTCAGATTGCTATGAATCAGAGACCGGGCCTCTCATTTACCACATCCCCAATTTTTCATGTTGTCCACAAACTTGATCATTGATTTTATGTTTTCTTCCAGGTCATTGAGAAAGGGGAGGGATAGCTCAGTGGTTTGAGCATCGGCCTGCTAAACCCAGGATTGTGAGTTCAATCCTTGAGGGGGCCATTTAGGGAACTGGGGTAAAAATCTGTCTGGGGATTGGTCCTGCTTTAAGCAGGGGGTTGGACTAGATGACCTCCTGAGGTCCCTTCTAACCCTGATATTCTATGAATACATTAAATAGCATACTGCTAAAAACCATTGGATGCCACTCAAAACACACCTGCTTCTCCATTTACAATTACATTTTGAGACCAATCAGTTAGCCAGTTTTTATTTTATTAATGTGTGCCATGTTTGTTTTTATATCATTCTAGTTTTTCAGTCAAATTGCATGCGGTACCAAGTCAAATTCCTCCAAGAATTCAGGTGAGGGGCCTGGAATTTCACCAACCAACACTGCTTTTTATCATTTCTGTACCTCTCATCGTAAATAGGCCCAATGCAGGACCTGCACTTATCACCCCTATAGGTGGCAGCATTATTTCCTGCCATTGTTGCATAATCTGGGAGGAATAAGGGATCTGTTATTTATAGTGTGGAAAATATTTTTCTTTAAGATATGTAAGTGTTACCAAGAAGAGAAAAGAGGTTATAGTCTTCCCTTCATGATATTATTCTGTTTACTTTGTTACAAGTTTTCCACATTTCTCTTTACACTGTCTGCTTACAAGATATTTTTCAAATCCTGCCTTTCCCTGCAACAATTAATATCAAGTTCGACCCAAACCAAAAATGAAATTTTTCAGAATGTTTGGCAAATTGAAAAAGTTGACAAAAATTGTTTCAGATCAAATGAAATGTTTAATTTCTGGAAATTTTAAACTTTTTTAAAAATAAAACCAAAGGAAATGAAGGGCTAGAATCACAACAGGAGAGGGGGTATTGGTCTCCTTATACCAATAATCCAGCAGTTAGTATACCCATCTAAAAGGGAGAAGACGTTCACATTGCACTCCCTGTCAGTGCCCAGCCCAGGCCAGGGAAACTAATGATCCAACCAGTGGACCAAATTTGGTGATGAATCCCAGTCACATACTGCCTGAGGCACGTTGTGCATATGCTAAGAAAGGGGGAGACCAGGCTTCAAATCCCTGCTCCAGAGTGCAGATTCTGACCTTTATCTCTCACATCCCAGGTAAGTACTCCAATCACTGATCTGTTGCATCCTTGATTTTTTTGAATGGCGCCTAAGTCTCCTTGTGAATCTAGTCTGAAAAAAAATCCGAAGCTACTCAGATATTTCACAAATTCACAGTTTGTTGATCTGAATCTGCATTTTTTTGGTAAATAAACTGTTTGTCTAAAAATTTTTTGCCCAGCTCTAGTTTTTCCATGCAACACTTTCCACTTTATCTATAATATATTCATTAATCCCCCAGGGGTCTACTGAGCAGCATATGGCTTCCTGATCAGAAGCTTGCTTTAAATGGCATTTCTAATCCTTTGATTACAAAACTTTTTCTTCTAAGGATAGTAAATGAAATTGCATAACTCCAGAGTCAAGTTCTTACTCTCTCTGCTGTTCTTTTGGGAGTGCTTTTTGGATGAATATAATGATTGTTGTCAAAATGACATAATAAAAGTGAAAGTACACTGAAGATGCAGAGCACACAGATATGGCATTCAAGGAAGATCTAAGGCTACAACTATTGCCTTAAAACCTCTTAGCAGAATTGATTTTGAGGATTATTTTCTGTTCTTGTTAGTCTTTGTTCTAAGAATTCACAGTAGGAGATACTGACTGCAAAGATAGCATAGTGGAGATGATAATACACAGTGCTGTGAGGCTTAATTCATTAATGTTTATAAAACAATTTCATGGTCTAGGATGGAATGTGATATGGAAATACAAACTATTAATAGTTTTTTAATTAGTACCCATCACTCCAAGAAAAGAACAGGAGTACTTGTGGCACCTTAGAGACTAACAAATTTATTAGAGCATAAGCTTTCGTGGGCTACAGCCCACTCCAAGGTTAAAGATAACACCCTGTCAATCTTGTTTGTTTGTGGAAAAAAGTTTACTATGTAATGAGTCTTGCACCATCCTTCTGAGGACTAAATGCTGGAAGAGAGTGGCTTAACTATGCCCTGGCCTCTTTCATTACTCCTAAAGGCACTCTGTACCAAAAACTTAAAAATTCGCCACACAACATTTTAAAATTCTGCAAATTTTATTTGTCAATTAAATATGGAGGCTCCAGCAGGGCATTGGGGAGCACAGGCCACTGGCTGCACAGAGGTGGGAGATCACTGTGCAGCGCCCCCGCCGGACACTGACTCAGCGGTGAGGCTGCACCCAACCCTGACACAGTGAAAGAACCGGGCCTGCCCCAGAAACACCTCAGGGCCCTGTCCCTCTGTGCCAGGTGCACCAGGTGTGGGCAGGCAGGCTCAGCAAGGCAGGATCCAAGTGTGGAGGGTATTAGTGTGGGGGGATCCAGGTGTGGGTTGAGAGGGTTCTGTGTGAGGCAATCTGGGTGCAGGTGGCTCAGTAGGGGATCCGGGTGCAGGGGGTATCTGGATGCACAGGGGCTCGTTGGGGGGTTCTGGGTGCAACGATAATGGGACTCGCAGGGGGGTCCAGGTGAAGGTAGTTGGGGCTCAGCAGAGTGTGTGTGTGGAGGGGACAGAGCTCAGCAGGGGATCTGGGTGTGGGGGATATAGTGGGGGGGTCCAGATGCTGGGGGAGTGGGGCTCAGTGGGATGGGGATCCAGGTGCAGCTGTTTGGGGCTTGGTATGGTGGGGATCCAGGTGCGGGTGGCTCGTCGGGGTGGTCCGGGTGCAGGGAGAGTGGGGCTTGTCAGAGGGGGGTCTGGGTACAGGGGTTGAGGCTCTGCAGGAGGGTCTGGGCATTATGGGGTCTGGATGCATGCGGGTTGGGTGGATGGGGGAGCAGCTCCCTGTACAGAGATCCCTCCCCTTGCAGCTAAGGAAGGATGGGTGCAGGAAGCACAGGTGGGGGTGGGAGGAGTTTGCCGAGCTTCCTACATGCGGGGGAGAAATCTGGGGGTGGGTCTGACATGGCCCTGGATGCCGTGGAAGGGAAGAGGAAGCCTCCTCTGCCCAGCTTGGACTAGCAGCTGAGCCCGGCGCAGGGTAGGAGCCACCAGCCAGGTCTTCCCCAGTCCCGCCCACCAGCTGGGTCTTTCCCCTTCCTGCCTCCTGCCCCACAGCGATTTACCTCTCTGTCAGCTGCCCTGAGCACCCAAAACATACTGCTGGAGAGGGTCACATGACTGCTCTTGTGGCTTCCCTTTGTTTCCCCATCATAAAGTTGTTTTTCTGCAGGGAAGCAAAGAAATCTGCGGGGCCATAAATTCTGCGCATACACAGTGGTGCAGAACTCTCCGAGGAGTATTTCATGTAGATAGTGTTTACCCGTCAGATGTGGGACCACTAAATTTAGTTTGGACAAAGTATTTGGGACTGAGAACTGATTGTAAGACTTGCTGGTGAGGTTTGTTAGTGAAGCACAAGGCTAGCTGCATCTGTGGTCATGTGTCCTGGCAGCAGGTGTTAAATTCCCCTTGGTGAGGTTGAGCTTTTGTGAGGGCACCAGAGGAGTGAATGCCCTTTTCCTACAAGGTAGGGATCAACTCAGCTGGCACACCAAAGCGGGGTACATTTGCAAGAAGTCCTTGATCTTTCTTCAAGTTCTGTATTTCCTCTTACAGGAGATTGCCTGGAGCAACAAGCCTTGAAATTTTATAAACAGGTTTATTAGTCTTTGGACAGGGTGAGATACCTCTGGGTTTGAATGTCAAAATGGAGGCAGTCTGCTGAGAGAAAGTGGCTATTATTTTCCTTTTCTTCACTGCAGCCTGTCCACCTGTTTGAAGTTATTTTCTTGGTGGTGGTTTTTGAGCTGTAAATAAATATGGCAGCCCAAATTAAATTCTCTGTTCCATCCTCATTGCCCACTACCATTCATAAAGGGGTACAATTAGAGCTGTATGAATAAGGTGGGTGAATGTGTTTTTTGTTTGTTTACTGGCTGTTCAAAAAAAAAAAAAAGATTCAGGTTAACCCAAAACTGAACCTTTGGCAAATCAACATTTGGAAAAAAAATCCCTTTCAACCAGAAATAAAACACTGTTTTAAACACACAGGGACCGAAGGGCTAGATTCACAAAATGGAAGAGGCAGCACCCCCTTATATTGAGAGCACTCCCGTGGGAGGTGGAATGTCAAAATCCCAATCTGGAGCGGGGACTCAAACCCACATCTTCTGCTTCTGAGGTGAGTGCCCGAACCACCAGGTTATAATTAGTCTCTCACGTTCTGTCTGGCCAGTGAATATGTAATTATTTACATGAAGCAGAACAGTTGATGGGGGTTAGAGTTAGATATTTAACCTAGAGGGTGGAAACTCTGCCTTCAAATCAACATATGTTTATGAAATGTTTTGATTGACCCAAAACCCAAAAATGTTTCTTATAAAAGGAATTCACCCAGTCCTAGATCTCATAACCTTGTCACGATTAACTGTGCTGGGCTACATTCAGTTCAGATTTTATTAGAGCTATCTGTAGCATGTGATGCTTTGGATCATAAACTGATCTTCTCTTGGCTAGTGATCTTTTCTTTCCAGACTCATGACCTAAAGAAGCAAGGCAAGAGTTATAATTCACTGTTTTAAAATATTAGTTTAAAAAAATCACCTCCCTTCCAAAAGATTTTTTTATGGTATTGGTATCTACACTGTACTGTTTTTGTTTGGGCTCATCTCCTTTAAAAATGGAGAAGTTGGGAACCAGTCGTGTCTAAAAGTTGAGATGATTATCCAAATTTGTAACGAGCTGGACATGTTTAAAAAAACAGCCTTTCTTGAAAAATGTCCACTACTTCCTGGTTTTGGCTTGGCCAGAAAAAACACAAGAACAGTCTGCCTTGTGGGATTTCTGATCCTCTAATCACAGCGTGTCAAACCACAGGAATTGCGGAGGCACGCACCGGATTGCATTGTCATTGTTTTTGTTTCTAAAGCTAACCATGCTTTTTTCAAAACGATGCTCAGATCTGCTTTGTGATTGGGGAGAAGGTTCAAGTCAGTTCTTGCTGCACCTGAATCAGTTCAACTATTTTTATCCACAATCTATGATCCTTAGTCACTGCTGCAGGGAAGTGGGAATCTAGGGCCGGGGCAAATGGAGAAAGAAAGCTCTTTCCCCTCAAATAACTGAGACTTTTCGACCACACAGTAACCATATTAAAATACTGCATTTTTTTCTTATGCAAGTATTAAGACTAATTAAATGCTTCTCTTAATGGCAATAGTTTATCTTAAACTATTGTCCTTTCACCCATGGAATCACAATTCTGGTCCAGATGGTGCTTCAAAAGCACCTCAGTCCCTGTTGAACAGTAAAACTGTGAAATATAATTAGAATAGCTGGCAGCCTGTGCTCAAGAGAGGCATAACCATTTTGCTTTTGAAAAGCTTGTCCAATGAGCTTATCTTCTATTAAAGTCATGAGTGGCTTGGATCTTCTAACACACATTGTCAAATTGTGGCATATAATTTTCTGGCCTGAGAAGGAGACACTACAGACCGGTCCTAAGGAAGGATTGTGCCTCACTCCAAGCAACCGGGTGTGTAGGGATACTTCTTTGGTTGCACTAGGGTGACCAGATAGCAAGTGTGAGAAATCGGGACAGGCGCTGGGGGTTAATAGGCACCTATATAAGAAAAAGCCCCAAATATTGGGACTGTCCCTATAAAGTTGGGACATCTGGTCACCCTGGGTTGTACTGTCCTTTAATATTCTCCTTTGGGCAATCATTCATCCAAAGATGTGAAGTTCCCTGGGAGTTCTCCAATGTACCCCATGCACCTGTGTAAAGGCCTATCACAAACAACTCCAAAGTGTTAATATGTACTGTGCATTTTTACATAGAGGAGTCAGGTCCATATTTTTATAATTGCATACAGGGGTTCTGGAACAATTTGTATAATGGGGCTGCTTAGAGCCATTGAACCAAACTGTAAACCCTGTATATGATGGAAACTACTTCAAGCCAGGGGATGCGGCAGCACCTCTGGTTGTATGGAGTTCTGCACCCTGACGTGCCAAGTTAGAGAGTGCTTGGATCAAGGATATTGGGTTTTGAGTGTACTGACATGGCCCCTGTCACTGGAGAATCCAGGCAGTTTACACATTAATACACTTCACTACACAAGGCCCCTGTGAAGCACAGCAGTGTTATTATCCCTGCTTTGTGATGGAGAACTGAAACAGATGTAGCCTAGGTCAAGTCTGTGGCAGGATTCAGAACTGAACCCAACTATGCTGAGCCTCAGACCAGTGCCTTTCACTAATGTTTTTGGCTCAGTACAGCAAGGGGGGCACTCCACAAAAATTAATGTGTGAGTCTGGGTTCAGATTCTGAACTCGAAGATAAATTCTATGGTGGTTCAGATCTGTGGTGTTTGGGCCCCCATGTCTAGTTATCAAGGGCTGTCTTTTAACTTTTTTGCTCTAATTTTGCTGCAGTTTGTGTGTATTATACCAGTGGTTCTCAATCAGGGGTCCGAAGCTCCCTGGGGGCCATGAGCAGGTTTCCGGGGGTCTGTCAAGGGCCGGCATTAGACTTGCTGGGCCCCAGGGCAGAAAGCTGAAGCCCCCCCCACCCCCCCATGGGGCTGAAGCCCAGGGCCCTGACCCTGCCACCCGGGGCTGAAGCCTGAGCAACTTAGCTGCATGGGGCCCCTTGTGGTGTGGGGCCCCAGGCAATTGTCCTGATTGCTACCCCCTAACACAGGCTCTAGCTTTTATATGCAGACACACAGTTGTTGTGGCACAAGTGGGCCATGGAGTTTTTATAGCATGTTGGGGTGAGGGGTCCTTAGAAAGAAAAAGGTTGAGAACCAATGTATTATACAATGTGTATTGCACAGATTTCTGCCCCTCCCTTTAAAAATGGGCATCAGTTTCTAGCAGTTAGCAGGGATAATTATGATTTTTGTCTACAGCATTTCAACACTGTATACAGGAGTGATGATGTTACGTCGCTAGGGAAACACTGCATGCAGAAACTACCTGAAAAGAGGAGTCCTGGGAAGTTATTCACTCAGCATTAAATGCTGATTTTGAAAAACACAAGTGGGACTTGTTTCCCTCCCCCAACCGCCCAAAAATAATTTAATATGTAATTTTCTATATGTTTGCACAATAATTCTCTAACTTTGTTAGTTTTTATAGGTTTTCATGTATTTCATGCATTTAAAACTATGCGGGTTTTCTTTTGCACCACATATACTGTTTTTGTCTGGATTTCACACTTTTCCATAAACATGTGGATTTAGAAATAGATTTTAACTTATTACTGAGGAATAAATGTTGGGGAAGTGGGAGTTGTTAACTGTGGTTTTGCTCTGAAAAGTCTCTGTAAAAATGGATCCCTATGATTCCATGGCTACCAGCTCTCAGTGATACCGGCTCAAAAATACTCAGCTAACAAGTAAAAATGGGGGCGGGGGGGTTTCCTGCCATTCCTGAAAAAATCAACCTACTAGGCTGGATTCTTTCCTTCTCCAGCATCATCACTTGTAGTAATGGTTTTGCAGGCCACAATAGGTTCTCAGTAACTCCTATGAGCACCCCACGGTCTTCAAATTTTGCCCTCAGTAATGCCTTTGATGGGTAACTGGCTGGAATTTAGTAATCAGTTCTGTGGGTGATGCACAAGAAAGAATAGCAGTCATGGACCGTCAGCGCCAACAAAATGAAGAGCAATAAGCGTTTAACTGCCACCAAAATGAGCAAACATGACTCTGAACACACACTAGACATCAGTCTCTTCAGCAAGAAGCTTCCTTTTTTCCATAGTGATTTTTTAAAGAGTAAAACAGCTAATGAAACAGCTAATGAAAGATCTGACAACCTTGGAGGATATCGTTCTCTACATATCCAGAGAATGGGGCGACACAGGAGGCAGTAGTGCCAGCTTCCCCACACTGACCCATTGGTATGCTCCAATGAAGTTTTACACGGTTGAATCAAACAGTGGTTCAAAATTCTAATGAATGGTCACAAACTCTTTTGCAGTATTCAACTGCTTCTCTATGCTGCACGTGGCACTATAACTGGAAAATGCATTTGTCTCAAACAAACATTTGTTTTAAAACTCTAGGCAATTAGCAATTGTTTTCCTCCTGAATGTTGCATGATTACCCTGCTTATAAATATTTGTCCACCTTCTCTAAACTCCCAGTGTGCTGTCATCTCTCTTGTTGTTTGTATCTTAAATTAGGGGCAAAATCTGCCCTCATTTGCATTTGTGACTTCCACTCCAGTCACTGAGAGTTACATAGGTGCATGTAAAGGCAGAATTGAGTCCTTTAAATTGTAAGACCTGCAGGGCAAGGGCTTCATCTTTATTTTTGTAATGCATCACTCACCTCTATGGTGCCATGAAATTAATGAATAATAATAATAATAATATAATACAATTAATAACTTAATAATATGTGCACAGGAAATAAAATAAACCTAATCTTTTTTTTTTCATTTCCCAATATCATGAGTGTAATTTAGCATCTAGGTTTCCTTGGAAAACAGCATCTCATCAAGGGCAAATAATGGTATTAATCAAAGTAGCCATTTATGCCATTTGAATAAATGGCTTTCACTCTGCAAGGACGAAATGGATGATCTGCACATATCGGTGGTTTATCACAGTGATGTATTTTTGTTATCATAATGCCGTTACTTAGCCACTGATTCAGAGAATGCAAACTGCATATGATTTCAAGACTTATTTTGATGACAGAATAAGAGAAGAGAGGCTTATGAAAATTCAAAGGCTTCCCCCATGGCACTAACTCAGTTCTATTTATAGATGTGATTTATAGAGCTTCTGAACGCAGCTAGAATTAAGTTCAGCATTAAGATTCTTTTTATGCATGACATGACAGTTTATAGTTCACAGCATTTCTGTAATCACAATTACCAATAACTATAACTTACATATTTTGAAAAGCCATTAGTTTAAAATAACCACTGCCAAAATCCTGTAAGCTTAGTTTCCTGTCTGAGTCAGATCAAAAGAGAGGAGAGAGTGTGTGGGGAGAATTTAGTCACCAAATCTTATCCTTGGGAAATTTACAGATGGTCACATTAAAAAAACAAAATTCCTCTGGGGTTTAAGCATCCAGGCGCCTGGCATGAGGCTGCAGTGCACATGCATAGAGGCAGAAACACAGATGTATAGGGAACTGTTACTGCAGAAATTTAGGCGCTGAGCAATGTCGGTGACGACAAGACTCGGGGGACAGCTGAATGGGGTTTTTATGAATCCCAGTGGGGCTGATTCTGGGATTTAGGTGCAGAAAATTGCAGCTAGGCAGCTAAGCTCTTTTGTGAATCTAGCCCTTTGGGTAAAATTTTCAAAAGCACCTTAATGACTCTGGAGCCTAAGTCCCATTGACCTCTTAATAGTAGAAGGCTTTTGAAAATTTTATCCTTACTCTCACTATGCCTCAATTCTCCAACTGAAAATGGAGATAATAATTCATAGATTCAAAGTTCCAAAATCAGTAGGGACCATTGTGATCATCTAGTCTGACCTCCTGTGTAACACAGGCCACAAAACTTCCCCACAATAATTCCTAGAGCACAGCTTTTGGAAAGAATCCAATTTTTTTTTTTAATTACCAGTCATGGAGAATCCCCATGACCCTTGGTAAATTGTTCCGATGGTTAATTACTCTCACTGATAACATTTACACCTTATTTCTTAACTGAATGTGTCTAACTTCAACTTCCGGCCGTTGGCACATGTTATGCCTTTCTCTGCTCGACTGAAGACCTCATTATTAAATATTTGTTCCCCATGGAAGTACTACTTCCTCTTGTGTCCTTCCAAAATAATCAAAGTTTTTTCCGGTGTTGGGCACAAGTTATGGCCCGGTCTGTAGCCTTCGTGAGATCTTCCATGGTGTGAGATCTTCCAGGGTTCGGCACACCAACACATGTTCCACGGTCTGTGTTTCACCAGTTACATGTGTCTATCTGGATCATTGGAATAACCCCACTTCCACATATTGACTTTTGACCTGCCAGCTCTTATTTGGAGACAATTAACACCTCCAGGTCAACCAATCCTTCTCTGCACCTGCAGAAAGTTGTTTGGTAATGTCTATGTGCATTTTAACATCTTCGAGTATTTCTATCTGTGTGACACATTTCCAGTCCTATAGCCATTGGTGGGGTTTTTTAAGCAATTCTGTTAAAGCTAGGATGCTCCTCCACTATTTCATGCAACAAAGATCAGTGGTGTGGCCCCATGGCAGATGTTTGGTATCTCTGACCTGTTGAAATCATTCCATTTTGCTTGTGACTGCTCTCCTGATATCCGGTGGAGTGATTCCGGCTAGCACATAAAAGCTGTTCACGTTTGTTCATTTTAGACATCCTGTGATGTAGCAGCAGCTATCATTCAGCACAGGGCCCAGCTTCTTTGTGTGAGCCAATCTTTCCAACGGCAAACATAAGCATTCAGCTATCAAACAGCAAAGTGCTAGTACAGTGGCTCTTAGTGTTGCTGGGTTGGTTCTCCATTTTGAATGTGCAAGCTTCCTGAGTATGTTCTAGGTGCTAACTTTGCCTTTTGTCTTCTCCACATGTGCCTTAAAGGAGAGTGTGTGCTCTAGCGTTACTCCAAGATAGACAGGATTCCAACAATGGGAAAGTGATCTCCATTCCAGATGGCTGTCTGTTGGCCTCAGAATTCCTAAAATGGAAAGATTCACTTTTGCATTGGCTGGATTGGCACACAATTTGTTCTTGGTGTAATAGACTGAGAGCCCAGACAGTGCTAATGTTAGTGTAGCTTTAATCGAGGCAAGACCTTTGGCTTGGGCAGTGATGCATATGTTGTCGGCATAGGTAAAACTACTTGGGCTGAGATGGATCAGCTGATCACTGGTATAGATGTTGAAAAGTATTTGTGAGAGTATGCTCCCTTGTGGGGGGCATCTTTCTGTTGCCACTATTGGCTCTGCTTCATTCATAGTTCAATGTAAAAACGTCAGTTTTCTAGTAGAGATTGTATCAATCACACAAAGTCGTGATCTTTTGTCATTTTGTATATTTTAGTGGGAATCCTTCAGTGATTTACTGAGTTGCATGCTGCTGATAGGTCAACAAACACGGCTCCTGTTACCATACCCTTTTCAAAGCCATCTTTGGTGTATTAAGTAATGTTCAGCACTTGACCGGTGCATGACTTGCCTGGGCAGAATCCAGCTTGCTCTGGAACTAGGTGTATTTTCAATGAGTGGTGAAAGCAATTTAGGATGAGACTCTCGTACAATACGTAGAGATGACACAGTAGTGATATCGGCCTGAAGTTCTTTGGCTCTGTTGCATCCTTTCCTGGCCTCAGGAGTGCCACAAAATGTGCTCATCACCAGATCTTGGATACTTGTACATGGCTGAGCATGTGTTCAACAACCTGAGTAACCAGTTCTTTATTGTTGGTCCAAAATGTTTAATTTGTTCTGTACAAATGTCTAAATAGGTGGCTTTGCCATTCTAGAGGGTGTTAATTCCAGAGGTTAATTCAGTCACTGTGCCCCAAAATTAAAAGTCTCCTAGTCTTGTCACTTAAGCCATATCTTGAGTTGTTTATTCAGTACCCTGCAATTTTCTAAGAGTTGGTGTGCAACCTGGTCTACAGTAATATTGTAGTGTCACTCTGTGTTCCCTGGGTCATTGTTAAGCTTTCAGATGCTTATCCATGCTTTTTTACTCTGTGGGTCATACCCACACTCTCAGTGAGATTCTGCCATGACTTACGTTTTTCCTCCTTTAGTGCAGAGACCAGTTCTTCACCGGCTGCCATGTTATCCTCAACAAATGGATTTGCTTTGAACTTCTGCTTGTATTGTGCATACCAATCTGACAACTCAAATGTTAGTCAGGGCACATCATTTGTTCTGCAACTCCGTGGAATATGCTTCTTCAAAACAGTGTGCACTTCATTGACAAACTGGTCATAATTTTCTGGTATTGGCTTGAGCTTTCTTACAACAGCAGCAAGGTCATTGGTGAAGCCTTTCCATTCTGCTTTTTTTAAATTAAAGCAGCGCAGGAATGGTACTGAATTCAGTGTTAGGCTGCATTGATCTGGATGGCAATGGGCCAGTGCTACGAATGTAAAAAGAACAGGAGTACTTGTGGCACCTTAGAGACTAACAAATTTATTTGAGCATCAGCTTTTGTGGTACGAAATGTACCTGCTACGAATGTGGAATTGGACCCAAACTAAGCTTGTTACACTAACCAGCTATGTTGCTGCTGACAAATACCAAATCAGGCTTGTAGCCCTGTTTTCTGTTGGCTGCTGTTGAAGGAAATGGGAAGCTTAGGGTTGTGAATAAAGCTCAAGTGAAGTGCATCTGCCCATGATTGAATTAGTTCACCATTTTCATCAGTTATGCTATGCCACATTTGATACTGTGACTGTTAAAGTCACCAGTGATCATCTGCATTTTGTCATGTTTGAGTTTTTGTGGACTAGTGAACTTGAATTGTTTGCATGGTGGTTTGTAGACAAATGTGATGGAAATGCCACCAGTATCTACAGTCAGGACTTCAATGCCATTATTATCGGTCCTGGATGGGGGTAGCAAGAGCATGCATCTCAGGGCACCTGTCTTCTTCTCTGAATCTGAGAAGCCTGCCAGACATCCGCCACTACACTATAACGAAAGAATGTGTCTATGCCTGCAGATTGACACCGTTCTCAACAGAACCGACTGACTCTATCTGAAGGTTGATGCAGTTGCCAGTGCCATTGAAAAGGCTCCTCATCAGGGCTGGTGCTGACAATAATGTCAGCAGATTTCAAAGAGCTCCTGGGTGCCAAACAAGACTTCATAGCCAAAATATGCACTAATTACAACTGCCAGGTGTTAAGCCTCCAGGGGAGACACACAGGGATCAACACCCACCACCCCTGGATACTCAGGATGAACTTGGCTATCAAAAGACCACACAAGCAATACAGCAGCACTATTTTCACCAGCGCTGATCTTGTCATCAACATAACATCACTATCAAGCATGTTTTCTAATCCTTTTATCATTCTCGGGGCTCCGGTCTGAACCCTCTCTAATTTATCAAAATCCTTCTTGAATTGAGAACACCAGAATTGGACACAGTATTCCAGCAGCGATCGCATTAGAGCCAAACTCAGAAGGAAAATAAATTCTCTACTCCAATGTGAGAGTCCCCTGTTTATTATTCCAAGGATCACATTAACCCTTTTGGTCACAGCATTGCACTGGGAGTTCATGTTCAGCTGATTCTCCATCATCATTCCCAAAGCTTTTGAATCACTCCGGGGAGTCTCTGCTTCCCAGGATAGAGTCTCCCATCTTCTATGTATGGCCTACTCTTTTTCCTAGACATGGACATGTACAATCAGCCATATTAAAACACATTGTTTACTTGCACCCAGTTTACCAAGTGATCCAGATCTCAGTGACCTGTCCTCTTCATTATTTACCTCTCCCCTATTTTTTTGGTATCTGAAAACTTTATCAGAGATCTTGTTTTTTTCCAGGTCATCGATATAAATGTTAAATAGCATAGGGCCAAGAACCGAATCCTACAGGATCCAATTAGAAACACACCCACTCAATGATTTCGCATTTACAATTACATTTTGAGACCTATCAGTTAGTCAGTTTTTAATCCATTTAATGTGTCATGTTGATTTTCTATCATTCTAGTTTTGTAATCAAAACGATATTGTGTGGTACCAAGTCAAATGTTTTGCAGACTTTTAAGTATATTACATCAACCAAACCGGTAATCTCATCAAAAGAAAGTTATCAAATTAGTCTGACAGGATCTATTTTCCATAAACCCATTTTGATTGGCATTATTTATATTAGCATCCTTTAATTCTTAATCAAGTCCCATTTCAGCACTCCATTATATTTCCCAGGATCAATGTCACACTACAGGCTTATAATTACTCAGATAATCCCATTTACCCTTTATAACATTAGCTGTTTTCCATACTTCAAGGGACATAGTGATTGTAACAGGGTGGCTTGCCCCATGGGTTGGAAAGCCTGGGGCTAAGCCATCAGTGATTACAGGATGAGCCCCCACCTGAGTGGGATCAGGTAATTGCCTATAAAGGGGAGCAGGGGGCTGCAGTGAGGGGTGTGGGGTACTAAGGAAACAGAATCCTGAGGAGATGTAGCTGGTTTGGCTCCCACAGAGACACTGAACTGTGACCCAGCTCTAAGAAAAAAGAGTGGAAACCTTCCAGCTAAAGAGAGAGATACTGAACTAGGGTTGGGTCCTGAAGGGTCTGCATGTACTTGAGAGCTGAATAAATTGGACTCCAGGTGGGGAATATTTTTTAATTTCCTTTGATTGTTACAATTTTTTTGTTTTGGAAGAAGCCCTGAAGAAGGGGGAACATAGAGGCAAGCCACCGCATGGTCACTTGTGGCCAAGAAGAGACGCATGGGAGTCGGCCAGCCCCATTACAATGTGGATAAATACTTTAATGTTTGTGAGTTGCTTGAGTATTACAGTGAGGGGAGTCATATTAGTAGATACCTAAAATAGAGCCAGTAACCAGGAAGTACTGTTCCTATTCCTACACAACATCTTGAGCCATGGACAAAGAAGAGTTCAAAGAATTTTCTCATTTGGGTTAGGTTATTATGATTATTTACCACCTCAGGTGTATTCATCTCCATACAAAACATAAAGGAAGACACAGTTCCTGTCTCATGGAGTTTATAATCTAAATGGAGAGTAAGACAATGAGACATAGGTATAGATATACTCGAAGGGTTCTGCTAGAAGAAGTTGATGACCTCTAAGCCACAGATTCCTGGTATCAGAAAATCAGCTGAAAGATGTATCTGCTGCTCTGGGTGCCCAGAACCAGTCAGTACATCCCAAAACTGGGCAAACTTGATGCATGGCGAGGGTATCCAGTTGTTCATTGTATCCATGAGGAGTCTATACCAATACTTTATTCCCAGGTACTTCAGTTCCACAGTCACAGAGCAAGTCCTGTGGACTCCAATGTAGCCCATCTCCTCATACAGTACTATGAGATTTCAGTTATTGGATTAACACAGATATGTGCTTTGCAGACTAGCAGTGTCAGGTCTCATTTTAAATGCTTCAAGTGATGGGATATCCACTGCCAGATTTTCACAGGACATTAGACTTCAGTGGTGATAGTTTTCCTTATTTAGCCTACATTTTTGGGTTCACTTTCTTTCTGACCTTGACCTCGTTAAACAATTATTCTGTTTCTTCAATGTTTACACTCTTCAGATCCGTGCATGGTGTAGCCGTTGGATATTGTTTCCAATTCAGCATTTTAATATCTAAGGGCTGGTCTACCCTGGGGGAGGGGGTCGATGTAAGATACGCAACTTCAGCTACGGGAATAGCGTAGCTGAAGTTCACGTATCTTATTTCGACTTACCTCCCGTCCTCACAGCACCCGTCGACTCCGCTACCGCCGCTCGCCCTGGTGGAGTTCCGGAGTCGATGGGAATGCGTTCGGGGATCGATATATCGCGTCTAGACAAGACGCAATATATCGATCCCCGATAGATCGATTACTACCCACCGAATCGGCGGGTAGTCTGGACGTACCCTTACATCCTCAACATTTAATTAAAAATGTGTGCATCTGCATTTACTTTCAAATGTACTACCTTTGCTATACTTTTTATTGTTAACTTAGCCATGTAGATTTTACTTTCCTCCTGCTGCTTTTGCTTGTTCTAAAATACAGTGAAAAATTCTACTCTTTAAAAAAAATTCTTATTTGCCTAAATTATTTGGAGACATTTGATCATTTACTAATGCTATGAGCAATTAAGAAGAAAAATGCTTTGTATGGAAGCAGATTGCAGAACATAATTTCAAAGACAGAAAATTAGCAACACATTAAAAAACCCATTGTTTGGAAGCTTCTCTGTTACTACTTCAAATCAAAGAAGCAAGAAGAATCTGGGGCATGAATAAGAGCCTTGGGGAAAAAATACAGCAAGACTTGAGCAAATTACAGTAACCAACTGTTCAGCGGCAGGAAGAAACTCCTTAATGGTGTTCCTATTATACATTATATCAAGAGGGGAATAATCTTCCTTGCATCAATCACTTTACTTGGCCATCTAGTGATTCACTTATACAGTCATGGAAATAAATTCTGAAAGGAGTGGGGGGAGGGGGGGGGCGGGGAAGTAATAGAAAGCAAATGACTTAGGATTCTTTGAAAAACTCTGATTTAAAATGGAATTAGTCCTGAGTGATGCAATGCAAGGAAATCATGACATAAATGCCTAGTTAATAGATACATCTATCCCCTGCTGACAAAGAGTAGGAAGGAGAATGTTGTTGTAGGCCATAATTTATTCTATATTTGTTCTGTTGTTATGGTCTCCCTCAAGATGAATGAGAGGATACAGGCGTAGGCTGCCAGTCTTTAGGCAGGTTTGTTCTTGAATCACTAAAGGTGTGAGGAATCAGAGAAGACTGTTAGGTTGCTATTGCCCAAATGGAAGCTTCTTCCATTTAATTTTCAGATCTACTCCTTCACCGTACTTTCCTCTCTATAACTTCAGATATTATAGTCATGCTATAGCTTTCTTCATCAGTAGAGAAATAGCAGAAAGCGAGTGTAGCCTATGTCTTTCCTGGTCACATCTACTACTCTGGTTCAATGTTTCTTTGCACGGCTTTTCTGAATAAGAATGAGGGAGCAACTGGGGCTGTGGGTTTAACTTTCTTATTGACATCTCCTGTGAGCTTGAAGAGTATTTATAAAAAAAAAAAAAAAAGACATCTGTATTTGGCATTTATTAAGCAGCTCTGTTACTCCCTTTTCACAAATTTACCCCAAACATCCAGCCAGTAACTGTTAGTTGGGCAAAATATGAGTAAAAATGTGTTGTTGAAGTTTTCTTGTGTTTAAATTTGGAATCATTTTATGAAAATTCAAAATCTTTATCAACTTTTCTGCATTTTCTACAATCTGATTATTTATGAGCCACTGAACTGTTACTTTTGCTTAGAAATTCACACTTTCAAATTTTGAAAGAAGAATTTCAGGAGGAGTTGCTTCCAAAATGACTACAGGCTGCAGTAGGTGAAAGCGCTATTGTCAGTTTTTATTTTTTTATTTTAATTTTTTTTAATTGACTAATTTAAAAGGAGTCCAATTACTGATAGAGCACCTTTAGAAGAGGATGTCCAGAATTTTCCTTAATATCCTTATAAATAAAGATTAATGAGGATTCTCAAGATATTTATAAGTATTTTCAGCAAGGGAGAAATCAACTAAGGCCGTGACCCTACTGTAATCAGAGCCACATGGATACATCCATATGCCAACATGGATTCCTGTTGAAGTCAGTGGTGCTCTACAGAGATGTAAGGGTTTACCCATGTGGATTGTTACAGGATCAGGCATCAGACCTAATGGAACCTACAGAGAGAACAGTGACACGGACTATTCACAGAGCACTACCAATGCAGAAAGGACTTGGGGTTGAGGGTGCACAGAAGTTACACAGCTAAACCCAAATAAAGTAGAAAAATGGAACTTTCCCCCCTTTGGTTACTTTCGGTTATATTAATCTGAGGTGTAACTTGTGTAACTGTGTGTTATGCAGGAGGTCAGACTAGATTATCATAATTGTCCTTGCTGGCCAGACAGAAATGTGATTTTTGGCCCGTCCCCCACCCCCACTCCCCAAGTTGGAGTCCCTTGAAGCACAAGGGTGGAGCCAAAAGATTCTGAATTCTAGTTAGAGCTGGGTGAAATTTTTCAGCAAATAGTAAAATTGCCAAAAATGCAGTTTTGGGGCAACAGAGCAATTTGTGAATTCAGGTCAGATTTGATGAATAGTTTCAGCCAAATAAAAAAATGAGTTGTTTTTTTTAAAGTTAAAATGGTTTGTTTTGACATTTTTGAAATAAACTGTTTTGGAAATGTGATTCTACCTGAATCAAATTTTGGGGGGGGGGTTTCGTTTAGTCGAGAAACCAAAAAAAAAATCAGTTTCAGTTCAAACTGAGCCTCACTGTTTTTCAGAACTTTATGTTGAATACCACACTGAAATATCAATTATTTGCTTAGTTCTAGGTTTAGTATCTCTGCCCATCACTGGCCTTCATACATTTGGACATTTATGTAAAACTCTGGACCTCCTGTCTCTCCACTTTTTCAGGCTCTGCTAGACCATGCGGTTTTTCAGAGGATCTCCACTGCCATCATCTAGTATAAATTCTCAAGCTAAAATGGATTTCTGAGCTTTGTCATGCTTCCCTGAACCTCCCTGACATCTTGTGTAACTTAAACTTTCAGGGTGTGTAAAATCAAGAGGAATGAACTAGTGAACAGTTCACAAGTTTCCATTAAAACATTTTTATTATTTTTTGCCAGCTTTGCTCTCGGAGCAGATCCAAACTTTCACATTCATAAGTATATGAATATACAGCTAATAATATTTCATTTTAACAGAAACATTACTCTTCATCAGCAAATGAATAAAGAGACTGGCTGGAGCAATGAATTAGAAAATTAAACTGCATTGAGAGGTAAAAAATTCACATTGATCCATCAATGATTTCATGCTAATATAATCTCTAAAAATAGAAGCAATGCTACTGTATATTCCTTTTCTTGGGCATGCACAGCAGAAAAAACCTCCTGGTTGGCATTAACGGTTGACTGACCCTTTACAAGTAAATTAAAAATTAGTGGGAATGTTAAATGTAAGTTTTAAAAAAGTCCAGACAAAGGTTGTCTAATTATCTGTCTTTCTGAGTCTTTGTAGAGGTTGCTCTTTATTAGAACTGGTGACATTTTCAGTAAAGAGTATATTTTCTTAAACAAAATGTCAATTTGAATTGACATATGAAACATTTTTGTTTCAACCCAACACTCTTTCTGTTCTTTATTTCATCAAGAAACAGAAAAAAAAATCAGTTTTGGTTTGAAACTTAATGATTCCAGCATCCTCCCTCCAACTCCACCTCCTCCCCACCCCCCACCCCCACCCCACACACATTTTTTTGGTCCATCCATCAAAAAAAAAAATCAATGATTTGCTTACCTCTACTTTTTCTAGACAAATATTAGGCCAAATCCTTTGCTGGTGTAACTCCATTGAAGTCATGGAGCATATCAGCAGATAATTTTGCCCTCCCGTCGCATCTGTAACTGCACAAATAATAAATAGCAAGTCACTTTACCTGGGACACTGTTCACATTCATTATTTCTTACGGGGCTCAATCTGGTCCATGAGGCACTTGCCTTGTTTGAGAGCAGTTTGGAGCCTTATCTGTGTACATGGAGTCGTGGAAGGACTGTGGGCTAGGGAGGCACAATACCATGAGGAGCTTCGGGTACACAGGATCCTTGCTATACATTTGAAGACTGTGCAGCTCACATCCTCTCTGCATATGCCCAGTTCTGCTGAGGAACAGAGTCCTATTTTCTCCTTGCCTCTCTTTTTTGCCCCTTTTGCAGTGGGTCATAGCCATAGGAGTGCTATAAGGGAGCAGTCATCTAATCCTACCTCTGCTGAAGCAGAATTGAAATCAATGGGAATAATTATCCTAATGTAACTAATAAAAGCAAAAGCATTCCAAAAAGATGTGGTGTTCCAGATCTGCCAGTGTTACGATGGATACCTTTCCCACGAGGTCTTATGGTATGCTAATATGAATAATGACTGGGAACTTAACAACCACTTCCTGAAAGTAGAGCTCTCCGAGAGAGGACAGGATATGTGGAGTAAGAAATGTTGCACTTTCTTGGCTTTCTCTTTGGGTTCATCTACATAGCAATTAAACAGATGCGGCTGGCCAGGGTCAGCTAACTCAGGGCCGCAGGACTCAGGCTTTGGGGCTGTAAAACTGCTGTGTAGATGTTCAGGCTCAGGCTGGAGGAATCTGAGCTCTGGAACCCACAGGAGCGGAGGGTCCTACCCGAGCCTGAACGTCCACACAGCAATTTTTAGCCTCACAGCCTCAGCCCTATGAGCCTGTGTCATCTAACTATGGCCAGCCATGGCCGTGCCGCAGGTCTTTTATTCCAGTATAGACATACCTTTGCTGCTTAAACACTGAGCAGGGCATCTGAAATGAGTTTTTTCCTGCAGATATGTGAAATTAGAAACAGAGAATATTCAAAAAGAGAGAAAACAACCCTGACAGCGTACTAGACTCCTGTCCCCAAGCAGATGGACATGGAAGGGGATGTGTTCAGCAAAGGAACATTCTTTAGATCTCAGTGTGAAAACTGCAGAATTGCAATTGGGCTGGATATAACAAAACAAAAGCAGCCACACTTAGCTATAATGGGCAAAGGCTGCTACATGCTCCAACAGCATCAGAATATGTCACAGTAGACAGAGAGGTCCCATGTAAAACCCAAGAAGTGCCTAGAAAAGCATTTTCAACCCACAAAAAATGTCCTATATGAATGGCATCTTTCAGCAAGTGTAATAAAGAATCTGGAGAAACAATAGACCAGTATGTTGCCAAACTGCAAAATGAGTGATTCATGCAATTACCAGATCTTAGAAGATGAACTAATTTATGATATATTAGTAATAGGCATGAAAGAGACGAGACTGAGAATGTTCAGAAAACCCAAGCTAACATCACTAAGTTCTATAGACAAGTACATAACTTGTGAACAAGCTCACATCCAAATGTGGAGAATAAATTGAGCAGACAGATAATTCACCAAGTAGCATGAAGAAGGCTTGAAAATACAAGGGAAAAAAATCACCCAAGCGAGGCAAGATCCACCTTTATTTTGCATGGTGTGATGATGCGATTTCAATATTAGCTAACGGGGACAGCATAATCTACACAACATGCAATATCAGACAGACATCAAGAAACAGACTGTTGCCAAGAAGCTCACTCAGCTTGTTTTTAGGGGTGATTTTTTATTGCACAGGCTGAATCAAAGGTTATATACTCAGAAGTGGCATTTGCTTATATACCGGTTCGTAAATATTCCTATGAAATACTCTGGTAATCCAGAAACTTGTAACAGAAGATTGCTTGCATCCAGAATGGACTCTGAGTCAGGGCCGGAAACTAAACACCTTCCATCAAAGACTTCGACCTATTCGCTTAACAATAAATTGTGGAAATATTGATGGCAACTTTGTGCCACCCATGGATTCTCCTACACCAGGGGGATTACTAGCTAGCTGTTTAAGCCAGCTGTATTACTTTTGCATTGCCAGAGCAGTGCATAGAGGACAGAGTGAGACTGAGGGTCTGGCCCAGTTTGTGATATATTGGAAGTCAGGGTTTCCTTTTCAATCTGTTCCAAAATACAAGACCAAGGGGGCACCTTGGCTTCAATCCTATCTTGCATGATGTGCAGCAAGGTGCAAGACTCTTGCACTTCAGCACAAGTGTGAGCAGAGGCAACATATGGGCACAAGCAGAAGCACCATATGAATTCTTCTGTACTGAGTGGAAGTCTCCAGTGCACTGCCTGCCTGCTCCCTTATTCTTAAGAGCAAAAAGTTGTTCAGTGTGAGAAAAGAATGACTATCCAAGGAGACAATGTGTATCCAAGGAGAAGTGTGATCTTCAGCTCCAAATGAGGTGCCTAGTCACATGTCCCTTGTTGAGCATAACTCCTCTATGCCCACAAAGCAGCACTGGTCATCACTCTTTTGCCTTGCATTCATATGGCAAGCTTTTCAAGACAGGGACTGCCTGTTACTATAAAGGAAATGCTTATTTTATATACAGTGTTGTAGGCATTTTTCTCAGTGTTTCATTACTGTAGGAATTCACAAACACATGGAAGTGATTAAGGTAAAGAGTTGAGAAGGCTGAATATATACACAATTTTAAAAAATCTGGAACTACTGTCCTAAGCTGGTATTAAAAATTACATGCTATATGAGCCCACATATCTCCAGGCATAAACTTTTTTCCTACTGTTTCAGAAACGAGTTTTATCTCCTTCCAAAATTTAACATTGTACAATAGTCTAGGTGCATTATAAAGAGTGTGTGTGTGTGTGTGTGTGTTGGGGCTGTGGAGAAGAAGGACTCCTTTCTCTAAATGATCATAGCCATTGCTGCAGTCAGACTATTGAACTACATGCATTAATCATTTGGTCTGTATGGAAACCCCTGTATTGCTGTGTTCATACTGTAAAAGTTGGTCCATTAAATGCTAGAAGCTACAAATAAACTATCTCCTGAAATGGATTAATAGCTACAATCTGTCCTTCCACCACAGAGTTTTAAAGATTAGGTTGCATTTTAAATCTCTTGACATTGTAATATAACCTACCATACTTGACAAAAGTACAATATAAGACAAAACGCACAATACAAAGTATTACATAAAACAATCATGGCAATACCATGGAAGAGTTGCTTCCATAGTTGAAAATATATAAGTACACATATATAATCTTAACCTCTTAAATCATAGTGCATGGGTCCTTCTCCTTAAAAGCAACACAATACCAAGGGCTACACCCATGCTTGCTCTGTGTAAATTAGATGTGAGTGGTTTGCCATTTTGTCAGGCATATATTATATCTATAGGGACTAGTTTTCCTTCTGGGTCTGAAAAGAGTGTCAGACATTCATCTCTAACTTTTTAACTGCCTGATGTATAGATTTACAAGTTGAAAGTGAAGATGAAGTTGGATCACTCCTGGATCTTAATGAAGAATGACATACCAATTCCAGGAAGCTCTGTAGTACTCTGAAGAATATCATACAATGAAGCACAATCCAGCATCAGACTGGAATCTCTTTGATTGCTTCTGGGCCTCTGAGAGGCCAACCCATTCATCAGTATTTGTTTTGAGAGGAGCAGGACATGACAATATTGAACTTTTTAATACTGAATTATTTCTTAGAAATAAGGTTCTACCAACAGCCAAAACACTGAGATTTGATTTGGTTTAAAATATGCCTGGTTATCAAACCTTGCATGAGTCCAAACTTTGCAAACAAAGTAATTTTTAATAAATCTGATTGTGTTTCATAAAGATAGAAAATCAAAATTAAAATACACATTAAACGTTGTTTGTAATTCTTATACATAAATGGGAATCTTTAGGATCAGATAACTATTTTTATATAAATGTTTTCTTATTTAATCATTTTAAGTGAATTCACTATTAGTGAAAAGCAGCAGTTTCTGATATTGAAGTCTTCTTCTTTCGTATGGCTTGGGTAGCTAACAACAGCTACAAATGTATATCTAAGTTTGATAGCCAGCACATTGCCTCAGCAGTGAGCTGGTGAATGTCCTTCAGGCCCCTGGCAAAAGAACGAAGGGGACACTCAGATATGACGTGCTCCATCATTTGTGCCTGGTGACCACAGTCACACACGGGTGTTTGCCTCATTTTCCATTTAAAGAGGGTTTGTCCACATCTCCCATGTGTTGTCCTGATGTGATTCAATCTGCACCAGTTTTTCCAACATAAATCAAAAGCCAGTGGTCCCTCAGCAGGGTCAATGATGAGCTGTTTGTTTTGAGTGGTCGAAACGCTCCATGTAACTCTCCATTGAGCCTCAGCATCGAAGCTGAGTGTAAGGGTTCCAGAGAGGGTTGCAGGATTGAAGTAATTTTTCTGCAGTGAGCATCACCTTGGTCATCCTCAGTGTCTGAACTCTAGACCTTCAGAACTGAAACGTGGGTTGCTATGGTTTGAGCAGATTCACATCCTCTGTGGATTAGGAACAGAGGGATATATGAAATGCGGGTTACATATTCACCGAAGAGGTACGAATTAGGTAGCAGCAATGCAGATTTTCCCATATCACCACACCCAGATTTCCATAACCCTAATCTTAAAGTCTAAATTATTTTTGTTATGGTACTGAAAGGGATATGTGGTCTTACTTCAGTTCCATGCAACCTTGTTATCAGCACTGGTGACACAAGCGATCTGTCCTTAGTCAGCATAATCCTAAATCTTAAGAAATACTCTGTCTGGCATTTGCTTAAGCACTGCCAAAAATATGCTTGAGGCCTTGATAAGCCAAATCTATTATTTATTTAATCTGGCTGTATATGTTTCTTAATGCATATAAATGTCATGATGGTTAGATTCCGTAAGCTGTCCTCACTAGAGAATTGTCTCTTTTAAAACTGTAAACAAATAGCTTTAACAGATGTCATATGGGTGAGATTTTTGAATACTTAAATAGCCACATCTTTCTGTGGATAAACCATACTTCCAGGAAGGATTTAATTTAAGCTGCACACTAAATCAGAGTTTATGGTGCTGTGCTACCATTCCCAGAAATGCCATCATACAGCGTGGTACTTCCAGGAATTATATTGCAAAACATGGCTACAGCCCAGCTGTTAAGTGAAGAGTCGGGTCTACATTTAGCCACTACCCTGAATAAGGAAAAATGCACACCACAGTGGAACCTTGGGGAGGAATTGGGCCTCAATAGGCATGTTCCCACCCACAGCTTCCCAGTGTACAGGAAGACCGTGTAAGCTGTTCCATCCTTTCGGATAGTATAGTCTGGCAACAATCCCTATGCTGCCCAAATCAGGGACTGCTGTTTCCTACACCCCTTATGTGTGGTGCCCAAGAGGCAAGGGGAAGGCTCCACTGCTGTGCCTCTGTAAGAGTGTTTGTGTAGCTGCGTTATGCCGACAGAAGAGAGCTCTCCCGTTGACATAATAAAACCAGCTCAACGAGTCTTTTTCACACCCCCGAGCGACAAAAGTTTTGCCGACATAAGTGCTAGTGTAGACATGGCCGAAGTGTAGGCTTCAGTTTTCTGTCTGTAGTAGAGGAAGGGAAGTGCAGCTCCTGGAAGGACCCTAACAGCACAAGCGTTTACCTAATATTCAGAGATTAAGTTCTGTATTTCCACCTTGATGCATGTGGTTGTAACTATGTGAGCTGAGTGTATAGTTAGCCAACAAATCTAGCCTTTTTCCATTCGCAACATATATGTGAGCCAATTGCAATTTCCTCAGATTTCTTTGTTGTTCAGAGTTGTTTGATAAACATTTTGCATTTTTAAAACAATATGGATTGCAAACAGCTGTCTGTGACAGGTTTCAGTGGTAGCCGTGTTAGTCTGTATCAGCAAAAAAAACCCGAGGAGTCCTTGTGGCACCTTAGAGACTAACAAATTTATTTGGGCATAAGCTTTTGTGGGCTAGAACCCACTTCATCGGATGTATGAAGTAAAAAATACAGGAGCAGGTATAAATACCGTCTGTGAGTATTCCATATTCCACTTGAGCTGCAACGCCAAGTTGTGATTGGTCTGAGAAGTCACTTGATTGTTTGTATTTTTCCTTCGCCCTCACTGGAAGATCAGGCAAATGCTTCTGGCACAAATACCCATTTGTACAAACTCAAAAACTATCCTGCAAATACTTTTGAACCACTTACTATTTAACATTGATATTGGCATAATTTGTTGACATAATTTGTGGGAAATGAACACAAAAAGATGGCTGAAGTAATTATATTTAAATAGTGGAACAGGTAGTCACCGGAAAAAAAATTGCAATATTTTCCCCAATCCAAAGTGCTTCTAAATATACAAAGTCTCTGTTTTATGAGTTAACTAATAGGATTGTATGTAGAGCTAATTTGGAAAAGACAAGATACCCCAATCACCATTGAAATGTACTGGCCACCAAATAGTGTGCATTCTATGTAGGTCATGGGTGATGTGCTACCTAGTTCATTCCCTGGAAAGAATGTATTTGTTAATACTCAGCAGCTGTGACTGTCCCCTGTCTTGGAGTCGGCTTCCTGAAATATATTGTAACAAAGCTGGCCTTTTTTCTCCCAGACATTGTTTGTGGAAATCAGAATGAACAGGTGTGCTTCCCATCATAGAGATCTGGCACTGTACTCTGATATAAGCATTTCATAGTCCAGCTGCACAGCTTGCTTCAGATACGATAGGGCACAACAAAACACACTGTCATTATCACTTATCCTACAGAGTGTGGGCGTAAATAATGTGCCCACATTTGTGAAACTCAGAGGGATCTCCATGGAAACACTTAATCGTTGACATTTAAGCTCCTGGTGCTGATAAGAGAAGCAGCTGACTGTGACCTATTGCTAACAGTTTATCAAGGTAAGAAGCAGGCTTTCTGCCTTGAACTGGCTAGCAATGATCCTGACAGCCCATCCTATTGTATCTTTCCACTCTCCTCTCTTTTCAAAGATAACCTTGAGTTTTATAATCAGTTTTTCTTTGACCTTTTCTCATTTGGTGTTGTACCTCATTACAGAATGTGATTTGACTTGAAAGAAAACTCTCTGTAATATCAAATTTGGGGGTGAGAGTTCACCAGTCACCTACTGTTTTTATTCCAAAACAATTTACAGGGTTTATTCTCTTCATGGTAGCCACACATAATTCCCATTAGCACTAATAGAAATGATAGCATGCAGAGAGGGTGCATGACTCACAGGATACAGAGCCTTCCATCTCGAACTCATACAAGTTAACATCTGATGACTATTTTAAATGAATAGATTGTCTTGGTATCATTCCTAGTGAATAAGGACTAGATCCATAAAGGGATTTAGGTGGCTAGCTGCCACTTTAGTCTCCTGAATCCAAAATTTAGATCCTCTAAACCCCTGCTCAGTTGCTGTGTAACCCTGTAGATGTCTAAATTCCTTAGGTGCCTGTTTCCAGTGGTAAAGTTGCCATGGTGCCAACAAATCTGCCAGAGCTGCATACAAGTCCACCGCGTCCTGATGCCCAGGCACCCAGCCAGTGGTGGAATAACACACAGATCCATGGGGCCCATGGCCAGGGGCCCCAGCCAATTTGGGGTCCCATGGAAAAATCTCATGATGCTAGGGCAGGATGATTTAGCTGCTGTGCCTCTGCTCTGCTGGCTGGGCTGGCCATGTTTGGGGCAAGGTGTCTTGGATGAGCCAGTGAGGGGATCAGCCGGTGAGCGTGGCTGAAAGGAGCAGCTGCCGCCAATGCCTCTTCCTCTCCTCCTTGTTGTTTTCTTTGCTGCTGCCCATGGCTTCGCGCCGCCGCTGGTGTCGGGCTCCCCCGCATCCTCCCATGCCAGGCCAAGCAGCCATGGCTAGTGTTGGAGCTAGGTAGTGAAGGAAGATGGGGAACACCAGCTCCTGCTGCGTATCCTCCAGCACCAGGGTGCGCAGGAATGTCCACTCCCAGCTGGAATCCTATTGCCCCAAGCCCGAGCTGAGCCATGAGGACACGGGCTGCAACCTGCAGCACATCAGCGACCAGGAGAACATAGATGATAAGGGGAGAAGGCACTGGGATGGGGAGCTCCCTGCAGCCAAGGAAGCCAGGGAAATCCCCACTACCTCAACCCACGGGGCAGCCCCTAGGGAAAAGCAACCCCCACAAGCTTGCAGGGAGCCAAGGGGTGGGGAACTCTCTGCTGTCCTGCTCAAGGGGGGAAACATGGAAACCACCAACACTCCCCCACACACACACCATAGGAGCCCCCATCGCCTCTTCCTGCCTCTCAATGTTCAGTCACTTCTCTCCCCCAGGTGTGACCTGTTTTCTTCCCTCCTCTAACACTTTTTTTCCCCGTATCTTCTGGTGATTGCAAAATATATGGTGAGACAGAGGCTTTGTTTGGGATTTTTATGCCTCCATCCACAGTTTCAAGGCCTTTGGATGCCCCTATTCCTGCATCTCACAATGAAGCATTATTTAGCCCATCCTAATATGTCATGATGTAGCTTTATTTACCCCTCACCTACACCCTTGAGACATTTGTGGATCCCACCTCCCCATGCATGTGGTTCATCACCTTAGGATCTTAGTGCAGATTCTTGCCCATGCATGCTGTGATATGGCATTATTTACCCACCTGCTCAGCTGATATGAGGCCTTCCATAGTATAGTTCTCCCACCTTAGCATTGGATGAAAGACTATAGTGCTATTTAACCCAGACCGTACTTTTAGGATCTTTGTGTGTATTTTCCCCCTCACCCAGCATGGACTGATGTGGCACTGTTTACACTGGTCCAGACCCAACTCACTTAACTATGAATCTGACAAACGAATTGTGGCCCATCCAAATATACTTAAGAAAGGTGATCAGTAGAATCAACTGTTATCATGGGCTATCATGGTCATCTGTTGCTATGTGAATGCCAAAGCCAAGGTTTGTTGGGGGATAAAGCGTAAAGGACAAACGAGCCCAGATAGTTATAAAAGTGGGAGAAATTTATCTTGTGAGGACCTTCAATTCCAGTGACTTTTTTCCCTCCATTACACTGATGATGAGGCATTGGTATAATGGAGTGATGAATATTCTTTCTCTGAAGTATTATTGGAATAAACTATATTCTCATTGCTTAGTAATGACCGAACATCCTGTACTCTGGCTAATCAGAACCTGGACTATTCTTACAAGTGTGATTTAATGTATGAGCTAGTTTCTGATTAGCTGAAATAGTCCTAACACTTAATTAGTAAAATATCAACTTTCTCGTGGTTTGACATGAGTTGCCTTTGGCAGAAAGCCAAAAGAGTCACTTTGGCACACATCAGATTCTTTCAACATTTTTTCATAGCTTATGTGATCAATTGCAAATTTTGTTTTAAACCAGTTCTCACCATTGGCTGAAATTTAAAATTCTTAATAATAGAATAATTTTCCCTCAGGTTAGATTATTTCTTTTAATTAAGTTACTTTCTGGAATTGTGACTTGTCTTTCAGACATCTTTACTTCCACAGTAAAAAAACTGGATTGTAAACGCTAAGTCTAAGTCCTTTCTGTGGATCTACTGATAAGTGTCTAGTTCAGGTCACAAAATCCACCATCTTTGCTGGCACCCCATTTTTATGCAGTTCCAGTTTGACAGGCATGATATGTTTTGTTTTGTTTTCATACTTTCTCGTTATTTGGAATAAAAGTTTTAGGGAGGGGTGGGGTTTAATGGATGACATCAGTGCAGTGCCAACAGAATGCACTTAGGCCAGGTCTACACTAACCCCCTAATTCGAACTAAGGTACGCAACTTCAGCTACGTGAATAACGTAGCTGAAGTTCGAAGTACCTTAGTTCGAACTTACCTCGGTCCACACGCGGCAGGCAGGCTCCCCTGTCGACTCCGCGGTACTCCTCTCGTCTAGCTGGAGTACCGCAGTCGACGGCGAGCACTTCCTGGTTCGACTTATTGCGTCCACACAAGACGCGATAAGTCAAACCCAGAAGTTCGATCGCTCGCCGCCGAACTACCGGGTAAGTGTAGACATACCCTTACAGGAACATGGTTTGGTGGACAGGGCACTGATCTAGAAATTGATACACTTGGGGGTCTGTCCATGGCTCTGCCACTGACTCACTGTGCCACCTTGGGCAAAACCACTTTCCCACCTTGTGCCTCAGTTTCTCTTTGTAAAATAGGAATAATAGTAAGATCTACAGATGAAAAGAACTGTTATAGAGGAATGCTATATTTTACTACATTGGTGGTCCCTGTTGAATAGTCAGAGGCATGCTGGCCAAGCAGCATGGGGAAACTTTTGTAAGCCATGCTAGGAGTGTGTGAATCTTTGTCCCACTCTATTATATGAACTCTATATAGTTCATATAATAGAACAAAAGCTGCTAACTATGATTCCTTTAACTCATGCAGCAGAAGTTTATGCTTTTAGCACTGGCAACCCAAACAAGAGATTGTTATAAAAAGTGGTGTGCTAGGATGGGACTTGTACTTTGAGAGACTTCAGGTGCTTCCCCAGAGTGTGTATAATCTACACTAGGAGTAGTGTGGGTCTTTGCCTCTACTGGCTGGCGCACAATAAGATAAGAACCTACTATAGCTACCAACTATAGAAATTATGCCATTAGTTCAAGAAAAAGAAATGTGTTTTAGCATTGAAAGTTGGGGATTCAAACCCTGCTTTCAGGCAAAGTAGAGTTAATCATAGTTGCACTCCCCTTTTGTACCTGTTGTGTGGCTAGGCTAGGTCTACACTACAGCGGGGGGTCGACCTAAGATACGCAACTTCAGCTACGTGAATAGCGTAGCTGAAGTGGCGTATTTTAGGTCGACTTACCTGGCTGTGAGGACGGCGGCAAGTCGACCGCTGCCGCGCTGCCGTCGACTCCGCTTCCGCCTCTTGCCGCGGTGGATTTCCGGAGTCGACGGCAGAGCGATCAGGGATCGATTTTATCGCGTCTTCACTAGACGCGATAAGTCGATCCCCGATAGACCGATTGCTACCCGCCAATCCGGCGGGTAGTGAAGACGTGCCCTATATAAAGGACTTAATTTCTAGGATTATTGAAAGTTGTCATCTTTCACAAGCACTACATTTGTTATTTGTTTGTTTTGTTTTTAGTTATATGCCTGGCCTGGAAGGTTACTGTACCCTAATTTTACAGAGTTTGGATTATCTTTCTTTTAGAGAATGTTCCCAGGTTTGGAGTTTTTGCTGTTTTCATTTGCTCACTGCCTCTCAATTATTTCTCAGGGAGTTGAGAAGCCTGACCCAATTTATTGAAAGATTTCACCCTGCACCAATGTTTCAGAAGTAACAAGTTACTTTATCATTCAGCACCTTGTACTCTCTGCATCATCGGTGCCACAGCCAGAATCTGAGAGGGATGCTGGGATATGAAGAGAAATCTTGATAAATAAGGGATAAACTCAGCATCTTGCCACTTTCAATGCCGAACTGTGCATTAGAAATGGAAAGTCAGCTCTGTTCCCACTTCCAGCTGTTATTAATCCTGACACACTCAGAGTTGTTTTGGTTTGGTCTGGGGGGGGAGGCGGGGGGAGCTGGTACACTCTGTTCTAACCAGATTCATTTTAACTAAATTTAGCATCCCCGATCCCCACCAATGACTGTAATGTATGACTTTGCTTTATCTCAGTAATCCTATCCTTTTCCCTCTGAGTACAAACTCTTCAGCACAGCATCTTGGTCCTGGGGGAGGGAAAAACACCCTTATCTGCATGTCTGGAGTGTACCACTACTCATTACCATAGAACTCATGCTAGTTAATAACATCTAAATAATAATTAATGTTGTAAAATACAATTTGTTTTGTGGCTGCCTAATAAGACCAGCTGCCACTCATTCTGAGTACTATCACCCATGGATGCTTAATAATAGCACTGGAAAAAAATAATAAAGGAACACTTATAACAAGACATTTATTTCTGGCCTTTCTAGTTTTTTTGAGGATTGCCAAACCTTCTCTTCTTTGAGCCGGGCAATTTTTTTCCCTCCCCATAATGTTCCTCACTGAGCTTAATTGCAATATTACTTTTGAAATCTGGCTAGGCAAGCAAGATATTAAATCTTTTGATAATATATTTCATTCTGGAAATATACAGATACTGGGTGCAGAGATATGTATAGTAAAAAAAAAAAAAAAAGTATATATGTCACAGGGTAGCTGGTCCCTGTGAGTACACCAGGCCCAGTGCCCCTGTGTTAGAGCAAGTGGGACCAGTTGAGCCAATCAAAGGGGGCAGGGCTACACCTGAGGCTATAAAGGCCTGTCAGAGGGGGAGGAAGAGGGAGAGGTAGTACTGGGGAGGAGAGGGGGAAGAAGAAGAAGAAGAAGAAGAAGAAGAAGAAGAAGAAGAAGAAGAAGAAAAAGAAGAACCACCACCACCACCACAGAGAAGTAGTGCTAACTCTGGTGGTAGGTCCTTGGAGCTAGGGCCTCAGGGAGGTAGCCCTGAGGCTGGTGTTTCAGAGGAGGAATGGGAGATGGCTGTGAGAAGGGAACTGTTTGGGGCTGGGAAGCTTCAAGAAGCAGGATTACCAGAGACCCTTGGAGAGAGAGGCTGTGAAACCCTAGGACAAGAAGTCATCTGAGGAGCGTTTCTGTCTGTTATCTGCTTACATTTGGAGAAATAAACCTTGATCCCTTTAATTGGCTTCACTTAAAGGTGAGTGGGATGCTTGTTAAGGAAAAAAGTGAATGCTTGATCAACTGGCAGGAAGCCCTGCTGTGTCACAATACAACTTTGAGAAAAGACTTGAGAAAAGTCCAGGAGTTCTACTTACTGGGCTCTAAAGGGCATAAAATTATTAGCCTGGTCACATAACCTTACCTGTGTTAAAATCAATGGGACAATTAATGTGAATAGGATTTACTCACATGTTAGGGTTGCCAGAGCAGGCCCAGTGGTCTGATACTGTGAGTGACACTCAGTGGGGGGGAGGGGTAAAGGATCTGCAACATAGCAACCTGAGTAAATGACATTTTAATAGGCTTTGGAAGAAGCAACATCACCATGTAGCAATCTTTCTGCCTGGTGATAATAGCTGGAAAAGAGAAAAAGAAACAACTGAATGCCAAAAACAGAGAGAGAGACTGAAAGTCTCCACATCATCCGAGATACAGCTCCTTTTCCTTCCCTAAACATATGGCTATAGAAAAAAAGAGTGAGGATAGGTCTGTCCTACAGAATTACTATCACCTAGAAAACTTTAAGGACCTAATCCTGACAGGGTCTGCATGAGAAGGTAAGACATGGCGGGGGTTGTGGGTAATCAGTGTTTCTCAAGAACAAGCCATAAGTTCTCATTCTTAGTGTAGCCTTTAGGAATTCAGAGACTGATTCACCAGTCTCACACTGATTTTTATGTCAGTATATCCAATGACTTAGTCTTATGGAATCATGAAACTGGTGTAATACAGTAATGAATCAGGCCTTCAAAATTTTGACATTTACTAGGTGTGCATGGACAAGTGATACATACAAGAATATTTGATTTCACTCTTCTGAGGCAACCTGGTTCTTAAGCCTTTCTACTGAGTTAATGACTTTTCTAATCTTCAGCTATGGTTTGTTACTGACTGTTACACTAGATAGTACAGCTACAGAGTATTCTAATGGGAACAGGGGTCTCAGTCACTGTCTCTTGCTGAAACTGTTCCACTTGGGCTAAATAATTAAAGAATTATGCATCTGTGAATCCCACTGACTTCAATGGAAGTAGTCAATGTGCATTAAGTTATGCCTATGTGTAAGTCTTTGAACAATCACAGTCTAGTAGACAAGCACACTTTACAATAATGTAGCTCTTACTATAACATAGAAAAATCACGTATAAAACACACTAAATCAAATTGATTCCTGGTATAATTCCCAGGGATGAATTTGAATAATTATATTTATGGTTTTTGTTTTATTAATAGTAGCTGCATTGTATAAAAATGAAGAAAGAGCCATACTGACTAAATGTGGATTTTTTAAAATCACTTTCTTTATTAGCTAAAAGGAGCTTTGGTAGTTATTTTAAGAACATTGCTAAATCCAATACTTACAAAACTGTGTTAGTTCATATTACTACTAGAAGTAGAAAAAATCCATTTTTATTAAATAACTTTCTGGGAATTAAGATAATTCTCCTAAAACCCAGTACTTCATATTTTCAAATGTGCCAATAATATTAATATTATTTCCAAAGCAATTTAGAAAATAAATTAAAAACAAACCATGCAAGTAAGAAATAAATGGTATCAATAACTCAGATTTCTCCAGCTATACTAACAGTCTGAGGAAAAAATATTAATAAGAATAACAATATGTAGTAGTCCTCTAAAAGAGCTTCCTTGTTTTGGACAATTGTAGATGTGTGCCAATACACAACACGATAGTGTTTTTTATGTCACTTATAATGCATGGCAGTATACCAAAAATGTTTGCCAATTCCCAGCACTATATGCTTGCTCTATGTAAAATGTATGGGCTAAATTAAGCCTAGAATAATTTGGGGAAACTTTCTGGGCTAAAGTTAACAGTGAATAAATGGTAGCGTGAGTTATTTGTATTACCCTAGTGCATGGAACACACAGTTAAGATGAGGTGGTGGTTGTGCTTGGTACTGTACAAACATACTTGGAGACAATCCTGGCTCAGTGACTGAAGCACTCTCCTCAGGGGTGGGAGACTCCCATTCAAATACTTTAGCCCCTGCGGCTGGGGGGAGGGTATTAAACCAGGGTCTACTACAGGGATCAGCAAGGCGGGCCGGGCCAGTTTGTTTGTCTGCAGGTTTGGCCGATTGTGGCTCCCACTAGCCTCGGCCCACGCCGCTTCCCACAGCCCCCATTGGCCTGGGACGGCGAACCGCGGACCGGCCAAACCTGTGTACGCGGCAGGTAAACAAACCGGCCCAGCCCGCCAGGGTGCTTACCCTGGCGAGCCGCGTGCCAAAGGTTGCCAATCCCTAGTCCACTACATCCCAGGTAAGTGCTCTAATCACTGGGCTAAATGTTGTAAGGGAGAAAGCACCACTTCTTCCAGCAGCCAGATTTTGAATGGGACCCAATACAGTAGGCATGCCCAGAGCACACCTACCAAGGAATGGTGTGTGTTTGGAAGATAAGCACTAGGATGCCTGTGTTGCCCATGTCCATGGATCATGCTGGTGCTTAGGTAGGCGATGGGAATCTACATGCCTAGAGCGAGGCAGAAACCTAGGCACCTAGGGAGCTCTTACAGTAAAATTTTAGGCATGGAGTGAGTTTAGGTGCCTACAGGGTAAGGCAGCAGCCAAGCACAAGTTTTGTGGATTGCAGTGATGCCTAAAACTGGGACTCAGGAGCCTAAATACCTTCTGTGCAGCTGGGACAAAGTCACCAGCCCAACTAAAAATAACACGCAGCTCACCTGACTTCCAACCCAGTGCCCCAGCTGCTGGAACTAATTTCTTTGTAAATCAGTGTGGCCCAGGGGGTAGTGATCTGGCTTGGGAGTCTGGTGCTGTGGGTTCTTTTCCCAGGTCTACCTGTGACCTTGTGCAAGTTGTCTTCCCCCCCTCTGTAACATGGATTTAATGATAACCAGAACTCACATCTTTGTCTGGACCAAGGCCTATATTCAATTATATTTTGCATAAATCTGGAGCATAAAATTCCATTGATGAGTTTATGATGTCATATGTAAACTCCTCATCACATGAAGTAATTCCTGCTTACTGAGCATTCCTGTTGAAGTCAAATGTCCCTTGCTGGACCTTTAAATTATTATCAAAAATCTGTGTTACTGCTACATGATGGACATTACAATTGTAGTGTGTGTGTGTATAAATTCTTATTTTTGGCTTTACAATAACATTTAGTTATTAATAAACATCTAATGCAGATTTTATTGTCATGGAATCATAGGACTGGAAGGGACCTTGAGAGATCATCTAGTCCAGTCCCTGCACTCATGGCAGGCCTAAGTATTATATAGACTATCCCTGACAGTTGTTTAGAGACTTTAAGAGCAGGTTAGACAATGATGGAGATTTCACAGTTTACCTAGGCAATTTGTTCCAGTGTTTAACCACCCTGATAGTTAGGAAGTTTTTTCCTAATGTCCAACCTAAACCACCCTTGCTGCAATTTAAGCCAATTACTTCTTGTTCTATCCTCACAAGTTAAGAAGAAAAAAAAATTCTCTCTCCTCCTTGTAACAATCTTTTATGTATTTGAAAATTGTTATCGTGTCCCCTCTCCGTCTTCTCTCCTCCGGACAAAACATACCCAATTTTTTCAATCTTCCCTCACAGATCGTGTTTTCTAGACATTGAATCATTTTTGTTACCCTTCTCTGGATTTTCTCCAATTTGCCCACATCTTTCCTGAAATGTGGTGCCCAGAACTGGACACAATACTCCAGTTGAAGCCATATCAGCACGGAGTAGAGCGGAAGAAATACTTCTCGTGTCTTGCTTACAACACTTCTGCTAATAGATTGCGGAATTATATTTGCTTTGTTTTGCAAATGTGTTACACTGTTGACTCATATTTAGCTTATGATCCACTATGACCCCCAGATCCCTTTCTGCAGTACACCTTCCTGGGCAGTCATTTCCCATTTTCTATGTGTGCAACTAATTGTTCCTTCCTAAGTGGAATACTTTGCATTCTCCTTAATGAATTTCATCCTATTTACTTCAGACTATTTCTCCAGCTTGTCCAGATCATTTTGAATTTTAATCCTATCCTCCAGAGCACCTGCAACCCCTCCCAGCTTGGTTTCATCCACAAACTTTATAAGTGTACTCTCTATGGCATTAACTAAATCATTGAGGAAAATATTGAACAGAACCAAACCCAGAACTGATCCCTGCGGGACCCCACTTGATATGACCTTCAGGCTTGACTGTGATTCACTGATAATTACTCTCTGGGAATGGTTTTCCAATCAGTTATGCATCCACTTTCTAGTAGCTCCATCTAGTTTGTATTGCTCTAGTTTGTTTATGAGAAGGTCATGCCAAACAGTATCAAAAGCCTTACTAAAATCAAGATCTAACACATATACCACTTCCCCCATCCACAAGGCATATTACCCTGTCAAAGAAAGCTATTGGGTTGGTTTGACATTATTTGTTCTTGACAAATCCTTGTTCTTACTTATCACCTTATTTTCTTCTAGGTGTTTGCAGATTGATTGCTTAATTATTTGCTCCATTATCTTTCCGGATACAGAAGTTAAGCTGACTGGTCTGTAATTCCCCGTGTTGTCCTTATTTCCCTTTTTATAGATTGGCACTAAATTTGCCCTTTTCCAGTCCTCTGGAATCTCTCCTGTCTTCCATGACTTTTTGAAGATAATTTCTAATGACTCAGATATCTCTTCAGTCAGCTCCTTGAATATTCTAGGATGTATTTCATCAGGCCCTGGTGACTTGAAGACATCAAACTTGTCTATGTAATTTTTAACTTCTTCTTTCCCTATTTTAGCATCTGATCTTACCTCATTTCACTGGCATTCACTATGTTAGATGTCCAATCACTACTAACCTTTTTGGTGAAAATGAAAAGAAAAAAGTAATTTTGCCATTTCCACATTTTCTGTTATTGTTTTCCCCCTGTCATTGAGTAATGGGCCTACCATGTCCTTGGTCTTCCTCTTGTTTCTAATGTATTTGTAGAATGTTTCCTTGTTACCCTGTATGTCTCTAGCTAGTTTAATCATAAATAGTAATGAAATTTTTTGAACATTTGATGCTTTTTGAATCTGTCTACTCTGGTTTATCATTTTGTTCTCTGGATTGTATGAGAGAGTTAGATATACACAATAGTACAAAAGCAATGACTTAGTATGACCCACTTTCCAAGAGACTTCTAGAACTGTGTCTAGCATAATATGTAAAGAAGGGGACACATTCAAGGTGAATTATTTAGTGTTGTTTGTGTGGGTTTTTGGTGTTTGGAACAAGATCAACACTGTAATAGAAGATTCTTATTGTGTGTTAAATTAGTATCAATTTAAGAAGCACATTCTGTTTATTTATGACGTGAAGTAATCCATCAAAAATCACTCTTACCAGTTTGGTTAAGAGAATTTCAGTGCAAAATTTGTGTTCCTCTGTTAAATTTGTATTTGTGAGATTTATGTTGCTTTCTATCTCATTCCAGCTTTTTTTAATCTTCATAGATTGTAAACCCTTCCAGTCAGAGATGCTTTTGGTACATCGTTGCTACTACATTAATAATTATGAAAAATATTAATACAGTTTTTCCCCAGGTTTCAAAATTTCATTATAGAAAGTAGAACATTATTATTGAACAGTACTACTGCCAACATACAATGAGTGTTACGTTGAATGTAACTATACTTGAGCCTTGATGGCTTAAAATAACATTTTAATGTTCACAGAGTATGAGTCTACTCTTGGGTATAGCAATTGTGTTCTAAGTCATACTAGTGGATGACTGATGAGGCTGGAAGACATTCCTATGAATGTGACTTTTACTTTACTCTTAGGGTATGTCTACGCTACCCGCCGGATCGGCGGGCAGTGATCGAGCCAGCGGGGGTCGATTTATCGCTTCTAGTCTAGACGCGATAAATCAACCTCTGAGCGCTCTCCCGTTGACTCCTGTACTCCACCGCTACAAGAGGCGCAGGCAGAGTCGACGGGGGAGCGGCAGCAGTCAACTCACCGCAGTGAAGACACCACGGTGAGTAGGTCTAAGTATGTCACCCATGCCTCTATTCACGTAGCTGAAGCTGCGTAACTTAGATCGATCCCCCCCCCACACCCCCAGTGTAGACCAGGCCTCAGTCTCCATGCCAACAAGTGTCAGCAGCAAAATGCACTGGTGTATTCACCAAAGCAAGGGCAGGTAACTGCTCTCTGCAAATAAAGGTCCTGATTCTGATCCCATTATGACTTTACACTGATGTAACTTCAAATTCAAAGGAGTTACTCCTGATTTAGGGTCCAGTTCAGGACAGCATGTAAGCATATGCTTAAATCCCATTGAAGTCAATGGATGTGCTAAGTGTCTTGCCTAATCTGAATTGGGACCTTACACTGCTATAACTCAGAGAAGAATCAGTTCCACAATATCCAAAGTAATTCAGACCTTCACATTTCATATTGTTACTTGTATTGTTTTTTTTTAGCTCTAAATGGAATAGTAGAGCTGTGTTTATATTTATTCTCCAGAGACAGTTTGCATTTTTCTATCATATTATACAGTGGGTGTCTGTTAAAACAATAACAGCTGTCATACTGTCATTCAAGACAATATTCTAAATCGCAGGATTCTAATGACCTCTTTCCCAGGAGAATGTTAAATTCCAGTTGAATCTTGACAAACCCCTGATGATTTCTTTTTCAGAATAGAATGTGTCATGGTGAGTCATATAATTTGAATGCAGACACTGTGAAATTTGAACACTGGCAAACATCTCCCCAACCTGATGTACTCACTACCTTTTTATTCATTAAGAGACAGATTTTTCATAAGATCTCAACACCCACCATGCAGAGCAGTTTGAAGAAATCTGACCATTTATTTTGGTACCAAAGTGGGAGTTAAGCATTCTAGAAAACTTGGCTCAGAATGTGGGTGTTGATCTCTTTCAAAAATCTACACCTAAAAATATACCCTGAAAGATTCTAAATACCTGCAAGTCCCATGGATTTCAGTGGGAGTTAACAAAGGCTCAGAATCTCTCAGAATCAGGCCCTACACTTCCATTTGCAAGTCAGACATCAATGACACTGATCCATCAATCCCTTAGAAAATTTCTCAGTGAATTTTTGCAAAGACTGTAAATTAATGCTCAGTGCAAGACTACTAAGATCCC
The DNA here is from genome assembly GCF_028017835.1 of Emys orbicularis. Taxonomy (NCBI): domain Eukaryota; kingdom Metazoa; phylum Chordata; order Testudines; family Emydidae; genus Emys; species Emys orbicularis. Next base: position 236,058,528 of record NC_088683.1, on the reverse strand, counting down.
ATTTGTCACAGCTGTACTTGTACTTCTAATCTAGACATTGAGTGAACCAATTCAGAGGAAAAAATCAACTCTTCCTTTTGCTTACAACTCAAACCCAGTCTGAACCAAATTTTTTTTTTTTCAGGTTTAGAATTTCTCTATGCCCGCCCATGCCTCTAAATGTCCTTCTTCAAATAGGAACAGGATGCCAGCTAGACTGAAATGCTACTCAAGCTGTGGTTCTCATGATTTCTGTCCATATTAGAATCAGGAAGACACAGAAATATCATGAAGCCTGTTCTCACAAAGTTTCTCAGTAGATGAAATCCTGGCACTATTGTAGTCAATGGCAAAACTCCTACTGATTTCACTGGTATCAGGATTTTACCCAATGAAAAGGGTCTGATTTTTTTTTCAGGGCTCATCCAAATTAAACCTTGGACTCTTTTGCATTGTTATCACTCTTGGTCACTCATCTCACATACTGTACACTAGGTAGGAAACATTGTAAAGTGAACCTCAGTTCATTGATTTTTTAAAAAGCTTTTTCTTCTTAAACAGCAGAAAAACAAAGAGGTTCCACTGACTTTATTTTTAAGCTCTCCTTCAGCTATGAGCTCCCACAACTCAAAACTGAATTGAAACATGCTGCTGAGCTGAGCACAAGATATATCGCCCACAAAGGGTAATTACTTTCATAGCAAGAGTCCTTGTATATGTATTGTGCAACTTCTATAAGTGAGTCATGAGACCTGTAATGAAACAGAATACAAATAATGATCATACTCCTTCTAGGGTAAGGCTATGTGTAGCACTTATAACTACAGCTGGCCAGGAAAATGAATTTCTGTTCCATGATAGGGTTGCCAGGTGTCTGGTTTTCGACCGGAATGCCTGGTCGAAAAGGGACCCTGTAGGCTCCGGTCAGCACCACTGAACAGGCCGTTAAATGTCCAGTCGGCAGCGGAGCAGGGCTAAGGCAGACTTCCTGCCTGCTGTGGCTCCGCGGAGCTCTCAGAAGCAGCAGCATGTCCCCCCTCGGGCTCCTACGCATAGGGGCAGCCAGGGGGCTCCACACACTGGCCCCACCACAAGCACCAGCTCTGCAGCCCTCAATGGCTGGGAACCACGAGCAATGGGAGCTGCGGGGGTGGCGCCTGCAGACGGGGCAGCACACAGAGCCACCTGGTCATGCCTTTGCGCAAGAGCTGGAGGGGGGACATGCCGCTGCGTCTGGGAGCTGCCTGAGGTAAGAGCCGACTGAACCTTCCCCCCTGATCCCCTCCTGCATCCCAACCCTCTGCCCCAGCCCTGATCCCCACCCACCCTCAGAACCCCTCGGTCCCAGCCTGGAGCCCCCTCCTACACCCCAAATCCCTCATCCCTGGCCCCACCCCAGAGCCCACACCCCCAGCCGGAGCCCTCACCCCCTCCCGCACCCCAACCCACAGCCTCAGCCCAGAGCCCCTCCCTCACCCTGAACTCTTCATTTCTAGCCCCACGTCGGAGCCCTCAACCCCCTCCCGCACCTCAACCCCCTGAGCCAGCCCGATGAGTGAGGAGAGCGAGCGACAGAGGGAGGGAGGGTGGAGTGAGCAGGGCAGGGCCTCAGAGAAGGGCTGGGGTATGGTGCAGGGCAAGGTTGTTCGGTTTTGTGCGAGTACAAAGTTGGCAACCCTATTCCATGATAACTTAAGTTATTGGGGAAAATGTCGATATGCTCCAAAAGGACGCAGCAGCAATGGGACTTTTGCAATGTGGGTGAGGGTGTGTGTACGAAGTTTAATAAAGCTCGATATTTAAAACCATCCCTGCTCTGGGGGGTGTAACTTAGGCAAAGAACATTTTAAAACAGTCATATGTGTCCACAGCCATTGTAAGTTAGCTTTTGCACAGGGCTGATTGTCAATGCTGTTCATATAAATGCAAGCTAAAAATGAGTTGGTCAGGTGTTCCTGGAGAGTCCAAATAATAATAATTAATTGTTTTTAAATGGCTTTTGTCAAAAGTTTCAAGCAGTTCTAGTAAAATATGATGAGCAGAGAACCAGGGGAACTCGATGCTGCTTTAAGGAGAGCACTGCTGCATGGCCACTCGTTGCACTACTGCTGTCTTGTAGTGGAAGTATGACCAGAGAGGAAAACATGTAACAAGGGCCTGGTCCACACTACCCCCACACTTCGGACTAAGGTACGCAAATTCAGCTACGTTAATAACGTAGCTGAATTCGAAGTACCTTAGTCCGAACTTACCGCGGGTCCAGACACTGCAGGCAGGCTCCCCCGTCGATGCCGCGTACTCCTCTCGCCGAGCTGGAGTACCGGCGTCGACGGCGAGCACTTCCGGGATCGATCCGGGATTGATTTATCGCGTCTAGACAAGACGCGATAAATCGATCCCAGAACATCGATTGCCTGCCGTCGGACCCGGAGGTAAGTGTAGACGTACCCAAGGTACCTTATTCAAATCACCCTCTTTCATGGGTGTGGTGGACTCATAGCCAGAAAACTTGGAATGATCTCTTCATGGAGATTCAGTCTGTTGGTGGGTGTGGGGTTGCACCCCACAAAAACTTGGCATAAGACCTGGCCCAAACCTGACATATCCATGGATATCTGTGGGAGGTCAAGGGATTGGGTATAGACCCTGTTACTCAGGTCTAGTTTGCCTACCTTACCCTCATGGCATACCTATCTCCTGTTCCTTGACCATAGAAATCTGGTCCTGACCACAGCAGCCTCCAGATCTCTCATGGGGGCACTATGGAAAAAAAACACAGCCTGTGGCTGCATGGCTTCCCCCCTTCTTTTCCACAGAGCCAGAAAAGACTGATGTTCTGTTCTGGGTAGGTTCTTATACTACAATGATGCCTGTAGTATCTCAGCACCTTTCATTAGTTCATTAACCAATGCGACTAACAACTCTCATCTGATTATTCCCTCATCCTCTCCTCAGGGAGAGAAGTATGCTCAGGAGAGGGCTTTGCTTTGGTAGGATTCTTTTCATGTTGCTATGTATTTACATTAGAGAAAGCAAGCTCAAAGAAATGCACCTTGTACTTCAAGTGCAAGGTGGTTACAGTTGCGATGGTTCTTAGTTATAGCTGGTCAGAAATTTTTCTAATGAAACAGTTTCACAAAACTGTGGTGGTCTCACAAAAACAAGTCAGAGTCAACAACTTTCACTGAATCAGAGGATGCAAGGATGTCAGTTTAACACAGCAACTGCTGGTCCTGTGGAGCAAATATCATAGGAAATACCATGTATCAATGTTCCCAAAACTACATTTTTTCAGGATTTCCAGCTTGTGAGAATTTTCAAAATGCTGAAATTGCTTGTGAACCAAAAATCCTGTTTCAGACAGCTGTAACCTTAGTTCCTGTGGGAGTTCATTCCAGTCTCAAGCTGGCCCCCAAGAAAGTTCTGTCTCCTGCACAGACAAGCTTTCTCCGTATTATAGAGTTCCTTTGAGCAAGAGGAGCAAAGTTCTCAACCATGGTCTTCACCTTGGAGCTTTAGATGTTCTTTTTGATACTCTGAGCCCAGGCCATTGAGCTCCTTAAAGATAAGGATGAAGACCTTTGAACTTGATTTGATATTCTATGGAAAGACAGAGTAGAGTGCAGAGGACAAGTGTGATGTGCTTGTGGTAGCCTGTGTTGCTGAGGAGATGTGCTCTAGAGTTCTGTATTAGTTGAAGTTTCCTAAGTACAGAAGGCTTTGTGCCCAGGTATATTGCATTGCTGTAGTCCAGCCAAGAGATGATGAAGGTTTAAATAGTGGAGGCAATATCATCATCCACCAGGATGTGCATTGTGCCCAGTCTTCTCCACTCCCTCCCCCAGCACAGGCCATGCAGAGACCCCTCTGCAGTGTTTAGCGACAGGGATGGTGTCATGCAAGTGGCTGAGACCTCTTTGTGAGTGTGTATATAAGGAGCACAACAGTTCTGCAGAACTTCTTCAGGTTATTTTTATTTTCATCTTGGTCCCATGTTAATTACAGATGACAAATAAGGAAAGTCATTTTAAAATGCATATACTCTTATTAAACATTTGTAGGCTTTCACTCTTACTATCCCCAAACAGGATCATCATTACACTCACTGGGGTCCACAGTTTGAAAGCTTCTACTTTAGTGTGATTTATTTCCACTTTTAGAGATTAAATTACTGTAATACTCATATTACATTTACCCACAGTGAGTCTATAGATATGATGTAACTTAGCCTCATGGGGTTCCCTGTGGCATGGAGCCCTAGGCAATGGCCCTGCTTGCTACCCTCTAAAGCAGTGGTGGGCAACCTGGGGCCCGCGGGCCACACGTGGCCCATCAGGGTAATCCACTAGCGGGCTGCGAGACAGTGTTTACATTGACTTTCTGCAGGCATGGCGCCCACAGCTCCCAGTACCCGCAGTTCGTCATTCCTGGCCAATGGGAGCTGCGAGAAGCAGTGTGCTGGTGGGCCACATGTGGCCCGTGGGCCGCAGGTTGCCCACCACTGCTCTAAAGTCAGCCCTGTCCCCAGATTGTAAATAGAAAAATTCATAAAATCCTACTAGTCTTAAATCAGGAGTCCAACACTTTGTTTTCATTGGAAAAAGAATTGAGATGTTGCTTGTTGTCCTTACGTGAATAACGGGAAGAATGTTCAGTAGAATATTTGACTCTGCATATTTGAAACTTTCAGACTTCCTTCCTGTAGAACATCTTTTCAAAGTAATGGGATGCCAGGATGTGACAGTTGTGTCCAGCCATACTGGAAGTATGCATTAGGAGCATGTTTCTGAATCTGTTTCCTTGCCCATTCAGAACTCTGGGTTTATGTATAAAATACCTAATGCAAAGCTGCATGTGCTAGGTCAACATCCAAAAATCAAAATCCCACCAAAGGTACCCTCATAAAACTTACATTCTTATCCCTCATATAGTCAGATCAGGGTCCAAAAAGAACTGTCATACCCCATCTGAACTTAAATGCCCAGAGCACATCTTCCCATACAGTCAATGATACTGACTGAAAAACCTACGAGAATCCATAAGTCTTGCAGAATGCCAGATATTTGTCAAATCTGGGCTGTCATGAATCAGTGAAATAGCTTAAAATGCTGGCTATTTAAAGTGGCTACATGTTTCAAACTTAACATATTAAGATGAATTGAAGATATTTACCCCTTCTATTGGTAGATGGTGCAATTTGTCTAGACTCTAGCTTCAGACACAAAAGGACAACAATATTTAGACACCTAAATAGAACTGACCAAATTTTCAGAGGGGTTTACTGAATTAATGTTTGTAAAATGTTATAAGATCTCTTTTGTGGCACTTTTCACCAAGCACAAAGAACTAATTTGAGATTACTTTTTCAATACATAAAAGGGCCTGATTCTGCCACCCTTATGCTGAGTAGTACCTTATGCCTTAAGTAGCCCCATTGACTTTCTCTGGATACATGCTGGGTAAGTTACTACTCAATGGGAAAGATTCATTCTTGTGCCAGGACAGGGACAAAGGAGAATCAGCATGTACCTTCCATCTTCGAGAGCTACTGTGGGACTAGTCTGGCCCTGATGCAGTCTAGGTCAACCATGAGGGCTGGCCTAAGTTTCACCACTGCTTCAATAGGTCCCATGGGGCCTTTCACAGGTACAAAGTCTCTAGAGTACAGGTCTACCTCAGTCACACCCTCCCCTACTTCTTCCCTCCCTCCAGCTCACCTTAATTCCAAAATGCTTCCTGCATCCAGGGCTGCTGAAAAGGTGGATAAGCAATCTCTACCCTGGTGTAGGGGCTTCCTGTATCATGAGTATTCACATGCCCTACTAGCCCTTTCTGTCAGCTCATGCAGTGCAAAAAAGCTCAAAGCAAAAGCTGAATCTGACCCCATATGAGAGAGGGTGGTAGAATCTGCACCAAAGTTAATGCATTTAAATATTGACATTTTAATAATTTTAAATGTTCCCAAAATTAAAAACCCAGGACAAACCATTAAAATCACACTGAATTAATGTGCTTGTCATAGAGTGCTCACCAATTTTTCAGGCTCCCATGACCTCATTTTGAAAAAAGCCATGCTCTCTTCCTGTCTCTTAATTACCAAAAGCAGATATTACATCATTCAAAAAGAGAAGGTCAGAAGAACTTATCCCAGGATTTCTTTTTAAAAGGGGGAAATGAGGGCAAACAGAAAAATCATTTATCCATAAGGTGTTTTGCCAAAAAAAACTTGCTAAAAGTCATCTAACAAAAGTGCCTTGAGCCTAAAATGATGTGTAGTAGGTTAATGTTGAAGATGCATCTTCTGTCGTCCTAGCACTGACGATACAACTAGGGTAAAAGCAGGGACGTTTAATAAAAGAATGTTAATTGAAATAGAGAACTGAAGTTTTACTTAGAGATTAAGGAATCTGTAAAATGACAAGATTAATAAGAGAAAATGCAGACACTCTAGAGTTGCTTAGGAAGCAATTAGTTACCATCCTGAAAGGCTGTGCGACAATCAGCCTCTAATGTGTTTAATGGGCTTAAAGGTAGATTCTCACTTTCAGCATTTTTCCATAACTCAGTATAGTCACAATACAAAATTATTGGAATATTTAACTGAGTATTACCTGCTGAGGCATAAATGTTTCATTTCTGACGGGGTCCTGGAAGCATTTTTAATACAGTTGATTTCAAACAAATGCGCTTGCTTGCATACAGAGCTCTGCATAGAATTTTCAAAAATAAATAATTCATCCATTTATTACTTCAAAAGTAAAACCAAAGGAAAGGGTGGAGGGGCAATGGGTCGGGGTAGGTATTTGCGCACTTCTCTTATGACATTTAAACCATTTCAATGATCATAGAAAGGGGCCTAAAGCAAAGCCCCTGGGCCATACCCACTACCTTCACCACCTTCAGAGCAGCTTAGAATCAGAACATTAATCTAAATCCAAATTCTGCATTTTGTCCCCTGGCTTTGTAATGGATAAAAATAAACCCAGATATGAATGTCTCCAAATGTCTTGGTCCTCATACACTTTAAGGCCAGAAGGGACCATCACAATCATCTAGTTGGACCTCCTTCACATTGCAGGACACAACTTGCCCATCCACTCCTGTAGTAGACCTCTAACCGAGTAACTGAAGTCCTCAAATCATGGTTTAAAAATTTCAAGTTACAGAGAGAATCCTGGTTTGAGTCCTCTCTACTAAATAGTAATAGCTGCTAAAAATGTGGTTTAGTGTTTGCAAGTACAATCTGGGGTGGCACCCAAGTGGGAAATGAGAATATAATATAATCCTCCTACACAACACATGCAGAAGGAAACCTAATAACAAAACTCTGTGGTCATAGATTATGGACAGAATGAGAAGAAGCTATTTCTCCCCTGCCACCAACACTCTAAGAATGTACTTCTCTAGGCTGGTATTGTAATGCTGCAACATAAATGTTGCAACATTACTCCTGATGACTGTAACTCTGCCAAATTCAGACTGAGTTTGAACCATCAGATTCTAATAGGGCTGTTTCTGGTGTGCTCAAATTTGTTTCCAAACCATTAGCCTACCTGTGGTGGAGATTTCCATGTGTAACTCCAATGAGCCTTAAAATCATAAGACCATAGGGTAAGAAGGGACCAAAAGGATCATCTAGTCCAGTGGTTCTCAGACAGGGGTACATGTTCCTCTGGGGGTACAGAGGTTTTCCAGGGGTATGGTACATCAACTCATCTAGATATTTGCCTAGTTTTACAACAGGCTACAGAAAAGCACTAGCAAAGTCAGTACAAACTAAAATTTCATACAGGTAATGACTTGTTTATACTGCTCTATATACTGTACACTGAAATGCAAGTACGATATTTATATTCCAGTTGATTTATTTTGTAATTGTATGGTAAAAATGAGAGAGTAAGCAATTTTCCAGTAATAGTATTCTGTGACACTTTGTATTTGTCTGATTTTGTAAGCAAGTAGTTTTTATGTGAGGTGAAACTTGGGGATGTGCAAGACAAAGCAAACTCCTGAAAAGGGTACAGTAGTCTGGAGAGGTTGAGAGCCACTGATCTAGTCTAACCCCCTACCAAGATGCAGGATTTGTTGTGTCTAAACCATCCAAAATAGATGGGGTTATCCAGCCTCCTTTTGAAAACCTCCAGCAACCTCCTTAGGCTTCCACAACCTCCTTAGGCAGTCTGTTCCATTGGCCTACTGTGCTTACATATGTGTACATTTTCCTGCTATCAAAGTGTTGTGTGTGCTCCATTAGCAGGTTTTAAGAGTTTGGCCCATTTAATCATTTTATTTTGGTATATAAGTTCTTGCCTTATTTACAGCCCTGTCACCTTGCATAAGGCTTAAGAAAAGGCAAAAGGCTGGTTCAGTGACTGCAGTTTCCAAGAAATATGCCAGCCTATTTGACCTCAAGATGAAATATGCCAGACTGGGGGCCTTGGTGACTGAATTCCTTTATAAACCCCACAAAACAGCTACAACACATGGGATGCAGAAAAGTTTGTTTTTGTCCTTTATTTTAATGGTCTAGATATCTAGTTATTTTAAAGTTCCCAATGTATCTTAACCCAAGCTTTCAAAGGATTATTGGAAGCTCTTTCTGAAAAATCTCAAAAATCTGCATTATTCCAAGATGCAATATAACTCAGTTTGATTTCTGAGTTTGGATAAAATTTAATCTTTTCAATTGCTAGCTTGTACTGATCCCTGCTCAAGCTAAGTGTTGTGAACTCACCTGGCATCTATTTAGTTATGCATACTCTCTCTGAATTTTGGTTTATAGATTACTTGAAGTGGCTATAAGAATTTTCAGTCTGTTCTTGATTCTTATAGACTTTAAATAATGAAATGTAACAAGAACTTTATAGTGTGCTTCGTGTGATATGATAATGCACAAGGATTAAGAAAGTGATAATAATCACCCACACAGTGGAACAAACCACAATCTCCAAGGAACATTATGGGCTTTGTACATAAAATTGAGGAAAGTGGGTTCATGCCCCTGTGCAGAATCACAGACAGAGTCATCACCGTTTGCAATAACCTATGATAAATTGGGTACTATATAAACCTGTCCTTTATTTGAAATGTGTGTTGCTATACTGAGCCAGAAATCAGCTACTTCTCCACTCTAGATGCTTCATTTTTTCCTTCAGTTCCACTTGGAACCATGATTGTTGTGCCAGTCTTTAGCAGACGATTACAGTTTTTCAAGGTCATGTTTTCCTTTATTTTAAGAATTAAGAACTGAAAATTGCTGCTCTTCCTACTGTTGTCAGCTACTTGCTTAGCTCTTTATTAGAAATTAAGTTGCATGCTCAAAGCTAAATATTGCTCTCATCATGTTGGTGAAAATCTGGAGTGACTCTATTTTTGTTATGGCCATGGCTTCAGTGGAGTTACTCCAGATTCACAGTAGTTTAACTGAGACCAGAATCTGGCCCGCTGTTGCCTAATGAGGTAAAACAGATCTGATTTCGCTGCTCATACCAAATTGCAAGGGGTGTCCTGTAAGGTGAAATGGAAGCCAGTTTTAGCCTTCTTTCCCTGGAAAAACATTGCCATCTCAGGAGAAATATCACTTAATTCTGCATCTTTCTAAGGACATAACAAACTGTCCATTAAAAAATATATATATAGCTAACATCTGCATTTACATACAGCAGTACTTCAAAAGCTATGAAATGTATAAAATGCACCCAATTGTAACATCTCTTGTGATTTTTTAGAGGCAAATGAAGTCCTCAGCAACCAGTCCAAGTTGCCAGACTAGGCATTGAATGGATTAATGTGCTATTTGAGAGAGATTTTCTTAATTATTATGGGAACTAAATTGTTAGTTTTATATACATTAAATATTTCTCTTTCATTGGAACAAAATATACCCTTATTACACTTCATATTGGTGAGGTTATTCATTGAAGGTGCTGATGAGGGATTCTTATACGGGAATATAAAAGCAAAGGGTGGGATTCAGAAGGGGGACTTAGGTGTTTAACATGGCAACTAGGCAACAAAGTCCAATATTTAGGCACTATTGGCATTCACAAAACTCTAGTTGCCTATGTCTCTGCCATTAAAGTCCCTAAGACACTGAAAATGTTGACAGCTAAGGATGTGCACAGACAACAAGTCCTGACAGCCCAGCAATTTGGAACCTCCCAGAGGGATTCATAAAGTAGTCATTTGCCCACCCATCTTACATGTGGGTCCCAATGCCAGAGTAGAATGTGATGTTGGTGCTGTTGTTCCCCACTCCTGCCTCTTTATAACTTTTCTATTGTTAGAGCACTCACCTGGGATGAGAGACCTGGGTTTGAATCCCCACTCTGCCTGGTATTGAGCAGGGATTTGAAGTTTAAAATATTGAATATTCCAATTGGGCCAGAGGAAGTGTGACTCTAAAGCCCAGTAGTTACAACACTCACGAGGAAGGTGGGAGATCCAAGTTCAAATCCCTGCTCTATATCAAGGAGGGGGAATTGGACTCCAGTCTCTCAGATGCTAGGTGAGTGCTCTAACCACGTGGCTAAAAGTTAGAGGGGGGTGCCGCCACCTTCCCCTTCTGTTTTTCTTGATATTGGGTTGACCTGACTTAGACACCTCAGTCCAGGACAGAGTTCTCAGCTGTGAATCCCGAGTGGAGGGAGGTGCCTGACTCCCTTTCAGGGGCAGGGTTTAGGCCACAGTCCTCTTTTTGGTATTTCCTATTGGAGCTGCCTAAGTCAAATATGTTCAGCCTGCTGGCTTCTGTGGATCCCATTCTAAGGCACCTATCTCTTCCCATGCATGGAATAGGAAGCCTGGGCACCTGTGAATTCCAGCAAGAGGCAGGCCACTTAAAAGTTAGGTGTTGCAATGCTCAGCACTGTAGCACTAAGTTCCCCTTGTGAATCCAACCCAAAGTGTTTGCTGAATGTGTTGTAGCAAATTTTAAATGACTGGGAAAACTCTCTTACTGAACCTGGTGTGTAGCCAGTCATCGGAGAGAATCCCTATGTTCAACCCAGATTTCAGTCATCATGTAGATAATATAATAGTATTTGCATACTTGAAAATGACATGGAAATTCCTATTTTTATGTATTTGGCCTCATTCTTATTTGAGCAATTTTTCCCCCTCTGTGTGCTAGTCTAAATACCAAGTGTTATTTAAAGAGTTAAACTATAGGGGCAGATTAATGTTAGTTAATTGGCTTATCCTTTCCACAGTATAATGGATTAGGTTAATAGGGTATAAGATTTTTCTAGCTACCATTTTTGCAATTACCACAAGTATTAACTCTCTTAGATCCTCTATTATTCATCAGCAAGGTATTTATTTGGGAGTGGTGTCAGGTGTATTAATTACTATTAATCTACTGAAATGAGTGCAAGGTTTAGACTGGTTATTACTGACACTTCTGTCTTTACCGAAAGCCCTCTGAAGTCAATAGCAGTCTTTCCAATGACTTTGGTGGGCTTTGGATCAGACCCATATTGCCCAGAATTGATTCATCTATTTGTATGAAGCTGTTTCTAAACAAAGCCAATTACCATATTTTATTTCTTTTCCCCTGTGAGAACAACTTATTGCTCTCAGTCGGGTGACGTTATCACTTATTGTTCTTGTGCCCAAAATTAAAACAAAAATCCCTTAGACATACTAAAATATTCCCTACAAAGCTCTAGTCACATAGAATTAGTGCCTGCTTGATCTGACATGAACACCACTTATTTTTCTGTACACACCTTCAAAGAGAAATAAGCCGTATTATTGCTTTGGATTATTTACCAGCTGGTTTAATGATGTGCACTAGTAATTGTTACTACTTGCACATATTTGATTATTATTGTGATTGTAATTGTGTTTTAAAATAAATCTGACATTATCTGATTAAAATATGACCATATAGATCATTGTTGCAACCACTGTTATATATTTGCAAAAAATCTTGTACAAAGGTTGTCAAGTGAAGTGTCTATGAAAAGGTTGTTATTTGCTGGTTATGATCAGTGGTGGGCTGGAGCCGGTTCCCACTGGTTCACGGGAACAGGTTGTTAAATTTAGAAGCCCTTTTAGAACCGGTTGTCCCCGTTTTAAAAGGGCTTTTAAATTTAACAAAATCTCTGGCAGCTCCCTGCCCTGCTCCTGGCCCCAGCTCACCTAGCTCCGCCTCCTCCCCTGACGGTCCCCCCGGCTTCTCCTCCCCCTCCCCTGCTTCCTGCGAATCGGCTGATTCGCGGGAAGCAGGGCTTCCTGCAGGTGAGCGGGGGCGGGGCGCGAGGAGGGCTCCAGGCGCCGCCCGGCCCGGCCCAGCTCTGGCCCAACCCCGGCCTCGACTCCGGCCGCGCAGCGTGGCTCCGGCCCGAGCCCCGGCCCCGACTCCAGCCACGTGGCACGGCTCCGGCCCGGGCCCCAGCCCCGACTCTGGCCGCGCAGGTGCTGCGTGGGAGTTCCAGGGGTCTGTCGGGGTGGTGGTGGATGGGGTCGGGGCAGTCAGGGGACTGGGAGCAGGGCGAGTTGGGCAGGGGGTTGGGTCCTGGGGGGCAGTTAGGGTTGGGGGTCTCGGGAAGGAGTGATCAGGGGACAAGGAGCGGGGGGGGGTATGGGTTGCAGTTTCTGAGGGGGGTAGTCGGGGGCAGGACATGGGTGGGGGGTGTACTCACCGGGCGGTTCCCTACCGGGTCTTCGGTGGCAGGTCCTTCAGCCGCCGGAGCCGTGCCGCCGAAGACTCGGTAGGGAACTAGTTCCTAAGATTTTGGCAGCTCATCACTGGTTATGATTATGCTATCTGTATGCATGTATCATTTTTGTATTTGAGGTTATGAGTATTGGCTCTATACCTGTATTTCAAATATGTAATAGCTTCCTGCAATGACTAGGCATGGACGTGTGACTTGTCCATGTGACTCCAACCACCATCTTGTTATTGTACTTTTCCACAATAAGAACAATGGGATTCCCTCTACATGGCAGAAGATATAAAAGGCCCTCTATCCTGCTCCAGCTTCAAGATTAGGAACTTATATTCACGGAAGCATTGTAACCAAGGAATTAAGAACCTTCCAATGATTTGGAAGCAGCCAGAGACTTGACTTAAGCCAGCAGTTTATTCCATCACTGCTACAAGCCTGAACCAAGAACTTTGCAATTACTGGATGCATTTGATTCCTTTAACCAATTTTAACTTTCACCTTTCTTTCTTTCTTTCTTTCTTTCTTTCTTTCTTTCTTTCTTTCTTTCTTTCTTTCTTTCTTTCTTTCTTTCTTTCTTTCTTTCTTTCTTTCTTTCTTTCTATAAATAAACCTCAGATTTTAGATACTAAAGGATTTGCAACCACGTGATTTTGGGGTAAGATCTGAGTTGTATATTGTCTGGGGTGTGTGGCTGGTCCTTTAGGATCAGAAGAACATTATATTTGAAGAAATTGGTTTTAAAGAACCACTCACCTGTAAATCTAGTGTTTTTGGTGGTGATATAAGAACTGGAATGCTAAAGGAAATTGCTTTTATGACTTCTTGTTAGCCAGTGGGGTGAAACAGAAGTTTACTTTTGTTGCTGGTTTGGTATATCTTATGGAAGAATAACCACCAGTTTTGGGTTGTTCGTCCTATTTCTCAGCAGTATGTCCTGAATTTGGCATCCTCAGTTGTGACCCACTGAGGCACGGTTACAGATGTGCTCTAGTAATTGTTACTACTTTCACATATTTGATTATTATACTTTGTGATTGTAATTGTGTTTTAAAATACATCTTAGCTACTGATATTATTGTGCTATATTTGTAATTGGCTAATAGTTTCCATGAGAATTATCAGCTTTGCAGAGATCACTCTTGCCAGGTCCTATGTGTAAATGAATATCAGGAAGGTTTTCTATTCTGGTTAAATAAAGATATTTACTGCTATGTACATTTTGTATATATGTGTAGTGCTGCTAGGGATTACTGTCCAATAACTTAGTCGGTCATACCTACATTTGTAAGATTCCTTCATTGGTTTATTACTGTTTGCAAAGTGTAATCACCCTTTGTACAACATTTACTGAGCTCAAAATCTTGGGTTTTGTAGAGAATGAAGATTCCAGTAACATTCCTTTCCATGTTTCCACTGACAGCCTCTATCCCCAGACCCATTCACACATTTTCTTCAAATCTGGATGTCTAAATATATGTAGTCTAGGCCAAGGAAAGGAATGCGCCAGATGATTGTTCATTTCTTAAAATACATCAGCCTACTTTTGGGGTCAAGGAAAAACCTCTTTTAAAAAAAGATATACATTGTGATTATATATTGAATCACTTCTCTTTCTCTCAATTTCCTACATACAAAAAAGGCTATATTAAAATAGTGTTACAGGTTTAAATTAAATTCCGAAAAGCCAGGAAATGAAGAGCTGAGGATGCAGCTTCCATCCTGAATTCATGCCATTGTGCCTGGAGACTGCAGCATGGATTATATAAAATGGAACACTATTGTCGGACTGTTCGTAGAATTCTTTTTAACACTTAGCCAAATAGTGGGAAAAGAACTAGTGGCTAGGAGTTTTTTAGACTTGTAAAAGATTTATGAGAAGCTCTCACAAAAGAGATTAAGGAACTTTGAGGGTGAGAGATAATTCCTGTTATGTATTAAAAAGTAATATGAGATGAAGAGTAGAAGTAAACAGCCAATTCTCAGTAGCTGGAAGAGGTGAATGCTTAGGTTCACTGTGGATCAGTAAGGGGATCAGTCTTGTTAAATATATTTATTAATCTGGAAACTTGGATGAATAATGAGAAAATAAAATAATATTCTCTTACAGTAAATCTTCACGAACAGCTCAATGAAGATGTTTTTTTGGGGGGGGGGAGGGCGTTGTACTGGTCAAAAGCTAATAGAATCATAGGTTGAAATAAAACAAGAAAAAAATATGGAAAATATTAAAATATTTAAAAAAAAACAGGATATTTTGTTTGGATTTGGTTGCCAAATCTCAAAAAGGCACACTGCAGCAGAAATAGAAAGATCAAGAGCAGGCCAACAGAAATGGGAATATGATGACATATTTATAATACTAGAATTATTTAGTTTAGAGTGGAGAAAAGTATAACAACATAAAATGTATAAATGATACAGCTTAAGTACGTCAATTAAAAAGTAATACATTTTAAAATGAATAAAAGGAAGTATTATTTTTACACAATTGTGACAGAATGTCAGGCTTTAAAACCCTGCACAGAAAGGTAGATCTGTTTCCTTGATTCACACTGCTGTCCAGAACAGCTCAGTCATATTAGCTTCAATTAAGAAGAAGAAAATGGGTTGGAGGGTTTCTTTCTCTAAGGCAAAGGAAACAAGGGGCAGTGACAGGTCTTACAGAGAGCAGAAAACGCAGAGCTCAGCAACCAGTTATAGTTTTGTTTTTATTTAAATTCACAATAAAGGGATCCCCAGGAAGACAGTAATTTTAGATAAAAACAAGGAGGAGTCTGGTGGCACCTTAAAGACTAACAGATTTATTTGGGCATAAGTGCATCCGAAGAAGTGAGGTTTTTACCCACGAAAGCTTATGCCCAAATAAATCTGTTAGTCTTTAAGGTGCCACCAGACTCCTTCTTGTTTTTGTAGATACAGACTAACATGGCTACCCCCTGATACTTGACACCATGCAAGGCAGTAATTTTAGATCACATTCATTGTCTGTGTATTGTGTTAGGAGCAGAGTAGGAATGCGATCTGCTTACAGCAATGCATAATTAACCTATGACATTCCATGTTAAGCTTAGTAAGAATTTTTTTTAAATCATAAGAATAAATTGGATTAAAATTAAAAAGATTGTCACAGTCCTTGTACTTCAAAACAAAGGTTGATGAGTTCTACCACGCAGGATAGGGAAGAAGGCTCAGATGCACAAAGGAACTTAGGTGCTTATCAGATTAGGCCCTGTAAACTGAGCAGGGGTTTTGTGAATCACAGTAGTGCCTCAGTCTGAGGTCTAGGTGCCTAAGTACCATTGTTGATCTGGGCCAAATGTCCTACACACATACAAATCATTCACAGAATGGTCTCTTGTACTGTTTGAGTCAGATTCCCCATTGGTGTAAATAGTCTCGACTCCATTAACTTTTGCTCATGTATACCTACAGAGAATTTGACCTTTGGTGTTCAACAGTGCTTTAAAAAAATGTCTTTACGGCACGGGCCTCGTTCACCTTTTACCACTGACCTAATTCTTCATAATACCAAGTACATTTACAACCCTATATAAAGCCTCAATTCAGGGAAGCTCGTAAGCTCATGCTGTAGTAATATCCTGAATAGGGATGTTTTCCTGAATAAAGACTATGATTAATATTAATGGTTCCTAGGAATATGCTGATGGGAGCAATTGATCGTTGTAGAGCTCCCATACTTAAATCCATGTAACAAAGAGCAGAATTGATCCCATTTATCAGTGTATGAATGCTAAACTGCTGAATGGTAAAACCACTTACCTGAATCATCTTTCTATCTCTGTTGCTGAACTTTTGATACAAATATAGGGCCACATCTGAGACATGGCGAAATTGCACAGAATATAAGTCTGTGTGTTTGTGTGAAAAGGTAGCTCAGAATTCATCTGATCCAGGTGCTGTTGTGTGAAGGACAGTCTTCCTGGGATGCTCCAATGTGGCCCAAGTGTTGCCTTCATGCCTTAATGCCAAATCAAAACTGGATGCCTTTCTAGAAGATATGCTAGTTATTGAGCTCAATCCAGGGACAATTGGGTAAAATGTAATCGCCTGTGATACACAGGAGGCCAAAAGCTGGGAATGGGCGACAGGATGGCTCACTTGATGATTACCTGTTCTAATCATTCCCTCTGAAGCACCTGGCATTGGCCACTGTCAGAAGACAGGATACCAGGTTAGATGGACCATTGGTCTGACCCAGTATGGGCATTATGTTCTTATCTAATGGTCCCTTCTGGCCTTAAACTCTATGAATCTTGCTGCTGTGGTCACAGTGGTCTGAAAATGCAGCTGAGGATCAGAATAGCTCGAGCAGACTTGGTTGAAAATTTTCTGTCCAAGTTTTCACAGCTGTTTTCATGGAAGAAATGTCAGTTTAGAAATGTAGTCTGGCCCAGGGACTCTGATTGACAGATGAGACAGGCAACATGAGGCACCACAGCAGCATTTCAGAACTGAAATATTTTTCAGTTTTTTAAATAAATGAGTTTGTTTCCGGGTCACTTTAATCAGTGGTCTATTCCCAAGAGTAATAAGTGCCTTAAAAAATTCTACATTCTGGGGATGGGGCAGGGAGAGTTGGCTTAGTGTGGTGTTTCTCTAGTAAAAGCCCCTTGAAATGAAGGGCTTTACAATAAATATTTGCTTACTGTGCAGTCAATGGATAAAAAGCCCTTACGGTCATTCCAATCTCTGTACTTTTGACCAGGTCATTGTTCTCCACATCCGTTTTCTAGCAGCTTGTGGTCTGAATCATGCAAACAGTAAAATAGTCCCTTAATATGTCTTCAGTTCAGAGCATCATGGTTGGTTGGATTTAAGCTACAAGGCAAAAAGGGCTGAAAATTGGAAACCCCTAAGTAAAATTAATGTATTAAAGGACTTAACCAGGCACAAGAAGTACCTAAAGTTTCATAGTAGGTTCTTAAAGCCATATTTAGGAACAAACAAAGAAGCCTGTGTTGTTGTTTTTCCCCCCCAGAGACAGCCCGTGGGACCAGCAGTTGCCGAGTATTGCTGAAAATCATGACACTTTTATTTAGTGTTTAAATATGGATTTAGGAGCCTAACTTTAGGCAGCCACGTCTGAAAATGTTGGCCATACATTTGAATGGTTCTGAATGAAGAGCTTGTAAGATAATTTATTCAAATATCTCCTTTTTTATATTCAGCAATTATGCTTGTTGAAGCTAACATTTAGCATTTCTCCTGTTGTGTACAAAAGTCTTTCTTTATCACTGGAGTTTCTATAGAAAAAGCTTCTGAGATAGCACTAACATAAAAAAATTGACAGGAACAATCTGTTCCAGATCAAACACGAACCCAAATCTGAAGGCACAATCGGAATGTTTGCATAGGATTTCTTGTTACTGAAGGGAGAATGGAAGAGAGATGTTGATTTACTGTAAGGAATGAAAATAAGAACTCGCTACAGAACTAGAGAATGCTTCCTTTCACCTTGTAGAATTATCCACTTAATAATCTTCCTTCATTGTGCATTACACCAAATAATACTGCATTTCTGTAAAAGAGACTGGGAATTAGAACTCTTAAGTGGACAGAACTGTATATTGATCCAAAGCAGCACTTCTCACATGATAGCATTTTGCTGCACATTTCTAGACTATTACCTACATGGCCTTTAGGCAGGGCTGGCATTAGGGGAAAGCAAGCAGGGCAATTGTCCAGAGCCCCTTGCCACGGGGGGCCCTGCATGGCGGGGCTTGGGCAGAAATCCAATGTGTGAGCAGCTAAGGGCAGCGGGGTGAGAACCCACTACTTAGACTCACTGGGGCCCAAGGCAGAAACTAACACTGGCCCTGCCTTTAGGGATGGTTAATTTTAAAACAACTGGCAGATTACACGCTTTCCTTCTCCAGTCCCCCTTATTCCAAGGTACTGTCCAAGTCAAACACCTGAGTAATTCCGAAAGAACAGAATAGAGCCTTTACAATCAAGATTCCTCTTTTCTTTACTGGTATGTGATTGTCATATATAGTTTCAAGTTGGAAATAACTATGCAAGTCCGCTCTTATAGGATAGGTTCATTGTAATTTTAAGCTAACAACTTTCCATTATGACTAGAATAATATAGGTGAAAAATGGGCCAATATTCTTTTTAAAAATAAAGTTTTATAATATTGATTGTATAAATAATGCACATGGCCTTTAAATTATTGTAGCAGCTGAAAAATATTTTGGCTGGCATGGCTTTGCTTCCAATCTTTGAGTACATTGGCCTCCATTAAAAATGACTTTTTCAGCAAAATGTTATCAAAATGAAATCTCTAACTTTTCCGTGCTATGGCCAGTTAAATTCTCCAGAAGTCATGTGCCCTACACTATGTGCATATGATAGTGGTGGCCCGATATCCAAGATGGGAGCAAGTAATTATGCCTGGAAGATGAACTAAGGGATCATTTTCCCTATTACAGATCACTCTTTAAGAAGGCAGCATAACCAAACATCACTGTGATTTAAAAATAATAATTCAAGGGCTATATAAGAAAATTGTTTCAAAAATAGGTTTGTAAATGAGTAAATAGATTAGTAACTTATTCACCTTTCTTTTCCTGCCCACTATCCAGCTACAAAATGGTCATGTGCTAAGTTTTAGACCTGGCTTATTTTGCAAAAAGAATGTACAAGGGTGACAAGATTGCTCACAGCTGTGCTTTGACCTCTAGTCTAATCAGATTGCCTGCACTGGATACCAAAAATCCCCATGGCTATATTCAATTAAAAGTATGTAGCAAGATTTCATTATGCACAGTGAGATACTACTTGGGTGAGTAAAGGCTGCTTGTGTAATTAAGAGCATGCAGGAGTGGGACCCTTGTAAATTGCATACTGTGTAAACACAAACTTTCACACTCCGTGGACCTGATTCTCCTTTTTGCTGTTCCCTAAGGGCCCAGCTAGGAAAAGGGGGCAAAAGTAGCTTCAAGCTTTAACCTTTTTGCTGCCCATGTTCTAGGGCCAACTGGGTGCCTGCCCAGCTACTAGTATAGGCGAAGGATGCTCTAATTTACACGCGGGCTACACCACCCCTTCGACGGTCTGCCAGATCAGAATGGCCAGAGCATGGTGCATTCCAGCCACACCACTTTCTTCTCCTTGCCAAGGAGACGTCACAGGCTCTCATTCTACTCAGTTGATGTCCCTCTTATGCCATGAGAATCAGCAAAAAGGGGTCTGAGGTAGAGTGTGTGTGTGTAGGAGCTGTGGAAAAACCCCTCCCCCCCCCGGAAATGGAATGTTCATTGGCACTTTCAAACAAGCATGGAGATAACTTGATTTCTTCCTCCCTCTCCCCCCCAAAAACACCACATTGATTTGGCTTTAACAGTAAAACCTTACCCAGGTTTATTTTGTTTAACTTTGTAATTAACTTTTTTGAAATTGTATTTGTTTTCACTCGTGTCTGCCATCTCGCTGGAGTCGATCCTCGAGCAGCAGAGCAAAACAGGTGGTGTATCAGCAGAAGTCAAGCTGAGGCACTCAATGCTAAGAGAAGCTCTGGAAAGGAGTTGACATCAGTCCTTTTCAATGTATCTTGTTTCCTGGTGCCCTTTTGTACCTGCTGCCCAATGCATGGGAGAAAAAAGTGCTTCTTGCCCACAAAGATCCTGGGAGTTAGAGCTAGAGGAGTTAGATGAATTCCTTTTTTATTCCCTCCCCACAGAAGGAGGAGTTCAGTGGGAAACACATAGAGCAGGTTGGGAATATTTTTGACAAAAAATGGTGGTGGTGATGGTGTTGGAAAGTACCAACTTCGCAGAAACGTACAAGGGTACATTGAAAATTTTGTCAGGAAGGTCCAGGATGGAATTTCTGGTCAAAATGAGAAAGCAGTGCATCTACACTGCCCACAGTGCAGACTACGAGAGTGTGAGTTGCAGCATGCATGGAAGTGTTGTGCCGTAACTGAGCTGTGAATACCCTGCTAGCATGAACTAAAATGTACCTAGTTTTGAGTTAACGTAGTGTACTACGTTAACTCAAGCTAGATATATTTTAGTTCATGGTAACAGGTCTACATGGAGCAATTACAGTGCAACACTTTAGTGAGCATTACAGCTTCCCCCTCCCGCCCGCTGTAGTCCATACTGTGGGAGTGCATACTGTGGGGCTGGGGAGAGAGGAAAAAGGGGGCGGAGAGAAAGTGTCTCTCTCTCTCTCTCTCTTTCTCTCATCCCAGAATAGCCAATAGCCTAGTAGTTAGAGCACTCACCAGCACTAAGGGAGATCCCTGATTGTGAGAAGGGTCTTGTACTGAAGTCTCCTGCAGCTCTGTTGAGTGCCCTGACCAGCAGGCTATTATGGGGGTGGAGGGGGTGTCATTTTTCATGAAGTATTCAAAGGGTCCTGGTTTTGTTCCATATGGGAACAGAAACAACTGTTGAAACGCTGAAACTTTTTCTGAAACAGAAATGTCGTTTTCTGGCCAGCCCCCGAAATGAACTCTTATTCTTGTTGTGCCCTGCCGTACGTACGATGAGTGGCAGGGCACAACAGTGAAGCTGGGAGGACAGCACTATTTGCCATGACAGTCCAACCCCTTCCTTAGTCAGCAGCAAACTGTGAGTGTCAATCTGAAAACTCAGTTTTTTCTTTTTATTCTCTTTTTCCACGTTGTCTTCCTTTTGCTCCTGCTTGAGCTCCTGTTTTTGTTTTCCTGGTTTAATTGTATTCCGGCTGTTGTTACCCACCGTTTCATTTTAAAAAATTTTAAGGGATTGTTTTAGGAGCCAGTTCCCCATTGTGTTTGCATCTAAAGCTGTTCTGCCCATGCTAAACCACACGAGATCTTCCTTTCATCTTTATACATGTTTCTGTATCTTAGAGAATCTGCATCCACTTCAAATGTTCACTTGTTGTACTGTGGAGAATTTGCTTTCTTCACTGTTTTGTAATCTCTTGATTTTTAAACCACTCTTGAATTCTGTCTCTCTTTTAAATAGCTCTAAGGGTAGTCAAGCTGCTGAGGAACGTACAAATTGTGGGAAAGGGGGAATTCAGTATGCTACTGGATGCCTCAGTCTACTGTGTACACAACAATTTCCCTTTCATTAAATTTAATTTCTACAAAAATAAAAAGCAGTGCATTATTCAGAATGACATCTTTGCTGTACGTGTAATCAACAGCCATTGTAGGAGGTTTTTTGTTTTTGTTTTTTTGCTTTGATATACAGATCCATTTTTCTCTATTGCCTTAATATAAAAGGCTCCTTTTTATTTCAGACTTGGTATGTATGATATTTAATGTACATTGTGGCTGAACAGAAGCAAGCAGTGATTCAGCTTCTGCAAGCCATGAATACAAATGATGGTGAACAGCTTTAGGTTATAGTCCTTTGGTGCAGGCATGATCTTTTATGAATCACAGAATGGAGGTTGTTTATTATGGGGATTGCTCTATAGTTAAGGCAGTGATCAGATTTGCAGTTAAAGCAAACTACAGTCCCTCTGAATTGCATATTAATGATGTAATTCAATCTCCTCCAAATTTAACATACTAGGGTTTCATATTAATGCTTCATGGGCCACCTGAATTTTCTATACAAGAGGCAGGAAGTCAAATAGTTACTAGTTTGACAAAGGAAATGTTTAAAAGAGAAATTTCCCCAAAACTATAACCTTTTTTCAGGGTCCCCTAGCTAAAGAACCACAGTCCCTACAACTGTGGCAAAAGCCATCTCCACAACAATTCAAACATAGGGCCCTTTTTCAATGTTATCCTTAACCACAAATAGAGCTATTCCCCTGATTTCTTGTAAATCTATTTTATGTCTGGAAAAGCTGACTGAACTAAAAAAGTCTGCCTGCTAGTTCAGGTACCTGTTAATAGTTATCTTCAGTGGCCATGTCTAGACTAGAATTATGAGTTGTGTTTTATTTACAGGCCCTGATGTAAGGCCTGTGTGGTCAGTGCTACCCCAAAAGGGATGGGACTAAATCTGACTTAGTCAGGACATTTCCCAGACCTGAAGAAGAGCTCTGTGTAAGCTCAAAAGCTTGTCGCTCTCACCAACAGAAGTTGGTCCAGTAACACAGTGTTTCCCAAACTTGGGACACCGCTTGTTTAGGGAAAGGCCCTGGCAGGCCGGGCCGGTTTGCTTACCTGCCACGTCCGCAGGTCCGGCCAATCGCGGCTCCCACTGGCCGCGGTTCGCTGCTCCAGGCCATTGGGAGCTGTGGGAAGCGGCACGGGCCGAGGAACGTACTGGCCGCCGCTTCCAGCAGCTCCCATTGACCTGGAGCAGCGAACCGCGGCCAGTGGGAGCCGCGACCGGCCGGACCTGCGGACGCGGCAGGTAAACAAACTGGCCAGGCCCGCCAGGGGCTTTCCCTAAAGAAGCGGCGTCCCAAGTTTGGGAAACACTGCAGTAACAGATATTACCTCACCCATCTTGTCTCTCACTAAGTCAGAAAGCCACTGGAGTCGGAGTGGAGTTGCAGAAGACCCAGGAGAAACTGAGGCAAAGCAGCTGCAGCATCCACTATGCTCCATGATTTTAAATAGGACTTTGTACTTAGCGTACATGAAGCAAATCAACCCAGGGTGAGTTTTAAAACACAACTTTTTTTTTTTTTTTTAAAGATTGCCATCTTTGCTCAGCACAAAGACCTTAATGACCAAGAGAGGAGAGTGGGTAGCCGGCGCTATGAGAGGAAGGGCTGTGGTGATCA
Organism: Emys orbicularis; assembly: GCF_028017835.1. NCBI lineage: Eukaryota > Metazoa > Chordata > Testudines > Emydidae > Emys > Emys orbicularis. Next base: position 236,035,161 of record NC_088683.1, on the reverse strand, counting down.
GATGAGGTTCAGAGAGGAGAGACTGTGGAGGGGGAAAAGAGGGGCAATGTACTGGTTGCCTGGGTAAGGGGAGCTGAGTAGACATGTGACACATAAAGACCCTGTTTCATCTAGAGCCAGTATCTCAGCTCTCCAGTGCACCAACCCACATGGAGAGCCAAGGCACCTGACTAGCCCTGGGGAGCAGTTCGGGAGGACCCACAACATGGGGGGGAGAGGGATGGGAGGGTATGGATTGGGGGGCTGGGAGAATACACAGGCCTATTGGGATCAGCAGAGCTTCAGGCAACACGATGTGTGAATATGGATGTGTGAAAGCCTGAGGCAGAAGAAAGTTGTATATAGAAAAGGCCTGGCTGAAAGGTAGCCCAGTGCCTCTGTGTCAAGCCATCAGCATTTGAAGTGGAATGGCATTGTTAATTTGGCTTCCCTGGAGCACTATGCAGCAAGGCGGAGGGTCCCCTTTAGACAGTGATGCTGTGGCAGAGCAGTACTGGTGAAGCACTGTGTCTCTTTCTTATCTAATTATTATCCACAAATACATTTTCCCACTCCAAATTCAACCCACTCCAGTAAAATTTCAGCTAAATGTTTATATTTGCATTCTGAATAGCCTACTGAATTCATGCCACTGTATATTTGTATTCAAGTACATTGCTGCTATCGAGCTGGTGCCCTTAGATGCACATGACCCATAGTGTCTTGGTTTCTCCTCTTGTTCATTCTCCCCTAAAGCAAAGTTTTAATGCCATTCCAGGTAACTCCTGACTTTCTGAACATGGAATATCTTCTTAAGAAAGCAATGAGCTTTCTAATGTTCAATTGTAAGGAATGAAAATCTCCACCCTCCCTTTGCTCCAAATCACCCATTCTGATTTCTCTAGCTCATTCTGATTGAAATCCTCTTCTCTGTGCAAAATGGATTTCTTGGGCCTTTGTGCAGGGGACTTCCATGATGGAGACAACAGAAAGAACCCTCTACACAAGTTGCTTCTAGAGCCCCAGGAGTAGCTCTGCCTCTCTGTGTCCCTTTTCCCCGTGCAAATACGTTTGACTAATGGAACCACATTTGCTTTTTCCCCCAGCTTCCCTCCACCCTGCACCCAGCCCCTACGCCCTCCTCCATAATATCATACCTGTGGCCCCAGCCAAGTACATCTCCAGAGAAAAGGAGAAGCTGAAACCCAATGCAGGCTCTCCACGTCCTGCACTCTGCCCTGCGCAGTGGAAGCACACCAATGTCAACATCTTTCCATCAGTATCCAGCCACAAGATTTGCATTTTTCTGTTTTACTTGCTAAGCATATTAATTTGCCATTTAGCAGGTAACTTCTTTCTCTTTCCTATTCTCCTAGGAGAGGCAGTGTGACCTGAGGATAGGACATTGGACTGGCCATTGGGAAACCGATGCTTTGCTCCAGGCCAGTTCCCAGATTGGTGTGCGACCCTGGGAAAATCATGTCTCTGTGCCTCAGTTCCCTTGTCTAGAAACTGGAGGGTGACTCTCTCCATCAACCATTTTACAAAATGCTCTGAGGTCGATGGATGAAAAATGTTATTTCAGAGCTCAGTTGTTATTATCAGGTTACCACCTGCACAGCCTTGAAAAATGCTTTCTGGCTTGCTGCTACATTCCTGCTGTTTCCTGTCTCCGACAATGAATGTTTGTCTGTTTTACAGCACATTAAATATTCTGTGCTGTTTGTGAGCACATAAGAGATTCTGGACTATAAGGCTGTGCACACTAATACTAGTCACCGAGTCCCTCTGTCATTTGGCCTTTGCTTCTACAAGGGCTCCAATCACCATTACCATCTTCTTTGCTAGCAATTTAATGGTTGAATTCCTTTTCATAAGACAATGCATAATCGAAGAAGTTCTTCAATTACTTCCCTATTCCCCCATTGGTTAAGCTATGTTTGCAGTGCACACAAATAGCTTTATTTACCTCATTTAAGGGCAGGGATTTTTTTAAAGTAGCTTTGTTCTGTAGGTACAGGGAGAAGCCATGTGTACAGCAGATGCTGCTTTGGAGTCTTTGTGAGAGAGAAGAATGATCTCCAGCATCACCCTTCAATTTGCAAGTCGGGCAGAGGCATATTCAACCACACCATGCAAAACAATTGACCAAACTGTAACTTGGTTTGCTACATAGGGAACTGGGTCCAAATCCAAAGACCTGTTCATAGCCTGAGTAAGTAGAACAGAAATTCTCATTGGTGGTGCTCCAAGAGGCCTGAGGTCAAGGGGAGTTAATCATGCCTTCATAAAACATGACCATGGCAGAGCTGCTCCATGGACTGCAGCTCTGGATTGCAGTTGGTTTCCTTCCTTCTTTGATCTACAAAGGCTAGTAGATCTATGTAATCAAGCATTCACTGGCTCCAACCTTTTCATGTACTCTTTCCTCCCCTCGGCCCCCAATTCCTTGCATGCTGGCATACTAGGGGCCCTCCAAGTGCTTTGTCCCATAGTACAGAGAGAGTTCAGATCCCTTACATAGGTTCCTCAAATCTGCACCCTTACCATGCAATAGAATTACACTGATTCCACTATATGCTGGGCCCTTCATGCCTATATAATGACTCCATACCATGGGTCACCATCACAAAGATTTGCAACAGGGTTCTTCTCACCAAAGAACAGATCTGTACTACATGAACTAAAGTAGTAGCTCCATTTGCTGGCAGCGGTAGGAGGCTATTATCTTCTATGTGGACTAGCCTTTATAGTTTAGGAAATAAAATGGTTTGAAAATTGTTCAGTTTTATATATATATATATATATATATATATATATATATATATATATATATATATATATATATATATATATATATATATAAAACTGAACAATTTTATTTTACCAGGACTCTGTTTTATTTATATATATATATAAACTGAACAATTTTCAAACCATTTTATTTCCTAAACAATATACCTTATTATTTCCTTTTTTTAAAAATACATACATGCCAGAAGTACGTTTTCCAAATGTTGTCATACCGGCACTGTTATGCATGTTTGTATATGCAACTCTGTGGGGTGGGAAAGTTGAAAACACATTACAGTTGAATAATAAACAAAAGAACCACTCCACATTCCTTGATTAAACAGAAGGAATAACTCCCTTAGAATATCTTTAGAAGTAAAATAAAATACTGCACATTAGTCATTCAGTCCTCCAGTGTAAACTCCAAAATTAGAACACAGGATCCTTTTACTGTGTAAACAGTCTGACACTGCTTTGACTTGCACAGGTTTTACACCACTGTACCTCCACTGACCTGCACAAGTGGGTTGGATGGGGGAGGGTGGATGAGCTGTAGTGCATGCTGAAGCCACTCTAGTTTCTGACTGCCTCCAGATTCTAATATCTGCAACGGTAGTATAAAGTCACTTTTTGCCTTGACCTGAACTGCAGTCCATAATTAGATCCTCTCATCTCTCAACCATTACTCAGCAACAGCATCAGCTCTCTATCCCTGTGTCCTACTTCCACTATTCTGGACCTCAAATACTGATAGAGCTATATATTACCATCAATGCATATGCAGTTCCCATTTTGCAGATGCATATGCATATACATTCCCTCACTGGACAGCAGATTATGCCTCTTAAGCAAGTGAAATGCATATCCTTGATCTAAGGAGAAGAAGGTATCAGTGGCTGTGAAGGTATCGATGGACACTTCATTTATTTTCAGTTCTTCTTGTTACCTGGTTCCTGAAGCAGCATGACATACAGTCATACATCCTACCCAACTACATGAAGCAAAACACATTTTGCAGTTCCTATAAAATAGGTCAACATTTCTGTCACACAAAATGCCTTGTCCCAGACAAACTACAGAGTAAAATGCTGACTCTCTCTCCCTTCCCCCAAACACCTGCAATAAAAGGTAAGTTGTATTATCTATAATGGTGATCGTTGAAGTCACTGTGAATGAGAATTCATTTACGCTGTGCTCTGATGCTCCATATTTACTTTGATTACCAGTTACCTCCCCTGGGATAATTGGCTTTGCTGAACACCTGACTCGGAATGAGTTTTTAAAATCCTTTCATTTCTGTGACATTGATGTTAGAGATTTTTGGTTCCCTCCCCCACTGACTTCAATGCACTACATCTATATATTCCTGTGAGCATCCTGTTATAAATTATGTAAAACTCTGAATAGGATTTCCAAGAGCCTGCATTTTGATTGACATCTATGTATAGAGAATGGGGGAGGGGAGAAGAGAAGAAAAATGTCTAACAGCTGAGCCCAAAAAGTCCTCCACACTGTTTTCTTAAACAGCTGCTCACCAAAATGCCTATGAAGATAGTCTTTCAAAAATGAATGCAACTGACATGCCAGGTCCCATACCATTAACAGAAATAATAGATTTTATTTGTGTTTCATAGTAAAGGTCTTTACCAAATGGTCTGCAGTGATCCCATCACCTAACTAGGAAACTGAAAGTGTTATCAGAATCCTAGATGAAATGTATTTATTTTAGCAGTCATGTGGTTCTGACATTTTTACACTACTGTGAACAAGATCAGAATTTGGAACTACAATACTGTGTGTGGGAAATTTGCCCACTTGTGGTTGTGATAGCCTCAGCTAATGCTCGATCATGCACATCTGCAGGGGCTGAGGGCTTCTCTCGTGGGCCTGGGCTAGGACCTGTCAAAAAATTCCCCTCAGACATGTGTTGACAGACAATAGCTTTTTGTTGAAAGACACTTTCATGGGAAATCAACAAGGAGTCCGGTGGCACCTTAAAAACTAACAGATTTATTTGGGCATAAGCTTTCGTGGTTAAAAAACCCACTTCTTCAGATGCTATCTGTTTTCAATAAATGTTTTGGGCATCTCACAGAACTATCAATTCGTGGCAGCATCCTCTTTGGGTTTCTTCTTTAGCATTCATGTATGAAACTTTTAATAATGGTTCAAAACAAAAAATCCAAGATACCTGTTAAAATAGAGGTAAGGTTTAGCGTACATAAGGATATAAGATTACTTATTGTTGCAATTGATACCATGAGGGGGAAAAGTCAGTTTAATCTAATCTCTGACCACAAACACCAAATATTTTAATTATATTGTTAGTGCATGGGTGTCTCTATGGGGCTGAGTTAAAGTTGTTTGGATGCCTCAGCTGTATTTCTGTATCTTAACATGTTTGGATTGCTCTTAAGTGTAAGCTTAGCTCTGAATTTCCTGAGTTTGGTGGAATAATTACAATATCCCCTGTAATTTTTTTACCCGTACGTTACTGATACATACACTCATCCTTAACATCTATGTTTTGGGGTTTTTGTAGCTAGGGATATATTATACTGTGTTCATTGGCACTCTGCTGAGTCTTCCACTAAGGGAGATAACTGCAGCTGTAGTGGTGGTTTTTTGTCATGTGGCCACCTCCAGTTCCTTAGTAATTGGGTAGAGATGGCCAAGTTCTTTCATGTAGGTCAGTGAACTCACAAGTGGCAGCAATGATTTTCAGTAACTATTTCTTTCTATAAGAGTTTGATGTGGCGGTTGCTGTGACATTTTCATATCTGATTGACAGTACTTGGTTTTAGCAGGGACACTTCTTTTGGCAAAACCAATCCTTCAGCTGCCAACAGTAAGATTAAACCTTTGCCGTCTGAAGGTTATAGCATGTGTTGCATTAACCTGTATGGGATCTGATAAATACTAGTGACGTGTCTCAATTGATTAGAGAACTGTTTAGCCTGAACACATTTCTGACAGTGAAAAATGCCACAGGTGTCTGTTAAACAGACAGTTGAGACTGGACTCCCAGTGTCCTTCGAAGAGCTTTCTGAGCTGCACCTTGACACACCTACTGGTACAATACCTTTAGAGGGGATGCTGCTCATTATCAGCCATATGTATGCAGCTTGGCTTCCCATTGAATTTCATTGTGGCCACAAAGATGCAGGAACTTCTTGCCATATTTCAAAGCTTCATAATAGAATGAATACTGCATGAACAACACAGTACACACACTATTAAGGAAATTAAAGGGAAGAAGGAATCTAAGGAAATAAAATATTAAGGGAATAAGGACAACCCAGGGAATTACAGACCAGTCAGCTTAACTTCAGTACCCAGAAAAATAATGGAGCAAATAATTAAGCAATCAATTTGCAAACACCTAGAAGATAATAAGGTGATAAATAACAATCAGCATGGATTTACGAAGAACAAGTCATGTCAAACCAACCAAATAGCTTTCTTTGACTGGATAACAAGCCTGGTAGATGGGGGGAAGCAGTAGATGCGGTATATCTTGACTTTAATAAGGCTTTTGATACTGTCTTGCATGACCTTCTCATAAACAAACTAGGGAAATACAATGTATATGGAGCTGCTATAAGTTGGGTGCATAACTGGTTGGAAAACCATTCCCAGAGAGTAGTTATCAGTGGTTCACAGTCAAGTTAGAAGGGCATATCAAATGTGGTCCTGCAAGGATCAGTTCTAGGTCTGATTCTGTTCAATATCTTCATCAATGATTTAGATAATGGCATAGAGAGTACACTTATAAAGTTTGCAGATGATACCAAGCCGGGAGGGGTTGCAAGTGCTTTGGAGGATTGGATTAAAATTCAAAATGATCTGGACAAACTAGAGAAATGGTCTGAAGTAAATAGGATGAAATTCAAGAAGGACAAATGCAAAGTTCTCCACTTAGGAAGGAACAATCAATTGCACACATACAAAATGGGAAATGACTACCTAGGAAGGAGAACTGTGAAAAGAGACCTAGGGGTCATAGTGGATCATAAGCTAAATATGAGTCAACGGTGCAACACATTTGCAAAAGAAAAAGAAAAAAAGCAAACATAATTCTGGGATCCATTAGCAGGAGTGTTGTAAGCAAGACACAAGAAATAATTATTTTGCTCTACTCCACACTGGTTAGGGCTCTACTGGGAGTATTGTGTCCAGTTTTGGGCACTACATTTCAGGAAAGATGTGGACAAATTGGATAAAGTCCAGAGAAGAGCAACAAAAATTATTAAAGGTCTAGAAAACATGACGTATGAGGGAAGATTGAAAAATTGAGTTTCTTTAGTCTAGAGAAGACTGAGAGGGGACTAACTGTTTTCAAGTACATAGAAGGTTGTTACAAGATGGAGGGAGAAAATTTGTTGTTCTTAACCTCTGGACTTAAGCAATGGGCTTAAATTGCAGCAAGGGAGATTTAGGTTGGATATTAGTAAAACTTCCTAACTGTCAGGGTGGTTAAGCACTAGAATAAATTGCCTAGGGAGGTTGTGGAATCTCCGTCATTGGAGATTTTTAAGAGCAGGTTAGACAAACACCTGTCAGGGCTGGTCTAGATAATACTTAGTCCTGCCATGAGCACAGGGGATTGGATTAGATGACCTCTCGAGGTCCCTTCCAGTCCTATGCTTCTATTATTATTATGACTCTGGCACCAGGGCTGGCTCTAGGTTTTTTGCTGCCCCAAGCAAAAAAAATGTTGGCCGCCCCCCCCCCACCCCACCCCACCCCTGGGCTCTCACCCCCACCCCACCCGCACCCCTTGCGCCCCAGCCCTGGGCTCTCCCCTCACCCCACCCGCACCCCCTGCCGCCCCAGCCCTGGGCTCTCTCTTCCCCCCCCACCCGCACCCCCTGCCACCCCAGCCCTGGGCTCCCCCCCACCAGTGCTGACTCCGCCCGCTCCCCCCTCGCCTCCAGTCGGTCTGGCGCTGGTAGGGTCGGGGTAAGCAGCGGGGCTCCCGGGCCGCGCCTCAGCCCAGGGTCCCTCCAGCTGGGGCTCCTGCCTCCAGGACCAGCTGGGACCCGGGAGGGCAGAGCCAGGGGACCACCCCGGCAGGAGGCTGAGGAGCCGGGGCAGGGTAGCCCCAGAGGGAGCGGAGCCCCGGAGAGCGGGATGCGGGCCCTGCACAGCAGCGCCCTGCCCTCTATGGCCCCGCTGCTGCTCCTGGCCGCCCTGCCGCAGTCCCTGGGTGGCTCGGGCCGCTTCGCCCAGCCCTGGCTGCAGCGCTGGGGGGCGGCCGCCCTGCGGCACCTGCAGGTGGCTCCGTGCGCCCTGAGGGGTGGCCCCCAGCCTGAGTGTCCCCCACTAGGAGCCTGCCCGGCCCTGCCATAAGGTGCGGGCACTGCTCCCCCGTGGCGCGAACCGCAGCGGCCCCCAGGGTGACGCGTTGCTGCTGCCAGGGCTGGCTCTAGGCTTTTGCCGCCCAAAGCAAAAAAAGAAGGGGGCAAAAAAAAAAAGACGGCCAGAATGCTGCCCTTGAAAATGTGCCGCCCCAAGCACTTGCTTGGTTTGCTGGTGCCTAGAGCCGGCCCTGTCTGGCACCTTTCAAGGCGTGACTTTCAGCTATTTTCCATAGTATCATTTTATTCCACATAATCTTTGTTGTACCAGACTGTTCTTAATATAAGGATGTAACAATTTTACTGATAAAGTTAGAGAGTAAATATGTAGTGAGCTGTGGAATTATAAATTATGTAATATATATGGTTCTAAGGAGAACATCAAATGTTTGTCAGTTTCATCCTGAGAATAAAGCGGATACAAAGTTCTATATTTTATAAAATATCTTCTGAAAATAGGGCTCCTTCTGTGTATTATGTAATTGTACAAACAGTGTCATTTAGTCAGCTCTAAAACATATGTTTGGTGCCAGTCAGTGTATCTTTTATTCTAATTTCCCTAGAAGCTGTAGGGTTGTCTTAGTTACAATAGAACACAAACTCTTAGTGTTGCATTATAGGTTTTGTAATCTGGGCATATATCAAAAAGTATGCATTCAGAATTACTACAGTGTAATGCATTAATTATTAAACCAAAGGGGTAGTAGCAACTAGTTAATATTCCACTTGTATAAAGCACTTGTAGTTGTAGATATGATAAGTATAACCACAGTGTAATTAGAGAGTAATGTCAGTGTAACTCCTCCCTGTAGTAAGAGATGTAATGGCTATTTTAAATGTGACACTTGTTGCTAGAGATCTTATTTTTCCTCCCCTTCTTGTGCCTTCTTCCCTATCAATTACTATAGTGAGCACTTGTCTTGGCTTAGAACAGAGAGGATGAGTTTACTAAAGAATAAACAAAGCTAGCACTTACCAAGTTGGCAGGCAACAAAAACTGCCCTGCACTAAATTGCATATTTAAATTTCAAATTTAAATAAGTCCTGTTCAAAATGAGATCTGAATACAATGAATGCATTTAAAGTAGTATGCCTACAATTTAAATTGGTTTTGCAGCTGCTCCACTCTTCTCCCAGCTTCTCCATCCCTCCAGATATTTATACCACACTAATTACCATGGTATCTTAGTGCCTGCAATTTCAGGGGGGTGCAGAGAGGCAGATTTCAGTGTATAGATTAAAAACACCAGTTACAAGCTTCTTAAATGTCTGCAGTCAGACCCAGTAGTGGTACTGCTACCATTGATTACTGGAAGTGCATCCAGGTTACTGTCTTTGCAAACAGCTGGTTCCAGCTTCTGCAGTGCAACTCAGCCCCTCAGAACACCCTGCCACATGGAACAGCCCTTTTGTTTGCTGTGCTTCCAACCAGTTAGTCACACAAAAGATACCGAAACCAACAGACTCATACACAGAATTCTGCTTCATAGCCTCATGGGATACATTTTTTTCAAGTGTATCCCCCTCTGCATGCCTCCCTCACACCTTTCCACCCACACACCCAGCTGAAGGTCAAAAATTGGTATATTTTATTCTATTGGTGCATTTTATTTAGTAGCCAGAAGACTACCTCTCCCCACCCTGCCCCCACACACTGCATGTTATTAACTATTAACCTTGGTTTTAGTTGAGCTTATGACTTCTGCTGACAACCTGACATACACTCCTACAGTATTAAAATAAATGTCAAACTTCCACAGTATGTCTATTTCCCACAATACTGTAGTTATCCCACTTACTCAGCTGCCAGTAAGTCTTTTTACTACACCTCTACCCCGATATAATGCTGTCCTCGGGAGCCAAAAAATCTTACCGCGTTATAGGTGAAACCGTGTTATATCGAACTTGCTTTGATCCACCGGAGTGCGCAGCCCCTCCCTCCCCCCCGGAGCGCTGCTTTACCGCGTTATATCCGAATTCGTGTTATATCGGGTCACGTTATATCGGGGTAGAGGTGTATATTGTATTTCTGAAAGCATTACAGTCACATCCTCCAGCCCACACTCTGTTTTGTCCTCCTGTTGCACCCTGTTTGGTGCTTATAAGCTCTGTAGGGCAGGGACTGTCTCCTTTGTACCATGTCCCTTTGCAGAGGGAAGGGAAACTTCCAAAATGCACTTGTCACTTTTGTAATGCTGCACACAAGGAAAAACTTTCTTCAGGACCGTTGGGCTCATTAGTTCATGTCCTAGAGTATAATATTTGTTTACACTTACCTTAGCAGGCATCACTACAGATAAATGTTCACACAGGGGTGATGTTATTTCACAAAATAATTACTCTGTTTCTGAGCTCTTAGTCCTCATCCTCAAAGGAAACTTGCACAACACTTTCAAAAAGACAAAAAGCTTAAATTTATAACTTTGCTTGACACTAATATTCATGGAATCAGAAAAGACACTGGATTATGGCTCATTACAGTAGTCCGTAATCCACTAACCCTCCTTTGTCCTATGAGTGCAGAGATGTTAACTGCCCACTTCACCTTGAATGATCTCTTCAACATGTGTTGACTCCTTATGTTTAATAATCCATTCCACCTTGTATTTAGCTGTAACACTCTGAGTAACTTTTCCAGACCTGAAGACGAGCTCTATGTAAACTCAAAAGCTTCACCAACAGAACTTGGTCCAATAAAAGATATATTTGTAAGAGATAAGGTGGGTGAGGTAATAAGTATTGATCATACAAATATCCAGCTGTTTTAAAAATTCAGCTACAGTTTATGACTCTGAGGTTCTGCAGCAGTGAATTCTACATACTGACAACCAGTCAGAGCCTAAAAAGCCTTTAATCATTACCAGTAAAAGGTAAGTCCAGCAATTCTAGTCCTTTGAATGTCAACTCACTGTGTGAAGTATAAGAAATAAAAGCTTTCAAAAATACTAACGTTGCTGTATTAGTTAGGTCCTGGAAACCAATTAAAGGATAATATGTATAGTATATGTATTAATGGTCTGGTTAAGGAACAAATGGCTTGCATCATTAATGCAGCAATGTGCATGTAAGATATACTCATCAGCTACAACAATAATGAAAAGAATATAAAAGATAAAAAAAAAGAGTCCACGCATAGATAAGCCTTTATGTTTTATCCATGTCACTCTTTTTAAAAAGCAATATAGATCACTTTAACTTCAGCCAGAAATTGAATGTATGAATTTGCAATGGACCTTTCAGAGATACAATCATAAACTACCTAGATATGCAGCAAGAACAAAGTCTATGATATTTATCAGTGGGGCATTGGTTTTATAAAAGCAGAAATGGTTCAGATCGGGGCTCAGCTTTATTTTAACCAACTTCGTTCAGAAAGGTTTGGATACAAGTTTCCAGTTTGGGCCTGCATTTATTTTGAGAAGTCAGAAAGAGTAACAATTATTAAAGTGCTCCCTGTTCTGTCTTGGAATCATCTAAAGATAATATATCTTCATATATTGAACATGAGGAGTGTTCCCACTGTACATATCTGTCATCCCTGGGACAGATTCTGATCCCCTTGTTTACAGTGAATAGTCCCTTACTCCATGACCAGTCTCATTGTCTGATATATGATGTGGGTTGGAATAGCTATGTGTATGAGAGTATGTAAGATCGGTAGCTTTCTAGGTGGAGCACAAATCATGGTGCACCTTTTTGCAATGTTTAAGGATTATCAACATGTAAATAATGATAGGTTAAAATCTTCCTTCGTGTTTCCAATTTAAACGGCAGTTATTAGTCTTGTCATGTGGCTCACATAAGGAATTTCTAACCAAATGCTCAGGTCTTTGGATACAAGAAGATGGCACATCATGGTGGTTTGATGTATTTGCTTTGGAGTCATGCTCCACCCTACAGTCGAGTCATTCGTCACCACAAATGCAATGTCTTACAAATAGCAATGACTGGCTCTTGTAGAATCATTGCAGTGCCTGTTGTAGACTAATCTTCAGCTTCAAAGATTAGATTTGATCGTCTCCAGACGTTGCTGCCCCCGCCCCCCACACACACATACTGACCTGCCCATCCGAATAGGTTATTTTTACTGTCAAGCTTTCTTTTTTTTATTTTCTAATGAAGTTAAGGTACCTTGTCATTCTTGGCATGTAGCTTATACAGGACATTTCTAACTCTTCATGTCTTATGGACTTTGGGGGCAAAGAGATGGCACAGGATGCGGGTCCGATGTATATGTATGAAGGAAAGATGCTCAAGTCTTTTTAGAAAATAAGTTTTCATTGGGGCTGCTCTTAATATACTGGAAAGATAAAAATGTCTTGGACACAAGCAAAAATAGCTGACATTAACACAGTAGACAATTTGATTATAACTGCTGATTAAGTTATTCATAATTCACTATTCAAGCTGCCATCCGTGGCAAATTACATAGTACTGTTTCTGTACTTTGATTGGATGGCCTAATATTTATAAACAAGAGAAGCATCTGAACAACCCATCTGAGCTTTGATTCCCTTGGAGAGGGTAGGAATGGCACTTTGCAGAGAAAGAGAGAGAGAATGTTGGAGATAAGCAGGCCTAGGAAATTATAGAATAGTTCAATATTTTCCTTCTTTACATCAGAAAAAACATTTTTATTTGCCAATATGTGGTGGATCCACAATCTTAAAATACATAGATTCCTTCCTTACTGAGTCGCATAAAAAGATATAAGTCTAATGTTTTATAATTCATTTAACAGATTTTATGTTCAGGTTTTTTTTTGTCACCATCACACAAAATAATTACATTGTAATTTAGGCACCACTAAGATGGTTTAGAGAAATTTGCCAGGGAACTGGGCAGGGATGGAAGTTGGGGAACTGTTTTGTGATGTGCCCCATACCATACACAATAAGGTTAAATATAGTTGCTAAATGCATTGATTAAATTCACTGATCTCCCAATTCCTGCCACCATATTTACCATCAAAAAACAATATAATGGTCATGTGCTCATTCTTTATCCCAGCTGTAAAAGGAGTGGCCAAACGCCTGCCTGCAGCCTGGACGCAGCTAGCTTGGTTGCTCCCCCATAATGTGCTGGCTTTGGTGGATCTCGTTCTAGAGGTGCCTATCTCTCCCATCTACTGGGTTGTGGTCACAGTCCTCTGCTTCTCTTCCCACAGAGGGTTGATAAAGCAGGCTCAATGATTCACATAGTCAGTAGAGGCTTTCCAGCTCCCTTCTCAGTGTCCAGAGATTCCCCCTTGCAGGGGGAGAGTGAAGGAGAGGCCCTCTGCAGGAAGGAAGCCAGTTAGTACCTTCTGGAACAGAGGAATTCTCAGAGAGAAGGGGAGAGAAAAGGGGGTCAGGCCTCTGGCCAGGCCTCAGCCACAGTCCAGGCCCTTCCCCTGGGGATAGCACAGGAGAGGCAGGGGGATAATTTTGTGACCTAATCAGAATATAAAATCAAGTTGCTAGCGAGTGTTCATTCCTCTACCCTTCTGCAGTGTCTGTTAAAATAAACGGTTCAGTTGAGTGGGTTAGCTGGAGCCAACTAACATCTCTTTAAGAATTAGTTACAGTGTCAGCAAAGTGGGCAGTGTTAACTTGCTATTCTCATGGTCTGGTCCAGTTTATACCCAAAAGGACAAAATTAATATACAATTTGATTGTGGAAAAATTACACCATATAGTAGTAATTGTGGTTTGTTTGTGTCTCAGCAATTTCCGTGTTGAATGTGCACTATTTAAAGGGATTTTTTTTTTTTTTTTTTTTTTTTTTGGTAACTGAACTCTGGCTACTCAACCTGGGGATTTGAAATTCAAATTGGATTCTTTCCTTCTCTTGTATCATAATCTGTATTTAAATTTCAAACTAAATCAAGTCTCGGTTATACCTATGCAACCTAATTGTCTTCAAATTACACCCATCAAACAGTTAAGCATTCAAATCAAATTCTGGTAATTTTAAGATTCTATAACCTTTCCCATGGTTATTTTTCTCTGGCAAAGAATACAGAGCACAGAAGGTGCAGATTAAAAAGTAAAGCATTGTGCAATGTGTGTGATTCGCTCTAATTTTTCACCTTACACCAAGAAGAGGTAAAAGTGCATTCTTTTTTAATACTGTCTTTTTGTATACCACAGTTCTGCCTCTTTGTATAACAAACATAGGGAATTCATGATGTTGCTGTGACACTCTGCACCCCATATTCACTATAGTGGTATGATGATGTTATGATTATGACATAATTATGACACATCTTGTACAAAATATGTCATGTGAGGTGTCAATGGAAAAGTTATGATTTTCTGGATATGATTATCCTATTGGTGTGCATGTATCATTTTTGTATCTGGAGTTATAAATATTGACAATGCATCTGTATTTCAAATGTGCTTGCTCCTGGGGAACATCCACAAAGCTTTATATCCAGTCTAACCAGCACATTGTGAATGGCCTTTTCAAGTTGAATAGCCCATCAACAAAGACAATGGGCCATGTGAAATGCTTATCCTCACCTGTGGATGCTTCAGTCAGCATCTAGATAATGGCTGCCATGACTCATTGAAGCATGCAAGGGCATGTGACTAGATCATGTGATCCTGGAGTCTATTTTAATGCCTGTATTTTTCCACAAACTGTGTTGGGGGGCTTGGCTTGAAACAAAGAAGTTCCCGCCACATGGACGAAATTATAAAAGGGGGATGTGACATCACCATTGGGCCTCACTCCCCTACAACAGAGCACCTGAAAACATCTAAAGAACAAAGACTGAACTGGGGAAGTGCCGGTCCCGGGCTAAAAAGGAGGATTCCTGCCTATGAATGCAAAAGCTAATCTGCTTGCACTATCTAACTGGGTGAGACCTTGTTTGATTCACATCCTAACTACTGTATAAAACTTAGATTGCAATTCTGTTTAATTTCTTAGGTAATCTGCTTTGATCTATACGCTCATGACTTAAAATCACTTACAATCTATATTTCTGTAGTTACTAAATCTGTTTTATATTTTTACCTAAAATAGTGTGGTTTGCTTGAAGTGCAAGAGGAATCTACTCAGGAACAGGGGGTGGTGCATTGTCCTCTTTACACTGAGGTAGGGGCGGACGGGGTAATAATCTTTACTGGTCAGGCTTTTGACCATGGCAAGATGGTACAACTCTGGGGTCCTAGGCTGTGGAGCTCAGGGGAAGCTAACTGGAGTTTCTCTACTGTTAGTTCATGAGTGGCTGAGGAGAAGCATTCATGTAACTGCAGCTGGGTGTGTCCCTGCCTGTATAAAGGTCTGTGTGAGTGTGAGAGCGTTCTTCAGTTTGTCACAGTAGCACAGTGTGAGAGGGAGCCCAGGCTGATGAGCCAGAGAGCTCAGTGGTACCCCAGTTCCAGGTTGCACCCCAGTGAGGGAAACCCATCACAGTTGTGGTGCAGTATAAAGGCTTTATCAGCATGAGTTTGGGATGGTCACATTGCTCACAAGGGCCAAAGGAAAGACTGAATTGTACCCATCATCCCAAATGACTTCTGATACATTTTTTTAAATCCCACATTGCACAAGTATGTGTCTAGTATATTTTATAGATTCATAGATTTTTATGGCCAAAAGAGACCATTGTGATCATCCGGTCTGCCCTCCTGCCTTCCACAGAAAAGAGAATTTCACCCAGTGATTCTTGCATGTGTCCTAATAACATGCCATTAACTCAGAGCAGAGATGTCATAGATTCATAGATACTAAGGCCAGAAGGGACCATTATGATCATCTTCTCTGACCTCCTGTATAACACAGGTCATAGAACTTCCCCAAAATAATTCCTGGAACATGTATTTTGGGGGGGAAATCTAAGCTTGATTTAAAAAATTGTCAGTAATACACCATGACCCTTGGTAAATTGTTTCAAAGGTTAATTAACCTCAACATTAAAAATTTATATCTTATTTCCAGTCTTAATTTGTCTAACTTCAAATACCAGCCATTGGATCATGCCTTCCTCTGCTAGACTGAGGAGCCCATGTCTAGTTTCAAATACCAGCCATTGGATCATGCTTTTCTCTGCTAGATTGAAGAGTCCATTATTAAATATTTGTACCCCATGTAGGTACCTATAGACTGTAATCAAGTTACCCCTTAACCTTCTCTTTGTTACGCTAATAGATTAAACTCCTTGAGTCTATCACTATAAGGCAAAATGTCTAATACTTTAATCATTCTTGCTGCTCTTCTCTGAACCATCTCCAAACTATCAGCTGAACTGCAGAAATGGATTCAGTATTGTCAGCAGTGGTCACACCTGTGCAAAGTATAATAAAATACAAAGGTAAAATAACTTCTCTACTCCTACCTGAGATTCCCCTGTTTATGCATCTCAGGATCACATTAGCTCTTTTGGCCACAGCATCACACTGGGAACTCATGTTCGTTTGATTATCCACCATGACCCCCAATTTTTTTTTTCAGTCACTGCTTCCCAGGGTAGAACCCCCATCCTCTAAGTATGGCCCACATTCTTTGTTCCTAGATGTATATATTTACATTTAGCCATATTAAAATGCATATTGTTTGCTTGTACCCAGTTTATCAAGTGATCCAGATCACTCTGAAACAGTGACCTGTCCTCCTCATTATTTCCCACTTGCTCATGCCAAAGATATCCTAGCAAGGAATTTCCAGGTGGTTTCTACTCCCTGGGCCTGGCTGAACCTTTTACAACTTTCAGATATATTAGTTCACCCTACACCATTAGACTGACTAACTATGCCCACATTAAAAAACATTGCAAATGTGAAGTGGTTAAAATAAAGTACAGGGATCAAATCCAAGCCACACACAAGATTTCCTCCATAATATAAAATTAGCCTGTATAAACTGAACCTTCGGTTCAGTAATCACAAATCTCCTGCATCCTTTCCCATCTACACTGTCATTCTCTGGATCATTTAATATCACTTTCGTATAATCGGCAGAGCAGTTTTCAGTCAGGCAGTGAGAAAAGTCTGTGGCAAGTGTTTTTTCCCAATTCTTCTGGAGCACAGAATATATTCTTTGGGTCTAAACACATTGATTAAATGCTCATCACAATTAAAGTACTTCTTTATGTGGATTCTCAGTCAATATAGCAATGCCCCTTTCAGTGGTACTGTCAGAAGAATATGGAAGCTGCTTCTAAATGTAACCCTGAGCAATGAACCAAGGGAGTGCTAGAAACAGAAGGTCCCCCAAAAGGGCAGTTTGGGATTGAGGACTTGTAAAGAAAGAAGAGAACAGCACAAACATACTCTACAGAGGGTAAAGTTCATGAATGTTCTTTCAGAAGATCATGTAAACTTTCTGACACAGAATGGCCAGTCCATCCCCACGTGCAGGGAAATACCTTATTCTGAAGCAGTTTTCACTGGGACCCTCTGCATTTGTTTTATCTAAAAGGCTGACTTTGACCACAGGAACTTTGGCGCACAAGTTCCACATGATGCTCTATAGTATCAGTGCTGAGCATCTCAGTAGTCAGAGAGGTTTTTCTACCATAAAGATGATGAACACTGGGTTGCTATGAAATTATAAATCGGTAGAAACAAATGACCATGCGATGGTCACCACAGTGGCTTTAGCTTTAGAGTTGGACCATTAGACTCCTAGCTTCTCTCCCAACCCCACTATTAAAGTGTCCTTAAGCAACTCAGTAGATTAAGTATTTTAACTCCCACCCATCTCTAATCAAGGGATATTCACAGCCACCTCACTTCTACTGAACTGTTTAGCATATTTCCAATTTTGAATTCCTTTCTAGGCTTGTGATAGTGGCTGATTTAATTTTGTGTGTGATACAATGCTTAAATGATGTGTTGATAAGTATAGCTTGATAAATACAGGGCATTGATATTTAATGAATTCATCTCCACGCTGCAAATCTAGAAACCACAATAAGTGATTAGAAAATAAGCCTAGCATGATTTTATTTATGGAACATAACTAATGAATTTGTTTTATCTGAATAATTGCAATAATTTAATTGAAATAATAGCAGAAGTGCACAGTAAATAGGTCAGACAATGTAAAATCTTGAATGCTTTTTCCCAGATGTCTTCCTAGCAATGTTCATCAGCAGGACCCTACAGCATTTTCGTGCTGGTTTCTAACCATGTATGTCTCTGCAGGAGAGCTGTGCCTAAAATACAAGGAAAGGCTGATGAAAAATCTCTGATGGCCAACTACCTTATATTGCTAATAGAGACAATAACCACATTGCAGAGATTTTTTTTTTTTTTTTTTTTGCCTAACAGCATAGGGACTGGTACAAAAATAGAAAGTAACAGTTTATAAGATTCTTTATGAAGGTGGCTGACTCCTTTATCTACATCGCAAAACAAGTTGTGAAATAATGTATTTGGTTTAAATAATGTCATAAAATTCATTCACTTTCAATTTGCCCACAATGAGAATCTAGACACTATAAAATAACCTATTATAGTTTCTGTAAGTAGGCTTGGAAGAATTTGATTTTTATAAAATTGACAGATAATATTGATGTTTATTTTTAAGCTTTTTTTAATTTGTAGAAATTTAAATATTCACAGTGCACATAATTAAGATTTTTTTTTATTTTTAATCAATTTACATTTTCACAGTTGTGAGAAATTATGGGGTGGGATCAGATACTTATTTAATGACAGTAGATATTGAGATTCAAAAAGTTAAAGCTTTATAACTGTTAAAACACAAATAGTCAACATCACGCATCAAAATATACAAAGTAGATATCCTTAAATCAGACTCAAGCAGCATTCTTCTTACTTTGCCTATCTGGAAATTTTGATTGGTATTGATGGAAATATTTTTTCATCAGTTTACCAATATTTACTGGTAAAAATTATTCTTCTAGCCCTAGCCATAAGCCACTGATGCTGTTTGGAGTAGTGCCTTGATATATATAGAGGGACACATTCACAAACTGTTTACATAGCTTTTCTGTGGACATCAATTGCAAATAAAATAATAATAAAGCAGGAAAAATGGTTTCCTGAAGGGAGAACATCCAGAAATAACATTAGCCAGTATTGGTAGACTAAGACAGTTAAATTATTCCAAGAAACACTGCTTTTTTGAGCTGCAACTTTTGGATTAAAAAAAAGATAGCCCCAAAAATTCAACTGACATCTAGTTTATCTGGGTAGTATCCCCACCAATTACTCCCAGGCATAGCAATCCTGGGACCATTTGTATTTTTTTTTCTTTTATTCTATAAAAAAAAAATAGAGAGACTCTTTATCATCAGTGCTTCATGGGTTTTGCTTGTTGATTTTAAAACAGAGATGGACTGATTCCTACCAAACTTTTTAGCAACACTTAGTGCGGAGTATTAGCTAAAGACATTCCAGAAAACCCCAAACCTGCATCTGACTTTGAGGAGCTGGATGCAATCCAAATTTGAGACTGACTACTAGCTCTTTAATAGGGGAAACTAAAATGTTGAAGATTAAGCAATCAGTAGTCTAGTGCCAAGCTGACATATCTGAGGCAATTTTTTTCATTATCTTTTTTACTGATGACAAAAGGAGCAGAAATACACCAAAGACTGAACTAGGTCCTACTGTCATACAAAGAACAAGCAAGACAAATGACTGCTATAGTTAGATGCACCCATTTCATCTTGGAAAGCAATATTGCAAGGGTTATCTCAGCAATCACTGCTAACCAGTATCAGCATAAACTCAAATATATCAATGAATTGTCCCATTATCTCTCTCTTTCATTACTATACAGTGGGGACTGAGGGACACTGCTATTTCAACCGTCTGAAGAAAGTGTGCCTTCAGAAAATGGAGCAATGGCAACTGGATAGAGAGAAAGAAGAGATCACCAGAGCTGTGATTTTCAGGTCAAGCTGAGCTCAGGCAGGGTTAGGACCAAAATGGCTGGTTGAGTATAATTAAATAAAAACACAGGGTGCAGACAACAAAAAATATCTCATTCCCAAGCAGAATTATATGAACTAATAAAATTCAACTACAGGGGCAAGTATATGAATCATTCAGATATTAGACTGCAGTAGGGGTTCACTTAAATCTATGGTTCATTTCTGAGGAAGCTACATGGACTGCGACAGCTTTTAGGCACTGATGCTTGAATTCTTACAGACCACATGAGTACCCATGAAATGAAAATATCTACCTGGAAATTCAATGTAATTAGATGAAAAACAGTGAGAAGGTGATAAAAAGTATTTAATAAATCAAAAAATATAGAGTGTCCAACAACAATTGTAAATACATGGATTAGTTAGGAATTATACAGGAATAAGTGTTTACTTCAAAATACAAAAATTATGCAGTCAAACTTCTGATTGATATATATATTTTCTACAAAATCCTCCAAATAGTATAACTTCATAAGTAGTACAGGGTGGGTATTGTGTAGTTAATGTACCAGGATTCTAAAACATATATGTATGATGTATGAGACTAGATCAGTGGTTATAAATAATTCAGACATTAAACTAAGTAGAACTGGTCAAAAATGATTTTTTAAATGACCAGAAAAGTTGAAGTTGTTCCATTTTGTAAGGTTCAAAATGAACCGATTTTTCATTTTTCACAAAATTTTGTTACTTTGAATTTTTGTATTGCTTTTTTAAAATCAAAGTTGTTAAAATCAAATAAAGGTTTCCATTTCCAAAAAACGTTTTGGTAAATGAACAGTGTAAATAACCTTTTTGATGAAAAAAATTCTCAAAAAATGAACACTTGCAGAAAAATCAACAGTTTCAAGAAAAAATTCATTTTGAAGAAAATGTCATTTTTCAATTAAGAAAATTTTTTTCATTCAAAAAATATCTTGAGCAGCTCTGAAGTTAAGCTTCTCAATTATACAACTGGATGGTAACTGGAAGCAGAAAAATTAGAACTGTGCTGTACTTACATTGTAACTACACTGTAATTAATGTATCTGTATTATGAAGTATGTCCCCTAGTTCTTTGTTATTCATTGTATTCTTGTGTGTCCCCGAAAGAGTGACACCTATTTACTAACAAGCACTCTGGAACTAGTCATCACTTACAATGGGGCTAAAATATGGAACAGGTTGCAGAGTTCACTTACCCCACTAAGCCTTCTCAGCTACGGTGGCAGAAAGGAATTAGTGTTTTCTTACAAAATTCTGATTTATTAGCTTTCTAAATGAAGCTATTCATCTGCTACTGCTGCCTGCCATATATTTAAAAAGCATTATTTATATCTATTAACCTGGAGGCCCTGCCAGTCTTAAGAGTGTGTATTGTAGTGATGGTGTTTATGGAACTGTTACACATTGCCTTACAGGTTCTTTTTCTTAGCGTGCAAACAAGTTTTTAGTCTTGGAAGAAATGCTGTATTGTTGGGGGAGGGGTGGTTTGGGTGAGTCAACTCTTGACATAGAGCTGGGAGCGGGGCGCTGATGCTTGTGCTGAGATTCCTGGAAGAGAGGATTCCCTGAATATCATTTGTGACCACCCAACTCTGATGTATATGTTTAAATAAAACAAGTTATGCTAAGAGTATACATCACTGATTTCTCCTCCAATGGAAAGCTGATTTGCAAGGCCCTGACATATCCTATAGTTTAGCAGAGGGACAACAATCGACTGTATCCATTGAAAATATTTTTTCCCTGGGTCATTGTCTGGAACACATGTATTTAGAAATAGCAATAACCATGAAGACCTGCTGTGTGTATCTTCCTCCTACCAACAGACCATCTATGTATAATTAAGCAGAGTAAACTAAGTGCCTGTGCAAGGAGATAGATGCTGTGTAACCTACATAGTGAATTAGGGTTTCATTTTACTGCACTGGTTTAATAGCTGACTACAGCAATCCAGCTGGTGTTCCAGGAATAGATCACTTTGCTGTGATGCATGGAATGAATTTTTTTTGTTCTCACATTTATGAGACATTCTGGCCAGCTGGCAATCCTTGCATACTTAACTCCATACCACACGAGTACCACTGAGTGCAAAGCACCAAGAAAACCTTGATGTCTGAAACTAGGCAGGCTCCAAGAGAACATCTGTGAAAACAGTCCAGACTGATGCAGAAGCCTGCAAAAGGTGTGTCTGTTACTTTTCCACGTGGCAGGACATTATGTAATGAAGCAGAATAATGCAATTGCACTTGGAGGATCAGAGAAAATAAATGGAAAACATATAATTAAACAACACAGATAAACAGGTTTTCCATGTGCAGGGCACCATAGTGAAGCCTGCCTTACAGTCAGACTCCAATGTGAAGCTGCAGAACTGGAATTAATTTGCAAACTAGATGCCATCAGATTAGGCCTGAATAAAGACTGGGAGTGGTTGGGTCATTACAAAACCTAAACTTAATTTCCCCAATACTAATTTCTCCCTACTGTTACTCACACCTTCTTGTCAACTGTCTGTAATAGGCCACTCTCTTACCACTTCAAAAGTTATTTTTCCTCCCTAGGTATCCTGCTGCTAATTGATTTATCTCGTTAGACTGACCTCACACTTGGTAAAGCAACCCCCATCCTTTCATGTATTTATACCTGCTCCTGTATTTTTCACTTCATTCATCTGATGAAGTGGGTTCTAGCCCACGAAAGCTTATGCTCAAATAAATTCGTTAGTCTCTAAGGTGCCACAAGGACTCCTTGTTGTTTTAGTCAAGGGACTGTATAAGAACCAAAGAGAAAAAACACTCCATAATCATTATATACTCCCACAGCTTTTCCCTTTATTTGTGAATTGGACTGGGCTGGAGCTTAGCTAAAAAGTTTGGAGGTCCCCAAAGCGAGAATGTAGATGTCACACCATTTGGATCTTGCCCCCTCAGCCCAGTAGATATCACACTCCAAAAAGGGAGCACAGAGTTACACTTTTCTGTTTGCTTCACTACTTAGCTGGCCATCAGCTGCTACCTAGCCTCTAGGCATAGGCATGCGCACAGGGTGTGCCGGGTTTGCCCAGGCACACCCTAATGCAGGGGTGGGCAAATGGCCCCCCCTCTCCCGGCGCGGCAAGCCGCGGGGGTCTGCGCTCCCGGGCCGGAGCGCCCGGCCGAGCGCTGCAAGCCGCCAGCCCCTCCCCTGAAGCCATGCTGCCGCGTGTGCAGCGCTCTGGGGGCCGGGGCTCCGCGGAGAGGCAGACACGCTCCCCCCTCCCCTGGAACCATGCCGCCGGCGCGCAGCGCTCTGGGGGCCGGGGCTGTGCGCTCCCGCGGGGCAGTGTTTGGCTCCGTGGGGAGGCTAGGAGCCTCATCTCATAGTAAGGGGTCCAGGGCCAGGGGGGTTGGCTAAGGGTTGGGGGCAGTCAAGGGACAGGGAGCAGGGTGGGTTGGATAGGGGGTGGGATCCCGGGGGGGTGGTTAGGGGTGGGGTGTCTCTGGAGGGGGCAGTCAGGGAGCAGGGGGGGTTGGATGGGGCATGGGAGTCCCAGGGTCTGTCAGGGGGTGGGGGGTGGATAGGGGTCAGGGCAGTCAGGTGACAGGGAGCAAGGAGGGTCCTGGGGGGGCAGTTAGGGTGGGGGGGGTCTCTGGAAGGGGTGGTCAGGGGACAAGGAGCTGGGGGGGTTGGATGAGTCAGGAGTTCAGGGGGGGCTGTCAGGAGGCAGGGGTGTGGAGAGGGGTTGGGGCAGGCAGGGAGCAGGGGGGGTTGTACGGGTTGGGAGTTCTGGGGGTCCTGTCAGGTGGCGGGGAGCGGTTGGATAGGCGTGGGAGTCCCGGGGGTCTGTCTGGGGGTGGGGGTGTGGATAAGGGTCGGGGCAGTCAGGGGACAGGTAGGGGGTCGGGTCCTAGGGGGGCAGTCAGGGGACAAGGAGCAGGGAGGCCAAACACATTAATGTGGTTCATAAAAGTAAAGCCATACGAGTTGTATGTAGTAAATGTGGAAAATCTTCTCAGTATCATAATATAGCTTGCCACTACCCCAAGTGCATACCCAAGAAGGCGGATACCCCAATGAAGAGCCATACGTGCTCGGTCTGTGGGCTTGGTTTTCATACTAGATCTGGATTGAGCCAACACTGTAGACATAGACACCCTGCTGTGAGGAATGAGCAAAGAAAAGAAGATATGGCTGCTAAAAGTAAGATCAAAGAGGGATCGACTAGATCTCGTATATGGACCAAAGATGAGGTTGCGCAGCTTATACAGTTGGAAAGGAAATATATTGGGAAAAGGAATATAAATAAATGTATTGAGAGCGAGATGAGGACCAAAACGAATAAACAAATATCAGATAAAAGATGAGAATTAGCAAAGAAGAAGTTAGTGGTAACAGGAGATAGGGAGGAAGTGACTGAGGTAGAGGACATTAGAGTAAATATATTAGAAATTCCGCCCCCAAGAGAGAGGATTTTCCCACTAAAAGGACATCCAGAAGTGGATTTAGTGGAGAAAATATGTAAACGGGGAAAACAAAGTAGGGAGGGAAGAGAAATAATAAATAGTTTAGGGGAAATTGAAGGATTATTAAAGGAGGATTTAACAAAAGCTCTCGGTTGGGCAATGTTGGAAAAATTATGTTATTCATTAGTAGAGGGAAAGGACCCTAGAAATGAAAGTCAAATAGAGTTGAGGAATAAAGGAAAAGGGAAGATGAGAAAGGAGGGGAGAAGGAAGCAATTTAATGCAATTAGGAGATATGCTACAAAGAAAGCTAAGTATAAATTCTATCAACAATTATTTGATAAGGCTAGAAGAAGATTGACTCGCATTATAATGGGAGAGCCAGATAAGGCTACGTGTGCTATCCCTATGAAAGAAATTGAGGAATACTATGTGAATATTTTGGGAATAATTGGACATGGTAATATGATAGCGTGGCCATCATCCACAGAGAATGCGGATAATGATATATTAATGAGTCCGATCTCTGTGGATGAGATTAGAATAGCTTTAAGAGAAATAAGAAAAGATAGTGCTCCTGGCCCAGATAAAGTAAAAGTGAGCAATTTGTGGGATATTTTTAATTTAGACTCCTTAATACTTACAAAAAATTTTAATATATGGTTTCTAAATAGACAGGTACCAGATGAATTTAAGAAAAATAGAACGATTTTAATACCAAAGACACAAGATGAGGAGGAAATGAAGAAGTTAACATCTTGGAGACCATTGACAATTGGGTCAGTTTGGATTAGAATCTATACCAAAATATTAGCAAAAAGACTGGTGGAAACAGTTAAGATATGTAGTAGACAAAAAGGGTTTATATCCGCCCCTGGGTGTGAGGAAAATATTGCTATATTAGATAATTTGATTAAAGGGGCTAAACGAAATGGGAATGAAATTGCAATAGTGTTCGTAGATCTGGCTAAAGCTTTTGATTCTGTGGGACACGGACATATAATAGCCGGGTTGAGAAGATTTGGTATAGATGAACATTTTATAGATATTATTAGGGACCTTTATGATAATTGCACAACTAGGGTATGGGTGGGTGATGAAGTTACTGAGTCTATTTTAATTAGGAGGGGGGTCAAGCAGGGTGACCCGTTGTCCCCAATTTTGTTTAATATTGCTATGGATCCCCTTTTAACTAGATTAGAAGTAGAAGGAAGTGGTTTTTATGTTAAGGGCAATGGTGTCACGTCATTGGCTTTTGCCGATGATGTGGCAATTTTAAGCAGCTCATATAAAGGAATGATTAAAAATTTGGGTATCTTAGAGGAGTTTTGTAAAAATACTAATCTCTCTGTTAATGTGAAGAAAACGAAAGGCTTTCATATTTTAACTAAGCATAAAACCTATGTAGTTAATCCTAAGGATAATTGGCAGATAGGGTCAGAGGAGATTGAATATGTTCAACCAGGGGATTTTGAAAAATATTTAGGAGCTAGAATAGATCCCTGGATAGGTGTAGGGGGACGGGTACTTAAAGAAAAATTGAAAGATTGGAGTGAGAATTTAATTAAGACCCCATTAAAACCGGCCCAAAAAATATTAATTTTACAGACATATATTTTACCGAAGCTATTTTATAATCTTCTTTTAATAGAACCCCCTTTTAATCTTTTAAACGATCTTGATGTGTTAGTTAGAAAAATAGTTAAAGAGATTTTACATTTACCTCAGTGTACCACAGATGGGATATTTTATTCTAGAGGTAGGGATGGTGGTTTAGCTCTCACTAAGTTTAGTGTGCAAATCCCAAATATGTTAATTCGTAAATGGAGGAGACATATTGTCTCGAGAGATGATTGGATGGACCTATCTTATCTATATGCAGGAGAAAATCTTGTGGATAAAATATTGTCATTTAGTGCAGTAACATCTCATCCCAAGAAATGGAGGGAAGAGGAATTTTTAAGATGGTCGGAACTGAGATGTCAGGGAATAGGGATAAAATATTTTAAAAATGATTTAATTAGTAATTCGATTTTTAGAAACTCTAGTAAAGTTAAATCGTCAGCGTATATCGCAGCATTGCAGCTTAGGGCAAATATTTATCCTACTAGGGAGACATTAGCAAGAGGAAGAGGAGGTGTGAATGCTCTTTGTAGATGGTGCGGTAAAGTGCGGGAGACTGTTCCCCATATCTCAGGACAATGTTATAAGACTAAGAATGCTAGGATAAAAAGGCATAATAGAGTAGTGTCTGCAGTTGTAGATAAGGTTGGTAAATTAGGGTGGAAGGCAATGATAGAGCCCCATTTGAGAAATAGTAAGGGTGAGTTAAGAAAGCCGGATATTATATTTATAAAAGGAGATACAGCAGTGGTGGTTGATGTTACAGTGCGATGGGAGGATAATGCCGGAAGTTTGGAACAAGCCCACAGTGAGAAGGTGGCTTATTATCTTGAGTTAGAGGAAGAAATTAAAAACTTAACGGGAGGTAAAAATATTCACTTCTTTGGTTTTGTGCTTGGGGCGCGTGGCAAGTGGAGTGAAGGTAATAATGATTTGTTACAATTATTGGGAATGGACAGAAGTAAAAATTTTAAGGAGAGTATATGTAGACTTGTTTTATATTCCACTATTGGTATGATGGCTATATTCAGTGACAGGTAAAGATCCCGGAGTTTCCATTCCGTGTATCTTGCCAAAACTAAATTTTAGCTATTTTGGTTTCCATGCTCTAAATTTTCAAATTTTTAATATTGTTTTGAA
Source organism: Emys orbicularis (assembly GCF_028017835.1). NCBI lineage: Eukaryota > Metazoa > Chordata > Testudines > Emydidae > Emys > Emys orbicularis. Next base: position 236,007,940 of record NC_088683.1, on the reverse strand, counting down.
CATTAATTTATTTAGTGTTATTTAATATTTGTCCTTCAATAGAATGGTTTTAATTATATAATAAATACTTATTAATGGATGAAATTCCAATTTAAATTATTAGTTTTTTTTTTTTTTTAATTACTGGATGTGGATGCGGACTGGCCGCGTATAATAACCAGGAAAGGGCAGGTAGTCACGCCTGTACATAAATAGGGGGTGGGGTCCTGGGGGGCAGTTAGGGGCAGGGGTCCCAGGAGGGGGTAGTCACGGGACAAGGAGCAGGGGGGTTTGGGGGTTCTGAGGGGGGAAGTCAGGGGGCGGGAAGTAGGAGGGAGTGGATAGGGCAGGGTGGGGGCGGGGCTAGGGAGGGGCTCCCTGGGTGCACACCCTAATGAAATGGGCTGTGCACACCTATGCCTCTAGGGCAGTGGTTTTCAGTGGGTTGCAGAATGTAAGGCACTCTAGTCAGCACCACTGACTGGGCCATTAAAAGTCCCATCGGCGGTGCTGCCTGGCTAAGGCAGGCTAGTCCCTACCTGTTCCGACACCACGCTGCACCCCGGAAACAACCAACAACAGGTCCGGCTCCTAGGCAGGAGGCCACGGGGCTTTGTGTGCTGCCTCTGCCCCGAGCACTGGCTCTGCACTCCCATTGGCTGGTTCCTGGCCAATGGAAGCTGGGGGGGTGCCTGCAGGGGAGAGCTGCACGGAGCCGTTTGTGTGACTCCACCTAGAAGCCGGACCTGCTGCTGGCTGCTTTCGGGGCACAGTGTGGTCCACAGTGCCAGGACAGGCAGGAATCCTGCCTCTGCACCCCCGCTGTGCCACTGACTGGGAGCCGCCCCAGATAAGCCCGTGCCCCAACCCCACGCCCAAATCCCCTGCCCCAGGCCTGAGCCCCCCCCAAACCTGGAGCCCCTTCCTGCACCTCAAACCCCTCATCCCCAGCCCCACCCCAGAGCCTGCACCCCCAGCCCAGATCCCTGACCCCCTCCGACACCCCAACCCCCTGCCACAGTTCTGAGCCCCCTCCCACACACTGAACACCTCATTCCTGGCCCCACTCCGCAGCCCTCACTCCCGCATCCCAACCCTCTGCCCGAGCCCTGAGTCCCTCCCAAACCCCAAGCCCCTCATCCCCAGCTCTGTTGGGTCATGGGCATCAACAATTTTCTTCAACTGGGTCACCAGAAAAAAAGTTTGAAAACCAGTGCTCTGGGGGACTTGTTCTCCCCCACAGGTTATGAATAACTGTCATTGAGTTCAGACCCTAGGGAACAGAGTCCTAGATGGCAGATGTGACACTCTACACCCCAGGGGAGCAACCTGTTACCTCCATATTCATCATTTATATATAATTGTGTTATTGCATATAAAGCATTCCGTGTAAGGTATCATGGGAAAGGTTATGATCTGCTGAAACCCACTGTTCCATCTAGATATGTATATCATTAATGCATATGAAGTTATGAGAATTGTGTTGTATAGTTTTCACTAAAATATGCTGTGGGTTTGGGAAGCACCCAGATACTAGCTCTCCAGAGACAATGACAAGGGAGGTAACCAACGCCCGGGAGGGTGCTGAACAGACATCACCAGCCATTCTCCAGCAGAGGAGTTACAATTCAATGACTCACTCACAGGAGACATACCGGGGGTATTGCTTCACCTTGGGCCTCAGCAATGCCCACCAGACATATATGGACTTGTGTTCACCAAGCACATGGGAGTAAGGGTATAAAACAGAACACAGTGGCCACATGCTTTGCCTTTCTCCTTCCCCCACCTATGCTGCAAGCAACAAGGACACTCAGAAGACTGAAGACTCCAACAGAGGAGACTGGCCCAGGTTTAAGGAACAAACCTGTATATTAAGGACTGCAATATCCAGTGGGGTGAGAAAAATTGCTTAATCTAGTTGTTGCCCAGTGTAACAGGGTTGAGAGCATAGACTGCATGCTTACATTTTATTTTCTTTTGGTAACTAACTCTGACTTTTTGCCTATCACTTATAATCACATTCAAAACTATCTTTTGTAGTCAATAGCTTTGTTTAACTGTTTATCTTTACCAGTGAGTTTGCCTGAAGTGTTTGGTAAGGGTGTTTGCTCAGGTTTGCAAAGGCTGGTGTATATCCACTTTCCATCAATGAAGTGGTGAACCAATTAATAAATATGCACTGCTCGTCTTGAGCAGTGCAGGACGGTATATTCCTGAGGTACAAGGCTGGGAGCGGGGGGGTTTTGGCTGGTGCCTTTCTCTGTGTGATTCATGAGTGGCTCTGGGAGCATTCATGCAATATAGCTGGGTGTGGGGCTCCACATGTGTTTGTGCTGAGTGATAACAGCACCTGGAGGGGCTTGCTGCTTGTCACTAGCAAAGCATTGTGAGAGACAGCTCAGGCTGGAGAGTTAAGGGGCACAGCGGTCCCACAGTCCCGGCTGCACCCCAAGGATCACGTCACAGCAGGGTACTGCTGCGCCAACTCCATGGGTGATCTGGGCCTGGAGCACCCATGGGAAAAAATGGTCGGTGCTCAGCACTCATCAGCAGTCCCCGTATTAATGCCTCTCCCTTCCCACAGCGCCTCCTTCCCTCCGGCAGGCCCTGCCGATCAGCGCTTCCCCCTCCCTCCCAGTGCCTACCGCCTGCTGTGGATCAGCTGTTTCATGGCATGAGGAGGCACTGGGGGGAGGGGGATGAGCAAGAATGCAGCACGCTCAGGGGTGGGGTGGAACTGGGCAGGGAAGAGGCAACACGGGGGCGGGAAGAGGCAGGATGGAGGTGGGACATTGGGGGAAGGGGTGGAGTAGGGATGGGGGTGGGGCAGAACCGGGGGGGAGCACCCCCTGACAGATTAGAAACTCGGCACCTATGAGCAGGATCCTCTCTGATGACCAAAGTTGCTTCAGATGTTGGGGGGGGGAGTGGAAAGCTATTAGGCAAAATCTCATATTTCCACCTTCCCAGGACCACCTTTACCATATAAACAAGCAATGTTTTGCTGTCCTAAGTAATAGATGCTTCTGCCTATGTGATGTAAGCTTACCCTTGGGGCAGGGTGACCAGAAGTTCCAATATTATCAGGACCATCCTGATATTAGGGGCTTTGTCTTATATGAGCAACTTTACTCACCCAGCCATCCCGAAAAAAAAAGTCCTGATTTTTCACATTTGCTGTCTGGTCACACTACCTTTGGGTGATGGTAGAAGATGACCCTGCATGCAAAACACGATCATGCTGCAATGCAATGACACCACAACATTCAAATCTTCCAAATGAAACTATGACATTACTATTTAGTATGGCAAACATGAACAGGATTGGTTCAAGAGGGTTCACTCAGCTCTGTCAGGAATCCTTGTTCTCTATTTCATAGGAATCTGCTAGACAGTCTCACAAAGCGGTCTTCACTGTAGAGCTAGACTATGTGATAGCTTTTGGACCGTAGCTCCCACACAGCTGGAAGACAAAAGACATAACAATGGATTCTCTCACACAGCATGCGTATCACTTCATAGCATCCACAATTACACACTGATGGGTGGTCTATTTTAATAAAGGTGACATGATCCATATGGCATGGGTTCATGATAATCAAGATATAAATGCAAATATAAAGAAATTAGACTGCTAAAATGTCCATTGAAATTAAGGAGAAAATTGTTTTCTCTTTTTGGCCCGAGTAGTTAGTCAATATTCAGCGCCTTGAATAATGGTTGTTTCCATTAGGAGATATTGATTATGCCAGTGGTTCCTAACCAGAGGTCTGGGGTCCCCTGCTGCAAGCACGTTTTAGGGGGTCCGCCAAGCAGGGCCAGCATTAGACTTGCTGGGGCTCAGGGCAGAAAGCCGAAGCCCCATCACATCTGGGGCTGAAGCCGAAGCCTGAGCAATGTAGCTTTGTGGGGGGGCCCTGTGGCATGGGGCCCCAGGCAATTGCCCTGCTTGTTACCCCCTAACACCAGCCCTGGCTTTTATATGCAGAAAACCAGTTATTGTGGCACAGGTGGGCCATCAAATTTTTATAGCATGTTAAGGGGGGGACCCTCAGAAAGAAAACAGTTGAGAATCCCTGAATTATACAAACTAAGTATTTCTTTGGTACAATCCTGTTTACTTATAAAGAATTTACATAAAGTCCTGTTTCCCTGAACACAGTAGGAACAAACAACAGCAGGCAGTTTCCTTGCTCACAGTTTCAAGCCTGCCTTTCCAGTGAGTCCTGTGCCAAAAAAACCCTCTGTGTCTCTGCTTCCTCCCTAGGCCATAATCACCACTGCTCCCCTCCGTTTCTGCCTCTCTCACACACATCAGCAACTAATCAATCCTCCCACCCCTGCATCTGCAACTAGTCCCAGGGAAACCCTCAGACCATACAGTTTAAATCTGCTTAGTTTACCCATGCAGCTCAGTGCATTGGATGGCAGCCTTCTATTGTCTCAGCTATCACTACCCAAAGGGGCATTTAATTGTGTCTTCCATTTAGCCTGGAAGAAGGGAGCTTAGCACACCCATCAGCTTTACCCAGGTCTACAGCTCAAAGACGCATTGACTGCTGCCATTTTCATCTTCCAGGATAACAATATGTTGAGTTTTACTGGGGGGGGGGGGGGGAGAGAGAGAGAATGAAGTAGTTTTTCTTCCCAATTAGATCTATTGTATAAATTGGCTGTAGAAACAGAATAATACAAATGATCCTGTTATTTGATGAATAGTAATAACTCCTCTGCCTTCAGAAGCATGAGCGCTTTTGTAAAGCTGAGATGCAAGAGATGAGTGTATCTCACTGGGTTATATCAGATCTCTTCTGGGTTTTTTACTGTTTGATGCCATGTAATGGACATGTGTTTTATACATCAAAAATAAATATTAACATTACTTATACTTCACTTTCCAGCCTTGGAAAAGCATATAGGGCACAGTATGAGAGAATAAAAATAAATGCAGTAATAAAAATCCTACCCTTTTGAAATGCAAACACACATAACCAAGCGGCTGGACCCAGCTGTAACATGAAGTTAAAAGGGAAAGTAAAAAACGTAGGAGTAACTTTGGTAATTATAGAAATATCTTTAAAAAATAAAAGATTACTACTTTGCTTTCAATAGGGAAGGACAAAATTATTTAGAGGTATAATGGAGGAATGAATTTCACATGATAGGGCCACCCCAGGAAACATGGGATTATTTGTTCTTTTGGTTTTTATTTAGGAGGGGGAGGAAAATGTTTAGGAAAATATTTTACTAATGCACGGCTTTGTGGTAAGGTTTTTTGATTTGTCAGGTATTCCATGCCAATAAAGTATTAGAAATAGAACAAATTCCTTAACAAATTCTAGTGACATTATTGCAAACCCATGTGTTGCACCCAAAATGCACGTATATTACGTAAATCTCACCAGTGCTCCCTGCAGAACTAGGACTAAAGCCCTGCTACTCCAGCTACAAAACCACATGAACTAAAGCAGAAGTTCCAAAACTGTAGCCAGTGGATTACTGATGGTCCACTAAAAGCTGGCTTGCCACATAATGCTGGCTCCTTCTCCTCCCCATTTCCTGCTATGAGATTTCATTTCAAACAACTTAAAAATAATTACATATTATTTATCCATGTAAGAAATGGCTGTCATTGCCACAGAGATGTAATATAATCTGAACAGAAGAAGTGATCTACATAATGGGGGGGAAGATGCGCCACAAGATAATGGGCCAAATCCTTAGCTGGTGGAAATCAGGATAGCTCCATTGAAGTTGAACTATGTTGAACTATGAACTATCCAGAGGAGGATCAGAATCAATATCTTCATTAAAATATAGTTCACACTACGAAAAAGTTTGAGAACCCCTAAACTAAAGGATATAGCCCCTAAAAAGTTGATGGTAGTAGTAGTTCTCCTGGGCTAACCATAAGCATCTCTCTCTCTCTCTCTCTTTCAGTGCTTTACAGTATATTGCTTTCAGTTTTTCTATTTTTATTATTTTGAAAAATTAAACATTTTGGCTTTTTAAAAATGACTCCTTGGGAAATAGTATTACTCCACAATAATCAAATAAAAGTCTAGCTTTGCTAAAAATTGTTAATTCTTTTTCAAGCTACTACTAACCAGCAATATTCTGGCAGCTTTTAGTTTCTCGTTGAGAGATACAGATTAGATTTATCAAGTATTGCCAGTTCTCACTAGGAACTAAGTTGGCATGATTCAGCTGTGATGGACAAGAAGTTGAAGGGCTTTGATTTAAAATGCCATGAGACAGAGGAGAGAATTGAAAACACAGATTTAGTGCTGACAAGTTTAGCTTGAGAATAACAAAAGTGTGAAGTATGAAAGATCAAACTAATTACATCAAAAGAATACATACAACTGACCAAGCGGAGCCACCTAGTCTCCAACATTCAGCAAAATCTTCTTATAGTATTGACTTTAGATATCTTATAAAATTCAATGTTATATGCTGAAAACCAGAGATGAACCAGATCCCAAAGAATACATTCAGATCTTCATTTATAATTGCTCAAAGATGAAGGGCTTTGGATTTGTCCAGTTGGGTTTAATCAGTTGCAGAGCTATAAAGTTTGGATCCTGCTACTCACAAATTCTGAGGGTGTTCCAATGCACGTGTTTAGTTCAGGACTATCTCTATCTAAAATCTTTTGTTCTTTAGATTTTTGGTGGGGATTCTTTGTTTTGTTGTATGAGAACAGAATATTTGGTGTCTCAGTTCACTCATTGTTTATGGCATTTGTTGTATCAATACTATCAATACTAATAAAAGGATAATTTTTTGCAAAAGTTTAGATTAAAAGTATGAGTTTGCTGGGTGGGGTTTTTTTTGTTTTTGTTTTTTGAAGGTCTTTGTAAATCAAGAGAAGAGGAGATACTCTTTTGCACTGTTTTAGAAAACTGTTGCTGATAAATATTTTTGGAGTCCTTCAAAAAAATGCTGATCAGAAGATTGTAAAGTATGTACCTTTTGGTGTGAAATTATGAAGGCAAACTTTGAAAATAGGATATAAATCCAGTATTTGAGTTTAAATGCTTGATCGTATCCAGATTAAATGTCTGCTGGCCTGGTTTATAACTCTTACAGCAAAACTGAAATTTAGAGGTCTAGATAATGCATTTCTTTTTATTGACAATCCCAAGTATTTATAGTACAGAGGCTGGACTTCAGTCTATCCCCTCCTCCATCCCCACATGCTTGGTTGCCATGATGTTTATTTCCATTCTGGAGATGAAGCAAGCATCAGGATGTATCCAGAGGATTCAGATCCATAGAAATCTTCAACATTCTTAATGTGAACTTTGATTTTTCATTCTTTGCACTCTTTGTCTAAAATCACAACCATGTTTGTAATTATAGGTGATATTAAAAAGCAGGGATGGAGAGCTTCAGAATGTTCTGGTCCCTATTATAAAGCACTTGGGATATGAACAGGAGTGCTGCCAGCTTTTCTGCCGCCCTAGGCGGCAGAAGGTCCCGCCCCGAAATGCCGCCCCCCACAGAGGCGGCGGAAGGTCCTGCCACCGAAATACCACCGCGGTCGCCGCCCCCCAAATTGTAGTGTCCTAGGCGACCGCCTAGGTCGCCTAATAGGTTGCGCCGGCTCTGGATATGAAGAGGTTCTGGTTAAAAATGTTCCCTTTATAAAATTGTGAATCACACATGCAAATAAATACAGCAAATAAGCAAACTTCTCTCCTCTCCTCCAAACTAGTGCTCCTGGCCACCTAATTTTTTTTCCCCTCTTCAGTTACAAAGGTAGACACATGGGAGTTAATTTTCAAAGGATTATACCACGGTTTTAGATGCATGTCTTCCATTGACTTTTTAATAGGAGTTATCTGAATAAAACCCCAAAGAACACTACAAAAATGTATGCCTTGATAATTTTTGCTGTGAATAATGAGTGCTATGATTACAGGGGTGGGATGTAAGAGACGGAAAATAAGAAATTTCAACTCAAGGTGTCTTTATGACAAATGAAAGATGATTGGAAATGCCTTAGTGCAGGGATTAGTTTTCACTGCTGTTAAAGTGATTGATGAGTCTTGGAACTAGATGATTGCTGCTGGGTATGTAACCAAAGGGGGGTTTTAGAGTGGGAGTATGTATCTGGGAGAGAGAGAGAGAGTGTCTCTCTCTCGCATGGCTAAAAAAACTATAATTTTGCTGAAGCATAAATTCTTTGTTCTCTGAACCATGGTATTAGATCATACTGCATTGTGAATCCAAGATCAAGCTTCAGCCATTCTATAATCATTCTGAAATTTGGATTAACTATTTTAGTGAATTTGGAGATAGGTCTCGTTCTGGTTTATAAGAAATAACTCAATAGTGTTGTGGGCTTGAACAGTGACATTTTGATCTCTTTCCTACTAGTGAGTTCCCCCTTTCAAAACTCTTTCTAATGATGGAGCCCACCAGAGCAGAGCTCTGGGAAATATTTTCAAACCCACAGGAACCCCAGCAGAAGCCCTGAGCCCCAAGCCCTGGCACCACATGGCTAAAGCCCCAAGCCCCAGTGCTCCCTGCGGTGCTGAAGCCCCAAGCTCTGGTATCTCCCCCATCCCATGGGGGCTGAAGCTCTGAGACCTCCTGCCCCACAGATGAAGCCTGGAGCCTTCAATGGGGCGGCATGGGGGGGGGGCTCCAGAAAATAATCTCTGAGAATTTAAGCTCTGGTGACACCTCATATTCAGTTTCCAGATCTAATCTGTCAGTAGGAGATGGCAACAGAGTAGGTTGTATCTGACTTGCTCTTGCCTCTCACCAAAAGCAGACTCTGAGCTAACTAATGACGGGATTGATAAACTCTGAAGAGATTCCAGGCCAATGTTCTGCATCAGTAATTGGATAATCAGTGGTGGATGCACTCTGGTGATTAAGGGTAGATTGAAGGAAACAGGAATCTCCTCCAAGAGGGGTGTATTCAGAAATTTCCCCACTTGCTTGCCTCAAAAAAAAAAAAAAGTTTAAATGTACAAGAGTGTGTGAGCTATTGTTGGCACAAACCCAGCTCTCTCCTACCAGAAGCCAGTACCTTATTACTTAATAATGAGCCTTGAGATGTCTTGAATCTGAATCGTAGGTGTTTGAACCCGTATCTTTCTGTTTGCATTTTGTGAACATTAAAGGTCCCCGGGCTCTTCTTTTTGAGATAAAAGTTTTCCCCAATGGCTTATTTTGTTGAAAATCTCCCTGACATCCCCACCACCACCACCACCACAATGGAGAAAACTCTCCCACATTGCAAAGACCCTCATGCAACAGTGAGAAATATTGTCCTGAATGCTAGATCTCGATCTGGTAGACACATAGAGACTTATACAATCCTATTGTCCATGACTACAGCTTTTTTTTTTTCAAACTTACTCTGCCTCTCTGAGGGAGAGAGGGTTCAATGATTGCTTCTTGCAGCAAGAGTGTGGCTGGCCTGGTCATGGCATGCCCACCATTTGCCTCAGGGTAGGAAGACATAGGTGGTTTGGCAACTACTCCAGTAGTAATAGCAGTAGTACTGCAGTAGTGCCTCAAAGCTCCTGAAGCTGGAATACCTGCTATGGAGCATTTTGAGACAACCATTCATTCATTCTCTCTTTAGCCCTTAAGGAATTCTCCAGCACATCTCTAGCTGTTTTGGCTATCTGCCAGGGAGAGCTTTTAAGGCTATAAGAACTGAAATATCTGACATAAAGGGTTAAAAATCCCACTAGCACTTAGTGTTGAGCTGATAAGACTGCTGGCTTAGTGCTCAGGAGTTTTCCTTCTTAATGACTAGCTCTATTTATATTTCACTTCAGCCTCAGATAGAAAAGCAGAAAGACTGGGGATGAATATTTACAGAAAATTTACCTAAACATTTCTAGATTAGTTCAGGCATATTAGTTGAGATAATTATCAACCATTAAAGAAAAATACCAGTAACACCTCAAATTACAAATATTCACATAATTTAGATCTGCTAAAAACATTTTATTGTTCAGAAGGCTAATTAAACATATCTTGGATTTTTAGTAACACATTTATTTAGGCTTGAAAAGTACTGTACATAACATAGCAGTTTAAAACCAATTTATCAAGTAATCAGAACCAATTGACATATATTTAATTTACTGGAATGAGTTCTTAGCTGTACTAGGACTGTTGAATGGATTGCAGAGATCGCTTTATGCAACTTCTAGCCCAACCCCACCTCAATCCTGGGCCTGATGAGGGGCTACTATAGACCATGGGGTAACCTAAAGCAACCTCAGGGTTGCTCTAAATTGTTCTGACTTGTAATAGTACCCAAAGGACTGTTGTATCAGATAGAGATCTTTAGAGTACAGCAGTGTTCTGGCCACTCCCCCTTTCTTCTTTCCTGTGCTGATCAGCTTAATGACACCTGAGGATTCCCATACATTATGGAAATTCCATACCACATAGTTAAGGTGGCTTTCCATCTGCTTTTCACTGCCAGAGCAATGCAAAACACTAGACATGACTGGAGCCAATGTCTTAAATCTAAAGGGTTAATGTAATAGAGGAGCTATTGTTTGCAACAGATAGTCACTTGGAGTTATTTGTAAATTATTAAGACATCAACAGATCTGAAAAATAGTTAATAAATGTATTGTAATCCACTAGTATGTGTTTAATTGTTTTAGTAAATCCATATTAAAATCCTATTGCATGCACTTGAATCCCAGATATGTTCAGGGTTGTGCAGGGACTTAGCCATACATTTTCCACTGAGGTTAAATCAGATAGAGTTGCACAGTTAGAATCCAACAGAACTCTTTGAAAATGTAGGTCTTAGATTAAAGTATTACAGAAATTGCTTCCCCTGCATCCCTGCCCCCGGCTAGGCCTTTACTGTGTAGTGGCAGCAGAAATGTTTCATGGACAGTTATTGTAGTGGATATAGAGACAGTTATGCTGTAGGATTGGCAGAGAGATTTATTACAGTTATATTTACGAGGAGAAAAGTGAGGTCTCTGCTACAGGAAAGCCCTGCAGGAATTAGTCATGTGAATCCCCATTAAGAATACCTTCTGGAAGAAACTAGAATTGTGAGATCTCTTCTTCTCCCTGAGCCCCCATGACCTTCCCCGGATAGACAGCAGTTTCTAAATGTGTCATCTTACGCCTGTTGAGAAAGAAGCTTCTGACACAAACAGTACAGCTAACTCTGACATGATTCTACTTTGTGGGAGGTGAAAGGAGCAAACTACTCTAGAGATTAACCTTTCTGACATGATCAAGTGTGCACAATTAATGCTGTACCAATATGGAGGAAAAAACTGTTCAGGGAGGAAACTGTCCAATCAATGAATTTTCACAATCCATACTGCTGTCTAACATATTGATCCAGAGTCTGTTATTGCACTGAATTCCCATGTCCTGGTCTCACATTGGTGTTAACGTATATTTCTTTCGATTATTCACTGAGGAGAGGATGCTGATCCCAGATAAACATGATGACAGAAAATCTTTTCATTCTAACACTTGAAGCCCCTTAAACATATTAACAATTTCACATAATAGTTAAAGCATCAAGTATTATTTGCCAAGTTTCTCTGCTTCATGGCACTGTATCCAGAATGCTGTTAAAATCTGCTGCAGTCAGAAGTATGTTTCTTTTAGAGACATGCTTGCTAATGAAAACTCTTCAGACTGGATAAAAAAGTATCATCTTATCAATATTGATATGCTCTATGCCTTGAGTTTATGGTTTTAGAAAGTTAGGCTCATGAGCTCCGGCACCACTGCTTCATATGAAACATTTGTATACTTCCATTTTTTGAAGTCTCTTGACATGGATTCACATTGTTATTGTATTTTAGTTAATATGTGTCCTGACCAGGACATGGGAAGTCTGACCTAGTGGTCAAAGCAGGAGTCAGGCCAGGTCAGCTAACAAGAGGTCAGAGGGCAAACCGAGAATCAAGCATCAGGAGGCAGGCAGGGTCAATTTACCAGGAGATCAGAAACAGGAGACAAACTTGAAAGCAGAACCACAGATTAGTAACTGGAGTCAGGCTGGGTCAGGATACGAGGAAGTCAAGCCTGGGGAACAGGAACAGGACACAGTCCAGAGGTGGGTGGATACCTGCTGCATGGACAACGTCCTGTTCCTGCACTGTGGGTTTATATAGGAACTGTGGACCAATCAGGACACCTAGCAACTTGCCAATAAGGTTTCAGGACTAGAGTCCTCTATCGGGTTTCAGCTTCTGCCTTTATACAGGTGTCAGGTGCAATCCAAGGTTTGGGGGGGGGCGCTCCTTTCTATTTCCCCCCACTCCAATCCCTGTTACCCTTCTCCACAAGAGCTGAATAGGCTCCTTCTACTCCAGTCCCTGCTGCCACTGAAACTTCTAGCTCAGAGAAGAGGCAATATTTTCAGCCTTCCCATCCTTCGTCCCCAGATCTGCCCTGCCTTCAAACCCATAAGACCAGGTTCAAGGCAAAAATGAGCTGCTTCCTTTTGCAAGACTGTAAAATTTGCTTTTTATCAGTAAACTAGGTCTCATAGCCCCTTACTGAAAGGGTAATTTGGCAGATACCACAGAATGAGTTAAACACCCTTGCTCTCAACCTAACCAATTTTTTGTGTTAGAGGCAGAGTTTGGGGCAAAGACTGTTTTTACTGATGTATGCAATAGCTTACCTTTAAAAAAATACCATACAATGGCCAGACTACAGCATTTCCCAAAAATCTAACTATATACATGTAGATCAAATCTGAACGTTGTCTTTAGTAATATTTTTCTGGTGACTTGCAGATGATACTACGAAGTATGTACCATGTGTGTCAAGATATATCATGGTATATTGTCCATTTAGTATTACCGCTCAATTTAACTAATTAGCTATTGATAAAGCCAGTATTTTGATACCCCAAAACCCTTGTTCAAAAACAAGGTAATTCAGAAGATTTAACTGTATTATCCACAAACATCGATACATCTTGATTTCTCCACGAATGCCATATTTTTATTATTATTTTATTATTATTTATTATTTTGTTTTATATTTTTTTATTTTATCAGTGGGCTGTATTAAATTATACAGAGGCTTGGGAGAACTAAGTTTCCAAAATTGTAGATGTCTTCCAAGTCACCTGAATGTTAAATATTAATGTGAATCCATATAAAAATAGTCTTTAGTGAAGTAGTCAGTATAGACTACGTAGATGCAGAGCCTGCCTTGCTAGCTTCCACTATTATCCCATTAATTCTTTAATCAGTAGGAGGTTCCAGTAACATGAGAGACTCATAAGATGAAGGCAATATGATATAGACTAAAACATGAAAAAACCTGCATCCAGACAGAATATAAAAAAAAGATTTATGTTCTTAAGGCTATATGTAGCTTCTCAAAGAGTTGTAATATTCATAATCACATAATTCATTTAACCTAATGAAAGAGCCTCTTTGAAGCTTTACAACCTTTAGTGCTAGTCCTCTGACCTATGTTCAACACCAATATCTCTTTTCCCAGAAGAGAAGATCATTTTCTTTATGTCTACGGTGTCTCTCAAGAACCATCAATTATTATAATTATCTAGGCTCAATAGTTTGCTAGTATTCCCTGAATACCAGTTTAAAAGTCCTGTTGTAGTTCCTGTTGTAAAATTAATTCAGTCCTAGAGGTGACTCATCAACTCAATCTAAGCCCTCTTGGCAAAAGAGATGAATTTTTGGGCATTCCCACAGAAGACCTATTAGTATGTCTGAGCTCTTATGAGGCCTTCAGCATGTCATGCGGTACATCCCAAGGAGCCTTGTAATGTATGCCTCATGACTTCATTTCCATAGAGACCTTGGTTTTCCATTGTGGTTGGGAAATTCTTTCCAGAATGTCATGTTCCCATGCTGTTTTCATGCCTATACACACTCTTTTCTCTTCATGAAGCAACTTGTATTGTATAAAAATAGGGTATCTGATTTTCCACCAAAATTTACAAAGGAATTTAAGGATATCTTCAAATCCTTCCCCAAACAACTCCAAGAGAAACTCTACAAACTCATCCCCCTCAAACCCATCCGAGAGACCTTATGCATGTGTCCCAAGATACACAAACAATTGAACCCAGGCAGATCCCTCAGATCTGGCCACAGCACTCTTACTGAAGGAATATCAGAACTCATAGGAACCATCCTCAAACCACTCACCACACAAAGGGCTAGCTTCCTCCAGGACACAAATGATTTCCTCCACAACCTTTGCAACATTAACTATCTCCTCAGAACACCATCCTTGCTACCATGGATGTCATCTCGCTACAGATCAACATCCCTCAGAAGGTTGGCATAGCTGCCTGCCTCAAATATTTGCAAGACAATGTGCAACCCTCAGATATCCACCCCAAACATATTGCCAAACTCATCCATTTCATCCTCACCCATAACAATTTTACATTCAACAACAAACACTTTGTTCAAACCATGGGTACAGCCCTGGGTACTAGGATGGCTCTCCAATATGCCAACCTCTTCATGGACCACCTTGAAGAAGAATTTCTGGACAAATGCACCACGAAACCAATGATATACCTGAGATACATATGGGCAGATGATTTAAACTCCCTCATAGATTTCCACCTCAACTTCAACAACCACCCCCCATCTATTAAACTCTCTCTGGAACACTCCCACACCAGCATCAACTTCCTGGACATCACAATCAGCTTCAACAATGGACCCCAAAAGACAACTGTATACAAGAAATCACCACACCTGTCTTCATAGATCCAGTAACCACTCCAAACGTAGCAAGAAATCTGGTATCTACAGTCAGGCACTCAGATACCACATAATATGCTCCGAGGAGAAAGTCTGGGATATACAGTACAGACCCATTTACGTGCAACCCGTTTACATGTGACTCTGCTTAAAGTGGGGTAGCGCCATGCCTCCCAGTGCTACCTATTTAACATGCAAAACTCGTTAACACATGGTACAGGAACTTGCTATGTAGCACTACAGATTTGCTCACTAACTCACTGACATAGAAATTGACAGGAAGTGCGGAGCAGAAACGTGTTGTACATCTTTACCGATATTGGTAAAGACGTATCACGCATGCTTAGTCATTGTCACACTAGAGAGAGATATAATATATACAGTAGTACTGTAGTTATATAGTAATATATATACTGTACTACATTAGAACATTTTAACTGTAGGGCTAATATAATGGCAGAGGGCAAGCGTCAGCGTTCCTACACTGTAGAAGAAAAGGTAGCTGCAATAGATGGAGTAAATAGCAGAGAAACCCAGGCCAAAGTTTCAAAAGATATTGGGATTGCCGAATCAACTCTCCGAGGATGGCTAAAAAATGAATCTAAACTGAATGGCTTTGTACAAAATATCGATTCTGCTGCAGGGCTTAAGCGAAAACGTGTGCGCTATTCAGCAAAACCCACAATAGACAAAGCCATGCGCACGTGGGTTTGCTCAGGAAAGGCAGAAAGGAATGTCACTAAGTCGGCCAATTCTTCAAGCCCAAGCAACAAAATTTGGAAATTTAACAGGGGATGAATCATTCCAAGCCAGCAAGGAGTTTATAAGTCATTTTAAAAAGTGTTATGGCATAGCGCAGGTATCGATTTCTGGAGAAAGCCAATCAGCCGATGAATCAGCCGCGAACGTGTTTCCCGCCAAGTTAAAATCTATTTTACAAAATGAAGAACAACTTTATAATTGCGATGAAACAGCTTTATTTGCAAAACTGCTACCTGATAAGACTTTAGCCTTTAATTACGAGACACAGAAAACAGCCAGATTTAAAAAGATAAAAGATCGTGTGATTCTTCTTTTTTGTAGTAATAAGACAGGCAGCCATAAGCTTACCCCTCTTCTCATTGGCCGCTTTCATAACCCTTGCTGCTTTAATAACCTCAATAGAGCCAAACTGCCAGTAATATACACTAACAGCAAAAATGCTTGGATGACGAGACACATTTTCGACGACTGGTTCCACAACAGCTTTGTTCCAGCTGTTCGTAAGCATCTGCGGTCGAAGAAACTCAAAGCCAAAGCACTTTTGCTACTTGACAATTGTCCAGCCCATCCTCCGGCCGAATCACTGGTATCGAGCGATGGAAAAATTCGAGTCCTATACCTACTATTCATCACAACATCAAAAATTCAACCTTTAGACCAGGACATTATTCAGAATTTTTAAAACAATTATCGACGGGAGCTGATTTCGGCGATCGTGTCATGCACGTCTTCAGGCTTTCCGAATTCCAGAAACAGTTAAACATGAAGAAAATTATTTAGTTAGTTAAAAAAGCTTGGGATGGAGTAAAACAAAAGTCCATTGAAAACTGCTGGATGAAGGCTCTTGGTGATGCCTTTTCTGTCAAAGACGGCTCAGACTCAGAAATCTCCAGTAGTGGCACTGATTCAGAGCCAGACTTTGAAGGATTTTTGGAAGAAGACGTCCTACAAACACACATGCAGACAAAAGAGGATAAAGGTAAACTTCTCTTTCAAACAATAAAAGATTTTAGTTTGGATACGTCGCCGGAAATCATTACCAAGTGGCTGGAGATGCATGAAAATTACCCGACTTCAGAATTTCTGTCTAAGGAAGAAATATTAACAGGCTGCGAGGCTATGTCAGACTGCGAAAGTGATGGCGAGAATTCTAATAATGCAGGCCTAAATGACAGTGACGACAACGATGAGGATGTCGTTGAAAAGGTCAAAATTTCGCCCACAGAAGCCCTTAGTGCTGTAGAAACTGTTGTAAGCTTTATGGAGGAGCAAAATGCGGAAAATATCGAACTCATTCATCTGCAGCGAATGACAGACTTCATAAGAAAGAAAGAAAATGCGAGCATGAAAGAGCAGAAAATAACGGCGTTTTTTTCCAAGTGAATCATAGACATTTTTTTCAGCATGGCCCTCTTAACTGGCATGGCTTGACTCCTGACATCCGCGCGTAAACGAGTCTGTACTGTACACCTTGACACACTCAAAACTGCCTTCACCAAACAAGGACACTTCACCAGAGAAGTAGATGACATCATGGAACAATCCACCCAAATACCCTGAGAGAACCTGCTTCAATACAGAAATAAAACCCCTTCTGACCACATTCCCCTAGTTGTTACCTATCTCCCCACACTTGAACCCATACGAGGTATTATCAAACAACTACAATTCATACTCGATGGGGACCCCATCCTGAAAGAAATATTTCCTGAAACCTTCTTCTGACCTTCAAACAATCCCCCCAACCTCTCCAAGCTCATCATCAGAAGCAAGCTCCCCACAGACCAAGACACACCAAGTCAAACTCTGCCACAACAACAGATGCAAAATCTGCAGACATATCTCCACTGCTACAATGATTAGCATCCTTCACAACACACATTTCAAGATCCATGGGTACTACACATGCCTTTCACAACATGTGGTGTAAATGCCCCAATAACAATTATGTGAGTGAAACCAGACAATCACGACGCTCTCAAAAGAACTCACACAGGAAAATGATAAAAAAGCAATAACACATCACCTGTGAGTAGACACTTTTCACAAGCCAATCACTCTATATCTGACCTATCAGTCCTCATCCTCAATGGAAACCTGCGTAACACTTTCAAAAGATGAGCCTGGGAACTTAAATTCATAACTTTTCTAGACATTAAAAATCATGGACTGAATAGAGACATGGGATTTCTGGCTTATTACAACAATCTATAACCCACTAACAACCACCCTCCAAGCTGCTTTCCCAACCCCTTCTTTTCCTCCCCAGGACTGGAGGGGTATTAACAGGCTACTTCACTTTGAATGGTCCCTTGAAATATGTGTTAACTCCTTATGCTAAACAATCTGTTCCACCTTGTATCTAGCTTTGACACTCTGAGTTAGTTTCCCAGATCTAGTGTAGCTCAAAAGCTTGTCTCTCTCACCAAAAGAAGATGGTCCAATAAAAGATATAACCTCACACACCTTGTCTCTCCATTGGTTCCCAGCCAGGGCAATGGCACCTAGAATTGGAGTGTTTGTTTGGTTTACTAAACTAAGTAGAAATGGGGAGATTGTATCCTTCTGATGCACACAATCAACACTGACACTATTATACTGTAGGGAGTAAAATCTGTGCAGAATGCTAAACTATAAATAAGCTATATCATTGGACATGGTGGGGTACTTTGATTCAGATAACAGAACTCAGTGTGACAGAAAATAACATGTCTGCTCAGAAAATAAAAACCAAATACGTCTAAACAATTTACAGAGTTCGGTGTATTGTGTTGGATTTCATTTTCAGACAAGAAAAGCTACAGTCACATAAAATTATTAGCTGAGTCTGAGTTGCAATATCTGAACCTTTAAGGATATAACAAATAGCTATTTATCTAGGGTATTCTTGACACATAGACTTTTTACACTCTTGACTCATGATATACTCTGTCCTTAAGCAAGAAAAATCTCATTAATGAATTTTCCAATCTTGTTTCCTCTTAGCATATCTATTCCATTCTTTATATAGACCATTCTGTTTGTATATTGGTTCTTATACCACACTCATCAACATAGAAGCTGAGTACCTTCGAGTCATGCATTGAGCAGTGTGACTAACATCTGTCATGTTTGCTCTCTGCTCCTCTTCCCCGGGTGAGAAGCATATACAGCATTGGTTTGGTTTTTTAAATAATATATGTATGTCTATGTTAGAGAAGACAAAGTCAAAGAAATGCACCTTGCACTTAGAACAGAAGCTGGTGAGGTTTATGATGACCCTTAGTTCCTGGGGGAGTCCATTCTGCAGTCTTGGGCCAGCCCTGAGAAAGGTCTGTCTTCTGCACAGACAATGTTTTACTCTTATTCTAGAAAGTTCAGTTGTGCCAGAGCAGTGGAGTTGCCAACCACAGTCTTCATCCAGGCTTTAGTTGGTCTTTTAGATACCCTGAGCCCATACTACTTAGTGCCTTGAAGATGAAGACCAAGACCTTGATATAATCTCACTTTTCAGAAAGTATTTTAACATAGAAGGAGCACCAATATTTAGGGTGTTTAAAGTAAATACTTCTTATATGGATGATTTTCTATGGCTGTGGTAAGCTGTACAAACCCTCTGGTGCTCCCAAAAGAGTCCCTCACTCTCTTGGGGTACTCCCAGCCCAGTTTCACTAATAGAGGATTCTGTTAGCCCTCTTGATTCAAGAGTAGCCCACTACTACATAAGTAGCCGTAAGGATTTCCATGGAGCTGCTCATAAAGTAACATACTATCACACAAGGGTGACAGAATTAGGTCCAAAGTGCAGTAGCATCAGCCTAGATGTTGGGAAGCCTGGAGCTGGGCAAGCAAGGCTCTAGGAGAGTTTCTTTCATAGTTCAGGGAAACAGAGAGAAAACACCTGAATCCTTTGGGAGTCAGGCTACCTGTAACAAGCACCCTGTGCTGCATTACTGATGCAAGGGCTTATTAAGAGAGGGCTGAGAAAACATCTGTTTATTTTCCCAGGAAGCTTGGGGACTACTTGGGCAGACCTGGGAATAAAGCTGCATGCTGTAGGTTGTTTTGTTTGTTATATATATATAATTTGTTTTGCTTACATAGTCAGCAAAGAGACAATGGGCAGGGCACGTGAGCCTGTTTGCCTTTGTTTTGAGGTTCTCTCTACCTAATAAATAAGGCATCTCTGAGAAGGAGACTTCATTGGTGTACGCAGAGCTGCTTCTGGACATTTGTTGTGGGGAAGTGGAACTAGCTGCCCAGCCACAGTTGCTTCCTAAGGGCCTTTTTCTGCCTTCCTTGCTTTGCAGTACCTTGCTCTGTGACTAATACCTTTGATTTCAATGAAGCTACTCTGCAAGGTACCACTCAGTTTAAGGATGGCAGAATTAGGACCTAAAGCAATACTGGTTTGCCTATGTGTTTAGGAATCAGATTTCTATTCTGGGATAAAATGAGGTATCTACTGCATTACATACAGCTATAGCCCCATAATGAGTTGGGGAGGGGGGGGGGGTTAGTGTAGGTCTGTAACGGAGTAGGGAGTATTAACCTGGTAATGTTGCATGGGAATTTTACTAGTTTACTGTCTTCTGCTAACATGGGGCATGCCTCCGTTTCCCCGGGATACTGCGCCAATGCTAGATGTTGATGGGAAATAAGGGTGTGACTTCACTGAGGGATGATACTGGACAGCCAGCATGTAAAAACGATGGCAGCTGCCCTTCATAACCTGAGCCCAGGAGGGGGTTGGGGCCAGGTGACACCTTCTGCCCAGGAAACTGGACAAAGGCTGGAAGAGGGGCCGGGGGTGTGGCTGGGGGAGGCAGCAGGAAGGGGTTTCAGTTTGGAGCTGGGTCTGGGCTCCCCACCCCCCAAGAGGGACCTGACTGAGGGGTCCTTTTTTCTGTACCTACAAGCTCTGTTTTAGATTGTGTTCCTGTCGTCTAATAAACCTTCTATTTTACTGGCTGGCTGAGAGTCACGGTGAAGTACAGGAAGTGGGGGGTGCAGGGCCCTGACTCCCCCACACTCGGTGACAGGTCTATATGAAATGGACTTTGTGATACATTACATATTGTTTATGTAATACAATTAAGAGAAAATAAGCAGGCCCAAGGAAAGCCAGAGGATGTAATCTGTCCACAGGGACATTACATTGCAATTAGAAATTTACAAAAGCAATGTACATGCTAATTAGCAGCTTCTTTGTTATTACCTTAATATGACATTCACTGTGTCTTAAATCAGAAATACAGTAACTTTTCCCTTTGCCTTTCTGTTTAGGAAATTCATTGCATTTTGAATGGGTGAGGGGGCATGAAGGGAGTGGGTGGGACAGCATGTCCATCCAAAAAAACATCTCCCAGGAAGCATAGCACAATGATGCCACAAAGGAAAAATGACACTTGTTTTCTGTTATTTTGATACTGTGGAAATTTTTTTAACCTGTGATTGTTATTTAGAAAGGCAGAACACTTCCTTTCTAAGTGCACCTGAAAGTGCCAGGAACCCTCCCCAAGATGCGCCTGTCTCTTTCCACTACAGCAGTGTGACAGGTTGAATAACAGTAAAAGATGTTTGTTGCCTTGTTAGTACATGAGAGGCTCATAGCAGGAGACGAGAGTAGGTGAAAATAACTAGCAAAGATATCTACCAACTATGCCCCATTAGTACAAAGCTCCCGAGTTAACTATCAAGGTTGCATAGAGGGTTGCTGCTTCAAAACAACTTTCTGTATAATTCAGTGGCAAAAAAATACCTTAATGCAGAGTTAAGGTTGCTTGGTATGTCATCCCCTTGCAGAACACCAAGTTGAGCAAAATTCAAACTTCTGAAAACCAGGATATGCCCAGGCAATGTTAACTCTGCCGTTTTTCAGCAATGCCCCAATGCATCCTGTTAACACACATACCTTTACTCTGCCAACCACAGTTACTGCAATGTACAAGCTCTTCATCTCCTTTTACAACCCATTCACTCATACCCACAGGACAAAAGGATTAAAAAAAAGGGGGAGAGGTTCCCACGTCACCTTCCCTCTGGTCCCCTAGAGCTGGCAGTATCCAATGGGAATTACTTGCATACTCTCCAGGGGCAGTAAGTATGTTAGTTGTACCTATGCTAAATGGTGGAGGCAGTAGTTGGGCCTGCTTGGTAAAGGTGTGTTTTTGTGACATGAGGACATGTGTGGCTTAGTTTGAGGTGTGTGATAGAGCTGTGATTGTGATATGAGGAGATCTATGTTTTCCACCCTCTTGTGTGTCAGGAAAGGGAAGAGCTGCATTTGTATCTTCAGGATGCATTATTTCTGTGCAGAATTGTGTAGATTATGTCAGTAGCAGAGCATAAGGCTTTTATATCTGTGAGTAAGTATAAAGGAGTTGTAAAAGGCCATGAAGTGGTTCTTAAATTGTAGCCATGTTGCTTCTTTATAGGGTGTTAGCTAAGTGTTTGGAGCTGGAACCTCCTGAATCTTATAATGCCAAGAGCCAGAGTGAGTATGTGCATGCTGAGGCATTGCTGAAAGAGCGTAGAGAGAAGATAGTGTGAGCAATCTTTTCCCCATCCCCCCTTTCCTTTTTATCCTTTAGATGGAATTCTGTGGGTGAGAGTGAATGGGTTGTAAAAGGACATGAAGTGCTTGTACATTTCAACAGCTGTGGGGTTGGGAGAGTAAAGGTATGTGTGGCAATGGGATGTACTGGGGAACTGTTGGAAGAGTTACAGTTACATAGGTGGGTGCAAGTTGGCTGATGCCTCTGCGCCGCAACCTGGGAGCCATGGTAGGGCCACATGACTTACCACATAGATCCTGTGGAGATAAATACCACAGGAAGTACCGCCTTGGAAGTCCAGACTGACAGCTTCCCTCGTAGCCTCTAGTTGGTCCAGGCATTTAAGCTCAGGAGGTGTTCCAGCCAGGAAGTTCTGTGCAATGAGGTGGATCAGTTGTAGTGACAGACCACCATCTTGGCGCACTCTTGGACTCTTGACTCCATCTCTGATCCCTGGCTTGACTCTTGACTCCCAACTCTGGTTCCAACACTTGGCTTGATTCCTGGCTCCAGTGCTGACCCTTGGCTTGCCTCTTGTCTCCTGGCTCAGGCTCTGACCACTAGGCATGACTCCTGATCCTACTCACTAGTCAAGACTGCCCACATCACAAAAATGTAAATTTTCCAGTTTTCAGAAGTTTGAATTTTGCTCATCTGAGCATTCTGCAAGGGGGTGATATATCACCAAGCAATCTCAATGTAGTTGTTTGCCATTGAATTTACTAGTTTTTTTAACAGTAAAAATATATGTTGTCGGTAGGAGTCAGTAGTCATTTAGGCAGTTATATATACCAAGTCCTGCAATTTGCATACCCAGCAGCCAACCACCCCGCCTCCGTCCTACCCCACACATCAGTTGGGCCCCACCAACTCTACTTTGGCACACTTTCCCAGCCATGCCGCTTATCCATTCACTGTGTTCCCCCTCCAACCTGGCCCCTCCCCACTACTGTACCCAGGCTCCTCCATCACGAGCAGGGAATGCATCTCCCTGAAGTCATTACTCCCCGGTATGCAAACATTTCCATTGCCATTACTTCCTCCCCTCCTCTATCCCGACTCACAAGCAGTGCCTGGAGCAAAGAACAACTATGTTACAGTGGAATGTTGTTCCTGGTCATGTTTCAGAGTGATTGGAGGGAGGGGTTTGTGGCAGGGCTGGCGAAAGAAGTCACAGGCAGGCCTTCTGTTCCAAAACAGTTTTATGTTTGAGAGAAAGATCTTCTGACCTCTGTCCAATAGACCTACCCCATCTCTGAGAAACAATGAGGTGTCAGAGCTTGTCATGTTTCTATGCCATACAGTACACATTTTCTGGTCAGCCAGAACTCTCCAATTTCCTAATTTCCAATAATTATTAATAGCTTTCATAGCAATTATTCAGACTCAGCCAAATCAGAGAAAACTATCACATCTCCTGGACATAAATCTCTGATGTGGTCCAAACCTGCTCTATTGCATTGGAGGTGTGCAGTGGAATAAGAGCCAGATCACTTCTGCCTGAGTAAATCACCACGATGTCTAGTAGGTCACAACCTCTTAAGTGACTGGGTAGATGTTGCAGAGTGGGCAAACCATGAGGCCATCTCTCTCCACACAAATCAGCCAATAGTCAGCAATCCCCAGGGCATAGTGTACTCCTTTTCTCATGCAAATTTCTCCAACCGTGACATCCAGGAATCAGCCAAAATCCATACATTGGCAACCCTGGCAGTGCACATATTTCATTTCCCTCAGCAGTTAAGGTTTCTGCACTTTCAGTTCCCAACCTTTGTGCTACATGTCTTGGAAAACACCACATTAATCTGCCCCGAGTTCAGGAAGTAGCCACTTGCCCTTCCCACAAGGGTTAGTGACATTTTGTCAAACAACCAATCCCAGGCTTGACTACTACCTATACTCATTTCCCATCCTTTCCACAGCTGCAACTCCTCTCCCCCCATCCCACCACGCAGGGCCATCCCTAGTGGGGTGCGGGGCCCAGGACATAGGCACCGAGTTTCTATCTCCCCCACGGTTCCACCCAGGCCCCACCCCCACTCCACCCCTTCCCCCAAAGCCCCACCCCGACCCCTCCTATTCCCCACCCAGTTCTGCCCCCTCCCCCAGCGTGCTGCGCCTTTGCTCCTTTCCCTTCCCCCCCCCCAGCGCCTCCTGACGCCATAAAACAACTGATCCGCAGTAAGAGCAGGGAGGGAGGGGGAGACGCTGAGGGGGAGGTGGGCAGTAGGAGCTGCAGGGAGTTGGAGGTTGGTAGGGGGGCTGTTCCTGCCCCCCCCCCCGCCTGTCTCCTGTTTCACCTCCTCACCTGCCTCCTCACGAAGCACGGGGCCTATGGCAGTTGCCCTGATTTGCCATGCCCTAGGGACAGCTCTGCCCCCCCCCAACACACACACACACAGTGTCCTCTGTTTCTGGCTCCTCCCCACCTGATGTAACAAAAAATATGGCTAGACCAAAACTGTTGACTATTCTGCTGTGTTCACAGTGGGTATGTCTACTCTGCAATGTAAGCAGATTAGTGGAACTGAAGTCAGCAGACCCTAGGTTTGAGAACCTAGAGCATGAGCATCTACACTAATTGTCAACCCTAGTTTAAGAATTTTCTAACCTGGACCCAAATCCAGGTCTCTGGCATCCACACTGCGGCAGGCAGACCTGAGTCCAACCAACTATATCCCAGAATTTCTCGCACCCTCTCAAAATGTGGCCTCTCTAGCCCTTTGTTGGTGGTGAAGTGGGAAACTTGACTGTCCACCCCGCAAGTTACAGGAGATTTGACCAGCCCACCAACACATTCTGCAGACCCATCATTTTGGTCTGTGTGCTCCCAGCTACCGGAGACAGCAACATGAAAGAGGCACCATTTGAAGATTTTCTCTCACTTGCGCTTTCACTCCTGTTTCAGGAAACAGGCAGAGCTCCTGTGAGGTGCTGGTGGACATTTCAGCAGTGTTGTCTGATCCACCAAAGGCTATGATGGAGCTAATGATGGAGCAGGAGGAGGAGAAGGAGGACACAAACATGGCAGACTCAAGCTGGCTGATGCTGCTCCTGACACTCAGTATAGCTGATGATGGCCCCTACATATACGAGTGCCTCAGAAGCAGGGCCATAAGCACAGCCTGGTGGTACCACATCACTTGAGGACCTGGGATGACAAGCAGTGGGGCCATAACTTTTGCGTGAAAAAAGCTACATTTCTGGATCTTTGTAAGCAGCTTGTCCTGACCATTCAGCATAAAAACACACATGAGGGTGGCCATACCTGTTCAGAAGCAGGTTGCTGTCACCATCTGGAAGCTGGCTACCCCAGACTGCCATAGACCTGTTGCCAACCAGTTTGGTGTTGGAAAGTCAACTGTAGGTAAAGTGGTGGTGGAGGTTTCTGATGAAATCAGGCATGTGGTTTATCCCAAAGTGGTGGACATAAAAGATATGCCTGACATAATTGCTGGCTTTGAGAGAATAAAGTTTCCAAACTGCTCTGGGGCCACTGGTGGGATTCATGTGCCCATAGTTTGCTCTCCTCCAGCAACACATGAGTACATAAACTGCAAAAAGACCATTGTTATGCTGGCCCTTGTGGACCACAGAGGCTGATTTATGAATGTCAGTGTGGTCTATATTGGACAAGTTCATGATACCAGGGTTTTCCGCTGATCAGGAGCCTACATTCATGGACAGTTTGGGACATTATTCTCATCAAATTACATTGTCTTAATTGGAGTTACTGTCCCAACCATTATTCTGGGGGGGGTCCTGCCTTTTGCTTTGGCTTATGAAACCATATTCTAATATCAGAGGCCCTGGCTAAAGAAGCTTTAATTACACTCTCAGCAAGCGTAGAATGGTTCTTGAATGTACTTTTCGCAGATCCAAATCCCGTTGGAGATGTCTAAAGACCAGTTTGGATTCCAGTGTCATCTATGCTGTCTGTATTACTGTGGCTTGCTGTGTTCTTCACAATCCTTGTGAAGCCAAAGGTGAGCCATTTCCCTCTGAATGGACCTAAGACAGAGAGGGGCCGCTGAACAGGTACACTCAGCCAGGAAGTGCAGCCAGCTCCAGCAACCCAGGCAACAGAAATCAGAGATAGTTTGCGCTCCCACATTATAGAATTGCATGGGCCAATGGAAGAGGGAAAACAGTACTTTTATGAATGTGTTGGGGGAAGGGGATTCATTGCTTGTGTGGGCTGGGGGCTGATTGGCATGCAACAAATGACCTGACCACACATCAAATGGGACAGAAGGGGGGATTCATTCACAGTGTGGGTTTAAGTGAGGAAGTGATTGATGTATGCACTGATGTGGATAACTGTATTGAGACATAGTGTTTGCATACAAATTCCCAATTGCCCCTAATCATGTTTACTTTTATTATGTGAACTATACATTATATGACATGATGCAATGATAGCAATAACATTTCTTAATAAAAGGTCTATTTATAAACATTTATTAGAAAAATGCAAAATTTAACCCATTGCTGAATAAGCCAACTGCTATCACCTCACCAACACACCAGTAACAACAAATTTTTTTTAAAAACAGAACAAAGTGTATGAACAAGTGCAAACAGTGAAACCATGTACAAGACAGAAACATTTCTTGTTGCATGTCCCCTGGATCTCATTCTCCTTTCCCTTCCTTCCCCTTTTGCCACGCACTTGGCACCAGGGAATGAGGTGGAGACATCCTCAGGGGAGGGATTCAGCCTGGACGACTGCATGGGGCACAGTTGCTCTGCCCAGCCACTTATAAGGTCTGATAGTATAGGCCACACAGCCATGGAGTTGTCCAAGCTGTTCCTGGACTGCAGCATAGGGTAAAGCAGAGGCGACCTGGGTCATGTGCGAGTGCAGCAGGAGCCTGCAGTGTTGTGGCCATTAGTGATAGCAGCCTCTCAAATAGCTCTTTCTGGTAGTCTCAATCATCAGCCCTTTAACCGCTGTTCGTGTTCCAGGAACTACAAAGCAAGTGTCTGCACTGCAACCCTGTCCTCAAGCTGTGCAGCCAGCCTCAGTCTCTCTGCTTGCCTCTTGCCATGCCTTTCATCTGGCTGTAAGTCCCTCTGTATTTGGTACTGGGCCAGCTTGTTGGCCCAGTCCAGCACCTCAACCATAAGTTCATCAGGAAAATATTCCCTCTTGGAACAGTCCATGAAGGTATGTTGGGCCAGGCTTCTGCTGCAGTGTGCGTGAGCTGTGGAGGTACAGCAGCCTGTAGAGATCCAGGGGCCTGGAATAAGACAAGACACCGAAGGTTATTTTCTCAAATAGCTCAGTGCAGGAGTACAGAATAAATCCTTGTAGAATGTAAAGAATATAAAACACTACTTTTCCAAAATGAACTTCAGTACAATATGAGAGGGATGCTTCAGACCACAGAAGCTCCCTGGGCACAGCTGGGTTAATCACAGTGAAAGAAGTGCCAAGAAAATGGTAAGTTAAAAATCAAAGCCGCTCATTTTTCTAAAAACTGCTGAACAACTTGGGCTTTGAGGAGGAGGTCGGTGGCTGTGCTACAAAAAAATTCGCTGTCATTTCAGGCATTCCACATTTTGAAGGACATAACAATTTTTGTGTCATCCAAGAGATGTTATTTCAAGCTGCCAGTGGGAAACCATCAGTGTATGCCTCCAAAGTATTCAAACATATAGTGACTGAACTGCACATCTGTGAGTGGAGTGGGCTGGTCAGCTACCAAGGTGGCCCTGGAAAATATGCCCTTCCCCAAAATGTGACTATCTGTCTGGAGTTCCATGCTACAGGACAAATTTGCAGCTATCAGCACCCCAGATTGGGTAAGAATTCATGAGGGAATCAACAGGATGATCATGCTAACACGCAGAACTCCACAGCCATCCCCCTTATGCCTCTTCCCCCTCCCCCCGGAACATTTCTGGACAAAATTTAATACCCCTAGTAACTGAAATGGACTAGATTTGTAAATGGAACACAAATCCCTCATCCCAGTTCACCGTTTGCAGGCAACTGATTACACCATTGAGTAGTCACATAGCAGTGCACTTACACGGGAAGCAAGGTAAGGTTATTATTTCTTAACAAATAGGAATGGCCCTAGCAAAAATGTGCCCCTTTCCTGTAAACACTCGCTTTTCAAGGCATTTTTTACTGTTTGCATTTCCTGGTCACTATTCTGAATTCCACACTGGGGGGGAAGGGGGGCGGTTTCCAAGGGACTAGCATACAATATGCTACATTGGTACCTGGAGCTTGTAATAACTTTTGCATTGGTTCATAGAAAGAAAATCCCTCCATTCCTATATTAATAAACATAAAAATGGAGCCAGAAACTTACCAGGCTCCAGGGCAGCATCTGCCTCTTCTGTTTCTGCTGCCAGTTCCACAGCTGGCCATTCCTCAGGGGAGCATTGAAAAGCTCTTCCAAGTGTGGCCCTAGGATGTGCTGCAGTTGCTCCTGTGGCAAAGCCTCCTCTGGGCCGGTGTCAGCAGCAGAGTCACTTCCCTGGCCTCATTCAGTGCCTACTGCTGACTCCCATCAGTTCTCATGGTGGATTCTGGGGCCAGAAGGACACCATCCCAGCTGATCAGTCACTGTGCACCATCATTGGCTCCATGTGGGCGCAGTACCCAGTCACTAGTCAAACTCATCATAAAATGGGCATGATGTTGATAAATTGCCCGATGTACGGTGCTGGTCCCCTGGTATTTTGGTATTCAGTCCTGAGCTATGTAATCTTCTCCCTGCACTGGTCATTGGTCAGCTAAATTTCCAATGCTGCCTGCTTCTTTGCTGTTTGCTGGTAGGCATGGTCATTCCAATCCTTTTGCTAAATCCACTGTTTTGCTCCAGAGATTAACCAAAATCTGGCTCCTGCAACTATTAATGTTGATTTATAATACATCTTGGAACATGGGGGAGATCCAGAAGACTGGGGAAAAGTTTTGATGATAAGGATAATGGTACTGAAGTAATATACTTACACTTCTGTAGATCAACATTTTGATTACAAAACTATAACTTCAACATGACACATATTCAATGGATTAAAAGCTGGTAACTGAAACATTTCAAAATGTAATTGTAAATGGGGAATCATCATCGAGCAGTTGTGTTTCTAGTGGAGTCGAACAAGCATTGTTTTTGGCCCTACGCTATTTAACCTTTTTATCAATGACCTGGATGAAAACATAAAATCAACTGATAAAGTTTGAAAATGACACAAAAATTGGGGAAGTGGGAAATAATGAAGAGGACAGGTCATTGATACAGAGTGGATCACACTGGATGAGTTTTAATGCAGCTAAATGTAAATGTATGCATCTAGGAACAAACAATGTAGCCATAATTACAGGAAGGGGGACTCTATTCTAGGAAGAAGTGACTCTGGAAAAGGTGGATAATCAGCTGAACATGAGATCCCAGTGCAAAATTGTGGCTAAAAAGGCTAATGTAATCCTGGGATGCATAAACAGGGAAATCTCCAGTAAGAGTAGAGAGGTTATTTTATCTTGAATTTGGCACTGGTGTGACCGCTACTGGAATACTGTGTCCAGTTCTAATGTCCACAATTCAAGAAGGATGTTGATAAGTTGGAGATGATTCAGAGAGCCATGAGAATGATTAAAGGATTAGACAACATGCCCTATAGTAATAGATTCAAGGAGCTCAATCTATTTATCTTAACAAAGAGAAGGTTAAGGGGTGACTTGATTACAGTCTATAAGTATCTCCATGGGGAACAAATATTTAATAATGGGCTCTTCAATATATCAGAGAAAGTTATAACATAATCCAATGCCTGGAAGTTGAAGCTAGACAAATTCAGACTGGAAATAAGGTATACATTTTTAACAGTGAGAGGAATTAATCTTTGGAACAATTTACCAACTGTTGTTGTGTATTCTCCATCACTGACAATTTTTAAATCAAGATTGGATGTTTTTCTTAAAGATATACTCTAGGAATTATTTTGGGGAAGTGCTATGAACTGTGTTATATGGAGGTCAGACTAGATTATCAAAATGGTCCTTTCTGACCATGAAATCATTCATGACCTTCATTCCTTTCCTTTGAACAGGACTCACAAGGGGCAAAAAGCCCCTTGCACCATCTCCTCATTCCACTGTGTCTGTTCCCCAGCTCACCCCACTACCTTCACATTAGGTCCAGGGATGTTCTGTCTTTGTGTGTGTGTAACCTGAACTGTGTGTAACATAGTGATTTGTCTAGAGAGTCTGTGTGGTCAAAAATAACACATGTGGGAGTTGTGTGTTCAAATCCAGTTCTCCCAATGACTCACTGTGTTGCCTTGAGCAAGTTGTGTAACCTCTCTACCTTGTTTTCCCATTTCCAAATTAGGGAGATATCACAAGAGTGTTGTGAGAATTAATGTTTAGAAGGTGTTGTAATTATGTGTATGCACTTCCCTGAAGTTATCTATTCCCCTAACTAGCTGAGCTAGTGAGACCTACTCCTTTAGCACCTACAATACAAACCTGTGAGTTCTGAGCAATGATTTCTTCCCTTCATATTGCTAGTATGCTGTTAGTAGAAAACTAGCAACATCAGTGTATACCTTTTGCCACCAATTCTCGCCTGTTTTTCCTCCCACTGCTTTGCATTTATAAGAGTGCAAAGTTAATGTAAAATAGCACCAGGCTGATTTGGAAGCCATTCACAAACACTTTGGATGGATGCAAATGACAATACAGTAACTCCTCACTTAATGTTGTAGTTATGTTCCTGAAAAATGCAACTTTAAGTGAAACAATGTTAAATGAATCCAATTTTCCCATAAGATTTAATGTAAATGTGGGGGGTTAGGTTCCAAGGAAATTTTTATGGGGCAGACAAAAGGCATTATATACTGTACAGTACTGTACTGTACTGTGGTGGGAAGGTGCCCCTGGCTTACCCCTGGGGCTCAGGGCTGGGGGTGCAGGGTCTGGGAGGGAGTTAGGGTGTGGGAGGGCGCTCAGGGTGGGGTGCAGGGTCTGGGAGGGAGTTACGGTGCGGGAGGGCGCTCAGGGTGGAGGTGCGGGAGGAGGCTCAGGGCTAGGGCAGGCAGGAGGTGCAGAGCACTTACCTGTGGCAGCTCCTGTTTGGTGCAGGGGGTGTGCAGGTGGCTCTGCGCAGCGCGGCACTGCCCCCATGGCCACGATTCTGGGAGCCGCGATTCTGGGAGCCACCCCTGGAGGCAGGGCCACCTGGAACACAGGGGCTTTAGGGGCTGCAGGGCCCTGGGCTAAGGGGGCCCCAGGGCCCTGGCCTGCAGCTCTAAAGCCCCTTTCGGAATGCAGCCCTGCGAGCACGGGCTGGAGGACTCAGGAGGAGCAGGGGCAGCCGCGCAGCCAGTGGCCGGAGAGAAGTGGCACTTTCCCCTTCAAAGCCAGCCGGAGACAAGCGGCTGCCCCTCCTCCTCCTGAAGGGGAAAGCGGCCGTTTCTCTCCGGCCGCTGGCTGCGCGGCTGCCCCTGCTCCTCCTGAGTCCTCCGGCCCATGCTCGCAGTGCCGCATTCTGAAAGGGGCTTTAGAGCTGCAGGGCCCCGGGGTCCCCTTAGCCCAGGGTCCTGCAGCCCCTAAAGCCCCTGCGTTCCAGGTGGCCCTGCCTGCCGGGGGGAGGGGCAGCTTCCCCGCTTGCTCGCTCCCTTCCAGAAAGTCCTAAGCGCCGCCAAACAGCTGTTTGGCGGTGGGGGAAGCGCTGGGAGGGAGGGAGGAAGTAGGGTGACCAGATGTCCCGATTTTATAGGGACAGTCCCGATTTTTGGGTCTTTTTCTTACATAGGCTCCTATTACCCCCCTCCCCCGTCCAGATTTTTCACATTTGCTGTCTGGTAACCCTAGGAGGAAGGGAGGGGGAGGAGGTGGAGAAGAGGAACTTGTGCAATGCTCCCTTGTAAAGTCAGCCAAACGACGTTATAAGGGAGCATTGCACAACTTTAAACGAGTATGTGCCCTAATGGAGCAGCAACGTAACTTTGAAACAATGTTAAGCGGGAGGACAGTAAGTGAGGAGTTACTGTACAAGATGCAACACAATCCAGAGAATCAGGTCCTATATAAATGTATCAGCATTCCCTTAGGAAACTGCATGTTACATCTCCTGAGATTATGTTAATGAGCAAAATTTTAAATAAGTACAGGGCCTTTGGGGGTGTCTTACAATCTAAAGTCCCTTAAATTCACACTTGTGGCATCCAAGAAATTAAGGCACATCAGAGGATTCTTTCTTACAGGTGTATAATTGAATGTAGAGATTCAATGTATTCTAAATAATGCGACAATAAGAGTATCCTTAAAGGCTCAAAAAGGAGGGGAAAACTTAGTTTAGGAGAGAACAGAAAAATTAGCAGCAGAGGTAAAAACAAGAACTCTTTTGATTAGCTCACAAATCCTGCACTCTCATAGCTAATCATTTGGTGCAGATTCCACTTGTCAGGTTGAAAAGGAAATAAAGTATAAAGAGAAATATTAAGGATGTCAGGGGATTGTTTACAGCAAACAGTCTTGCATGCTCATCTGCACAAATGCAAGCTTTAGCACTTCATTTTGAATGAAACCAGTGCTGATGGTACAAACATCTTCATTTGCTCTGAAAGGCTGGAGAAGAAGAGAGAAGAGACAGTTCTAAATTACATCTCAGAAAAATTAATTCAAGTGATGTAAAAAAATTAAGACTTCATGTGATAATAGCTAGGAAATTTTAAGGTAAAGCTAAAACTCCAAGTTTGTCCATGGCCTTAAGCTTATTGTATTGCAGCACATATAAAATATTTATCATTAACAGCTATTTTTTCCTTATAAATCTTTCATTGCATCATTATTGGTTAAAACAATGATACTATGTGTGTACTTTACAATACGTTCTCTTCTGTATATATCATCATGGTGGCATCATAGCCATAAAATACCACCATCTATGATAAACAATGCAATAGATTTTTTGTTGTTTGTTTCTTGGTTTGTTTGTTTTTTGCTAACCAGTAGTGCACTTTTTGTCTTATATGAGGAGTAAAACTTCAGAGTGTAGATTCAGCCCTAAGAGATTATGTTTTTTTCAGTGTCTCAGAGCTTGTCTTCACTACCAGGGTAAGTCAACATAAGTTACTCTATTCCGGCTATGTGAATAATGTAACTGGAGTTGACGTAGCTTAGGTCAACTTACCCCAGTGTCTTCACTGCGCTGTATTGACTGGAGACACTCTCCAGTCAACTTACCTTACTCTTCTCAGGGAGCTGAAGTACCAGAGTCGACTGGAGAGCGCTCTGCCGTCATTTTAGCGGGTCTTCACTAGACCCACTAAATCGACACCCGCTGCATTGATTGCATCAGCGTCGATCTCCCCGGTAGTGAAGACAAGCCCTCAGTGTAAACCAGATTAGAGCACCCCTAATAGCAGAAAGCCTGCCCAGAGGGAAATTTGGTTGGTATTAAGTTCAAGGTCTCCGTTCTTATCTTTAAGGTGCTCAATGATCTGGGCTCAGCATATCTAAAAAAAATCTAATCTCTGGTGGAGAAGACCATGGCTGAAAACTCCATTCCAAAGGCACAATGGAACTTTCTATCATAAGGCTATGTGCAGAGACAGAGCTTTCTTGGGGTTGGTCCAAGACACTGGAATGAACTCCCAGAGGAAATGGGGATCATCACCAACTTCACCTTCTGCTACAAATACAGTGTGCACTTTTTCTACCTTGTCTTCTCTAACACAAACATATAGCAGTGCGTATACAAAAACAAAATAAAAACCCTACCGAAACAAAACACTCCACCGTACGCACAATTCCACCACTGCGGAAAGGATGAACCACATGTGAGTGATGTTAATCATGTTGGCCCTCAGATACTACAGTGAGAAGGGCAGAATATGAACATGTACAGAATATAATAGCAGTGAAAAATAATCTCTCCCTTTTCTAAGCAGCCTGCAGCCAGCTAATATGGCCCCCAAAAGTGGACAGTACTGGCCAGAGAAAAGGCATGACCAAAGCATCTAAGAAATGCATTGATTCAGCACATTTCCTGGTATCCTCCACAGGAAAGATTCCTACTTAAGCACTACTTACATCTGCACTTCTATAAAAGAGGGTGTTGGTACAAACATCTCTTATGCTCTCAGGGCTATGATTCCACCCATGGGGCAAAGTGGGCATAGACCTTAGCTTTCCTGAATTATAGGAAGAAGCCACCAACTTCTTGTGTGGATTATACTGTATGCAGTTAAGTAAAGTGTGGACCAGTTTAGCTGTATTAGGAAATAATTGTAGTAACTGGGAGAAATTTGCTGACAAATATTGACTTTGTGTAATCACAGTCTGAGTTCTTATTGGCTAGAATGTGTCATTAATTTGCTTTTTATTCACAGATTGAAAGGAGGAATCTGTATTCTCATTTGTTGGATATCCGTATGGATTAATTTAAACAATCTTAAAGTAAACTATAAGAATTCAGAACCTAGGGGTTGGCGGATGTTGCGTATCTTACATCAACCCCCCCCCCCCCCCCAGTGTAGAACAGGCCAATGAGACTGCCCCTACAGCTATTCATGTGTATGTTTACTGGATTGGAGTCCCTGAGTTGGGTCAAACTTTTTAAACTTGCAGTGTTCAAATGGGTTCAGAGTCAGGCAAAATGAATTTCCCTAGCCCTGTCCAGAACATTGGCCCAGATCCTTGTATAACCTGTGCACTCTGTCCCCCTCTAGTGATAACTAGAGATTGTTGAATCTGCTACAGCCTTAGCTAAGTGAGATGTGTCTTTTAGCTCATGCCGTAGAGGCTCATGCATTAAGCTCTGGAGTTCTTAGGGTTGATTCTGGCCAACAATGACCGGCGTTACATTTACCCTCCTTGAGTCTGTTTGCACTGCTTCCCTAATCTAAGAGGCATATAGCCAGTGTAAATGGCCCCTTGGGACTGTTGTAGGCAGAAGTCCTATACAGCTGCCCCAGGGCAGATTAACTTAGGCTGTGGGCCAAACCAGCTCCCAGCTCCCAGGTTCAGGGAAACACAAAAATGGCATCAAGTCACTTTTGCTCTTTCCGCTGCTTTGGGTGCTGCACTGTTCAGAGTTTGGCTGGACCTGAAGATTGTCTGCATTATGAAAGTTAAGGTAAGGATAATGAAATCTCTTGTTTCAGGGTGTAAACTGCCTGCAGAGGTAGGGATTCAGGAATTACTTTTATCTCTGTAATGCATTTCACAATGAGCTAGATGTACTAATACAGGCAGGAGGAATAACCTTCCATATAACTGGTCATTGCTAGAGAAGCAGAATGCTAGATTAGCTGGATCAGTGGTCTGACAAGACAAGTCCAATGTACCCATTATCATGGCTCTGTTTCCTTTTTTTCTTATCAGTTTTTGTCTTAAAGCAGACAAAGGGGCTCAGATAATGTGTCAAAATGTAATACATTTGTTTTTGTTTTGTTGCCGCCATCTCTAACTTATTTGTATTTCTAAAGAGGATCATGAATAGTTTTGATAGCCCCCTGGTGACTATCTTGACAAGAACTTTTGTCCTTAATTAGGTTCTGCTTAAAGATAATAAATATTCCCTTACAGACTTTTCACTCAATTATATGTTACCCCAAAGTATATGTAAATTTAGAATAAAATCCAAGCAATTTGCTTTAACCCAGCATGATAAATAATAACCAGAGGTTTCATCAGAGATCAAACACTAGCTGCTGAGCGTGGAAATGAAACTAATTACAATTTTGATGTTTTTGAGAAGAAGAAAACTGCAGTCTCTCTCTCATAAAGTCTCTCTCATAGGGACTGGTTTTAATCAGATCCTTTTGACTTCTGAGCATCTACCTTCACATGTCCTGAAGATCTTCTACACAGCTCAAGGCGTTCATGCCATGCACAACAGTTGCCTTCTTAGGATGCTGAAAATATAAGGGTACTTACTGGTATGTGGCAAGGATTATGGAAGAATTCAGAATTCAATATGGCCATAGGGATTTCGTTTTCTTTTATGTATACATTTTAGACCTTTCTGATGAGTGAAAAGATCCACCTTTAGAATTTGCATTGTGCATTATTCTGAAACATGGTTAGACAAAATAAAAATGGACATCTTTT
The DNA here is from genome assembly GCF_028017835.1 of Emys orbicularis. Lineage (NCBI taxonomy): Eukaryota > Metazoa > Chordata > Testudines > Emydidae > Emys > Emys orbicularis. Next base: position 235,971,845 of record NC_088683.1, on the reverse strand, counting down.
TACTTCATTCTATAGCTTCCTCTGCTAAATTGCAACAAATAATCATGTAGTATCAAGGACAGTTTACTCCCAGTGAATGCAGAAGTATAACAATGGCAGCAATGTTGATACAGGACATCACCAAGGAGTGTGAATTTCACCTTCATTTCGACATGAACGACACTCACACATACATTTTTCAATTCAATTTGAAATATTCCACCGACATGACAAACTAAATAATTGTTGCCAATTTTTTAAAAAAGAGACTTTTTTTCTAGCTTCATTATTTCATCTCATCCCAATCTTCAAATACTGAATCCATTTCATTTCACTGGGACCTTGTTTAATTGCCTTTTGGATGTAGTTGATTTAGTTGGAGATTGGTCCTGCTTTGAGCAGGGGGTTGGACTAGATGACCTCCTGAGGTCCCTTCCAACCCTGATATTCTATGATTCTATGATTCATTCTTTGTTCAAATTTACTTAATGTTACGCCTTACTGAGCAAATGTGTAAAAAGATTATGGTTCTGAACACACAAATGTTGGTGTGATTGTATGCTGAAGGGAGACTAGGGAGAACACTTGGCTAATGAAAAAGCAAGGAGTTACCTTCGCATCATATAACCTATATGAATATTGTCCAAGGTCATATTAGAATTATTTTCAGATGGACATTTCTGTTGGAAAAGTGATCAGACTACAGGAACTACTACCAACAACCTTTTGCAGTGGCATATTTTGTTGATGTCTGAATTTTGCTCTTTGTTCCCCCATGCAAAGACATTCCACTTGTAACGTGATTCATTTTTCTATGTGAAGTATTGTATTTTCATATAACTTAGCAGTGAAAGCATCACCTGGATCTTGTTACGTTATTGAGTTATTGCTGACAACATGCTTAGTACTATACAATGCATAGAAATGAAACCATTCCTTGGCTCAATACTGCCACCCTTCCTGTGTGTACTACCTTACCGCACAAGTCGTCTCAGTGATTTCAGTGGAGCTACTTTCAGAATAAGGTACTAATCAATATTAGGGTTGCCAACTGTATAATCACACAAACCCAAACACCATTGCCCCACTCCCTGCCCCTCCCCTTCCCCAAGGCCTGCCCCTACCCCGCCCCTTCTCTGAGGCCCCACCCCCTGCTCACTCCAGCCCCCCTCACTTGCTCTCTCCCATCCTCACTCACTTTCACCGGGCTGGAGCAGTGGGTTGGGGGGCAGGCTCTGGTCTTGGGGGGGTGGGGCTGAAGGGTTTGGAGTGTGGAAGGGTCTCTGTCCTGAGCCTTGGACAGGGGGTTGGGTGTAGGAGGGGGTGCAGGCTCTGGGAGGGAGTTTGGGTGAGGGAGGGGGCTCAGGGCTGGGGTAGGGGTGCAGAAGGGGTGCAGGCTCTGGGATGAGGGGTTCGCAGTGTGGGAGGAGGCTCTGGGCTGAGCCTGGGGCAGGGGGTTGGGGTGCAAGAGGGGGCTCAGGGCTGGGGTAGGAGGTTGGGTGCAGGGGGGTGGGCTCTGGGAGGGCGTTTTGGTGTGGGAGGGTGTGCAGGGCACAGGCTCCGGAAGGGAGTTTGGGTGGGGGGTGCTGGCTCTGGGGGTTGGGGTGCGGTAGGGCGTGAGGGGGGCAGCGTTTACCTCAGGCGGCTCCCGAAAGCGACCAGCACATCCCTCTAGCAGCAGCTCCTAGGCGGAGCCCCAGGGGTCTCCCAGCCAAGGGAGCGGCGGAGTCAGCGCTCGAGGTGGGGGCAACACGCAGAGACCCCCTGTGCCCCAACCCCAGGGGCTGCAGGTACGTGCTGGCTGCTTCTGGGAGTGGCGCGGGGCCAGGGCAGGCAGGGAGCCTGCCTTAGCCCCGCTGCACCGCCAGACTTTTAGCACCTAAAATCTTCCAGTTTGGCATCAGTAGCTTCCAGGAAACAGGGCCTGATTCCAGGAGACTCCTAGCAAATCCGGAGTGTTGGCAACCCAAATCAATATGAGAAAGAGGGCCCCATGATAATATTTGGATGTTGTTGATGACCTCATATTAACATTGCCTAGCACTTACCATTCCTGTTTTCAGTTGTTTATATACTTCTGTGACAAAGTCAGACCAGACAGCTACCAGAGAGCAATGGAAGGCAGGGAGATTAGCCCTAGAATGGTAAAGGTCCTTTTCTCCAGGAGCTGAAAAGCGGTTACCTCAGGCCAAGTAGGGACACCTCAGTCCAATTAAGGGCTGCCTGTGACCTTCCAAAAAAGACCTCTTCTCATGAGAGACAGGGAGGACAGATGTAGAAAGGTGTATAGGCTCCTCCTGGTGGAAGGCTGCTCTCTCTCATTTTTCATGAAAAACTTCAGGTCTTGCATTCATCCCAATGCAGAATGGGGAAAAAATTTTAATCTTGAAAAGTTTCATGGGACAAGAAAACCTTTCCCTGTCCAGTTCTCCTGATGACCCAAATAGAGGTCCCAATGTTGCACATTATGGAATCTGTATTTTTCTAGTTTTCTTTTATTAAAAATCTGATTTAATTTACAAAGTGAGAAAACATCACAGAAACAAAATATTCTATACTTTGGTTATTTGTCATATTTTGCCTACTTTTGTCACACATTGGCTGCTTTGAAGGTTAAGGGGCACAGCCAAATCAGATACAAAGAAACACTCGAGTGGCAATAAGATTTAGCAAGGTAACTGCTGGTGCACGCAGGGGGAAATTATGGGACTGGCAATGCCTTTTAAAATAGGCTTATTAAAAATAATTAGAATGCAAAGGTGTTTTAATTTTTAACCTTCAGCTGTAAGCTCAGCATTCCATAGCAAAACTACTTATATTATAGAATACCGGTCAATGGAACAAAGTGTGTGAAATATATTTGGAGCCATATGGTGTTATCAAGTATGATTTAAAGGCCATTTAAAACCATTGATAACATTACCTAAATAACAATTCTCCAAAGGAAAGGGAAAAGAATACCCTGTAATCCTACACTAGCAAATGGCTCGACTATGCTCATTTGATGAGTCACCACTGTAAGTAAGAAAAGCCTCAGAGGAGAAAAATGGAGAAATCAATAAGTTTTACCCACATCATCTAATCTGATGCGCTGAAGAAATGGCTGTCATTAGAGAACACTAAATAAGCAACTAAAAAAGTAATTGTTCCATAACAGTTAAAAGTTCATATACTTTTATTTCCCTAATCACAAGGAAACTAAATACTTTAATGGAAGGCTGTAGACACAGAGAAAGCAAAAATATATTTCAACTACTCTCAGTGGGAGGTTTAGTGATCACCTGAACAGCGGGCATTGTAATCATCTAATCTAACCTTCTGCATAATACAGATGATATAACTTCCCTGAATTAATTCCTGTTTGACCTGTCCCCTCTTCCTACAATTTTACTTCCTGAATGATCTTGAAATAATTATGCAAGTGTCATCGCTGGGCATTTTCACTGCTGCACATACTTTTCAGCCTTCCTGCCATCTTATGATGTTATTGTCTCTGAATGCCAGAGAAAAGTGGAACAAGATTCCACAGAAGGGATAGCAATAGCCATGCGGAAACTCTCAGAACATCTTCCCCCAGTAATGGGGCTATTTTTAGCCCAGACAATAGAGCACAGGTGGTAGATTTTGTTTATGTTAAATATTTGATCCATACCGATCACAGTGAATAAAATTGAACTGAAGGCAAAAACATCTACAATGAATGGAAACAAAAACAAAATTGCTTCATTTTTTTTTAGCACTTGTGTGTAATATTCAGAGGGAGTTGGTTGTGTGTGCATGTATTTGTACAAAGCGAGCAGGATGAAAGGGTGAATCTGGATCACAAATCCAGCTGGGTGCTGTGTGTATGCAGTATAATCACGTGTTGCGATACACGAGTCTATTGTCTTATTTTGAAATAACATGCCAAATGGCTAAAAATCTGTTCTATTTGGGTGGCTGACTGCCATTTTCTTGCCACAACCAATGCACGCAGTTTAGTCAATATAACTTCTCATCATTCATGGTGTTCTGAATATAAATATTGGGCCAAACACTGAGTCATGTGATCTCTGGGTGCTTCAATTCCCTATCTGTCAAATGGGGATAATGTTGTTTCCTTTCTTACACTCTTTAGAGCAAGGACTGTCTCTTATTATGTCATGTGCTTGTACAGTACCCAGCATAAGGAATCCATCTGGAATCAGGGCCGCTAGCCCCAACTGTAAGACTAATAAATAATAATAATGATGAGAGCTGCTGAGCAACTGTAGTTTCCACCAAAATCAAGGGGAGTTGCAGATTCTCAAAATCTCTCTTGTTTTGACCTATTGTGTATTCTAATGGGTGATACAGTGTGTGACACTGGCAAACCAGGTGCCAAGTCTGTAGGCATCAGCTGAGCACTGACAAATTCATAGCCGGAAACCAGACCAGCTCACATATATGTTAATATTGTTCAAGATAGGTGTTGAACTTGTAAGAATGTGTTTAGTGTTTAGATTCTATAAAATGCTTGGCAGTTGCTGCATGTATTTATCTTACTTGTAATGTCTGTATCCCATGCTATAAGGTAATATGTAAGTTTTGCTTTATAACTATAAAAAATGCCTGCTCTGAACTTGTGAACCCAGGCAGGAAAAGTGGTTCTCCCACCCATCCAGAAGAACTATCAAGACTAAATGGGCCATTGTAGAATATCACAATACAATGGCTGGGTTAATGGCCCTCTCACACCAATGAAGGTGCTATGTGCAAGGACGCTCATTCCATCATCTTGAGTCCTGGAAGAGGAAAATAAAGATAGCTGCCATGAAGATTTTTCATCTCTTTGCTGTTCGAATGCTTACAAGGGCTGAAGCTAAGAAACAAAAAGCAGAGATTCCCCAGGGTCAACCTGGGTCCGCCCTAAAAAGACATTCACTACTGACAGATTATTACATCTCTGTCACCTTTTGAAACCATAGACTGAACTCATTTGTGTATATATGTTGTGGGCTTTAACCTATAAATACCTTTCTCATTTATTTTCCTAGTTAATAAATCCTTAATTAGTTTACTATATAATTGGTGACCAGGATTGTCTTTGTTGTGAGATCTAAAGGTACAAAATGATCTGGGGTAAATGACAGGTTGCTCCCAATCTGAAGAGACCAATCTTGTGATTTTTGGTATAAGTAACCATTGATCACTAAGTCCAGCTTGCCTGGGTGGCAAGATAGACTGGAGTGCCCAAGGGGACTGTGTGTGACTCCATGGTAAAACTGTTACAGTGACCCAGGAGTTCACATTTGTTCCTGGGTTGGTGAAATCTAATTATAGAGCATACCACCAGTCTGGGGTGTCGGCCCTGCTTTTGACAGTCTGCCCTGAGGTTGGCACTCTTGCTCATAAGCCACCCAGACAGCGTGACACAGTGGTCGTTAAATTTTCATTCTAATCTTCACATTTAAAATTGCTTATGCCTTTCTCAAACAAAATTTCTTTTGTGCAGGGATTTCTCATGATTTGTTTCAACCCAGAGATTTTTTTTTTTTTTTAAGTTTTGAGCAACATTGTGTTACTTGTGCAAGTAAAGAAAAGAAAATGTCCTCTGGTATGAAATTTTGTGCATGGATACCAGACTATAGAAAGTTCAAACGTGGCTTGCTCTGTTGAACTCATCTAGATCTAAAACATAAGCAAAGTTTTATAATTCTTTGATTTTTTAAAAAATTCTGAACATATAGGGGCTAAGACAATGTCCAGTGAAGACTTTAGAAAGACTCCCATAGATTTCAATAGCTACCTCTAAAGTATAAATAGACCAGTAAAATATGATAGCCCCAAACTGCAGGTTGTTCAGCATTTGACATGATCTGAATTATGGATGGTAAAGCTGGACTGAATTAAGCCATGCCTTCTTAGGTTAACGGTGGCTGAGTTAAGCACAGTTTGCATTGTAACAATCATTTTTCAGGCGCTCCTGACTTTCTCAGATTTTGTTTATACTGAAATTTTCCACAGTTGGCCTCAACCTAAAGGTTAAAGTTTGAGCAAAATTGGTTAACATGCTTTTGAGATGGAAAAGTGAGAATGAAACGTGCCCTTCTCCATAAGTTCAGATCACCGCTTCATTAATGCCATATTTTGAAATGAATAGACCTTTTGAGGGAGAAAGTATAACTAGTAAGTTTGGGGACTCTCTAAAATGAGCTGGACTTCTGATGATATAAATCTGCCTTCATGCTCTGATGGGCAACAAGATACTGGACCTTAAATATATTGTCAGTTGCCTGCCCTGGGCCAGTGCAGTTTTGGTGGGAAATTCCATACTTGGAAGGGATAGGGGAGAAAGAAAAACTATATATATTTTAAATTGAGACTGATTTAAAACTATTCAAAAGTTTGACATGTAAGAAGTTGGCATGTAAGACATTGGCCAAGATCAATTGGAGGGAGGATTGCAGATAGGAAAGTTAAAGGTATATGATAAACGCAAGTTAGCAGTCTTCTACATTTTATTATCTGTGTGTGTAATCCTGGCTCCACTGAAATCAATGGCAAAACTCCCATTGACTTCAGTGGGGCCAGAATTTCACCATGCACACACAACCTATGTTAAAAGAAATGTTATTAAGGTTGCAAAGTCAAGCACTCACAAGTCAGGAAACTCCAGAATGAAGGTAACTCTGTGCAACTTTAATTCTGTCCCCTTGTGGATATGCATTTTGATACCATCTTTAATTACACAATCAGATTCCACTTTTTCTAGAGCACCCTACCACTCAGTACACTTCTGTGTGGCTGCTTCAGATTGGAGATGCTGTGCTGATGACTTCTTTCTGATAGGAACTGTGAAGGGTGCTCAGCGGATCTGAAGCATGCTCAATGCAGCCAAAATATTCAGAGAATTTATCAGTAGACCTGTATCAACGTCTGCAAGAAGACTAGAAATGGTGACTTATAATGGTTTATAACTAAGCAAAACCTGAACAGATTTTCTTGAGGGGAAAAAAAAAACACACTTCTCTGACTCTAGGAATATCGCCGGTTAAAATTTCAAATTCCTGGTGCGAGTCATGGAGGCATTAGAGTTCCTCAAAAGTGGTTTGAAAATGTTTGTAATGAGAATTGTTAGGCAATTTTAATATAAGGGTTGCTACCATTCCCCCTAAAACTTCTTTCTCACATCATAGCGAAGGAATTACAACACACATGAAAGCTTTTGTCATCATCATAGTAACCGTGAGAGAAGAAGCTTTGAATACTGGCTAGTGCCATCAGTGTAGCTTTCTCACAGCTTCCCTTTAAAAATGTTTCCTAAATTATATTTTCATTTAGGAATCACTGCATGTATTCATAAACTAGTTCTGAAGCTAGAATAATGCTTTAGTTCTGGGAGACATGGGGTCCAACCCATAAATCCATCTGTGAACAAACACACACACTCCCTACATACAGTAGGAGTGTGTGTGTCTGTGTCTTATACCATGCCTCACTGTAGAATCTAAGCACCTTCCAGTAGTACATTAAGTGATGTGATTAACATCTGTCACATGTTATTTGTTCTCATCTCCTCCCAGAGGGGAGAAACGTGCAGTATTTTTTGTTTGGCTTTTATTTTATTTATATACATACACACATGGCTATGTTTTCAAGGTAGAAAAGACATGGAGATGACAGTGCACTTGGAGCACAAGGCAGTGAGGTTTGTGATGGTCCTTAATTCCTCCAAGAAAGTTCTGTCTCCCAAACAGAAGAGCTTTATTCTTAGTATTGAAAGTTCCATTGTGCCAGACAAGTGACGTTGACCACAGTCTTTGTCCTGGAGTTTTAGATGGTCTTTTAGATATCCTGGACCCAGGACATGGAGCATCTTGAAGATAAGGACCAACACATTGAACTTTATTTGAAATTCTATAGGAAGTCAGTGTAGGGAGCGAAGAACAGGTTTAATGTGCTCGCCATTGTCTGTGTTCCTGAGGAGAAACAATGCAGTGTTCTATTCTAGTTGAAGTTTCCTAAACACTGAAGATTTCATACACACATCATTGTGGTAGTCCAGATGACAGATGACAAAGGTGTGAATAATGAGGCCAAGTCATTATTCATTAGGATGGGAGGGAGTATCCTAGCCAACTACTGATTATAGAAAGCACTGATGTCAGCATCAACAAGGAATCCAGGAGTACTCCTAGACAGGTAGAATTGACAAATTGTGGGTATATCACTTCAGCAATGAAAGTTGCACCATGGCTCCAAGCTTTTCCTCTGTCTACCAGCATCACCTCTGTTTTGCTCAGGTTCAGCATCATCCATGGGCTGATCTTGTCCAAGCCCTAGACCATCTTAGTGTAGTGGTGTGGTCATATGTGGTGAAGGATAGGTAGAACTGTGTGTCATCTGCATAGTGCTGGCACTTGAGTCCATGTCATCTGACTAGTTTATTTAGTGGTGCATAATGGTATATAATACTAAGTTTACCTCTATTTAAGTTGTTAATGAGGCATTTGCTATTTTGGTCAGGAGTGGCACCAGTTGCTCATGTTTCTCTTTCATAAGCCAGGAAGGGCCCAGGTTGGATTTGTAAATCTTGGGTTGAGATTCCTTTAGGATGTCAAACTTCCTGGTGAGTGGATGTGTTGAACTTTGGGAATGCAGGAGGGCTGTTGGTTGGTGAAGGCAGGCGGGGTGGATCAGTTATTTGGGAAGCCTTCCCAAATGTGAAGTAGGATGATAGGTCTTCACAGTTCTTCATGATGGGTTCTGGTGCAGGATAAAGGCACTCAGGATTTCTGGATATCTCTTTGGGATTGAATTTTGAAGCCTCAATAGAAGCTGATAAGAAGGGTCTCTTGAACTGTAAAACAGCCTTAGCATAGACTTTGAGGAATTTATTGTGTTTCCTCAGTCTGTATCGGTCTTTATTCTCTGCAATGAGTGCTTGAGTTTCTGCACCTCTCTCATCTGTTGCAGCAGGAAGCTAGCAAACCAAGGTGTTATGTGTGGCCAATGGGGAGAAAGAGGCCATCTCAGCACCAGTATAGAATGGAAATGATTCACCAGGTCCTTGATGCCTCGTCCTGTGGGTGCGGTGTGCGTGAGCAGATTTTGGAATTTGTTGGCATCTGAGTTTCATGGGTGAATCAGGGGCAGAGGTCTTTTTGTCTGGGAGCTGGAAGGTTTCTGACCACTGCCTAGTGAAGTGAAGGTCCTCAATCTTGATACGTAGGCCAAAGATCAGGACGAGGATGGGACTGGCTGCGTGGATTGGACCAGAGGTGACCTGTGAAAATCCTAGGGAGGCAAGTGAGGAGATAAGTTTTTGGGCTTTTCCATCTGTGGCCTTGTTGAGATGGACACTGAAATCTCAGAGGTCAAAAAGTTTGAGGTATTTCATGACCATTTCCCACAAGGTACCAGCAAATGCCTTAATGATTCCTATCATCCATGAGTTCCAGTATGTTCAGATGTGGTGGGCTAATTTGTTTATATAGATAGAGACCACAAAGAAGTTTGGATCCATGTCTGAATGTTCCTGGACTTTGGACTTGAGACAGTCTTTCATGTAGGCAAGTCCCAAACCAAATTAAGATTTTACATGGCAAAATCAAAAGTCCACCTGCAAGCCATCTGTTAGGCAATGAAGATCATAGAACACTGGTGTCATGTGTTCCCAACAAGAAATGCCATTTCATAATGAAGTGGCCACATGATGCTGGGCCTGTTAGGATTTCTATAGCTTTTACCCTTTTGTAAGTAAAAATGTTGTGGTTGCATTACTGCTTTGATTTTAAATAAATAGGTTTTTTTAATTGTGAATACAAGTAAGATTTAACATTCAAAAATACACACAAGCTTCCAGGGCAAGTTCCACTGCTCTATTAACTTTCTTTTTTCACTTTCCTTGAAGAAGTTATTTCTGTCAATTTATTTCCATTTCATCTGAGGAGAATGGGAAGGAAGAAACAGGTTGACACAGATGGTTGTCAGCGAAGTGATGACTGCAGCTGAGAATAGGTTTACAAAAATATACAGCTTTCTGAACTGTGTATTGTTTAGCTTCTGTGTATAAAATGAAGCTTGGAAGAAAAATATTTTAGAACTTGTATTTTTTTAGTAGATTACTGTTCACAATGAAGAGGTGATCATAGGTTTCTAACGGAATTATAATGCGGAACCTATACAAAGAATGATCCTTGAGTTCAAGATTTTCAAAAATAATCATAAGATAGGCTCCATATTAAGGCATCTAAAGAAGTGGTCAGTTTTCAAAAGTGCTGAGCATCAGCTGCTTCTACTGAGGTCAATGGGGAGTTACTGGGTATGTCTATGCTGCAAAAAGAGACCTGTGGCAGCTACAGCAGTGTAGATGTTGTATAATGGGCGGGAACCCAGGCTTTTGTATTAATCCCCTCCCACCCACTTCTGCCAGGTTTCAGAGCCCAGGTTCCAGCCTGAGCCTGAATGTCTATCCTGCTATTTTTAACCCCATGGCACAAGCCTGTGTCAGTTGATCCAGGCTCTGAGACTTACTGCTGTGTGTGGTTTTTTTGTTTGTTTGTTTTGTTTTTTGCAGTGTAGACTTACTCAGTGGGTGCTCAGTTGATCTGAAAAACTGACCGCTTATTTAGCTTCCTAAGTACAGATCTAAAAACCTACCTTTAGGTTCCTATTTTTGAGAAACCAGGCCCCCAGCAAGTCAATCACACAAATGACCTTTAAAATTAGAGCTAGATAAATTCAAAGGAATTTATTGTGAGCAAGCTCTTTATTTTTTAAGCTGCCTCAGGTTTGTTAAGATCTGTGTCAAATTTAGGGGGAGGGGAAAAAAACAGGCCTTGTCCACACAAGAAGGTTGCAACATTTTAATTAAATGCATATAAAATCTATCACTCAAACTGGTGCAAACTCTGATAGAGATGCGCTTAAATGAGGTTAAACCTTGCTTAAGTCAATTTAGCTAATTTAAGTATATCTGCATTAGGGGTTTGCACCAGTTTAACTAGATTAATGTTTAAATTATTTAGTCCAAAGTGGTGCTATTTTCTAGTACAGGCAAAGTCTTAGAAATGCTGTTTGGGATACCGTTCTGAAAAGCTGACAGGGATGGGAAGCACAGTAAATTTAGCAGACACTCCTTCTTGTCAATATTCAATAATGTGGGTATCAATCTACCCTCAAATCAGTCGGTGCTAAGCTGATTGATATAAAATTACCTGAATCTTCCTCAGGGGAAACCCACTGGGCTAAACTCAGTAGTGTAATTCCATTGGATTCAGTTGACTTACACCAGGGATAAATTTGGACCATTTTGTTCACAGATCCTATGTAAATGTACGGTTTTTATGTTATAGGTGTAGACAAATAAATCTTTGTGGTCATTCAAATGTTTGAAATCCTTCGTTTCCCTAGACCACACTCGCCATGAATTCCAGAGCAGATCACAAAGCAAACACAAATTCATTTTAAGTTAATGAGATTTCAAACCACCTTTCTGTACTGTGTGAGCTCCCCCTTCATACTAGCAAAAGTGGGGGTGGGGGGGAAGTTCCAATACAGGAAATAAGTGTGAGATAATGATTTGCAAAAGTATGAGAAATTCATTAATAAATGAGGTTATTTTCCCCTGTGGCTCCTGGAATTAGATATGACACAACACCTTAACACAATCAGTTTCTTCCGAGATCCTGATAATAGGAACCCATCTGCTTGGAGACATAAAGGAGAATTCATTATATGCCTGGTAATTACTTTCAATGCAACATAAAGAGATTTCATGCACAGCTTCTTAGAGCTAAACATGCTGTCAGAGAGAATACTTTGATGCCTAGGAATAAGTGAGGTTCAAAAAGGTGATAGCTAATAATGACATTTAAACATTTCTACAGAAAAATGTATATTATGCCTTTTCCACAGCACTAGCTGCAAAGAGACCCAAAAGCTTTGTACAGGACTTCCTGCCGTCTGCTGCTGAACATCTCCACTGAGTGTATTCTTTTCTATGCCATGCCTAATTATGATGGACAATAGATAATATCAAATGCATGTTCTCTTGTAAAAGAAGGAAGGAGAAAGAGACAAATTTGGAAACTGAGTTTTAATACCTTACCCTTGTAGCTTGCTCCCAGAGCTGGCAAGAAATATTACAGTCAGCATGCTATGCCCTAAAGAGGAGATTCCCAACAGCATTTAACAATGACTGCTAAGATTCAAGAAGGAGTGGCATTGACAGATTCTGGAGTGAGTCTCCTCCGGCCCTCCATTTCTTTATCATAAGAAGGTGGCATACAGCCTTAAATGGGGAGGTGAAAGGAGGAGGATTTGAGGCTCTGAAGAAGATTATTAAGACTCTATGGGGGAGGGAATAAGACAGGAAAATGAAATGAAGTGAAAGATATGGCTTAATTTGCTTCTCCTGATGGTCCATCTTGTGCTGAATTTATTCTCTCCCACAATTCTAAATGCTAAAATACATACAAATATTTATAGAGGATAAAAGTCTGGGTTTAGTTTTTATGGTTAACCTTTTATTTTATACTTTAGCCAGTGCGTGTTTCAATTACATTTCCACAATGAGGGCAGGCATCCTCCAAGGTTCTCCTTCCTACTCCCATTTTATTTCATTTTTCTTTGACTTCACTGAGAGCTGCTGGGTGCTCCCTACTTCTGAAGATGACAACATATTTTTAGAGGCTAAGTCTCCAATGAAGCAAGACATTTAAGCACATGCTTATATTTAAGCACAGGAGTAGTTCCACTGAAGTCAATAGGAATGCTCACATGCTGAATGTTAGACACATGTTTAAGTACTTTGTTGAATCAGGGCCTAAATATGGATTTAGGAGACTTTACACACCCATTTAAAAAAAATCTTGGCCAGAGGATTCTGTACCCAGAAGCAATAGAGAGAGGTCTTCCTCCAGGTGACAACCCTAATATTGCCCGTCTCTGAAGAGTGCTGCAATATTCTACACTTACTGCATAAAACAACATTCCCTAGACTATAACAACTCCCATCATTTCTGGACCTACCTATTGGCCAAGTGCAGAATGCAAACATTGCTGTAGCCTTAATAGAGCCTCCCAAGATGGTTGTATTCATTTTTTGTATTATAAAACTGAAGCCCTTTCCACTTGCTGTCATTAAAAATCCAATGACACTTTTAAAATAAATAAAAATATCAACCCTGGATTCCTAGGCAAATTATGCATGAAATCCTGGCCCCATGGCAGTCAATGGCAAAGTTCCTATTCACTTCAGTGAACCAGGATTCTTCCCTCGTCAAGTCAAGTAATTACATTCTGCCTATATAGACTCTCCACACCCTTACAACTGGATACTATTCTTTCTGTCCTAGGGGACTGATCAAAGTCCCCTTAGAACTGGCAGATGTTCTGCCTGGAAATTGTTTGCAGTGTTGTAGCCATGTTGGTCCCAGGATATTAGAGGACAAGGTGGACAAGGTAATATCTTTAAACATGCTAAACAATCTGTTCCAGCTTGTATTTAGTTGTGATACTGAGTACCTTTCCCAGACCTGAAGAAGAGCACTCTGTAGCTCGAAAGCTTGTATTTCACCAACAAAAGTGGGTCCAATAAAAGATATTACCTCTCTCACCTTGTGTGCAAAATGTTACTCTATTCCACTCCAGAAATGGCTACTGAGAGGATCCTTGTGTATAGTTTGTATTTCAGTGTAAGTTGGTAAAGCACTTTAGGATCATGTGCAACATAAATGTAAGGGATTATTATACAATTACTTTATGTATAATTAATAACATTGCACTCTATGTTCTTTTCACAAACTGTTCTAAGAAATTCAGAAGGTAATTTGCTTGAAAGCTACTAACTAAATTAATTGCTACTTTTCTTAACACTGTTTATTTTGAAAAGATTTATTGTCACTTAATTTAGTCTGTTGTGCTATTACAATATGACTGAGAGAAAGTGCTATTTAAGTGTGAGGGAGGGAAATTTCTTAATCAGGGAATAAACTCCTAGATATTAGCTAATCCAAATTTTCTAGCACATCAGTCTTGAAATATGATGGGTGCCCACTGGGATAAACAGAATGTTGGGTATGCAAATTGCACAACCATCTATTGTGATTAGTTCTGCCTTGCATACTTCTGCGTAGAATACTTCTCTTGTTAGCTTCTCTAAAACCATTTCAAATAAAAATCTCTCTGAACACTATTTATTGCACCTATCTCATCTAGAGGTTTTTTCCTATAAGAGACAGAAAATAGAGTGCATCTAAGCATTAGGTGTTCTAAAATACTACAGTCTTAACCACAAAAGTTGGCTAATATTATAGACTGGCAGCAGTTCTTTTCTTTTTTGCAACAGAAAACAAGACAGAACCCAGTAATTAGGCACGTGTATACGAATTATTTGAAGGAAACCATATGTATCAGCTATATCTGTCCATGTCCATCTCTACATCAGTCTTTCCTTCTCTGGCTGATATCATTATGACTAGGGCTATCAAGCAATTAAAAAAATTAATCATGCAATTAAAAAAATTAATCGTGATTAATCGTGCTATTAATCGCACTGTTAAAAATAATAGAATACCATTTATTTTAATATTTTTGGATGTTTTCTAGATTTTCAAATATATTTAAATTATAACACAGAATACAAAGTGTACAGTGCTCACTTTATATTTATTTTTGATTAGAAGTATTTGCACTGTAAAAAACAAAAGAAATAGTATTTTTCAATTCACCTAATACAAGTACTGTAGTGCAATCTCTTTGTCATGAAAGTTGAACTTACAAATGTAGAGTTATGTACAAAAAAACCGCATTCAAAAATAAAACAATGTAAAATTTTAGAGCCTGCAAGTCCACTCAGTCCTACTCCTTGTTCAGCAAATCACTCAGACATACAAGTTTGTTTACATTTGCAGAAGATAATTTGCTGCCTGCTTCTTGTTTAGAATGTCACTTGAAAGTGAGAACAGGCGTTCTCATGGCACTGTTGTAGCTGGCATCGCAAGATATTTACGTGCCAGATGTGCTAAAGATTCATATGTCCCTTCATGCTTCAACCACCATTCCAGGGGACATGTGTCCATGCAGATAACGGGTTCTGCTTGATAATAATCCAAAGCAGTGCAGACCAACGCATGTTCATTTTCATTATCTGAGTCAGATGCCACCAGCAGAAGGTTGATTTTCTGTAGTTTCTGCATTGGAGAGTGGCTCTTTTCAGACCTGAAAGCATGCTCCACACCTCATCCCTCTCAGATTTTGGAAGGCACTTCAGATTCTTAAACCTTGGGTTGAGTGCTGTAGCTATCTTTAGAAATCTCATACCGGTACTTTCTTTGCGTTTTGGCAAATCTGCAGCAAAAATGTTCTTAAAATGAACAACATGTGCTGGGTCATCAGCTGAGACTGCTATAACATGAAATATATGGCAGAATCCAGGTAAAATAGAGCTGGAGACATACAATTATCCCCCAAGGAGTTCAGTCACAAATTTAATTAACACATTATTTTTTTAACAGCATGGAAGCATGTCCTCTGGAATGGTGGCCAAAGCATGAAGGGGCATACGAATGTTTAGCATATCTGGCATGTAAATACCTTGCAATGCCGGCTACAAAAGTGCCATGCAAATGCCCGTTCTCACTTTCTGGTGACATTGTAAATAAGAAGAGGGCAGCATTATCTCCTGTAAATGTAAACAAACTTGTTTGTCTTAGCGGTTGGCTGAACAAGAAATAGGACTCAGTGGATTTGTAGGTTCTGAAGTTTTACATTGTTTTGTTTATGAGTGCAGTTATGTAACAAAAAAAAGTTGCACCTTCACAACAAAGAGATTGTATTATAGTACTTGTATGAAGTGAATTGAAAACACTATTTCTTTTGTTTATCATTTTTACAGTGCAAATATTTATAATAAAAACTAATATACACTTTGATTTGAGTTACAACACAGAATACAATATATATGAAAATGTAGAAAAACATCCAAAATATTTAATAAATTTCAATTAGTATTCTATTGTTTAACAGGGCGATTAAAACTGTGATTAATCACGATAAATTTTTTAAATTGTGATTAATTTTTTGAGTTAATCGCGTGAATTAACTGCGATTAATCGACAGCCCTAAATATGACCCAAAAAAGGGAAGGGTAACCAAAGCTTATAGTCATTTATGGCAAATTGGGTACCCACATGATCTAACTTGCAAACCCCTGAAAAGGTGTCCCCTAGTGTCTGAGACTTACATGTTGCATCAAAAAACCTAGGGAGGCATTTTCAATTTACTGCCTAGGGATTTAATTAAATAACTCCGTTAAAAGGAGTCCAATTTCTAAATCACTCTGCACCACGCTGAATATTTACTGCCTAAGGCTGGTTTACAAAGGTAAAATAGCCACCTGCAGGTTTCATCTTCTTTAAGGTTTGGGAGGGGGAAGAGGTTTACAACACCAAATGGGGCAAGGCATACTTTAATCGATTAGTAATGGAACAGGGACAATGCTGATGTGCTACTGAGTTCTCTGGGTTCTGTGCGGACTGAATGGTTTGCATACCAGGTCATGATAAACGAAGAAGTCTCAAAACATTTTTGAGAATGAAGCTAAGACTGCCTAATTTGTGACTGGGCCAGTTTAGTCAACAAATGACTCAAATCACCAAAACATACATCTTGTTCTATGCTGAAAGAAGACTTTGTTTTCTGTAAATCATCTTGGCTTGTATATACAATTCCACCCTGCCTTGTGTAAACAATAACCTGACCCTTCCAAGGTCAGTTGAGTTCAGCAGTCTGAATCAGGGATGCTAAATCAGGGCTTCAGGGAAATGCCAGGAAAAACAGGGAAAGTAAAATTAATAACAATGTTTGTTTGTACTGGACAGAGATGCCAGATTTGCAGATCCCTAGAAGAACCTCGCTACACACCATTTAAAACCTCCTAAATGTTGCTGATCTTGTCAATCGCACTTGATGCAGCAGAGGTTTTGCTGGTAAACTGGCCATTCCGAATGCCACAATGAGAACTGAGGGAGGCGTGTCCTGTTGTTGAGACAGCTCCCATTGACTTTAATGGAGCCAGGATTTCACTCCTAGTGTATTAGGAAGTACACTCATACTTAGTAAAGTATGCATTGCCCTGAAGTGCAGGAACAGATGAGTTTGTAGGCTGAGCTTCTCTGTTGGGAGAGTAGAAATATGGTTGAGCTGTCTTTATGGGCAGTCTGAGCAATCTAGCTGGGGTGAGTTGTCCAGGTGGGTCTGGCAAGAGATAGTTACAGATTATGTGGTAGGAGTCCTCTCAGGGAGTTCATAGAATCATAGATTCATAGAATATTAGGGTTGGAAGAGACCTCAGGAGGTCATCTAGTCAAAGCCCCTGCTCAAAGCAGGACCAACACCAACTAAATCATCCCAGCCAGGGCTTTGTCAAGACGGGCCTTAAAAACCTCTAAGGAAGGAGATTCCACCACCTCCCTAGGTAACCCCCCCCTTTTTTCCCCCACCACCCTCCTAGTGAAATAGTGTTTCCTAATATCCAACCTAGACCTCCCCCACTGCAACTTGAGACCATTGCTTCTTGTTCTGTCATCTGCCACCACTGAGAACAGCCTAGCTCCATCCTCTAAGGCAGTGTTTCCCAAACTTGGGATGTCGCTTGTGTAGGGAAAGCCCCTGGCAGGCCGGGCCAGTTTGTTTACCTGCCCCGTCCGCAGGTCCGGCCGATCGCAACTCCCCCTGGCCGCAGTTTGCCATCCAGGCCAATGGGGACTGCTGGAAGCGGCGCGGGCTGAGGGACGTACTGGCCGCCGCTTCCAGCAGCCCCCATTGGCCTGGAGCAGCGAACCGCAGCCAGTGGGAGCCGCGATCGGCTGGACCTGCGGACGGGGCAGGTAAACAAAACGGCCCGGCCCGCCAGGGGCTTTCCCTACACAAGTGGCGTCCCAAGTTTGGGAAACACTGCTCTAAGGAACGCCCCCCCTTCAGGTAGTTGAAAGCTGGTATCAAATCCACCCTCACTCTTTTCTTCTGCAGACTAAATAACCCCAGTTCCCTCAGCCTCTCCTCGTAAGTCATGTGCCCCAGCCCCCTAATCATTTTCATTGCCCTCTGCTGGACTCTCTCCAATTTGTCCACATCCCTTCTGTTGTGGGGGGACCAAAACTGGATGCAATACTCCAGGTGTGGCCTCACCAGTGTCGAATAGAGGGGAATAATCACTTCCCTCAATCTGCTGGCAATGCTCCTAATAATACAGCCCAATATGCCATTGGCCTTCTTGGCAAAGAGGGCACACTGCTGACTCATATCCAGCTTCTCGTCCACTGTAATCCCCAGGTCTTTTTCTGCAGAACTACAGCTTAGCCAGTCGGTCCCCAGTCTGTAGTGGTGCGTGGGATTCTTCCTTCCTAAGTGTAGGACTCTGCACTTATCCTTGTTGAATCTCAGATTTTTTTTGGCCCAATCCTCCAATTTGTCTAAATCACC
Source organism: Emys orbicularis (assembly GCF_028017835.1). Taxonomy (NCBI): domain Eukaryota; kingdom Metazoa; phylum Chordata; order Testudines; family Emydidae; genus Emys; species Emys orbicularis. The sequence continues at coordinate 235,953,416 of NC_088683.1, read as the reverse complement.
CTGGACCCTATCCCTACCCTCCAGTGTATCTACCTCTCCCCCCAGCTTAGTATCATCTGCGAACTTGCTGAGGTGCAATTAATCCCATCATCTAGATCATTAATAAAGATGCTGAACAAAACCGGCCCCAAGACCAGTCCCTGGGGCACTCCGCTTGATACCGGCTGCCAACTAGACATTGAGATGTTGATCACTACCCATTGTGCCCAACAATCTAGCCAGCTTTCTATCCACTTATAGTCCATTCATCCAATCCATACTTTTTTAACTTGCTGGCAAGAATACTGTGGGAGACAATATCAAAAGCTTTGCTAAAGTCCACCACTTTCCCCATATCCACAGAGCCAGTTATCTCCTCATAGAAGGCAATCAGGTTGATCAGGCATGACTTGCTCTTGGTGAATCTATGTTGACTGTTCCTGATCACCTTCCTCTCCTCCAAGTGCTTCAAAATAGATTCCTTGAGTACCTGCTCCATGACTTTTCTGGGGACTGAAGTGAGGCTGATTGGTCTTTAGTTCCCTGGGTTCTCTCTCTTCCCTTTTTAAAATATGGGCACTATCTATATTTGCCTTTTTCCAGTCATCCGGGACCTCCCCGGATCGCCATGAGTTTTCAGAGATAATGGCCAATGTCTCTGAAATCACATCAGCCAATTCCCTCAGCACCCTTGGATGATTAGATCTGGACCCATGGACTTGTGCATGTCCAGCTTTTCTAAATAGTCCTTAGCCTGTTCTTTCACCACTGAAGGCTGCTCACCTACTCCCCATGCTGTGTTGCCCAGTGCAGCAGTCTGGGAACTGCCTTTGTCTGTGAAGACTGAGGCAAAAAAAGTATTGAGTACTTCAGCTTTTTCCACATCATCTGTCACTATGTTGCCTCCCCCATTCAGTAAGGGTCCCACACTTTCCCTGACCTTCTTTTTGTTGCTAATTTACCTGTAGAAACCCTTCTTGTTGCCCTTCACATCTCCTGCTAGCTGCAACTCCAATTGTTCCTTGGCCTTCCTGCTTACACCCCTGCATGCTCTAGCAATATTTTTATACTCCTCCCTAGTCATCTGTCCACATTTCCACTTCTTGTAGGCTTTCTTTTTGAATTTAAGCTCACCAAAGATTTCACTGTTAAGTCAAGCTGGTTGCCTGCCATATTTGCTATTTTTCTGCACTTCGGGATGGTTTGTTCCTGCGCCCTCAATAAGGCTTCTTTAAAATACAGCCAGCTCTCCTGGACTCCTTGCCCCCTCATATTAGCTTCCCAGGGTATCCTGCCCATCAGTTCCCTAAGGGAGTCATAGTCTGCTTTTCTGAAGTCCAGGGTTCGTATTTTGCTACTCTTCTTTCTTCCCTTTGTCAGGATCCTGAACTCAACCATCTCATGGTCACTGCTGCCTAAGTTGCCACCCACTTCTACTTCCCCTACCAATTCTTCCCTGTTTGTAAGCAGCAGGTCAAGAGAAGCACGGCCCCTAGTCGGTTCCTCCAGCACTTGTACCAGGAAGTTGTCCCCAACACTCTCCAAAAACTTCCTGGATTGTCTGTGCATTGCTGTATTGCTCTCCCAGCAGAGGTCAAGGTGATTGAAGTCCCCCTTTAGAACCAGGGCCTGTGATCTGGAAACTTCAGTTAGTTGTCCGAAGAAAGCCTCGTCTACCTCATCCTTCTGATCCGGTGGGCTATAGCACACGCCCACCACGACATCACCCTTGTTGCTCTCGCCTCTAAACTTAACCCAAAGACTCTCAACAGGCTTTTCTCCAGTTTCAAACTGGAGCTCTGCGCAATCATACCGCTCTTACATACAATGAAACTCCTTTCCTCCCCTAACTGTCCTTTCTGAACCATTTATACCCATCCATGACAGTGCTCCAGTCATGTGAACTGTCCCACCAAGTTTCTGTTATTCCAATCATGTTGTAGTTCCTTGATTGTGCCAGGACTTCCAATTCTTCCTGCTTCTTTCCCAGGCTTCTTGCATTCATGTACATGAACCTAAGAAAACTAGCCGATTGCCCTACTTTCTCAGTATGAATCAGGAGGCTTCCCATCTTGTACCCTCCTCCTTGTGTTTCCTCCCAGTATTCCACTCCCCCACTTACCTCTGGGCTTAGGTCACTTTCACATGGTGTAGGAACATACGCTCATCTCTAAAGCACCTTTCTGTGTCTGGGCATAGTACCATAGTGGTTCATTCAGTCCAACACGTCTTCCAGCCCTTCTGGCATCAAAACAATCTGTCATTGGTTAAGTCCCTGCTCAGTCTATCCCATTTCACAGGCACAGAAGAGTCCAAAAATAAGGAACTCAAAGTCCAACCATCTCAGAATCTCTCCTCTGGCCTCTGTATAATACTTATAGTCTTTGACCATTTTCCCTTTCCCTTCTTAGTCTGGGAAAGAGGTAAGGAAAACCAGGTCCCGCCTATGCCACTGGGTTCCAGCTCAGGGCCCTGGTTCAAAGCAGCCAGAGTTAACCCATCTCAAGTTCCTTGCTGTTCTCTGAGTTGCTTCTTACCTCTGTGGACTTTCTAGCCTCCTATTCTGTTTTCTCTCTCTGTTTTCTTTCTTCTCATCAGTTTGTTGGCAGAAGCTACTTTCCGGAAGCCTACTGCCTCTCTAGTAGCCACTCCGCCTGCCTACCTTACAGCCCTTTTTATCTTCACAGCTGCCGTGGGGCTGCCAGTCAGCTCTCACCCCAAACACAGCTTGGTGCAGAGACCCATGTAAGAAAAGCCCCTTCTCCCCCCCCAGTAGTTTGCTCTCAGGAACTAAATGCCTTATCATTGCAAACTCTACCAAAGTCCCTGCTGTAGACCTGTTAGTCCTAGTCATGCTCTCTTTTACCACCTAAAACAACTATTTTCCTTTCTCAGTAATACACCCATCAGATACTTGTTAGAAGGCATAGAGGCGGGGGGGGGGGGGGTGTCCTAGAACCTGGACTTGCAGAGTCCCTGGGCATCAATCACATCCATGACACCACACTTAACTGCTTTAGTAGCAGTTATATTCAGGGAGTCATGAGCCCTAGGGTACCAGCCTGCACAGGATGTGCCACTCAGAGGAGGCCCTGATTGACAGGACATTCTGGCTTCCTGATTGGTCCGTACATCCTATTTAAATCTTTGGAAGCTGCAGGAAGTTTGTCTGTGCAACAGGACAGAACCTCAGCTAGTTGCTGCTATGGGCCCTATTTTCTTGCTTTGCTTCTGATTCCTGAGCCCTGCATTTGTCTCCTGGCTTTGATACTTGGTTTCTGACTTGGCCTTGTTTCCACTTCTGGTTTCTGATCGTGTATTGACAAATGACTCAGATTCCTGACATCTGGCCTTGGGTGTAGCCACTAGGCAAGCTGCCCATGACTTGGCCTTGATACTTGTAGACAGTTGTTATGTTTAGCTATGTTGTGATGTTGAGCCATAATGTATACTGCTGAATTAGATTTTATGCTGTCTTGATGTCACGCAACATAACTCATCATGATTAATTTATGTAACTTAAAAATATGCCTTAGTGCATAAAATTCCAAGACTTTATATCTGCTGGAATTTTATGCAAGTTCTTATTATTAACTCCCTAAAAATCTTAATTCTGCCCCTTTAGTAGTTCCAGTCTGCTATGCCTTTTGGGGGAAGGGTGAGCTTTCTATTATTTTCATCTTTTTCAGCCAGATTCCAATACTTCTGATAGAAACTTTTCAAGGGCTGCAAGAAGTCTGGAGTTTGTGAATGCAGTCTTGAAAATATTTCATCAAATATTGGTTTTATAGCCAATTTTGTATAGAGATGGCTCTTGGGTTACTGTAATTGTACCAGCTATCAAGTGCAATCTGAACAATTCACTTAATCTTCTTACTTTCTAGTAATTTAGTAACTGAGAGAGGCAATTTTAGAAAATCCCTTCCCTTCCCCAACCAAAAAAAGAGAAATTCATTATAGAACACAGTAACTCTACCAGTAATCCTCCAAAAATATGTCCATATATCAGTTGCATTAGTTACAAACAAAGTTCTTTGAGCCAGATTCTAAGCTTGTGTAAATCAGTGTAGCTCCTTTGAAATCAATGGAACTATGCTGATTTACAGCAGCTGGGGATTTGGCTCTTTAACTACCCTCTTACACACACTCTCTCTCCCCAGCAAAAAAATAGAATGTGGGGGAGAACTGATATTCAGTATCTAGGCCTGTCCTGTAACTTCAAGAGGAGTAGTGACCCTGCAGGATAGTCCACTACTGTATATGGATTCTTGTGGGCAGAGGATACATGTTCTGGGATAAATGCCATAATATGCATGATTTCAAAATTACATATTGCCAGAGAGTTATAAATCTAAACAAACAGGGCTAAGTTCAAAATACATTCAGGGCTGTGGTTAAAAGCTAAAAATGTGAGAAATGCAGAGTTAAGGGAATTACTCCACCCTAACTTTTTTTCCTGGAAAAAGCCTAAGGAAAAATCATACTAAATCAGAGCACCAATGGGATACCACTGGGGTCACAAGGATTTGCTGCTCCCACAAAAGATGCCATAATTAGTAATATGCAGCATGTTATTATTTAGTAGAGGGTGACCCTGAGACATGAAAAACAGTCTGAGCGGAGTGCCAAAAAAAAAATAGTGCTAACATGAAAAGTACCTTTAAACTGTAAGATCTGGTTAAATCAGCATTTTCTTGGGGTTATTTAAATTTCTATGCGTCACAGATTTGAAGTCAGAGAAGACACTACAGCACGTACATTTACATTATAAAAATGACTGCATGCAGCTGATTGAAAGGGGGTAACTTTTGGTTTGTCAGTAAAAAATGGGACGTATCCATTCTGGACTATAAGGTGGATAGAAAGCTGGCTAGATCGTTGGGCTCAATGAGTAGTGATCAACGCTTGATGTCTAGTTGGCAGCCGGTATCAAGCGGAGTGCCCCGGGGTCAGTCCTGGGGCCAGTTTTGTTCAACATCCTCATTAATGATCTGGATGATGGGATGGATTGCACCCTCACCAAGTTCACGGATGACACTAAGCTGGGGGGAGAGGTAGATATACTGGAGGGTAGGGATAGAGTCCAGAATGACCTAGACATATTGGAGGATTGGGCCAAAAGAAATCTGATGAGATTCAACAAGGATAAGTGCAGAGTCCTGCACTTAGGATGGAAAAATCCCAAGCACTTCTACAGGCTGGGGACCAACTGGCTAAGTGGCAGTTCTGCAGAAAAGGACCTGGGGATTACAGTGGTTGAGAAGCTGGATATGAGTCAACAGTGTGCCCCTGTTGCCAAGAAGGCTAATGGCATATTGGGCTGCATTAGTAGGATCATTGCCAGCAGATTGAGGGAAGTGATTTTCCCCTCTATTCGGCACTGCTGAGGCCACATCTGGAGTACTGCGACCACTTTTGGGCCCCCTGCTACAGAAAGGATGTGGACAAATTGGAGAAAGTCCAGCGGAGGGCTATGAAAATTATTAGGGGGCTGGAGCACATGACTTATGAGATAGGCTGAGGGAACTGGGGTTATTTAGTCTGCAGAAGAGAAGAGTGAGGGGGGATTTGATAGCAGTCTTCAACTACCTGAAGGGGGTTTCCAAAGAGGATGGAACTAGGCTGTTCTCAGTGGTGGCAGATGAGAGAACAAGGAGCAATGGTCTCAAGTTGCAGTGGGGGAGTTCTAGGTTGGATATTAGGAAAAACTATTTCACTAGGAGGGTGGTAAAGCGTTGGAATGGGTTACCTAGGGAGATGTGGAATCTCCATCCTTAGAGGTTTTTAAGGCCCGGCTTGACAAAGACTTGGCTGGGATGATTTTGTTGGGGTTGGTCCTGCTTTGAGCAGGGGCTTGGACTAGATGACCTCCTGAGGTCTCTTCCAACCCTAATCTTCTTTGATTCTATTATTCTATATTTAAACATGTAAAGCAGATACTATGGTGATATGACATTTCAAATGCAAACTTGATCTGTTTTTAGTAGAACTAAATATGCAGCAAGTTTAAATGATTGATTTTTAACATGAACAAAATGTTACATAGCTACCCTGGGCAAGACTGTATCATTCCCCATTACACCCAAACCATTAGGACTCTTCTACTGATCAACAGGAGTCAGCCTCTTGCCTACACCCGTCCTACCCTAAAGCTCAAGCATCCATCCTAGTGAGCTTCTTTGACCTCGTGAGTAACAGACACCATGCACCTAAACTCAGTTCACTCACACAGTAACATTCTGAAGAAGCCATGGGACTAAACTATTCTGAGTAAATTTTAACATACATTCAAAACACAGGCTGTTGTTTGTTTTGTTTTGTAACAATGTTATGTTTCTACACACATTTCCTCATAGTTCCCTGCTGATACATTGTTCCATCGTGTATCATTCCAATATCCAGTTCTGTAGATATTACTTTGTCAAAAATACATGACACATACAAGCAATAGATGTCAGTTGGTTTGAAAAGCTGTGGATCTGCATAAAAACTTTCTGAAGAGAGCATTTTCTCCTGCACCCTATAAAGATACATTAGTGTTTAAACATGTTATAAAAACATAAATATATATATAATTAAATTGCTACATCTAAAGAGATTTTATTTGGGTTTTTAGTGCAGAGACCAGTGTTCCTGGAATTCATGTGGAAGTATACCAAAAGGGAGGTTCTGAGAAAATCCCTGGAGAGTTGACAAGTATCCTGTTTTGCAACTAACAAATAAGTGAAAAGACTAGGGATGAAATCCTGTCTCCAAAGAAGTCAATGGCAAAACTCCCACTGATTTCAATAAGGCCAGGATTTCACCCATGTTATCTTTGATAAAAAGGTTAAGGCTGACACTCCTCTCCCCCAATTTTGTGTTTATTGATCTGTAGCAAATTTCAAGGCTGAGGCATTTTAAAAGGCCTAGTGGTATTATATTAGAATGCAAAACACATCCCAAGGCTAAATGAAACATTTTAAAACCAGCCTAATCAGAGTGCTATTTTTGGTCTGCAGAAACATACATTTTGTTCAACCGGCATAATTTTATTGTTTAATGTTTCCAGGTCAAAACTGACACATTCTAGCTGTAGAGTTGCACAACCTAACAATGCAAGATTCTAAATTCATTCTCTTCATGGGACTGGATGAGCAAAAAGGAGACTTGTATCAGCGTAGCTCTTAGCAGTAATTTCATTATGTCAGTTGTACTATCTCTCCATTCCCATCCCCTCTTTTGTGAATCCAATCACACACTCAGATATCTGATGCTGAGAAACGCAATTTGCACTGTTACTCAGATACATTTCATAATGACTAATTATACAAATTGCAGCAGGTTGAATTCTGAAGCTCCAATTCTTTTCTGTGCTTCAAGGGACCATTTTTACTAATGGCTTTTATAAGAAATTTTTAAAATTTAAAAATAAATCACAGGAATTTAAAATCAAGAAGGGAGGCATTGAAGTTTGTTTGTATCATTAGCCTGTTTGTATAAAAGAATAGGTACTAAATATCTTTTATGAGATATCCTCTCAGGTTACAGCTCATTGCATAATACACTGTCATGAATCTTTTGGCCAGAATCTTTAGACGTGGGTGCCTAAAAATTAGCCTCCTAAATCCATGGCTCCACGGTAGAACTTTCAAAATGATCTAAGTGACTTAGGTGCATAATTCCATTTTAAATACCTAAGAATGGATTAAGGAGGCAAAGTTTTAGGCAACCAGGTTTGAAAATGTTGTCCTTTGATCTCATTACTACATGTGAGAGTATCGTCTTGTGGTTAATGGACTGGAGTGAAGAGATTTGGGTTTTACTCCAGCTCTGCCTCAGAAGTCCTCTGTAACTTTGGGCATACTGCTTGTATTGCAGTAGCACCAAGAGGTCCCAGCTGAGATAAACCCTCTTTGTACTAGGGACCATAGAACACATAATAGGAGACAGTTGCTGTCCTGGAAAACTGATAGTTTAAGGCTGTGTCTTCTCTAGAGAAAAGAACATGTGTTCTTAACATGAGTTTGATAACTTAAGTTAATTAACTCATGATAAAACCCTAGTGAAGACAAGGCTATTTGCAATTTTCACACAAGTTTGTAGATCGACTTTAAAAACGATGGGCATGCCTGGGGCTTATCTTGACCCACTAATTCATATGAAAACTACAAACTGCCTTGTCTTCATTAGGACTTTGTCTCAAGTTGGTTAACTCGAGTTAAGAATAAAAGACAAGGCCTAAGTAAGTAGACAAAACAGACAATGGGTGGGAGGAGAAAGTGACTTTTTCAAGGTCACACAGTAGGCAGAACCAGAAATAGAAATGAGGTCTCCAGACTCCCACTCTTGAGTCCTATCCACAAGGTCACATAGGTCAAAATTTTGCAGCGTGACATCACATTTTGGGTGTCTCAATTTTTGAGTGTCCAAACAGAATGTTGTTTTTCGGACGTGTTGTGCTTATAATTCCACTTAAAGATAATCACAGCCGAGGTTGCTCAGCACATCTGGAAAACCTAGTCTAATATGTCTCAATTTGGGTATAAAAACCAGAGGAACTGAAAATCAGAGGCCACCTTAGAAAATGTTGACATGTCAATAAACAAAAGTCATTTTGCTTTAAGCACTAAAACTGTCAACTTTTGTTGAGGAACAAGGTGGGTGAAGTAATATCTTTTATTGTACCACCTTCTGTCGGTGAGAGAGGCAAGCTTTTGAGCCACACACAGCTCTTCTGCAGATCTCAAAAGCTCGTCTTTTCACGAACAGAAGTTGGTCCAATAAAAGATATTACCTCACCCACCTTGCCTCTCTAATGTCCTAGGACCGACCCAGCTACAACTACACTGCATACACATTTTGTTAAGGCATTCACAACCTTCACTTAACAGGATGGTATCCCAGCAGTAAGAGTTATAGTGTAAGGAGACTGTTTTAAATTTGGAAACCAATTTGTAGGTCTGGGTGAGGTTATAGTCTCTCTGATACTTGTATATTTAAGAAACATCAAGCTGAACAATCCCTTATCTAACATTTGTGAATGTTTCCATAGTAATCTTAGACACAAAATTAATAATCAGTTGTCTGAATAAATCTTTTACATAGTGGCTATACAGAGCAGATACACTGCCACTTGGACAATCGACCAAAAATATCTTTCCAAGACTTTACTAGCTGTATATCATTCTGCTGAAAATAAGGTGGGAAACTGTATCCTATTATTAGATCTTCTCCTTACTATGTGCAGAAATATTATTAGAACTGATATTGGGTTTTTTGCAGCCATTCTATATGTGTACATCATCTTCTTTCTATTTTAGACATATATAACATGAATAGAGTTGTATTTATATCCTCCCTCTTGCAGTTTAATATATCTAAAAAATACTCTATTAGGAGGATGTAAAGAACTTGTAGAAGTATATGAATCAGGCTGATGTGATTCCCATTTGTAGAAAGACCCTTTAGGCAAGTTGTACAGGAATCTAGAGAACACCTGCTAAGCAAAGAAATCACATTCTCTTATGCATTATTTTTTATTAATGGGGAAAAAAATAGCCATCCATCGCTTGTTAAGAGTCTCCAGAAAGCAATCCGAGAATCCTCATCCATATTATTCCAGCAACATTTTTTCTACAGAAGTTGCTGTTAAGAGCAGCTTTAAATTAGTTTGTCTTCAATCTTGGGTCTCACTACTGTAACTAGAAGAAAATGAATTGATCACTTAGAAGGAACTCGACTTCAGAAAAGCTCACACAGGTATAATCTGTACAGTGTGCAATCTAACCTAATTTATGGGCTTGATCCTCCCATCTCCTTCATACAGTTTCAACATCCTACCTGTAATAAATAATATGTAAAATCAGAAGGAAATTACAGACTGTGCCTTGCTTAGAAACCTTGAGAGACAACTATGATTAATGGGAACATGCTGTGACACCTAACTGCATCAGAATATTTCCACAAATTAGGCAATATTTTATTGATCCTAAGGTTTTTTGTTATTCTTCTTTGGTACTGGAAAGTGAATTGAACAATTCAGTTCCTAACACAAAGAGATGAAAATAACTATTTATAAAGTTGTTGGAAATTTTAAAGGCAGTAGATGTTTATATTATTTGTCACTTAGCATTTGCATGAAAACATTCCTATTTGCAGAGATTCCTGCAACATCGGTGTAAGTGTACCCTCACCCTGTTTTGCAGTTTGTTATAAATTACGAAAATTATTTTCCTGGCTGGCAGAGGTAAAAGCTGAAATATCCCTGAATCTATTTATTTTGCTAATTTTCAAGTGATCTGTTGGTTCTTTTTTTTCATGAAGGATGCAAGCACCTTCAATAACTTGTGTGTTCGCATTTGAAAATGTGGCTCAGGTTATAAATATAACTGGTGAGGTGTAATAACACATTTCTGGTTAGATAAATAGGGACAGCTTAGAATGTGAAGGATCAATTACCCTAGGCAATGTGATGTCTCTGAACTGGGCATTTTCCATATTTATGCTATCAGATGGTTTTTTATGACCACTTATTATTGGAGCAATGCGAGTCTTTTTGCTTCTCCAAGGGAAGATCGCATAAGGTCAGGATCCTGTGAGATTCTGATTACCTCCTGCCAAATGTGAGCACCTCTGTCTCCCATTTCAGTTGATGGGAGTTGAGCATGCTCAGCAATGTGCAGAATCAGACACGTAAGTACTGTGGCGAAAGAGGCACTGTCTGAGAAGTAGCCTCATAACTACTAACATAACTCTAACATAGCCGTCTAACATAACTCAGTTTAACAGAATGTGTGCCAAACAACAAACCAAATCACTGACTTTTCCTGTTGAGTGCTCTCTTCCCATCCTTTTCCTATCTGTCCTTCTTTGGGGGATAGCTTTTCAGGAATGTCGGCACTACATGTAATAAACCACTGATCTAAAGAACAGGGTCAGGTCTGATCTTAATTTCTACTGATGAAGGCAGTGATTAAAGGGCTATTGTCCATTTAAAAATCACATTCTGTCTGAACATGTTGTACTTAGTACAGCAAATTTTAATACCTAATGACTTGTCTACACCAGAGTATAGTACAGGCACTACAAGTGTAGCTACCTACAGCAGTGAAAGCAGTCTGGGTCCACACTTGTCACTGTGGTATGTAGCTACACAGGTCAGCAAAAGCTATCAGCAGTGGTGAAAGGGTCCAGCAGCAGGGACATGATAGAGCCTTTCCCTGCTGCTGGAGCCTTTCTTCACTTCCTCCACCTTGCCAGAGCCTTTCCTTGTTGTCAGAGCCTTTCAATGAGGTGGGGAAAGGCTCTGGCAGCAGGGAAACAGTGGGACTCTACACTGCTAAAAAATAGCAGTGTAGATGTGGGAGGCACTGCTTAGGTATATATACACTAGGATTCAGGTCTGTAGGACACTCGACTCTATTCACCTAAGCTGTGCCTCACTGTCTACACTGCTATTTATACCCATGCTAGCTGGGCATACCATGTCTGTAAGTCTACATGCTGCCATAGGTATAGATATACCTTAAGATTAATGTAACTGAAATGAAAATGTTCCCATTTATTCCTAATCTGGTTACCTTGTGCATTTTACAAGACTGTGTGCACAGTGAGTTTTGCTGCTTCCCCTGTATAGTTAATTAGTTGTGTTTGTATTAGTGTATGCCAGGATCTGGAACCTCTTGAATTTTACAGTGCCAAGAGCCAGTGTGAGTGGGTGCATTGCTTGAAGAGGGTAGAGGGAGGGTGACATGAAGTGAATGGGTTGTAAAAGGAGGTGAAGAGCTTTACATTTCAGTAACTATGGGATTGACAAAGTAAACGTATAGAATCATAGAAATGTATTGCTGGAAGGGACCTAAAGAGGTCATTGAGTCCAGACCCCTGCACTGAGCCAGGATCAGGTAAACCTAGAGCATCCCTTACAGGTGTTTGTCCAACCTGTTCTTAGAAACCTCTAATGATGGGGATTTTCACAACCTCCTTTGGAAGCCTACTCCAGAGCTTAACTAGCCTTATTGTTAGGTATCTTTTCCTAATACTTAACCTAAATCTCCCTTTCAGTAGATTAAGCCTATTACTTTTGTCATACCTTCAGTGGGCAAGGAGAACAATTGATCACCATCCTTCTTATAGCAGCCTTTAATTTGTCCACATCTTCATAAAGTGTGGCACCCAAAATTGGACACAGCACTCCAGCAGAGGTCTCACAAGTGCTGAGCAGAGCAGGAAAATTACTTCCTGTCTTACATACAACACTTCTCTTAATACAATCCAGAATGATGCTAGCTTTTCTCACAACTGCATCACATTGTTGACACATATTCAATTTGTAATCTACTATAACTCTCAGATTCTTTTCAGCAGTACTACCACCTCGCCACCTATTCCCCATTTTGTAGTTCTGAATTTGATTTTTCTTTCCTAAGTACTTTGCACTTGTCTCCATTGAATTTCATCTTGTTGATTTCAGACCCATTCTCCAATTTGTCTAGGTCATTTTGAATTCTAATCCTGTCCTCCAAAGTGCTTACAACCCCTCTCCTAGCTTGGTGTCATCCACAAATTATAAGCATACTGTCCATTCCATTATCCAAGTCATTAATTAAAATATTGAATAGTACCAGACCCAGGACTGACCCCTGCAAGACCCCACTAGATACACCCTCCCAGTTGTACAGTAAGCCATTGATAACTATTTCTTGAGTATGGTCTTTCAACCAGTTGTGCACCCACCCTATAGTAATTTCATCTGGACCACATTTCCATAGTTTGCTTATGAGAATGTGGTGTGAGACTATGTCAAAAACCTTATGAAAATCAAGATAGATCAGGTCTACTCCTTTCCCCACCCCGATCCACCTCACCAGTAACCCTGTCAAAGAAGGAAATTAGATTGGTTTGACATAATTTGATCTTGACAAATCCACATTGGCTATTCCTTATAACCCTATTATCCTCTAGGTGCTTACAATTGATTGTTTCATAATTTGTTGCAGTATCTTTCCAGGTATCAAAGCTAAGGTGATTGGTCTATAATTCTCTGGATCCTCTTTGTTCCCCTTTTTAAAGATAGGTACTATGTTTGCTTTTCTCCAGTCCTTTGGGACATCACCCATCCTCCATGTGTTCTCAAAGATAACTGCTAACAGATCCAAGATTGGTTTAGCTAATTCCTTAAGTACTCTTGGATGAATTTAATCAAATCCTGCTGACTTGAATGAATCTAATTTATCTAAATATTCCTTAACCTGTTATTTCCCTATTTTGGCTTGCATTTCTTTCATCTTGTTAATATTAACTGTGTTGAGTATCTGGTCACTATTAAGCTTTTTAGTGAAAACTGAAGTAAAATAGGCATTAAAAACCTCAGCCTTCTTGATGTAGTCAGTTATTAGCTCTCCTTCCCCACTAAGTAGAGGACCTACACTTTCCTTCCTCTTTCTCTTACTCCTAATGTATTTATAGACTCTCTTCTTATTGCCTTTTATGTTCCTTGCTTTACGTTTTGTGCCTTAGCCTTTCTGATTTTGTCCCTCCATGCTTGTGCTATTCTTTTGTACTCCATCTTAGCAATTCGTCCTTTTTTCCACTTTGTGTAGGATTTCTTTTTGATTTTTTCAGGTCATTGCAGCCATATTGACCTCTTACTAATCTTCCTATTGTTACCCCAAAAACGGATTTACGGTACCCCGAGAATAGCTCACCTGTTGCCCCCCTCCCAGGTTTGCTCAGGGTCTTCTCTAAGACAGCCCACCTGTCTGCTAATCTGTTTCTGTCAGGTATGGGTTCCCAGGGTTGGTAAGGAATCTTGGGTTAAACAGAATCTGAGAGGTCATGGATACAGCCCTCCAATAGAAATGATTGACACCCAGCCAATATTTTTCCAAAACAAGGCACCTCTTTATTTTGGTGTAAATAGTAATTTCTGATGTAATAATCTAAACATAAATCCCTTTTATTAACACAATCCTTGGGTACAAGCTAAAAGCACCCAAACCACAATGACATACAGTTAAAGCAATACTAAATGGCTGTGTTCTGCATGCGTTGATCAGTCACTTGCAGTTCACTGACAGCAATCCATGTTTATAAGATTATATATTTTATATATATTATATATATATTATCATAAATAAGATTATATATATTATAAGAGTTTATAATCATTTAAACTCTACATGTCAATTAATATAACACATACATACACAGACACCTTTATTAACTCAGACATACACATGTGTACACACCAACCTATAACAATCTATCACAAGCTTACTCTCTCTGGTGGCTTCTTTCCCTCTGCTCTGTCAGGGTCCTTTCTGCTCTGTCCCAGCAGCTCGCACTCCTGCTCCTCACCCTGAGGCTTCTTCTTCTGCTGTTGCTTCTGATTTCTCCTTCTTCTAAATCCGCCTCCTTCTCCTCCTCCTGCCCTTGACTTCTCTTTCTCTAAAGATCTAAAAATCCCTTCTGGTGCACTCCCTTTTATACAGTTTTGCCAGCCATCACACCCATTCTGAGCATGCTCGCATTCTGATCATTCTAATTATTCTATTGGCTACTTCTTAATCCTTCTCTTATTCTCCAGTCACAACTGTTGGAACATAACTGCTGAATCACTGTTTACCATTTTTGAATATTATGGTCTGTTTAGTATTATGGTCTGTGACCTTTATCCTATATTTACACTGAGCATGCTTGACTGACCACTTATCTGAGTGACCTATAGCTTATTTCGGTACTGAGCATGCTCCACTTTTACTTGGATGCATACCAATGTTCCACTTATATCAAACGGTAAACAATTACCTCATCCCTTCTGTGCACTTATCTACATTTCAATTGTTAGTTTTTTTATCTTAATGTTATGGTCTGCTGTTGCCACCCTTTTTCCTGCCAGTTTAATTTACTTTTTCCCCTATTTTCAGCTAATGGTGGTAAAATGATGCTTTTAGTGCTGTGCTGAAAGGATAGAGTGGAGTTGTCTTAAAATCTTCCATAACACTATCTTTCCTTTGCATCAGAATAGTTTCTAGTTGTGCCTTTAATATGTCTCCTTGAGACAATATTAAAGAAACTGCCATCTGTCCTGAACTCCTGGACATGGACGCTTTTCAAAGACACCGTAATAGAGGCCCAACTTAAATGTATACCCCAAATTAAAAAACACAGTAAAAGACCTAAAAAAGAGCCACTGTGGCTTAACAACCATGTAAAAGAAGCAGTGAGAGATAAAAAGGCATCTTTTAAAAAGTGGAAGTCAAATCCTAGTGAGGTAAATAGAAAGGAGCATAAACACTGCCAAATTAAGTGTAAAAATGTAATAAGAAAAGCCAAAGAGGAGTTTGAAGAACGGCTAGCCAAAAACTCAAAAGGTAATAACAAAATGTTTTTTAAGTACATCAGAAGCAGGAAGCCTGCTAAACAACCAGTGGGGCCCCTGGATGATCGAGATACAAAAGGAGCGCTTAAAGACGATAAAGTCATTGTGGAGAAACTAAAAGGATTCTTTGCTTCAGTCTTCACGGCTGAGGATGTTAGGGAGATTCCCAAACCTGAGCCAGCTTTTGTAGGTGACAAATCTGAGGAACTGTCACAGATTGAAGTGTCACTAGAGGAGATTTTGGAATTAATTGATAAACTTAACAGTAACAAGTCACCGGCACCAGATGGCATTCACCCAAGAGTTCTGAAAGAACTCAAATGTGAAGTTGCGGAGCTATTAACTATGGTTTGTAACCTGTCCTTTAAATCGGCTTCTGTACCTAAGGACTGGGAGATAGCTAATGTAACGCCAATATTTTAAAAAGGCTCTAGAGGTGATCCCGGCAATTACAGACCGGTAAGTCTAACATCAGTACTGGGCAAATTAGTTGAAACAATAGTAAAGAATAAAATTGTCAGACACATAGAAGAACATAAATTGTTGGGCAAAAGTCAACATGGTTTCTGTAAAGGGAAATCGTGTCTTACTAATCTATTAGAGTTCATTGAAGGGGTCAACAAACATGTGGACAAGGGGGATCCAGTGGACATAGTGTACTTAGATTTCCAGAAAGCCTTTGACAAGGTCCCTCACCAAAGGCTCTTACATAAATTAAGTTGTCAAGGGATAAAAGGGAAGGTCCTTTCATGGATTGAAAACTGGTTAAAAGACAGGGAACAAAGGGTAGGAATAAATGGTAAATTATCAGAATGGAGAGGGGTAACTAGTGGTGTTCCCCAAGGGTCAGTCCTAGGACCAATCCTATTCAACTTATTCATAAATGATCTGGAAAAAGGGGTAAAAAGTGAGGTGGCAAAGTTTGCAGATGATACTAAACTGCTCAAGATAGTTAAGACCAAAGCAGACTGTGAAGAACTTCAGAAAGATCTCACAAAACTAAGTGATTGGGCAACAAAATGGCAAATGAAATTTAATGTGGATAAATGTAAAGTAATGCACATTGGAAAAAATAACCCCCCAACTATACATACAATATGATGGGGGCTACTTTAGCTACAATGAATCAGGAAAAAGATCTTGGAGTCATCGTGGATAGTTCTCTGAAGACGTCCACGCAGTGTGCAGCGGCGCTCAAAAAAGCAAACAGGATGTTAGGAATCATTAAAAAGGGGATAGAGAAGAAGACGGAGAGTATCTTATTGCCCTTATATAAATCGATGGTACGCTCACATCTTGAATACTGCGTACAGATGTGGTCTCCTCATCTCAAAAAAGATATACTGGCATTAGAAAAGGTTCAGAGAAGGGCAACTAAAATGATTAGGGGTTTGGAACGGGTCCCATATGAGGAGAGATTAAAGAGGCTAGGACTTTTCAGCTTGGAAAAGAGGAGACTAAGGGGGAATATGATAGAGGTATATAAAATCATGAGTGATGTGGAGTAAGTGAATAAGGAAAAGTTATTTACTTGTTCCCATAGTACAAGAACTAGGGGCCACCAAATGAAATTATTGGGCAGCAGGTTTAAAACAAATAAAAGGAAGTTCTTCTTCACACAGTGCACAGTCAGCTTGTGGAACTCCTTGCCTGAGGTGGTTGTGAAGGCTAGGACTATAACAGTGTTTAAAAGAGAACTGGATAAATTCATGGAGGTTAAGTCCATTAATGGCTTAGGATGGGTAAGGAATGGTGTCCCTAGCCTCTGTTTGTCAGAGGGTGGAGATGGATGGCAGGAGAGAGATCACTTGATCATTACCTGTTAGGTTCACTCCCTCTGGGGCACCTGGCATTGGCCACTGTTGGTAGACAGGATACTGGGCTAGATGGACCTTTGGTCTGACCCAGTACGGCCATTCTTATGTTCTTATGTAGTTCTGTAAATTTGTTAAAGTCTGCTTTTTGAAGTCTACTGTCCTTATTCTGCTTCTCTATAGATTCCTTTCTGTAGAATCATGAAATCTATTATTTCATGATCATTTTCACCCAAATTGCCTTCCACCTTCAGATTCACTCACCAGTTCCTCTCTGTTGGTGAGAATCAAGTTTAAATGGCTGTCTCCCTGGTTATTTCCTCCACTTTCTGAAATAAAAAGTTGTTCCCAATACATTCCAAGAACTTAAGGCAAAACACAAAATGTCCAATATTACTTTTCCAACAGATGTCTACTGATTACTACTAGGTCTTGTGGTTTGGATATTTCTGTTGCCTGTTCTAGAAATGCCTTATCCACCTCCTCTTACTGATGTGGTGGCCTATAGTAGACTCCCACTGTGATGTCACCCCTATTTTTTAGCCCTCTTAGCTTTTCCCAGATACTTTCAACTGCTCTGCCCCTCACTTCCTGCTGGATCTCAGAATGTGTGTGTGTGTGTGTGTGTGTGTGTGAGAGAGAGAGAGAGAGAGAGAGAGAGAGAGAGAGTTATTGGGGCATTGCTGAAAGAAGGTAGATTTGAAGGTTGCATGGGCATCCTTATCAGTGCATTTCTTGGTTTTCAGAAGTTTGGAGTTTTTTTCTCAATTCACTGTTCTGTAAGGGGATGACATACTGCCAAGCAATCTTAACTCTGCATTAATATAGGGGTTTTTTTCGCCATTGTATAAATATTATGAGTATCAATACAGACTTCCAGAATTTTGGAGAAGCATGAATGCTAAAGTTATTGTTATACTGTGATATTGAATGCTGCAAAGCACATACACTCCAGTATTTATATTTCTTTCCACACTGAGTAAATTAGAATCTGTAATACCTGCATTATCCAAACCATCTGCTTCACTGCATAAAAAATGAGTAGGTGGAAGAAACTCATGAGCCTTCTCCTCATTCTTGTTGCTAGAGAAACCAGTCTTTAAAAGTGTTTCTATAATCTGCAAAGGAACCTGTCATGCTCCCTTTCCACTGCAGATGAAGTAAAATGTACTCTATTTTGATGTTGGTTTAGTGGTTAGCATGGAGGATTTGGGAGTCAAAATGCATTGTTCTTTTTCCAGCTTTGCCACTGACCCACTGAGGGACCTTGGGCAGCTCAATTACGGTTCCTGTGAGTCTGAGCCATGCTAGAGAGTTCGGGGAAGGAAGAGCTGCACAATTTGAGAAGCAATGTCAGCAATATAACGTCTCCTGAACACAGAGCAAGGCAACACAGGGCACAGCAGATCCTGATATAACTTCCCATGCCACTCTCAGCCCTGGAGCTGGTTAGTGATGCAGGCTGTGCTAGCTGGTCCAGCTCTCTTACACTCCCTGGGCTAAGGCAAGGATTATGCCTGCAGTCCTGCATAGGTGTGCTAGAGGTAAAGGACTTCCTTTCCCTTCTCCTCAGGCTAGCATATTTATGGAGACAGACAGGAAAAACTGAGCCCTTAGCCCTCTTTAACTGTTTCCACATCTGTAAAATAGAGTTAATAGAACTTATATTATAGTGGTTTGTTGAGAATTAATTTGTGTTCTCAAAGTGTTTTGAGCGCTTTATGTAAAAGGCTACTCTACAATGCCAAAGTCGTAATATAACTTGTATTATTCCCTGGAGAGTTTCCTTTCCAACTCCCCTATTCATTTACAATGGCATTATATCCGATTCCAGAATGGTCTAAGAATATTCAGGCTCACATTCCAGGTATTCACTTCTGCCACCAACCTGTGCCCAGTTGGGCTGTTCAAAAAGATGTAACGCAGACTAATATTTCCACTTATTTTATTTCATTTTTTTTAAAAGAACACTATTCACCTGTTTGGTTTTCCAAGCTTTTGCCAGTGCTTCTCCCTCCCCACAACCCCAGCAAAACTTTATTTCAGATTATGAAAACAAACCGAGTGTGTGTCCAAGTGGCACAGCTGTCAGGTGCACTGTCAAGGGAAAAGGATACCAAATGTAGAGCTGGTGAGGAACTCAAACGATTTTCACTAGAAAATGCCCTTTTGGCAAAAATGAAATTTTCCACAGAAAAATTGCTCTTTTGCCAAAAAAAGAAAAATGTATATTTTCCACTGGGGGAATCAAAATGATGGCTGCCCACCTGGAAGACTCTTGTCAATTTCACTTTCTCCCAGCTCAGCCTCCCTGCCACCCCCACAGGCCACAGCTGATTACTCCAGATCTTTGCCGCTCCAGCTCTGTCTTCTTACCAGTTCTGGCTGCTGGTGAGGAAGAGAGCTAGGGTGCTCAGCCTCCCCACCTCCCTCCACAGCCTGGCTGCCAGGGGCCCAAGGCAAGGCAGGGAGGCTGAGAAAGCAAAATTGACACGTCGCCCAGGTAGGCAGCCAGAAAGCTGCAAAATTCCATTTTGGTTTTCCCCATATGGAATTTTTCTGGAAATTCCTTCCAGTGAAAAATGCACACACCAAAAAAAAAAAAATCAGGGAGGGATTTCTATTTTCCAGCCAACATTAACCAAAAGCATTTCAGGTGAATTGGACCCCTCATTTTGTTCCATCTTCACATAACTCCCTATTAATTTTTCCCCAGGAATATCTATACAATTGGAAGTCTTCATTTCTAGTTTCATGACTGCACTGATGTACATAATTATTTCATCATGGCAAATCCAAAAGGAAGTTGCACTAGTCAGAAAATTTGATTTCAACCAAACATGTACAACAGTTTCTTTCAGCTATTGCAAGACCATGTGGGAAAGAGTTTCATGCTTAAGTTTGTTATGTGTTTTGATAGGCAGGGATAGAATCTTTGTCACATTAACCTCACAGTCTGTATCAGTGTCATCCTGTACAGAAGTAGTGTTAGGCAAAACAGGTCTTGATAATATAATTGCTATAAACATTAGTTCCTCTCCAAGCCAACAATTCAGGGTTTATTACTGCAGTCTCTGAAGCATTCTTTATAACCTCCGTGACCCCAGTGAAACCCTCTATGGTAGCCAATGATCTGTTTCCATTTCAGTTCTTTCTTGGCCATAAATATATTGGCAGAATCTATCAACCAGACAATCACAAATAATTCTTTTTCACTCTTGCCGTGGTTCCATCATGACCTTGTTAATACTTTTTGAAGCATATGCTAGTGGGTTGGTGTGCTACTGTAACTTTTTTTTTTGCTGGTAAAACAGAAGGTTTATTAGTCGACAGGAACACAGCGTAGAACAGAACTTGTTAGCGCGGAAATCAATGACTTTCAGCCTGCTTCTAGACCATTTGTACTTGTACTCATGGCTGTTTACAAATTCCTGGAAACTTGTTTTTCCAGTTTACCCCAATATCAAGAAGCATTTTTAATAGTATTCTTGTCCGTGACAGAGTTAGAATAAACGTATGAAGATATGTGATCGTGAAAATTTGAAGTTCTCTATTCTCTTGTAACGTTCCCATCTCAAAAATTCACATGGGAAGGGCCTTTGGCGGGTAGCTTTATGGCGGTCTCCACAGAGTCTGTGCCAAGAAAATCCTCCCCTAGTGGGAACTGGGGCCTTTATGGCTTCTTTACACCACTCTGGATTTATTATCGGGCTTGGTGAAGAAGACTCCGAGGCAAAGCAAAAGAAACGATATAAGAAAAAACACAAAAAGCAGAAAAAAGAGGCAGCTGAGTGTGTTGACAGAATGCAGAGAAAAAAGAAGAAACATTCAAGTCTGACTCTCCTTCACAAGCCCTGGAATGGGCAAGGGAGCCATATTGGGTGGAGCCATAGTATACAGCAATGTGCAGATTCAGGGCAGTTCTGTGGCCTATAAGGCAGCCCAGGGTGGCTGCTGTAACTTAGGCAGTTCCCAGGACTGTCTAAATTATGCCAGGGTCTCTCCAGACCCAAGAGCAGCGCCGGATTGGGAGGGCATAACTGTGCCTTAAAACTAACATTTTTTCTCCTTCTGGGCTGTGAATTCTGTGCTGCACGTCTTAGAGGCAGAGCACAGAATCTCACCCCTTCCTTATAGCTGACAAAGGAGTCTTCCTTTAGGTCAGCTTTTCGCTATGATTTATTCAGTTTTATTTCTTGTGTTCCCTGTAAATTTTTGCATAGCCTTTCATTCTGTGCGTCGTCACTTGCTATCCATATTTGCAGGTATTCCGTAATGATTTCTACTCCCTCTAAATCATCAGAAGTAATCTGAGTCATAATCTGTAATGAGTCATTCCTGAGTTATCTCTGAACCTGAGCCTACTTAAGCCTGAAGAGTCATCCATGAGCCAAAGAGTGTGATGCATCATCAGAGGCAATTACCTGCAGGACTTGTGATAGGCCCCACACCATGCAACCAGGGTTCAGCCAAACCACAGGTGATCCCAAAGCAGATATATAAGCACCTAAGGGAAACAGTCTCTCCAGTCTGCTCAATGTCACTACGTGGCTGGGAACACTTCTGTTACCTAGTAGTTCTGACAGATTGCTTATGCTCCCTTCCATGCTAGCCAGCCCCTGCTCCAGCCTGCATCTGCTCCTTCCTCATCCAGACACCCAGCAATTCTGACATAATCTGATCTATTTCTGGTGATGATGCAATGCCAAATGCCAGTTTTTAAGCATATAACTTCCATATAAGGTGGTAAACATATACAAAACAGCACTTTCACAGTTCAGTGGCACTTGCTAAGAACCATGACTGGAATCTATACCCAAGAACTGTATTGATTTGGGAAATATGGAAGCAACATCTCAGTAGTGCACATGGGATACTCTTTGCTTCAAATTACTGTTTAAATCCTTAAAGCCAAATTCTCCTCTCTGTTACATCGATGCAATCCCATTGAATTCAATGATTATGCACTAGCATAACTGACAGTAGAATTTGGCCCTTCAGATTCGCATAGAGTGATATTTTATTAGGATTCTTCACTGTCACCATACTAACAACCTAATCAGTAAGGTCTGTTAAATTCAACTGTACTCTCATTAGATGCAGTCAAGTTGTTTCTTAATAATTTGCCTTAAAGCTATTAGAAGTTTTCTTGTTGTTTTATATGGTGGAGTTTTTAGGATCCATGTAGATATGACTGACTACTCTTTTAATGCAATCTAGGCGTTGGGGCAAAAATAATGTTACTGTCCCTTGAGAGGAATGTTCATGTGAATTATCTTCAACTTTCACCGTGTGCCTTCAACCTCTTAAGTATAATAAATTCTCAACCTGTTGAATCCTGGCAGTGAGTGATTATTTTGATCTCAGACTCTACAAACCAATACTGCCCTTTCTGTTGCCAAGCCAGTGTTGCTTTCCCAAATCATTGTGTTTATGGCACCCTAAGCTACAGCTGTAGCTTCTGATTTCCAGAAACTGTAATTGACATGCCTTTATAGGAGACCCTTCCAACTGAATCTGGTTGAATTATTAATGACAAATGTAGCCATTTTTTGCTGTTCATGAATAGCCCACGAACAGTGGTAGCTTTAAAAACCTGTTCTTTATTCATTACTGTTCATTGAATCATTTGTGTGAACAAATTGCAGCAACTAGATAGTCTGTGAATTGAGTGCTATGATTATCTGTCTGCTTTACTAATGATTTATTACTGATTATCCTTATTTGTTATATGTAATTGGTGATGTAATTTATGTGGTATTGTTTCCATTTCCCAACTGAACAAACTAAATTTATAATAATCTTTGAATGTGTTATGTCAACGAGAGGGCAGATGCAGGGAATTTTAGGATAACATTTTAAATCTTTTTCTGTACCCTTTTGCACAAGGAACAGCATTTTATTTGGCTATGCTCATGAACCCCAAATTTAAATATAGCTGCATTCCTTCCTGGCTGAGACGGAAAGAATCTCAGGTGTCTGGTTTATTGGGAATCTGGCAGCCTTTACAGTCATTCTTCTCTTACCAGTGACACCAAATTATTATTATTACATTATTATAGGGTGGTAGTGCCAAAAGATTGGGCACCATTGTACTAAGCATGATATAGCCCTTTTTACCCTTACACTATGTCTACACTACACACCACTGGTGACAGCGTGTAGTTGTACATACAGCTACACCCTGCAGTGAAAAGCATTCCATGTCTACACTGTGGTGTGTAGCTACACGTCAGTGAAAAGGCTCTGGCAGAAGGAGGGCAGGGGAGCAAAGGCTGACCCTTTCCCCACTGGCTACCCCCTGCTGGAGCCTTTCCCAACGCTGGAGTCCAGCAATGGGAAGCTGAAAGAGCCTTTCGCCTCTCCCCCTTCCAGAGTCTTTCCCCACAGAAGGGGAAGGCTCCAGCAGTGTGGAGATGATGGGGCCATTTCCCACTGCCCCCTTCCACACTCCCACTGCCAGAGCCTTTCCCTGTGGCGGGGGAAGAGCAGGGCCTTTCCCTGTGGTGGGAAAGGGCTCTGCACCAAACCTTTCCCACTGGGAGAGTCTTTTACTGGGGAGGAGAAAGGGTCCAGCAGTGGGAAGCATCGGGACACTCAAAATAGCAGTATAGACGGGGAGGTACGGCTTGGGTGAGTAGAAAGCATGTGCAGCAGAGGTGCCGACTCCGTAGGTGCTCCAGACCTGGAGCACCCACAGAAAAAAAAATACTGGGTGCTCAGCACAAACCAGCCACCTGCTGATCAGCTGTTTGGCAGCAGGCGCTGGAGGGAGGGGGCAGGAAGTGGAGGTGGGAAGAGATGGAGCAAGGGAGGTATGTGCTGGGGGGGAGGGGGGGCAGGGCCTCAGGGGAGGGGGTGGAGAGGGGGCAGGAAGAGGTGGAGCAAGGGTGGGGCTTTGGGGGAAGGGGCAGAGTGGTGGTGGGGCTCAGGGCAGAGCAGGGGTGGAGCACCCACCCGGAAAGAAGAAAGTCAGCGCCAGTGATGTGCAGTATGCATACGTACCCAACCCTGCAGGCGTCTCTCTCCTCTACTTGCCTAAGCCAGCTACACTGCTGAGGGGGCTATGCAGGTGTGTACTCTACACACCACTGAAAGAAGCATGCAGTGTAGACATACCCTTAGAATGGCACACTTAAAAAAATAATTAGGTTTGCTGCATGTTCTTCATCTAACTACATGCAAACAACACGTGGTTTTTTCCAATAGGCTCTTGCCACATCCACCACAGATTACTGCATTGGGTGCAGACTTTTCTGCTTTGTACAACTTGGTGAATGCTTTTTTACAGTGCAGCGCACTGACTATTGCTGGGAGCCTGAACACATGCTTTACTACTTCAGCTTTACTGTTGTCATTTGCTTGTGCTAAAGTTAAATTAGGTCCTCCAAATAGTCTTGCTCTTACTTTTTTATTGGTTGTGCCTCCAACAATTCTGCCTCTAATTAAACTGTCTGAGTTGCTCAAACTCTCAGGAGGCTGATTTGCTTCTTAGCACAGCTGCATGTTGATCAGTTGTTTCACCCTTACAATTTCTGCTAGAGAACTTCTGCCTTTCCCACGTCTGATATTTCATGGAACTGAAATTGCTGCGTTTCAATTTTTTGTCACTTTTTAATTCTTCACCTTCCTGATCCCACTGGATAGAACTATAATGTTTAGTGCTTCCACTCCTGCTGTGTGTAGCAATGCTAAGGCTCTGGCTGCTTCTGGTTTCTCAGTCCACTGGCTAATACACACACAAATGCTGTTGTGTTATACCTTTGCAGTCCTCCTTTCCATTTCTAAAAGTCGTATAACATTTGCTTCAGAACTAACACCACTTGGTGACTTCAGCAAATCCATCTCAAGTTGTTTGAACTTGGACACTGGGCCCTGGTCTACAATTAAAGCTTAGGTTGCCCTATCTACATCGCTCAGAGCTGTGAAAAATTTCACATCCTGTGCAATGTAGTTAGGTTGACTTAACCCCCACATTAGGTGCAGCTAGGGTGACAGAAGAATTCTTCCCTTGACTTAGCTACCCCTCTCGAGGTGGTGGGTTACTACAATGATGGAAAAACCTCTTCCATCACTGTAGTAAGTGTCTACACTACAGCAGCATAGCTGCAGCCGTGCTGCTGTAGTGCTTGTAGTGTAGACATATGCTAAGAATATGAGTTTCTTGGTGGTGGTTTTGGTCTACCAGCAATTTGCACACCTAGCTTTTTTCAGAAAGTAGTAAAAACTCCTTGACTTTTGACACTTTGTCTCCATTTAGGTTACATAGTTGAAAACATACTGTTGATAATCATTTCCTCCTTACTTACCTGCCAAGACTGCAGTTCCAGTTCAGTTGGCCCATCAACATTTTGTCTCCTCTGGTATAGCTGATGTCACTTGCAATCACTAGCAACTACAGTGGTATAAAAAACACAACTCCTTTCTTTGCACTAGATTTTGTGATGATATAATCAACTGTCGAACAAAGGTCCCTGAGGGTCTTGCATTTAAAAACAGTAACAACTGATGAACAGGGCAAACACCACTGTATTTCCACACCATTCTAGTGTATCTTAGCTCTGTACTATTTATTATAGTTGTGTCTTAAACAGCCACACTGCATAAGTGACTCATCAGGAGGGGAAAAAAAGAAACTGATTGAAAATCTTCCCAGAGCATTATAAAATAAAATATGCTCCCTCCCCTCCACTTTTGAAAGATTTACCAAAAAGAAGCTGCAGACAGAGAGATGCTCTATGAAACAGAACATAGTGTGCAGGCTTTGGGATTGAAGTCTATATTTCAGGCAAGAAAAAAAACGGGAAGGCTATATGGGCAAGCTTCAGGCATGAAAACAATCATCATTTCATTGTTGTGTCTTGTCATTGACTCTGATTCTGTCTTGTCTTGTCTTATTAATTGGTATTCCCTTACAACTTTCACTGCTGAGCCCTAATTAACAGTGTAGTTGATTAAACAGGCAAATCACCATTAAAGTGTCTGTATTTTAGATTTACCAATGACCGTGAAAAATGTAGGTTTCTTAGTCACACTCTCCCTCTCCTCCCCTCTTCTCTATCAAATGCTCAAGAAAGACACCATAAGTGCCAGGAATATTCTTAACAAAACCATCTATTCGTAGTGCTATTTATTTATTTTTAACATCTAAACTGATTACATCCCACTTCCCGCACCCTACCAACTAGAGCTGGTGAATGCAGTTTAACTAGCAAACAGAACTTCATGTTCAGAGCATTTTATTAGACCTTTATGTACAGGGCTGGCTCTAGGCACCAGCGCTCCAAGCATGTGCTTGGGGCGGCACTTTCCAAGGGGCGGCATTCCGGCTCCTTTTTTTTTTTTGCTTGGGGCACAAAAAGCCAGAAGCCGGCCCTGAGCGGAGGTGAGCTGCAGCGCTGGGGGGCGCGGGGAGGGCCGCAGGAAGTAACCCGGGGGGGGCAGAGGAACCGCCCCCCACCAACGCAGCTCACCTCCGCTCCGCCTGCTCCCCTGAGCGCGCCGCCTCCACTCCACTTCTCCCCCCTCCCTCCCTCCCTCCCTCCCAGGCCTGCCGCGTGAATCAGCTGTTTTGCGGCAAGCCTGGAGGGAGGTGGGAGAAGCGGAGCGGCGGCGGCGGCGCGCTCAGGGGAGCAGGCAGAGCGGAGGTGAGCTGCGGCGGTGGGAGGTGCGGGGAGGGCCACAGGAAGTAATCCGGGGGGGGCAGAGGAACCACTTCCCCCCCAGCTCACCTCCGCCTCCTCTCCCGAGCACGCCGCCGTTCTGCTTCTCCCCCCTCCCTCCCAGGCAAGCCTGGGAGGTAGAGATAGGAAGGGAAATACGGCACGCACGGGGGAGGGGGCGGGGGCGGGGATTTGGGGAAGGGAAGGAGCGGAGTTGGGGCAGGGCAGGGGGGGCATGGGAAAATTTTTTTGCTTGGGGAGGCAAAAAACTTGGAGCTGGCCCTGTTTATGTAATAGGAAGTATATAAATGGTGATCACAAATCTTGTTTTTTGAAGAAACGGAACTCAGTAAAGGAGGGATTGGCCATATTCATCTCTCATCTTCCATATCAATGAGCATCAGTCTCAGGCTTTACTTAGAGTCATGTCACTTACAGGGTATGACTTCACTGCAGAGTTAACTTGAAAGTGATCAGCACCTGGGTTACACTAGCCCAGGTGTGGGCAGCCACGTGGCAAAAGCCCTACCCAAACTATTGTGTCCTCACTGGTGCTGCATTCACCCAGGTGTGGATCAGATTTCTGTGAGCATATCCCATGATTCTTTATGCAGTAAGCTGAGCTGCTCATCTTCCCCAGTGAATTGTGGGAGAACTTGTCTGTCCTTCTGTGCCCACAGGGGAATTATGGGAAGGCACTGGAGGATTATCAGGATTTGTGTGATTTTTTTAGCCTACATCTTAACTACAAAACAGCCCAAGCCTGGGTCGAAAGCATCACTAAACTTGGGTCAGAGGGCTTTATGTAAGGACTGGAAGAAATTTAGGGGCTACACCCAAGAGCCTGAGTTTACTCTGCTGTGAATACTAGAGCTGGGAGAGATTTTTCAGGTGAACAGTTTATTCGCCAAAGAATTCAGTTTTGGTTGAGCCAAAACTATTTACAAATCTGACGCAAATTTGCCAAATAGTTTTGCCCAGAAATTTTTTTTTTAACAGACTAACTAAAGGAAGAGGCAGTGATGGTGCTCCATTTCAGCCTGGTGGTTAGGGCACTCTGTTAGGAGGCAAGGAAAACCTGAGTTCAAATCCCTGCTCCACAACTGAGGTTTGAACCTAGTTCTCCTACATTATAGGCTATTCTGGGCCAGGTCTCTCTCCATCTCTCCTATTAAAGCTATTCCATTGTGTGTAAAATACTTGAATAGTAATTTTTCCAGAGAGACACTGAGAATGTCTCTATAGCCTGGTGATTAGGGCACCCACTGGGGATATGAAAGACCCACATTCACGTCACAGCTCCCACAAATGTTTAAATGGTTATAAATAAGACCTTGTGAAATTCACACTGTTTTTCTTTTTTTTAGAAAAATTCAAACATTGTCATGGGTTAAGTATTGAATTTCTCAGAATATGCCTGGAATGCTGTCACTACACGGTCAGTGCAGCATTCCTTCATAGCAAACCAGTCGCCAAGTCCCCCGTCCTGCCCCAAACTCCTGCTCTAACAGGGCGCTGCTGCCCACTATGATCCACACTAAGCACGAGACTGGTGCATGCAGTTGCCTGCTTCCGCCTCCCCACTGAGGCTGCTTGTGTTCCAAGTGATGGTAGCGCTGGCTACTGTGCCTCTTTCTCCCACTTAAATGGTGCAAATGCAGACCCAGCCTAAAATTGCAGATGGAAGGAAGGCGACAAGGTCATGTGACCTGGTCTTCTCTTCATTTCATTTTAATTTTTAAAGAATATTGGGGAAATTGCAGTACTGGGCTAATTGAATGATTTCAGCAATTTTTCACAGGGCCTTAATTATAAAAAGTAGAACAGCTTCAACAGGAGAGATTGAGAGAGCCCTCCCCCTCACCCCACAGTTAATAGCCCCAGAGTTGGTTTGGGTATTCACCTATGGGGAAGACCCTAGTTAAAATCTCTCCTTCAGAGTGGGGGGTTTGATCCTGAATTTCCAGCATCCCAGGTTAGTACTCTCTAGCCATTGGGCTAAAAGTTAAAAGGAGATCGACCACCAGACATCTCATCCTCTGGCCATTTTGTGAATCTAGCCCTTTAAAAATACATAGAAAAAAAAAACATTTGGGTTGGAGGACATGTTCTATTCAACCTGAAACAGATTTTTTGAAGTCACTGACATTTTTTTTGAATGTTTGGATTCAGTTCAGCACTAACTTATTTTTTTTCTTTCTTTTTTTATTCCTTTTTTATACTGCCAATGAAGCTAAAACTCAGTTCTTCACCCAGCTTTAGTGAAGACCTACCCACTGGCCCTGAGGACTTCAGTGAGGCTATTCATATATTTAAAGTTAGGCATGTGCTTATGTACTTTCTTGATTTGGGTTTGTGATGGATGTGGGGTGCTTGATAATGAACAGTGATCAGGACCCCAAAATGTGTTATGCATAGAATTCCTCATGTGGTGTGTTGGAATGTCAGAGGGAGAAGATCACATCAACTCACTCTCCCATGAGACCTGTGATTGCAAGACATTAAGTCTGAATGGATCTAACTGCCAAACAACTGAACAGTCATTACAAGAGCATTATCATGAAATGGCCTGTCTGGCCAGCTTAGTCTGGGAACATGTGTAATTCTGTGGGCAAGTTAATGATAGAAAGGTAAGGGAGGTGTCATTTGATTCATAAAAATCTACAGAATCATGATTACAATAGTGACAGGTTTCAGAGTAGCAGCCATGTTAGTCTGTATCCGCAAAAAGAACAGGAGTACTTGTGGCACCTTAGAGACTAACAAATTTATTTTGAGCATAAGCTTTCGTGGGCTTTCCAGATGATGAACTTTGTGACTTTGTCCTCACCCACAACTATTTCACATTTGGGGACATTATATACCTTCAAGTCAGCGGCACTGCTATGGGTACCCGCCTGGACCCACAGTATGGCAACATTTTTATGGCTGACTTAGAACAACCCTTCCTCAGCTCTCGTCCCCTAACGCCCCTACTCTACTTGCGCTACACTGATGACATCTTCATCATCTGGACCCATGGAAAAGAAGCCCTTGAGGAATTCCACCATGATTTCAACAATTTCCATCCCACCATCAACCTCAGCCTAGACTAATCCACACAAACGGTCCATTTTCTGGACACTACTATGCTAATAAGCGATGGTCACATAAACACCACCCTATACCAGAAACCTACTGACCGCTATACTTACCTACATGCCTCCAGCTTCCATCCAGGACACACCACACGATCCATTGTCTACAGCCAAGCTCTAAGATACAACCGCATTTGCTCCAATCCCTCAGACAGAGACAAACACCTATAAGATCTCTATCAAGCATTCTTAAAACTACAATACCCACCTGCTGACATGAAAAAACAGATTGACAGAGCCAGAAGAGTACCCAGAAGTCACCTACTACAGGACAGGCCCAACAAACAAAATAACAGAACGCCACTAGCCATCACCTTCAGCCCCCAACTAAAACCTCTCCAGCACATCATCAAAGATCTACAACCTATCCTGAAAGATGATCCCTCACTCTCACAGATCTTGGGAGACAGACCAGTCCTCGCTTACAGACAGCCCCCAACCTGAAGCAAATACTCACCAGCAACCACACACCACACAACAAAAACACTAACCCAGGAACCTATCCTTGCAACAAAGCCCGATGCCAACTCTGTCCACATATATATTCAAATGACACCATCATAGGACCTAATCACATTAGCCACACCATCAGGGGCTCGTTCACCTGCACATCTACCAATGTGATATGTGCCAACAATACCCCTCTGCCATGTACATTGGCCAAACCGGACAGTCTCAACGCAAAAGAATAAATGGACACAAATCTGACATCAGGAATCATAACATTCAAAAATCAGTAGGAGAACACTTCAACCTCTCTGGTCACTCAGTAACAGACTTAAAGGTGGCAATTTTGCAACAGAAAAGCTTCAAAAACAGACTCCAATGAGAAACTGCTGAGCTTGAATTAATATGCAAACTAGATACCATTAACTTGGGTTTGAATAGAGACTGCGAGTGGCTGGGTCATTACACATATTGAATCTATTTCCCCATGTTAAGTATCCTTACACCTTCTTGTCAACTGTCTAAAATGGGCCATCTTGATTATAACTACAAACGTTTTTTTTCTCCTGCTGATAATAGCTCATCTTAATTAATTAGCCTCTTACAGTTGGTATGGCTACTTCCACCTTTTCATGTTCTCTGTATGTATATATATCTTCTTACTATATGTTCCATTCTATGCATCTGATGAAGTGGGCTGTAGCCCACAAAAGCTTATGCTCAAATAAATTTGTTAGTCTCTAAGGTGCCACAAGTACTCCTGTTCTGATTATAATAGTGTCATCCTCTGTGGACTGGCAGGGGTGACTCGCTGCCTCTCCCACCCCTATCCCAACTCCAGGTCCTCCCTCTAGTTGGTGGAAATTTTGATAATGCAGTGTTGTTGGAAATGGTTTGAGCCCTTTCGCCAACAAACACAATGTCATCAAACATGAGAAACCTTGAACAATTATGTAGCTATGTATTTGAGAATTTTTAAAAATCAGCATTTTTAAATGATATTTTACCATATACATGTGCCCTCAACTGCCAGTACTGTGTTATCATTTAATGCTCAGAGCAGGATACCTGATTAATGTTTTTAATGTTACAGATTACTATAAATGGAAGGAGTGCTTCAGGTTGATTTGTCATCACTGGGGAAAAAAAACATTCTGAGGTATTGATTATCAGCTTTGCTTTTTATCTCAAACAGTTGTAATGAGGCACATGTTAAGACATCAGCATGCAGTCAGAAATTACTGGCATCCATCTGCAAACAGTATGCACATAGTTGCATAATATAATTAATTACAGTCCCAAAGTAATTTATCACACAATCCTTGTTTTTAGTTTGGTCTTGATCATAGTTAGGCACCATGGGAGATGAAGAGTACTGACTAGTAGCTGAATCTTTGGAGAACACCACTGCGGAGGACTTGGTTAAACACAATGGTTGGTGGCATCTTACGTGCTGTAGGAAGTGCACTCATAATCTGCATTTTGCAAGGTTGGAGAGGAAGTACATTGAGCACCAGGACAAATTTGAAGATGCTGGAACAAGTGCCAGCTATGGGCAAGACTATACTTATACTAGGTTTCATGGCATGCTTTTTGAGAAAATCACCTGCTTCTTCTGCCATAAGCTGAAACCCCAAAGGCATCCATTAAGCACAGTTTCAACATGTGAGACAGGTGAGAAACTGTATGAAGCAGTCACTCTTAGTGAGATTTGTGCATGGAAAGTAAAGTAAAGGGGGTGCATTGACCCAGAAGACTGTGTACAACATTATATATCACATTGGGTGCTAGACCAAGAATGTAATGTGTTGTGTCAAAAGGTAAAAGCAACAGAAACAATGCTGATTTTACTACTGCAAACTCTGCGACTCAGCTGGAATTTGTAAATTGCCTCGAAGACGCTCTAATGATTGGGAAGGTGGTGGCAATGGCCAATACAGAGGCTAAATACAGAGAAATAAATGCTTTGAATAGGATTGAAGAGAAACAAATGCTTAGCAGAAAGGCTCTTAAAGTATTTATTGAAGATGAACTGTCGGATTGGGTGTAGTTTTTAGTCATTTTTAGTCATTCTATCTGCAGAAATGAATCACGGCCCATATCCTTAAAAGCTACAAAAGATGTGGCGCTATCAGAAGTGGAAGCAAGCACTGATATCAACGGTAAGATGAACACTCTTCAGCTGATAAATTTTTACAGAAAAGTATTTTAAAGTATCAATAGAGCAAATTATCAAACAATAGAATGACTCCAGGATGATCGAGTGTATCCAAAACTGCCCTCCCCTATTGGGCATGGATGGGTCTTGGAGGATGGATTGATCACACCCAGTTATGTGTGAAATACCATGTGCTCCTGAATCAATCCTTCAGATAATCAAATGTTCGTGTGCAAAGACCAGTTGCTCACCACCCTGAAAATGTTTGGCCAACAACCTGCCTTATACAGCGATGTGCAAGTGGGTTACAGACAAGGATCAGTGTGATAACGTTTGTAGCAGTGGTGCCCTAGACAGAGATGATGCTTATGATGACTTTGATGAATAAATGTTTTCAATCCTATATGTCAAGGCTAATTTACCAGGGATTACCAAAGATCAATGTCTTTTTTGTTTTATGTAAGCACACTTGCCCATGCGATGAGATTTTTACTACATTATGCCCCCAGATCAACTGGGGGGAAAAACAGTGTGAGGCAGAAGGCAGACTTCAAATCTAGGCTCTGTAACAAAAGCCATTGAGATATATGGCAACTGGACTCAGGCTTACACAGGGGGGTGGGCTTTGAGTAAAAGGAGTTTCCCTGAAGGGAGGGGAAGGAGACAGGGGATACATTCTCTGGAAGGAAAACTGACTCTACACAGCTCAGTGCTTGGTGGAAGAATGTAGATTGGGTCTGTTCTAGCCCTGTAATTCAAGAGGGAAGCCCATCTCAAGCTACGGCTACACTACAGCCTGTGGCAGCAAAACATATGTTGCTCAGGGGTGTGAATATTCCACTCCCCTGAGTGACATAAGTTACACCAACATAAGCGCTCGTACACACAGCACTGTGTCGGCGGGAGAGCTTCTCCCGCCTACGTAGCTAATGCCACTTGCGGAAGTGGGTTTTTTTATGCCAACAGGAGAACTCTCTCCTGTCAGCATAGAGCATCTTCACCAGACACGCTGCAGCAGTGCAGCTGTATCAGTACAGCTGCACCACTGTACGTGCAGACATGGCCCAACTTAGCTTGTACTAAGTATAAGATTAGATTAGTCTAGATATGTGTGTACGCTGTTCTTCTGAAATCATTTTCTCTAAAGCTGTGGTCTATTTATTGAATGAACCTACTTGTTTGAAGAGTGCTGTCTGTCATGGCACTGCACTGGTCAGAAACTCCCGAAAGGAAGAGACACAGGTGTCCTGTTGGTAACAAAACAGTACCTAGCCCGTGGGTTGTACCCAGATCCCAGTGGGAGAATTGTGAAATTCCACTCTAGACAGAGGCCTAACACCTGAGGGGTGCACTCCAATGAAAAACCCACGGCTGGCCCATGCCAGCTGACTCAGGCTTATGTGGCTAAGGAGCTGTTTAATTGCAGCGTAGATGTCTGGGCTTGGGCTGGAGCCCAGATCTAGAACTCTGAAAGGTGGGAGAGTCCCAGAACTCAGGCTGCCGCCCAAGCCCGAACGTCTACACAACAATTAAACACCCAGCCTCCAATCAGGCCTAACAACCTCTCTGCAGGGTCCCATTGTTGCGTATTAACATACTTGTTTTGACTCCCCTTTAGCGACAGCCCATGTCATGCACCTCAGAAGCTCCAGGTTCATTCAGATCTCCGGCTTGCTGGGGCTTCTATGCGGGCAGAGCAACAGAAGATTTTAAGAGCAAAAGTATGGCTCAGCAGAGGGGCTGCAGGATGCTCTAATAGTCCAGATGACTCCAGCCAGAGAGAAAGGGCTCTATCTCCTCCTAGAAATAAATTAAACTAGTCTGATCTCATGCCCTTAATTCTGTTCCAGCTTTTATGACTGACTCACTGTGTGACCTGGGACAGGTCACTTAAACCCACCTGTAAATGGGAATAATGATTCTCTTTCACTTTTGTGAAGTGCTTTAAGATGTATGGGCGCAAGTGCTACATAAATTCTGGGAGTGTTGTTTATGATGGTAATTTATTATGGAAGGCATTGGACAACCATGCAGTTTTTGCAATACAATATGTATCCCCAAATCTATTACTTAAAACTTCAAATCAAATGGGCATTTAATGTTATGAAGTCAGATTCTTACGTGTACCAAGTAGGTGAGGTATAATGGTCTCCTTACTTTATTTGCTACTTACCATCCCTATATGAATTCAGTAAGTTCTTTATTCACTAATACAGGAAGTCGCTTGAGGGAGTTGCAAGTGCTTTCAAACAAACAAACAAACAAACTATTTTGAAAGATTACTCAGCAGCCCAATAATTTATCATTAAAAGCCTCATAAAAGTGTGTAGCATAATCATCCGTACTTGGGAATTACTCAGACTGAAAAGATGTTGGACCAAATCCTCACCTGGTGTAGATCAATGTAGCGCCATTAAAGTAGCATCCATCCCTCTATATCTTCTTACACTTCTTGTATGTATGTTTGTAGCAGAGAGCAACAAAAATGATTAGGGGGCTGGAGCACATGACTTATGAGGAGAGGCTGAGGGAACTGGGATTGTTTAGTCTTCAGAAGAGAAGAATGAGGGGGGATTTGATAGCTGCTTTCAACTACCTGAAAGGGGTTCCAAAGAGGATGGATCTAGACTGTTCTCAGTGGTACCTGAAGACAGAACAAGGAGTAATGGTCTCAAGTTGCAGTGGGGGAGTTTTAGGTTGGATATTAGGAAAAACTTTTTCACTAGGAGGGTGGTGAAGCACTGGAATGGGTTACCTAGGGAGGTGGTGGAATCTTCTTCCTTAGAGGTTTTTAAGGTCAGGCTTGACAAAGCCCTGGCTGGGATGATTTAGTTGGGAATTGGTCCTGCTTTGAGCAGGGGGTTGGACTAGATGACCTCCTGAGGTCCCTTCCAACCCTGCTATTCTATTCTATGTATGTATGTATGTATCTTCTTACACCTCTTTTCCAGTTGAACTTTATCCTGATCATTATTACAGAGCCGCTTCGAAATACATTTGTGTCTTTAAGGAGAAATTTTGCACTAGGGAGGAGCATCACATTTTATATGGCAATTGGAGATATTTCCTTCATGTTAGATAATTTAGATTCTCTATTCCTCATCTTTTCAAGTCTCAGGGGTTTTTGTTTTTTAGTAATGTAACCAGTAGAAAGGGAATTATATATGTTACAGCTATAGTTTTAGCCTGAGTAAGCAAAACTGTACTTTGGCACATGGCAATGGGTGGGGGGGGGGGCAGTCTGATCTGGTCTGATCTGATCATGAAAGATGGACAGTTTTTGTGAATCCTCAGAATTCATTCAATGAAAAATATAATCAATTAGCAAACAATTGAACCACTACTTGTTATAGCTTGGCTTTCCAGCTCCAGTATAAGCCAAATGGTACATCTCATTCTGCAAAGATCATAGTATTTTACAGGTGTCTGCGGAGAAAATGTGTGATGTCTGTCTGTTTGCTTGTGACATTTATTCCTTATAGCAATGGATCTGAGAGAGAATGTATGTGTTCCAGCAACTATGTCAACTACAACATCATATAACTTTGGTGCTTTCAGAGGTTCTTGCTCTACCTCCATGCAATACGCAGAAAGAGTGGGAGATTGGTGTGACAGGCCATCTCCTGTCTACTTGTTATCAGAACAATACCCCTGTTGAGTTTCAAAGGAATGGAAAAATCAATGGTACATCCTTAGTATGAAAAAGTTAGAATCTTTGAGGTAGAAAGTGTTTAAAAAGAGAGGTCAAACTACCCTTTAAAGACTCGTTCTGTTGTGGGAAAAGCAGTCTTTCCAGGCTGTGCCTGCCTTCATTACCAGTTGATAGGGGAGAACCTGGGGGAGACAGCCATGGAGCAGAGCCTTCTAGGAAAGTCAGGGTGAGCTGATACTCAGGTGAGCTACACAGTTCAGTTCAGTTTGCTGGTTTGGTTTATACATATTACTTCTTGACTACCGGGTTTTCTCCTCAGGATCTCCTTCAAACTCATCTAATCACTGTACAGTGAAATCTGCTTGCAAAACTATATATGTGCAGTTGTAAATATAATTTATATACAGGGTAACTCAGTTAGGAACTGAAGTCTCGTTGCAGTCAATGGGACTGTTTCTATAGATATCAATGAAGCAGGATCAGGCCCTTCATACAATAATGAGGTTGCAGCGTGAAAATGGAAGAGTCAGGAACTGCCAAAGTTGAAGCACCTGTAGTAATGAATATTGTATTTTGCATTCATGTTTTTGTATTTGAATGTGTAGCTTACAGTGTTACTGCTCCTTTTCCCATTACAGATGTACCATTTTAGGCTGCAGTCATGTAACCACTTTGTTCACATGCTTAACTTTATGCATGTGAGTAGTCCCTAGTGACGTCAATGTGACTATTCAGGTGAATAGCTGTGCATGTGCAATAAGTGGTTGCAGGGTCAGGGCCTTGGAATGAAAAAACTGAAAATGAGTTTGTTAGCAAAGCAGCCATGTCTATTGCGATTGTGGCTGAGTGACTGCTATCGTAATGGATGCTGTGCTGTAAATACACACAGTTGTCTTTATTTATGTGTACAGAAGTTTGGGGATGACATCACAGTACAGGAAACTATCTCCAACAGGGCATCATTGCATCACTTTAATGTGGGGACTAAAGAAACATAATAGGCCAGGGACCACACAGACCACCTGCCACACTTCTTGCTTCAGCTTCCCCTGCAGGTATCTGCCAAGAATCACTTCAGAAAGTTGAGCTGCACATTTTAAAGCCCTGGAAAGCCCCATGTACCACAGAGTGTAGAAATTAGTACATTTCACCTATGAAAGTCAAGAGTGAGAATCAGAAACGACTGGTATATAACAATATGCTTCTACTTTGATGCTGTATACTGACATTTCAGTGTAACCTGTTGATGCAATGTTTCCACATAACATCTTTGTGACTCTGAGAGACATGAACTTGTTCTGTCAGAAATACTCACATTAGTGGGAACCTTAGCTGTGTTAGCCAACATTATTTTTAAGGTCTGACATAAGTTTGTTTTTATAGTATAATTTCACCTATTTGAATGGTACATTCATGAAAGGTGTCCCTTCAGTGTGGTTGGACAAAGCTACCTTAGCCAATAAGCCCACATGGGGTTTGTGAAGAAGAATTGTTTGTAAAAGCACTTTGGGATCCTTAGCTGGAGGTACTGTAATAGTGCAAAGTGTACTATTATACCATATAAATGTTCCATTCATTTGAATGGCCCTCCAATAGAAAACCTCTGTTCTATTTAGATTGTAAGCTCCTACGGGACGGAGATTGTGGCCCCATTGAAGTCAATGGGACTTTTTTACCATTGACTTTGAGGGCAAGTATTTCACCTTATGTGTTCTATGTCTTGTGCAGCACCAAACACATTGTTAGTGCTAAATAAATAAGAAATATGCATCTGGTCAACACTTTTCAAAGGAAGAGCTTTTTTAAACCAAAAATCTCTTTTTTTTTCACTCTGAAAAAATACTTTAAAAAAATCTCTCAGTGAATTTAAAAAAAAGTCCATAAACAAAACAACATTTCAGTTTTAAAAAAATCATGAAAAAATGAAAGCTATCCATTTGGAAACCTGAAAAAGGAAAAAAATTCAAAAATGTTCAATTTTTTTCAAGTGTTACTAATGACTATTATTTTCCCTTTTGGGGTCCTGATTCTGTGATAGGCTCTGCACTCTTGTGCCTCTGCAAACCCTAGAGATCATTGCAAAATTGGTACCTTAGATGTAAAATATTTTCAGAATAAGGCAAATAAGTACCCACCTCCTAATGAACATATTATTTCATGACATTCTCTCATGATGCGAAAGTCCGAGTGAAAACTGGAAGGATTTCTTCAGGGACTTACTTTTCTTAGAGGACAGGTGGGCCATGTATAAACTAGTTAATTAGAATTTAAAAGAACTAGGAAAACGTGGCTTACTTAGGGCTAACAATGCCTTTAAAAATGTTTTAAATATTTTTTCATACTTGTTGTTCAGAACTGCCTGCAAGTAGCACAACATTCGCCCTCTCCCCAACCCCACCCCAGACTGTTCATCTGCTCCTGTTAAATAATAGTTTTTATTCCTCTCAAATGTTATGCATGCAGCAAAAAAAAGTAAAAACCCCCAGGGGAAAATTATTGTAATACAGGAATATTGCTATTCCAGGAGGTTGTGAGGACTGGGGGGAAGGTGGTATTTGTTTATTTTCCACCTAAAATCCATTATCCCAGATGATATGCCTTTTTTTTTTTTTTTTTTTTTTTGTAACATTAACTGAGCTACAATGATGGTAGAAAGCTATAAGGAAACAATAGATCTATTGAATTTATTCCCCTTATGGAAAAGCACCACATAATTTAATACAGAATATCTGTTATAGAATTTAACCAACCGACAGAATTCTACAATGGGCAGGTAAACCCTGACCCTGCAATCAGATCCTTGCAAGTGGATCCTTTCAGCCATGCAGACTCCTACCAAAGTCAATGGGACTTCGCCTGGGCACAAAGGTCTGTCCATGCAGTTCCAGTTGCAGGACTAGAGCCATAATTCTGTAAAATTCCATGGATCTTTAGGATACTTTCCCTAGAAACTCATCAGTTCCACCCTGTAGCAGGGTTCACTTAGCGGCCAGCATGCCTAGTGGGCAGGCCAGGGTTCAACAGTCCCCAAAGGCCTTGTTGGACAATCTGGGGACCTGGCAGCCAAATTACAGTCTGTCCTTATCTGGGTTCCCCTGGCTAGACAAGGGGCAGAGGGTAGGGAGGACCTAAGCCCTCCTTCTCCACTGTCCAGCCCAGGGCCCAAGGGGGAAGGGATGAAGAGTGTTTCAGTCCCCTCTAGCTGATCCCCAAAACCACTTCCTAATTCCCTTGTGCTTTTCTCAGTTTGGGGCACAGTCACAGCACTCTGCTCCCCTCCCTGCAAAGAGTTGCTCAAGCAGTCTCGATGATTCAGATGGTCAGTAGGGGCTCTTCAGCTCCCTTCTCAATGCCCAATGATTGCCCCTTGTCGGGGACAAGGGGAGGGAAAAAGGGGTCAGGCCCCTGGTTGCCCAGTTGGATCTTACCCACAGTCTAGGCCCTTCCTCCGTGGATTCCTCTATCCCAAAAGGTACTAATTGGCTTCCTTACTAAGAACATAAGAACAGCCATACTGGGTCAGACCAAAGGTCCATCAAGCCCAGTATCCTGTCCTCTGACAGTGGCCAATGGCAGGTGCCCCAAAGGGAATGAACAGACAGGTTATCATCAAGTGATCCATGCCCTGTCACCGAATCCAGCTTCTGGCAAACAGAGGCTAGGGACACCATTCCTGCCTATCCTGGCTAATAGCCATTGATGGACCTATTTTCCATGAATCTATCTAGCTCCCTTTTGAACCCCGTTATAGTATTGGCCTTCACAACACACTCTGGCAAGGAGTTCCAGAGACTGATAGTACATTGCATGAAAAAATACTTTCTTGTGTTTGTTTTAACCTGCTACCTATTAATTTCATTTGGTGGCTCCTTGTTCTTGTATTATGAGAAGGAGTAAATAACACTTCCTTATTTACTTTCTCTATACCACACATGATTTTATAGACCTCTATCATATCCCCCCTTAGTCGCGTCTTTTCCAAGCTGAAAAGTCCCAGTCTTATTAATCTCTCCTCATATGGAACCGTTCTATACCCCTAATCATTTTTGTTGCCCTTTTCTGAACCTTTTCCAATTCCAATATATCTTTTTTGAGATGGGGCGACCCATCTGCACGTCGTATTCAAAGTGTGGGCGTACCATGGATTTATATTGAAGCAATAAGATATTTTCTGTCTTATTAGCTATCCCTTTTTTGATGATTCCCAACATTCTGTTTGCATTTTTGACTGCCGCTGCACACTGAGTGGATGTTTTCAGAGAAGTATCCACAATGACTCCAAAATCTCTTTCTTGAGTGGTAACAACTCATTTAGACCCCATCATTGTATATGTATAGTTAGGATTATGTTTTCCAATGTCCATTACTTTGCATTTATCAACATTAAATTCCATCTGCCATTTTGTTGCCAACTTTTGTGAGATCCTTTTGTAGCTCTTCACAGTCTGCCTGGGACTTAACTATCTTGAGTAGAGTAGTTTTGTATCATCTGCAAATTTTGCCACCTCACTATTTACCCCTTATTCCAGATCGTTTATGAATATGTTAAATAGGACTGGGCCCAGTACAGATCCCTGGGGGACACCACTATTTACCTCTCTCCATTCTGAAAACTGACCATTTATTTCTACCCTTTGTTTCCTATCTTTTAACCAGTTACCAATCCATGAGAGAACCTTCCCTCTTATTCCATGACTGCTTATTTTGCTTAAGAGCCTTTGGTGAGAGACTTGTCAAAGGCTTTCTGAACATCTAAATATACTATATCCACTGGATCCCCTTGGTCCACATGCTTGTGGAATTCTAGTAGATTGTTGAGGCAAGATTTCCCTTTACAAAAACCATGTTGACTATTTCTCAACAAATTATGTTCATCTATGTGTCTGACAATTTTGTTCTTGATGATAGTTTCAACCAGTTTGCCCGGTACTGAAGTGAGGCTTACTGGCCTGTAGTTGCCAGGGTCACCTCTGGAGCCCTTTTTAAAAATTGGCGTCACATTAGCTATCCTCCAGTCATTTGGTACAGAAGCTGATTTAAATGATAGGTTACAGATGACAGTTAGTAGTCCTGCAATTTCACATTTGAGTTCCTTCAGAACTCTTGGATGAATATCATCAGGTCCTGGAGACTTATTACTGATTTAGTTTATCAATTTGTTCCAAAACCTCCTCTAATGACACCTCAATTTGGGACAGTTCCTCAGATTTGCCACCCAAAAAGAATGGCTCAGGTTTGGGAATCTCCCTCACATCCTCAACAGTGAAGACCGATGCAAAGAATTCATTTAGTTTCTCTGCAATGGCCCTATCATCTTTGAGTGCTCCTTTAGCACTCAATCTTCCAGTGGCCCCACTGATTGTTTAGCAGGCTTCCTGCTTCTGATCTATTTAAAAAAAAATTGCTATTACTTTTGGA
The DNA here is from genome assembly GCF_028017835.1 of Emys orbicularis. Classification (NCBI taxonomy): domain Eukaryota; kingdom Metazoa; phylum Chordata; order Testudines; family Emydidae; genus Emys; species Emys orbicularis. The sequence continues at coordinate 235,911,785 of NC_088683.1, read as the reverse complement.
GTCTTTGGCTAGCTGTTCTTCAAATTCTTTTTTGGTCTTTCTAATTATATTTTTACACTTCATTTGCCAGAGTTTATGCTCCTTTCTATTTTCCTCATTAGGATTTATCTTCCACTTTTTAAAGGATGCCTTTTTGCCTCTCACTGCTTCTTTTACTTTGTTGTTTAACCACAGTGGCTCTTTTTTCGTTCTCTTACTATGTTTTTTAATTTGGGGTATACATTTAAATTGAGCCTCTATTATGGTGTCTTGAAAAAGTTTCCACGCAGCCTCTCCTTCATTTTCCCCCTGCCTGAGTGCCAGAGTCCCATTTTAAGCATCTTCTCCATTTGGAGCATGCTCTGCAGCTGCTGAGGAGTGGGACCTTCTTGGCCCAGTACTGCTCCATCACTCCTTTAGTCTGTAAACCCCATCACACACTCCTATTCAATTCCACAAGGGACAGAATTTGTTACCCTGAACCCTACATTAAATTAAAAAAAAAAAAAACAAGTATCAGCTACATAAAGCCGCTCACAATCCATTTCACAAAGGAGAAAATGCTAGCTGGCATGGAAAGGCCACACACCAACTGACATTTTATCCCACACTCAGTGACTTGATTCACATTTGATTAGGTCCCCAGAGATTCAGTATTCCCCAATTTGTCCACCACTAAATGCTCTATTTATCACCAGAGAGAAGAGAATCAACCTTCCCTCCCCTACCTTTTCCCCTCCTAGGATGTTCATGTACTGGGGCTGGGAGCAAGGCAGAAAGGATGACCCTAGTGGGGGAGAGTTTAATCTATTGCTGAGTTTTCTGGAGAGATGATTTGTTTTGTTGTGGTTTTTTGTTGCTGAAGACAGCAAATATTTCTCCTCTGAGCTTTTTTCAAGACTGAGCTATTTTTTATTTACCGCTTGTATGACTCAAAAATAGATACAACCACAGGCTTCACCAAGCTTTAGCATGGATTCAAGTTGTTGCTTTCATGAGACAACCATTAGGGCATCCACCTTTCTCTATATTCACAGTGGTGTGATCCCTTGGTAAGAGCGAGCATCACGCCCAAGGAAAACATGAAAAAGATCCTTAGCAAAATACTTTTGACAAAGAGATGGTCTGTAAGGCCCAGTGAGGCTTGGGATTCAGAATAGTCCTAGCCACCTATTGCACACTAAACACACTGTTCTGTTCTGCACAAGCAATCCAGGGTGGCAGCTCCTCCCTAAAACTGGGCAGCAACACAACTACTGCTGCTAAACCCCTGCACGTCAGCTGGCAAAATGCAATTCTGGTTTATTCTGTACTCTCGCCTCCCCTCCTTTCCAGTGCTCCCCCACCATGGCACCCAGTATTTCGGAAACAAACAATACTGATATCCATTATGATGTTTTCAATGTTTAAAAAATGAAAAAGCATGAACTTTTTTGGAAGTGGGTCAGCATCAAACCTTTTGAAATTAACAGCTTCAAAATTTGTTGTGAAACTAGTTTTTCATTTTCCAATCAGCCAAATTCCTAGACCATATTAATTTCACCTATATGTACCACATGGAGACCTGGCAGCATTTTTCTGCAATGCTCTTTAATAGTGTCCCCCTCCACAGAATAACGTCTGTGTAATTAATAAACATGCAATGGGGGTTGCTTTACCAAGTGTTAGGTCAGTCTAACAAGATAAATCAATTAACAGCAGGATACCAAGGGAGGAAAAATAACTTTTGAAGTGGTTAGAGAATGGCCCATTACAGACAGTTGACAAGAAGGTATGAGTAACAGTAGGGAGAAATTAGTATTAGGGAAATTAAGTTTAGGTTTTGTAATGACCCAACCACTCCCAGTCTTTATTCAGGCCTAATCTGATGGTATCTAGTTTGCAAATTAATTCCAACATGAAGCTGCAGAACTGGAATTAATTTCTCCCTACTGTTACTCACCCCCGTCCTTTCATGTATTTATACCTGTTCCTGTATTTTTTTACTTCATACATCTGTTGAAGTGTGTTCTAGCCCACGAAAGCTTATGCCCAAATACATTTGTTAGTCTCTAAGGTGCCACAAGGACTCCTCGGTTTTTTTTGCTGATACAAACTAACACGGCTACTACCACTGAAACCTGTGTAATTCATCTGATTTAAAAACATGTTGGACTAAATTGTAACTGATCTTGCACAGGTGTGGAAGAAAAGAATGAAAGGAGCTCTTCCTCCACCCCTAAGTGCCCTCTGATATGTAGCCTGAGACTGCTTGTACTCTCCGCGCATAAGATATGGGTAGGAATGCTTTGCTAGGCCAGAGTTACTCCACACTCCGAAGGGTATTTGGAATATATGGAGTATTCCAAGATATTGCCAGGCAGGTCAGGTCAGAGGCAGACATGCCAAACCCGTGAAAAAAAAACAGAAATTGGGCTTGTTTTTGGCTTAATTGGCTTGTGAGTTGCTTGTTGGCTAGTTTTTGGCTTGTAGCTTGTTGCTTGTTTGGCTTGTAGCTTGTTGTAGCTTGATGCTTCTTTTTTTGATTGGCTCCCAGCAAGAGGGAGAAGGGGGGGGCAAGCAGGGGCAAGGGGGGAGAGAGTCAGGGGTGCACAGCGGGCCCACCACAGTTCCAGACTGCACACCGGGGGGATCTAATCACATAGAGTGTTGGGGTTCTTAGGGATTGGCTTGTTTTGGCCTTGTTTTGAAATGGGATTAGCTTGATTTTTGGCTTATTGTGAAAGTCGGGGTGCTTATTTACCGGGTGAAAGTTAGCAACTGTGGACAGAGGCATGGTCAGGTCCCTGCACATCTACTAACAGGTGGAGGGTAGCATTGGGGATAGCACTTACAACATTTTCAATGCTGTAATAGTTGCGCTTTTGAGTGTATTCTCTATGCATCCCTGCCTTCCTCTGTCCTCTCTAGGTAGAACGAGACACAGCAGCCCTCACACTGATTGCTGCAGCACAGCACTGGCTCTCAAAAGCCAAAAAGGAGACTGTTGTTTGTGTGGAACCGAATTCAACTGATCATTCTCATCCTTTTCTAAACATCTGATTCCTAAAATCTGTGCTCTTTGGAGCTGGTGTAGAGGCTGGTCTTTTGTTAACAATCTAGAAGATAATGGTACACTGACTTTTATCAGTTCAATATTTTTTCAAAGACAACTTGTGAAGCAGGTTTTAGGGAACTTGAGGAGGGAGGGGTATCTGTGTTGCTGTGGCAACTCTTAAAAAAATAGTGCTGAACTACCTATGCTTGGAGTGCAGTTTACTTTAAAAATAGCATTGATTTCCTCAGTGAAGGAAAGCAATGAGACAGTTCTGTAAAGTATGATGCCTGCTTTCCCCACCACCACCACCAATGTTAGAAGATTAGCCTCAAATGAGGCCCTTTAAAAGCTCAGTAACTTGAGAACTTTCAAAGGAAGAACCAAAGTATATCACGTTGCTTTGGTGATTGGAATGCATTACAGCACATACTTCAGACTGCTCTCAGGCCAACCAGTAGCACTTCTGTGGAAAAAATGCTGGGAATTTCCACCACTCTGTTTATACTTTGGCACATCTCATGATGTCCAACTACAGCCTGCCAATATGAAGACTGAATTCTCTCTTTCCCCCTGAGCATGTTGCTTGAAAATCAGTACTGAACAGAACAATAGGGAGAAGCCTATTCTTTCCCCAGAAGGTGGTATTTGCAACACAAATGGTTACAGTTAGTAAAATACAGAAAAAAGGGAATCTCCATTAACTAAGTAACTTCTAGAGCAGAGGCATTATGCAAAACCTGTCCTAAAAAATGGAAAACAAGCGTGTATAATTTTTAACATAATCCATGATTTTGAGGCATTAATTCTGTGATTTAATTTCATAGAGATTAGGAACAGAAAAGACCATTACATCCTCTAGTCTGACCTCCTGTATACTACAAACCATTAAATTTTACCCATATAGCCCCCTATTAAGCCTAATGACTTTAGTTAGACCCATGGGCGGTGGGTAGCATAGGCAGGGGAAGGCTGTGCCTCCCCAAACAGCCTTGTATGGCCCTGCCCACACTCCGCCCCCAGACACGCTTCTGCCTATTTCAGTTCCCGTCCTCTGTGGCTGAGAGACTGGGGCAGGCAGGCTGGGGCCGGTGCACACAAGGCCCGGGGCTCAGGGCTCTGGGGCTGAGGCCATGCTGTGCCGCTCGTCCGTCCAGCACTGGTGGTGCAGGGACCACGGCACTAGAGCTGGGGACACTCCAGGGCTGGGGAAGCTGCAGCCGCCCTTCCCACCAACCCAGCACTGGGGTTGGGGGAGCTCTGATCACGCCACCTGCCTGACACTCCAGGGCTGGGGCTGGGGGCACTCTGGCCAGGCTGCCCACCCAACACGCTGGATCTGGGGACATGCGGGGGATGGGGGGCAGCAGCCGCAGGGGGGTTGTGCTCCGGGCTCCGGCAGGGGAGGGGGATAGGAGGGGCGGGGCCTCAGGCAGAGGGGGAGGGGACGGGGGCTAGCCTCCCCCAACAGTGCGTTCACCCGCCGCCCATGGTTAGACCAAAGCACTTCAGTCCTCAGGAGACTAAATTGTTGTATGCCACAGGCAGAGAACAAAAGAGACCAAGGTTCTACCAACGCTTGAGGCCCCTGCAATGGCACAGAATTGCTTAGGTGAAATATGCTAAGTGATCCTGGCAGGCAATTCATGTCCCATGCTGCAAAGGAAGGTGGGGGTGGGGGGAAAATCCAAGATCTCCGTCAATCTGATCTAGGGGGAAATTTCTTCCTGACCCCAGTTTGATGGTGAGTATGTGAACAAGACACATGAGCCAAGATTCTCTGTGCCACTTCAGAGCACAGGTCCACCCCATCTGATGTCCTGTCTCTAAGCTGTGGCCAATCTCTGGTGCTTCAGAGGAAGACGGAAACAAAATCCAGAATACATGTGGCCAACTGTGCTTCAAGGGAAAAAAAGTTCTCCCTGATCCCTATAGACAACCAGCCAAAGCTCTGAAGCATGAGAATTGATTATAGCCATTGTGTTAATGCAGAGCAGCAAGTGTTATGAGCATTTTGAGGGCAGTTATTTAAAAGTGCTATAAATATTTTTCAATTACCTGGTACTTTACATTCGTAAAGCAGATTTACAATTGTATTTTAAAGCATAAAAAAGATATTGTCTCTGCTCAAAAGAGTTTACAATCTAAATAACACAAGACAGACAAACACAAAAGGAGACATGGGATAGCAGCCCAGGAACAGGAGGAAAATTATTAATGACAAGAAGGAAAGAAATATATGAAGAAAGAGAGATGAAGGTTAGCAGACGAGAAGAGGAAGCATGGGCGGTGGGTGAACCCCCCCTTCGGGGAGGCTAGTCCCTGGCCCCACCCACTGGAACCCCAAGGCCCTGCCCCCTGGAGCCCTGAGGCTGGAGGAGCCCCAAGCCTCTCCCTTGCAGCTGGAGGAGCCCTGAGGGACCCCCCTGTGACCAGAGGAGCCCCAGCCACAACAGCAGGGGAGAGGGAGAGCGAGGGTGGGCAGGGCCACAGGCCTGGGTTAAGGGAGGCTTAGCTTCCCATGGCCTACGATACCCGCCGCCCATGAGAAGAAGAGTTTCAGATAGAGGGAGCAAAATGAAAGAAGGCGTGAACATGGAGCTAGAGAAGGAGATGAAGGGAGAAACCAGGTGAAAGAACTGGGAAGAGCATAGAAAATAGGAAGATGAATAGTGGGTAATGAAAACTAATTAAAGCAGAGGAGTAGGGGAAACAAAATTATATCCATCCTCCTAGGTAAGGTCAAAGTGCTTGAAGTTATGCAGAAAGAGGTTGGAAGTAATTAGAGGGATTCAGTGAACTGAAAAAAATGAAAAGGATAGAACAGGAAGTAAAGAGGTCTTTGACAGCAGCATTTTGGACAGAATGAAGGTAGGGTAAATTTTAAAAAAGCAGTGAAGATAGATGGAAAATTACAGTAATCCTGTGAGAGATCACCAAGGCATGGACACTTGTTTTAGCAGTGAGAACAATGAGGGGATGAGTTTTGTATGAGCCGCTCAGAGGTTGCTAATGTTGTATAGAAAGAGATAAACTACAGAATAACCCTACACTGGCTCATGGATGAGCGAAACAATCTAAGTGATCTCTTATCACCTATAGTTTCTATGCTGATGGTTTTTCCCCCCTTAAATCTGATTTGTGTAGGTATCTTGACCTGAACCATTTCTTTGTCTCCCTCATAGGTCATTCATCTACATTCATACTATCCCTGCCCTCTGTGCTCCTCTCCATTGCTTTTGTCATCTCTCTATACCCCTTATCTCCATCTCTTCAATAGCCAGTTCCCTCCTTTGCGTGTCCTATTAACTAATTCCCTTCTGCCTTCTCTCCTTACCCCACATCTGCTGCATTACACATGTAGTGTGTGTGCGGACGCATATATAAACAAAAGTCAAACCTCCTCCCCCTTCAAAAAGAATTGTGGAACTAGCTATTTGTCCACCACCATCACTCTGTTCAAGCTGCTTGTATGTTGCATCCCTTTAACTCTGTCTGCCTTGTCCATTTCGATTTTAAGGGTGAACTCCTGGCCTCTTTGAAGTCATAGGGAGTTTTGCCACTGACTGCAATGAGTCCAGCATTTCAGCCTAAGTTCCTTGAGGAAGGGACAGTCTCTAAGGGTACGTCTACACTACCCGCCGGATCGGCGGGTAGCGATCGATCTATCGGGGATCAATTTATTGCATGTAGTGTAGACGCGATAAATCAATCCCCAATCGCTCTTCTGTCGACTGCTGAACTCCAGGTCGGCAAGAGGCGGAAGCAAAGTCGACGGAGGAGCGGCGGCCATCAATCCCGCGCCGCGAGAACGCGAAGTAAGTGATTCTAAGTCGATCTAAGATATGTCGACTTCAACTACACTATTCTCGTAGCTGAAGTTCTGTATCTTAGATCCCTACTGTAGACTAGGCCTTACATATTAGAAGTGGGGCTGGCAACACCACCTATTATTAAGGTACACCCAAAACTTCCAATTATAAGATGTTTTTGCAGTTGCTTATACCGTTTCCAAACTTGAACCATATGAGCTGAAATGTACCGAGCCTCTGCTTCAGTTTGATTATTTTTGGAAAATTTCAGCCAAAACAGTTCAATGTTCTCACCCAGGCAGTGGAAAGGAGAAAGCCATCTGATGTGAATGCAGAGGAGAGAAAAGCCAGAGCAGGGTAGAGGGAAAGGTGTAGATTGGGTCAAGGCATCTGGTGAAACTGGAACTAGAAGGGGGAAGGGTATCTGTGACTAGAGGTTTGGGAGATAGAATGGGACTGGCTAGGCAAGGAGACTGGGAGCTGTGGAAAAAATTGTAATGATCAGGTAATTAAAGATTTATCATAATGCATAAGGAGGATGAATTAAAGTTGCACAGACAACCTTAATTCTGGTCTTTTCTATTTTTTGATTGTTTGACTTGGCAACCTTAATAATGTTATTTTAACATAGTTTTGTGTGTGTGTGTAATATATACTGTATTTATATTGGCCCAAATAATGGAGGATATTAATCCATTTTTATGTAGTCCTTAGGGAAATTTCCATGGATTGACTATCCCAAGTCACTCACAGCTCGAATGTGTGACCAGACCGCACATTCACCATCCCCACAGAACAGGGCTATAATGGTGAAGACAGACTTTCCCTGTAGCTGCTGCCCACAGCTGCTCAGTGGTGGGACCAGACACTAGATCTGAAAGCAGGGAACCTGTCTCTCTCAGTGACCCCCTGCTGGCACCCAGGCAGTGAGGAGGAGAAAAACATCTGAATTGAATGCAGAGAGGGACAAAAACCCGAACCAGAAAGGACAGAAAGGAATCAATAGGGACAAGTAGTCAGGGAGACTGGGACTCATTGGGCAAGGAGACTGGGAGCCAGGGGGAAGCTGGAACTTGATTGGACAAGAATGCTGGGAGCTGGTAAGGAAAATTGGAAGGGGTGGGGGGACTCTGAGATCATGCAAGGAGCAGTGGGGTATGGGAGACTGGGACTATCAACCAGTGTGGAAGGGAATGGGCATGGAGGCAGAGGAGACAGATCTGAAAAGGAACTGAGATGTGGGACAAGAACTGTGACTGTCTGTGCAAGTAGACTGGGCAAGGAGTCAGAGGTGAGAAAGAGACAGGACTGGGACAGGGACAGGTTGGAGGGGATAGGGCAGAAGAGGTCAAACTTGGGGGGAGGGGATAGGCCCACTAGAACAGACTCCCCTCAAGAGCCTAGAATGGAACCCAGCATTCCAGAATCTCACCATTCCTCTATCAGAAGAAAAAATCTGTGAAAATAACCAGCAACGTGTGTATCTCATCCCCACTCTGGTCCTGCTCCATATAAAGGATGACAATCTACTACTGCTGTCAGTTACTCCATTAGCTCACATGGCAGAGATCCGTGTGGCCACACACTCTAGGTGGCAGGAAACTTCTTCCCAGCGGCACCCCTTTCCCCCCAGTCGGGGTTATGATCCCCCTCCAAGTCTGGCCTGCAAGACCTCTTCCCTGGGCTGGTCCCTCTGCCCCAGCTCCACTCTGCCTCAGAGCTGCTTCTGCTGCTCTGCCTCTAGTGCAGCTCCCTGGGCTGCTTCTCTGGCCCATCTGGTTCTGCTTGTTGCAGCTCTCCTCCCAGCACAGGTCTCTGGGCTACTCCTCTGGCCCCTCTGCTTGCTGCTGCTCTCCCTCCAGGGCAGCTCCTTGAATCTGGCCCCTCTGGCTCTGGCTGGCATGGCTCTGCTCTCCAGCTCAGCTCGGACTCCACTCTCTCCTTAGCTCAGCCTGTCTCTGGCCCAGGCAGCTCCAGCTCATATGGAGGATGGGACCCCTGGTCTCCTGACTCCCTCATTAGCCTGCCTGCCCTGTCAATCAGGCTGACCTGGAATGTTGGCCTCTCCCCATTGTCAGTCTTAGGGTCCTGGTTTCCCATCAAGCCTTCCCCTTTATTTTGATACTGAGAGATGGCCAACCAAAACCCCCCACTACGTTTTAGTAAAGGGCCAACAGTCCCCTTGCACTTAGTTGGAACACTATGTTCCTGAAACAGCATTGCTTTCCGTAGAGCAGTATTCCCAGCACATCTTTTCTCTCCTTCCTCCTTCAGTGCTACACAGCCAGGTTCATGGTGTTTGGCTTTCCTTCCCTGTTTGGAAAAGTTACCGAAGGATGAAACAAATGTGCTTGGAATTTTGTATTATATATAGCTTTCTTTCTAAACCCAATATTAATTCAAAGTTACAAAGACGTAGGATTTATTACAGGGAAAATCCTTTTCTTTCTTGGCCAGCAAGTGCATTGGCAGATATTATGGTCTCTTCTGATGAAGATCAGCTGTTTTTCAATGAACAATAAACCATTTCCAGTTAGCATAGTTGCTATTTTAACTTTTTCTACTGTTTATGATTTTTTTAGTTGAATTTAATTATATCCCTATGGAAACAAAGGAGATAACATCCTTCTTCCTCAATATATCTTTCTCACACACATGCTAGCTTCTTAATTACAGAGTAAGGCTATTGCTAATGACAACATAATCAAAATGCAGAAAATTCATCTTTCAAATGCATGAAAAAAACACCATCTGTATGTATCATTTACATGAGGCATTAAAAAGCAGCTCCTGTCTGTTTGGTGAACATTAAAAATATGTAAGAGTGATGGTTTGCTCTGGTGTCTTTGGTCAAAATTTCCCCTTTCCCCACTGTTGTGCAGTCTGACACCAATTCAAGTTTCAAGTTAGTCATGGTATTTGACCTAACTTTTTCTTTCCTTACTTTCATGCCATTACTCTTAATCACGTCTCCCTCTTTGGCATTTGAACTCTTCAGATATAGACTATTATTGTGGACCCCATTTAATTGTGACATAACTAATTTTTTTATATTTATCTTTCCTCATAAATCAAACTTTCTAGCCCCTCCCCCTCCCTTTTGCCCATCTCCCAATGAATTTGTTTGTTTTTCTCTGCCCCCCCCCATCATCCAGTTTGTCAGTGTCTTTCTGGTAATAAGATGCACTGAACTTCATGAAATGTTCCAGATATTGTTACACACAGAGAGGGAGTCTTACCTCTCTGTGATATATCTATGTATATGCAGCCCAGAACTACATCATCCTCTGTTACCGTCCTATCACACAGCAGCCACATCACATGACACCCAAAGTCATGTCTAATTTGTTATCCACTGTCACCTCTAGGTCTGTTCCAAATCAGCACCCCAGGTTGTTCACTCTCATGGAGTAAACATGGTTCAGATTACTTTCCTCCTGATACATGTATTTGCTTTTTTTCAAGATGAATCTTGATCTATTTTCTGACTACGTTTCTGTGTTTCTTTAGGCCCTCTATAGTTGTTCTCACTGATGTTTGTGATTCTTCCCAACTAGGTATAATCTGCAAACTGCATTAGTGAGGATATAAATAAGATGGGTTCTAATAGTGATCACTGTGCTACCCCTATTCTCAGCCCTAAACACTGCCGTTTATCTGCACTGTTTGTCAAGTATTTTAGTGGGTGTCTGCCTTATATGACTGAGTTAGCAACCAAACCAATTTGAGTCCATTTTCCAATTATGATTTTTTTAGAAACTGTATGATGCTTTACTAGGATCTGATCCAGTGCCTAATGAACTTAATCAGAACCTTTTCTTTTATTTAGATGGGTATTAAATCAGGCTCTTACAGAAAAAGAGGAATCTTACAGGCTCTGACTGGTCACAGTTGAACTATGCCTCTTGATATGAAGCTCCAAAGTGAGATAATCAACAGGAAGAACTCCAACATAGTATTTAGGGCAATATCTGTGTGATAAGGGCTGCTGGCTGGATTGGGAATGAGAAAAGTAGAACAATAATACATTTTAAAAATACAGATGCCTGGACTCAAGTTGCTGGAAAGTTTGAACTGCTCTTCTCAATGTTTTTCTTTTAATAGAACAATTTATTTCTCATAAGAAATCTTTTCAACCCCACCCCCCAAAGACTACAAAATGACTTTAGGAATCATCAAGAACTTTGCACAGTTCACATCTGAGAAAGTGTTGTGCCCAGTGACTAATATTTCATACCCCAAGGGGAAAATAAATTAAGAGATTTTTTGCTCATTTACAAAAACTATCTTTTTTTTTTCTTTTCTATTCCATACCTTGGCTTGCAACCAGCATTTCAATGACTTTCAACATGCTACGTGCTATGTGTTTTAATTACATTGTGAAGTATGCTGTATCCCAGAAAAGACAAATATTTTAAATGAAATAATTAATGTGTGAAGGTACCCATACTAATAAATGTATTTTTCATAGCAGCAATTAATTATTCTCAAGATAACCATCTTTTCCCCTGTAAATTAAGACATTTCTCCCCTAATTAGTTGGAATTGCCTGTAGGAGATTATCACTTCTGAGCTAAGGAACTTCCTTCAGCTTGTAATTCCAGTCACCAGAGAGGAGAGTTTAAAACAACAAGAAAAACAACTGCTTCCTCTGTACATGCACTCAGTGAGCTACAAATCACACAATCTTTTTTTTAATTACATGGTTTTCCACATCTTTGGACACTTCTGCATCAGCAGGACTAAGTCACCTGCATCCTCCAAGGAAAAATAGAACGCAAGTGCTTAGGACAAAAATTAAGCATCATATTACTTGAAAGGGCTGATTCTATTTAGGAAATGAATGGCAATATTGTTAAGGTAGATTTGTTTTCCTGGGTGTTACTAATACTTTCTGTATCTACTTTACAGAGGTGCTGTTGAACTTCATTAATTAATGTTTGTAAAGTATGTTAAAATCCATTTATGAAAGCCAGGTACATATGGAAACACAATACAATTGGGTAAAATTTTCTAGGTAAAATTTTATACCACCTATTATAACTCAAATTTAGCTAATGGAGATGTAATTTTGAAAATCAGACTGAAAAGTGAATTTTCAGGAATGTAAACTGAAAACTTAAAAGTATCACAGGAGCTTTTTATCCCCTTAAAAATTCTCTGCAGTTTTCCATTCATTATACAGAATGTTCACAACAATATTCAGATTCTTTCATGTTGAGAACCAATCCTGTTGTCTGGCAACAGTGATGACATAGGAATTTCCACTAGAGGCCACTACAACCTCAACCTCCTAGCTATTCCTGTTCCCAAATAGGTCATTGTCCCCTTTACCCAGGCAGCTACTTTGAACCTAACTGAGAACTTAAATTGTTAGCAAGGAGAGAGATGCAGTCTGTGGCGGTTCAAGAATGCGGCCAGACATGCATGCCATCCATTAGCACAGACAGACATATTTACTAATAGGAGAGGATGATGAAGAAGAAATATAATTGATAGGACACAATTTTCAAACTAAACCAGATAGGCTATACCTGTGCTGTAAACAGACATCTGTTATATGTGGCCATTGTGGTTAGCTGGAGTACTCAATAGCTTTCACGTATATGCTGGCATCTAGCCTACACTATTATCTAGAGGACCAGTTGGTTTATGAGGTCCAGGTAACAGTGACATGGGAACGTTCACCAAGTTTGCTATGTTTGGCAAAAGCACGGCTGTCCACTAAATACATTTATAACAGCTAGAGTTCCTTGTTCCTTGTTATTTAAGTTTTTGTGTGTGTGTGGAATATTTGTTTACATTCAAGGTTCACTGCCAGTGAGCAAGGGGAAAATATAATGTTTTGTGTTTATTTACAAACCAGTTCCTTTCAATATCCCTGCTAATGATCCCAGTCCCTACCTGGAAGTGGCCAGAGGCAAATTAGATTGGAACCAAGCCCAACCTCACATAGACTCCAAATCTTATGTAAAGCAATTTTAGAACCAAAGACACTTTAGAAGCCCATGCCAAACTAAAAGAAAAATGCTAGCGTATAACTCTTTCCCCCCCCCAAAATATGTAAACTCTATAACTTGTCACATTGTGTTTGTGCAAAATCTGTAGATAATGGCAATGTACTTCAGAAACTGAAAATTGCTGCTTAAGAGCCAGAAATAATATATTAAGGAACAATAATAATAAACACAGGTTGGCACCATAATTTAATTTCTTTTGATGGATGACAAGTTTTTTTGTTTGATGCCATAGAACCATAAATAAATAAATAAAAAGGAAGAGAAAATTTAAATTAGACTCAGGCTTGCCTCCATTCTTCCAATTTCTCTTGCTAACCCTGACACATTCCAAATAAACCAACATAGTTCTGAAATAATAGCTTCCAATAGGGTGCTATATGACTTTACATTAGGGATCTCAAACTCAAATCACCACGAGGGCCACGTGAGGACTAGTACATTCAGGGCCGGCTTTAGGCCAATTCAACCAATTCCCCTGAATCGGGCCCCGCGCCTAAGAGGGCCCCACACCCAAGCCCCGGTACGGCGTACCGGCAAGAGCCGGTGTGCCGTACCGGGGTGGCCCGGCTTCCCCAGGGGACAATTTAAAGGGCCCAGGCTGGAGCCCTGGGGTAGGGCTGCGGGGCTCTGGGGGCTATTTAAAAAGTCCGGGGCTCCCGCTGCCTCTACCGCCCCGGCCCTTTAAATAGCCGCTGGAGCCCCGCTGCTTCCCCAGGGCTCCTGCGGCTATTTAAAGGGCCGGGGCGGTAGAAGCAGGGGAGCCCCGGGCCCTTTAAATGGTCCCCAGAGCCCTGGGATAGAGGGGGGCTGGGGGACTATTTAAAGGGCTGGGGCTCCAGCTGCCTCTGCTGCACCCCCTGCCTGCACCAGCCCCGCGCCCGCTGCCCTGCCCGCAGCCAGCCCCTGTCTCCAGCCAGCCCTGCACCCCCTGCCCGCAGCCAGCCCCTGCTGCACCCCCTGCCCTACCTCCAGCCCTGCACCCCTGCCCGCACCAGCCCTGCACCCTCTGTCCTGCCCACAGCAGCCCCGCCCTCCCTGCCCTGCCTGCAGCCAGCCCTGCACCCCCTGCCCACAGCCAGCCCCTGCCGCACCCCCTGCCCACAGCCAACCCCTGCAGCACCCTCTGCCTTGTCTCCAGCCAACCCCTGCCGCACCCCCCTGCGGTCCTGCCCGAAGCCAGCCAGCCCATCCCACACACCCCCTGCCCGCACCAGCCCTGCACCCCCTGCCCTGCCTGCAGCCAGCCCCGCACCCCCTGCCCTGTCTCCAGCCAACCCCTGCCACCCCCCCCCCCCCCGCCTGAAGCCAGCCAGCCCCGCACTCCTCTGTCTCCAGCCCTGCCAACCCCTGCCGCACCCCCCTGCGGACCTGCCTGAAGCCAGCCAGCCCACCCCACACACCCCTGTCTCCAGCCAGCCCCGCGGCCCCTGCCCTGCCTCCAGCCAGCCCCATGTCCAGTGGTGCCCTGCAGATCCCAGGGCAGTAACCCTGCACACCTGCTTCAATGAGGGGGGCAGGAGCAGCTGGGACCCACACATGTGCACGCCACACCCCCAGGGAGTGGCGGGGACCCACACATGTGAAACGGAGCTCATTAATAACCGATCAACAGCATATATGACGCAATGTACATAAGATATAATTTTATTATTTATATAGTTATGGAAAGTAAATAATACATGGAAGAAATGAAAGGGGTTTTTTTACAGGGTTTTTTTTGTTTTGTTTTGTTTTGTTAGTCATCCCTCCCGGGGCCCTGCCGAAAATGTTCGAATTGGGCCCCGCACTTCCTAAAGCCGGCCCTGAGTACATTGGCCTGAGGACCGCATCACTGAAACCTTTTCATACAACGATACAAAAGTAAAGTCAAAAATTTAAAAAATGAAAAGTAATATAGTATGCTATTGAAAGTCAATGTATTAACTTTTTTAAAACTGTAATGCGAAAAGTCAGTGCTAATTTTGACAGTCATTTCATTTTTGGCCACTTAGCTGGCAGCGTTTTGCATCAACCAGAGCATCAATATTAGGTTTGATATACTGAGACGAAACCAATCTCAGTGTTGCTTGGAAATGTTCATCAGTGAGCCTTGACCTCAACACAGATTTGTTAATCTTCAAGGAAGAGAAAAACTGTTCACATATATATGTACTTCCAAACATTGCCATTACCCTTGCGGAAGCAAAGAATAACATGGGAAATCTTTCTTGTGAAAGAAACTGGTAGAATTCTGGAATTCCAACATCTGTACTTCTACTTCAAAATGGTATCACAATGAAGCTCCACTAACTCCATCTGCATTTCCTCTGCAACATTGTCAATTTCCACAGCAAATGGTGTGGAAAAAAGTTGAAAATGTGGTTCAAGTGCCTTGAAATCTTTAAACCGCACATCAAACTGTTTGTGTAAGTTAGAAAGAATAGCTGCATATTCTTTCAAGGATTTAGGTTCAACTTTTCCTAAGGAATTCAGAGTCGAGAAATGGACCAATTTGCCAGCAGTCAGCTGTTTCCCCCACAAAGTAAGCTTGACTTAAGACTGTCATACATCTGTATTATCGCCTGTTTTCTACCCTGAAGCTTCAAGTTCAGTGCATTCAGGTGATCAGTTACATCTGTTAGAAAAGCAAGGTTGCAGATAAAAGTGGAATCAGCAAACTGTGGAACCTCCTTGTTTTTTCATTTTTATGAAGGAATCAATCTCCTCTCTAAGTGCAAAAAACGCTTCAAAACATTTCCACGACTCAGCCATCTAACTTCAGTGTGATACAGAAGTTCCACATATTCGCTGTCCATATATTGACTTCAGTGGAGCCAAGATTTCACTCTAAATAAATTAGGGACAGATCTGGAAAACTCCTATTGAGACAGATCCTTTGAGGAGCTGAGCATGCCCAACTGGAATTTAGGATGTTCTGCTGGTACTTGGTATATTGCAGGATGTTGCACAAGTGACGTTTTTCCTGAGTAAAAATCCTGAATCTCAGGATTTGATATATGGTCAGTATTTTTAAAAAAACATAATAAAACAACAACTGGAAGACCTTTATAGCCTATAGAATTTCTATTTAAATATGTACAATAGAGTACCTGAATTTAAACGTATCTTATTTAAGACACTGAAGTTAAGCCAATGCATAAATTTAAGTTCAATTAATAAAAATCTTAGTATGTTTGCAGACAATTCACAAACAGGAAGAAGGCTATAATGACGGAATAGTTCACCCAACTCTGCTGTCAAACAAGTGCTTTCTCCTGTTATAATGAGAGCATAAATGTCCCCCTTCTGCCCCCGGCCCTGCCCCCACTCCACCCCTTCCATGAGGCCCCACCCCTGCCCCGCCTCTTCCCACCCTTTCCCGGCCCCCATTCCAACCCCTTCTCCAAAGTCCCCACCCCAACTCCACTCCCTCCCTGCACCTATTCCAACCCCTTCCCCAAATCCCCACCCTGGCCCCGCCTCTTCTCCGCCTCCTCCCCTGAGCGCGCCGCATCCCCGCTTCTCCCCCCTCCCTCCTGGAAAGTCTTAAGCGCCACCAAACAGCTGTTTGGCATTGGGAAGTGCTCGGAGGTAGTTGGAGGAGCGGGGATGCGGCACGCTCGGGGTGGGGGAGAGGAGGGGACGGGGGGTGAGGGGAGCTTGGCTGCTGGTGGGTGCAGAACACCTACTAATTTCCTCCCGTGACTGCTCCAGCCCCAGAGCACCCATGGAGTCGGCGCCTATGGCGGACTGCAGGAAATAACTCCGCGGGCTGTGCGTGTTTGAGACCCCTGCTCTACATGATGGTTCTGCCGAATTACTATGGGGCGGGGGAACAGTTAATTAAGTAGCATCCCCCTGCACAATTGTCCCTGCAATTACTGAATTTTCAGGATTTCAATGACTGGGAATGACTATGTAAAAGAAAAATGCATCAGGGCTGCAAACCTGACTTTCCAAGACAGAATGATTTGAAATAGGTACAGGTATCAGTTATTAGAGATCTGTGGGCCTCTTTCATTGCTGTCCTATCGTAGGACTCCCGTAGCCCTTTTGTGCTATGATAGCGCAAAGAGGTCCTAGAGCCAATGTTAGGGGATCTCAGCTGGCACAGAGCTGTTGTAGTTGGTTCTTTTTCATTCCTTCTCAACTCTCCCCATCATAGTGTGCCAGGAGACATCTCAGGAGGCTGCCGTTACATACCAATGTAAATTAGAGCAGCCCTGAGGTTGCATTTATATTAGGTGCCAAACCAATCTCCAGCTCCCCACGGAGCAAGGTCAATCTTTGCCCCCTTGTATGATCTATCAAAGGATCAAGCAATAAACTACATTTGTTGTTAAAATGTATTGTTTAAAGCAAATGACAAAAAAAAACTTTTACTCATATCTTCCTGGTTACCCTGGCAAGTTTCAAACAATGGCTTCTTGTAGCTCCATCTTAATACAAGGCTGGAGTCAGATGTCACACTGATTCTGCTGGAGTTCTATGGTGGGCTCCAAATCTTATAAAAAGTAAGGCCAGGCTCCCACCTGTTTAAATACATCCCTATCGCTTCCAACAAAACCTACCTTGAAGAGTTTCTGTAGCCTTCCATCTGCTATGTGAGAAACATTAGATGGCTGCTAACAGAACAGCATTTTAGCAAAGAGCAACAAGGAGAATGGAAACACCGACTACCAGTATATTAGCCTCTGAAAATAGGCCACAGTATTTCTCCCTCTAACAGGCTTTATTGGATTTTTGATACCCCCTGAATAGGACCCCCAAAATCCTGCTGCATCCCATCCTAGTTGTGTCTAGGAAGTGCTCTCCCCCTTTCTCCTCCTCCCACCCTAAACCAAACAGAAGTCTTGTGTTTCAGGCATAGGCGCCGACTCCATGGGCACTCAGCTGTTTGGCGGCGCTGCTGATCAGCTGTTTGGCAGCATAATCCAGGGCACCGCCAAACAGCTTATCGGAGATGCCGCCAAACAGCGGATCAGCGGTGCAGCCAAACAGCTGTTTGGCAGCTCAAGGAAGGGCGTGGGGAAGGGTGGAGAGCAGTGAGCAGCAGACAGGTGGGAGACTCAGGAAGAGGGCAGAGTAGGGCTGGAAGAGGCGGAGTGAGGGTGGGGCCTCGGGGGAGGGAGGCAGAGTGAGTGGAAAGGGCCTTGAGGGAAGGGAAGGAGTTGGGGAAGGGCCTCGGGGTGGAGCAGGGGTTGATCACCTCCAGGGAAAACTATGGTTTCAGGGATAAATTCCCAACAGGGATCAGAGGCAGCTCAGGGAAACACTCCCAGCTGGGAGGTGATTAGGTGCAGTTGTGCCTATTTGGGCTCAACACCTTAAAATAAGGTTGTTTTATGCCAGAGAAGGGGAAAGATACAGGCAGACAATTAATTGGGTTGTGCTGACCAGAAGCTAAGGCAGGAAAGCATGGAAGTTATTTTGCATAGATAGAACTTTTGTTCTGTGTGTTTGAGTTTACTGCTTGTAATAGATGGAATCCAGCCAGAGACTTTTGCCAAAGTGGTGTCCGTTTAGATTAACCCTTTAAACCCCTAATCAGAGAGGCTGATTTTATGTTCAAACTGAAGCTTGGAGGGAATTTTCTTCTCTTCTTGCTCCATCCTGGGCTTTGCAATGTTCCCCCAGAGAGGCCCCCAACCATTTAGAATGTACTGTCATCATCACATCTCTTGTCCACTGTTATCTCTGTTTGCAAGTCCCAGATACAGTAAATCATGGGCGAGTGCATAAGAACTAAGCAATGTAGTCATAATGTCAAGGTTATATCTGCTTTCAGGCCAACAGAGAAATCATTTCACATTCTTTTTAAAAATTCCTTATGTTTTTAGAATAGATTAGAGAGCACATGAAAGACAAAATATATAGTTAACAGCATAATACTGTTCTATTACAAATCACACCACTCCTTGGGTTTGTTCTGTGTTACAGAATAAGTACATTGCTTCCCACAACTATCACACAGCAACTCCTATCACCATGTGTACAACTTCAGTTTGAGCGGAAATATCCCAAAATGAACAACATGAGCAAGATTCCCAGACACAAAGTTAATAGTACCAAAAAGAGAGACAATGAATAAAACAAACCTACACAGATAAACAGACATGTTTTACAAGGAAGCAGGGCCAGGTTTAGGGGCAGGCAACTGCCTGGGATGCTAGACTTGGGGGGCGCCAGGCTTGCAAATTTACAAATCCTAGCGTGCAAATGTATCGTCTTATATGACAGGGATAAATCATGCATGCAAATCGTGCATCGACGTCATGAAATGGGCTACCACTGCAATAAAAAATAAGGTATTCAAAAGTTTAACAAATGCGGGGGAGGCACCAAAGTTGCTACTCAGCTGGGGTGCCATTCAGTCTAGGGCCGGCCCTGCCAGGAAGGTAGTTTGAAATGATAATATGAGAGGAGTTTAATCACCGCTCAAGATCGGCCAGTACTAACAAATGCTTTAAAGGGGTAAAAGTTATACACTATTTTAGTTAAGTTTATACTATTAATTTTTTTAAACCATAAACTCTTTGGAGCAATGACCGTCATTTACAGTATATTTGGACAACTAGCACATTGGGGCACCTAGCCTAATGGTTGTGTCTTGTAGGCACTACCGCAATCTAAATGTTAAATAATAATAACAATACTTTGCAACTTGAGAGTTTTGTGCTTCTAGTCCACACATAGCTCATAAAAGAGCTGCTACATTTGTTCATCTACTAATTCCAATTTCCAATTCCATATGGACAGAATTCCATGAAACTTGTGATTGACCTTTAAGTGAGTTTCCAGTAATTTAACTCCTCTTACAGAGGCAGATCTACTTCTTATATTTTAAAAACAGATAAAGAATTTTTTATTTCACTTTCACCCAGTGACTTGATTAAACTCTTGGGTTCCTTTTTTAGTAATGCAACCATTTCTTTGTAAATGTGCCCTTGTTAATGTATTACACTATTTTAAAATATCACTTTGTTAGGTTTTTTTACATCCTTCCTACTCCAATGTTGGTGCAAAGGGCAGAAACCAGTCTTCCGCCCCTCTCCATCATAACTGCTGCTGCTCCCATCTGCTCCATCATATTGGGATTAACTGTTCTGCTGTCCCTCCTAGGAGTTTTTAAGGTTTCTCTTGGGTAACTCCATTGGTGTTCACTTGACAGCATCATGTGGGACTCTGTGTTGGAACCCAAAGTACCTGCACCAAATGTGTCCAGAGCTTATTTCTGATGCTGCTGGAAACGAGCTGTTGGTAGGTGATTTCTCGGATCTCTTTGTTGGTGATAAAGTTTTTCCAACCAATGCCCAGAATTCTTCATAGGCACTTATTTTCAAAGGCATCTAGTTTTGTGTCTAACATTTTAGTAGATCTCCAGCTCTCACAGCTGTATGTTAGCATAAAGATTACCTTTGAATTGGAAATTCTCCGTTTTGTTCTGGTGCTGTATATCTTCGACTTCCATACGTTGTTCAGTTTAGTAAATGCATCCACCTTTCCTATCCCTGATGTCATTTCCTTCTTGAGGTCTCCGTTGGCTAATATGATGCTCCCCAGGTAGTTGAACCATTCTACTTTCTTGATATTTTTGCCTTCTAATGTGATTTTACTGCTTGACATCTAGTTTTCAAGGCTGTTTGTTTTAGCATAACTAATTTTGAGCCCTGCTTGACCTGCTATTTTTGTCAATTTATCTGTCTTTGTAACTATGCTCAGTAGCATAATATCATCAACAAAGTCTAACACCATGTCTATGCTACAGTGCCGCGCTGCAGTGGCACTGTAGTGGAGACGCTTCCTACATTAATGAAAGAGGGTTTTCTGTTGATGTAGTAAATCCACGTCTCTGAGACGTGGTAGCTAGTTTAATGAAAGAATTCTTCCATTGATCTAGCTGCATCTACAACAGGGGTTAGGTCAACCCAACTATGTCACACACGGTGTGGAATTTTTCTCACCCACGAGAGATGTTGCTAGGTTGAACTAATTTTTAGGTACACCAGGCCACCTTTTAGGCATTTGCCATCTACCCATACTATACCAATGTTTGTGTTGCTAGTACACTTCTTCAATAGCCAGTCTATGGCAATGCCAAACAGTGGAAATAAAATGCAGCCTTGTTTCACATCAGTGTCCAAACTAAACTACCCTTTTGTCTGGTTGTTCACCCTTATAGATCACTTTATATCTCTGTATGTGGCCTTGATGATGTTGACAACTTTACCTGGGATGCCGTAGGACTGAAAATATTCCACAGTGTATGTCTGTGCAGGCTGACAAATGCCTTTTGAAAATTAATGTAATTGATGATTAGGGGAGCTTACCATTCTATACATTCTTCTATGATGGTCCTTAGAGTGAAAATCTGATGTATACAGGATCTCTTGAACCTGAAGTAAGCATGTTCTCCTCTAAGCTTCACATCTACTGCCTCTTTCATCCTGTGTAGTATATCACACTGCAGAAGGTTTTCCCTATAACAGAGAATAATGTAACTCCTCTTCAACTGTTACAGTCAGTAACATAGGCGCCGACTCCATGGGGTGCTCTGGGGCTGGAGCACCCACAGGAAAAAAATAGTGGGTGCTCAGCACCCACCGGCAGCCCCACAGATCAGCTCCTCCCTCCCCCCCCTCCTCAGTGCCTCCCGCCTGTTCAGCAGTGTTCAGGAGGCACTGGAGGGGAGGGGACAGGAAGGGGTGGGGGAGGGGCAGAAAAAGGTGGGGCAGGGGCAGGAGGAGGTGGGGCGGGAGTGGGAGCTTGGGAAGGGGTGGAGTGGGGGCAGGGCCTGCAGTGGAGCAGGGGTCAAGTATCCTCTGGAAACTGAGGAAGTCAGCACCTATGGTCAGCAACATCACCCATTTGGGGTATACTGACAATGGTTCCATATTTTCACTGGTCAGGCGTGGTCTCTTTTTCCCAAACTTCATTGAACACTTGTTAGTGTTATTCTAGCCATACCCATTTTCTTCAGCAAAGCAACAATTTTGGCAGATATTTTATTTTCCTCAATTAGCTTAACTAAGATGCATCATTTGTTTCTCGTAAGGACATTTTTTAATACAGTTTGACATTTTGCTTGACTTTGGTGCAAGAAGCTCAAGAAATTCACATGATGTGTGAAGGTCAGACCAGTTAGGAAACAAGACTCCTTTAATCCATTAGGCCAAATGGTTATACCCAAGTAAAAGGAAATAGGATTGGGATCATTTCAAGACCATCTGAGAACTGTTCACAACTGATTGCTAGGGCAGGGTTGCTTGGGCTCAAATTCAGGTCTTAGAGTTTGGCACAAAGAAGAATATAGATTTTTTATTTATGTATTCAAAGTAGAGCTATAATTTTACTGTTTCTCCTTGATTTATTCCATCTGAAAGTGAACTGTTGTAAATTATAAAAATAATTTCTCTTGCAATAATTTTACAAGTTCAAAATGTTGCCAGTGTCATAAACAGTTACATTTGTAAGCTTCTAAAAGAAACCTGAGAAACAGAAAAGTAATGCAGTTCTAAGAGCAATTTTATTCTGAGAGATCTAAACACAGGGCCAAATTCTTTCCTGACTTACATCCTCTGCAAATTTGGCCCATTGTTTCTAAATGGTTAGCCTTTCCCTAATCAGGAGTCTATCAATCAACGATGAGAATGGCAAAGACCGCTCTCCATTAACTAAGATCCCAATCCTACAAAGATTTATGCACATACAGAATTTTGGGACCACTCATGTGTTTATAGTTAAGGTCATGCGTCATTGTTTGCAGGATGATGGCCTCTCTCTGCTTTTTGTTTCTGAACACTGGTTGGAAAGCACACTCCAGCCAGGTCTACAGTACAAACTTTTGTTGGCAAAACCATGCCAGTCAGGGATGCAAAAACAAAAAAACAAAAAAACACCCACACCAGCGGACATATCTATGCCAGCAAAACCACAATGTAGAAGCAGCTATGTCAACAGCACAGTGTTTCTATCAGCATAGCTAATGTCATTCAGGGAAATGGTGTTACTATACTGACAGAAAAACTCCTACTGTTAATACACTTGTGGTATAGCTGTATCGGCAGAGCATTTGTAGTGTTGACAAAGCCTTGCTAAAAAAAAAATCTTTCTTCCACAATGTGTCTTTTAAAAGTACAGATCACATCCTCCAAAGATCTTTCTGATCAGGTAGTCAAATATTTAAGCACTCGTGTCCTGGATTGGGTTTCCCTTGAGGGCTGGAGCGGGGGTCCAGTTCCAGAGCACAGTGCTCTGATGATGCCAAGTCTGGCCCCCTCGATATAGCCTGGGCTCACTTGTTTCCCAGTTCCTTGCTGGTCAAGATCCACGAAGGGCAAGAGGCGAGGGCATGTCTTTGTGCTCCACAATAAAAGCCTAAGTTCTTGCACCATCTCTATTCCCTTTTTTCCAGGGTAAAGCACTGGCAGACCAGGTCAACCTGCATCAGTTCATAGTTGGGCCCTGGGGTTTTCAGCATGGAGTGTTGGTGAGGCAGCAGCATGATTCCCTTCCGCTCTTCCTTTCTCTCACACAGCCAGTTGTTGATATGGAGAGAGAGGTCAATAAAAGTATCTGAGCTGGTCATGGTCTCAATGTTGGCTAGCTCAACTTTTACCTCTTCACTAAGTCTACACCAAAATTGGTGCAGTTGGGCCACCTTGTTCCATGCAACGTCATCCACGAGTCACCAGAACTGGGTAGTGTACAAGGCAGCTGGCCCTCACCCTTGCTGGAGCCTTTGTAGTGAGGCTTCCACTGATAAGGAGTCATCAACATTTGTAGAAAACATTCACAGGAAAGCATTCCAGTCCATTAACATCAGGCTGTCCTGCTCCAGCAATGGAGAGGCCCAATCCAGCGCTTTTCCATCTAGTAAACTAATCACTACTCCCACCCTGACCTCGTTGGTGGGATACATTCGAGGGTGGAGCAGGAAAAGGTGATGACATGGGTTCAGGAGCCCCCTGAACTACGTTTGGGTAGCTGTACAGTGGCAGTGCTCCAACCCAAGCCTGGAGCATGGACTTCGCTTCCTGGAACCATGCTAGCTGCTTGCAGAGTGTCTGACTTTCTTCTAGGAGTTGCACCATTTGGGACCACAGCACATGGTTCGCTGTTTAGAGTTAAGTGACTCACTCCTGAAGATCTGATACCCCATGAGGTACTGTGGATGGTGGTAGATCCACCCCTTCCAGATCCCTGGAAAGGGGCTTCTGCAGAGGGAGTCAAAAGAGGATCTGGGCTGCAGGGCCGCGCTGGCCACTTCCGGGAGCGACGTGGGGCCAGAGCAAGAATGGAGCCTGCCTTAGTGGCAGCCCCGCTGCACCGCCAGAGATTGCGATCAACTGGGAGATCCTCTAAGATTGACCAGTCAATCGCAATCGACCGGTTGGTGACCACTGGACTAGAGCATAGGCAGTCTTGCCTAGTGGTCACAGCTGGGCTGCTATCCACAGGATACCAAGTATGGCCACAAGGTGATAGTCAACAAGCAGGGATCAGAGTAATCATTAAAGCTGGAATCAATAAGCAAGAGTCAGGTTCAGAGTTAAGCTGGGGTTGGAGACAGGCAATCAGAAAGCAAACTGATGTCTGGAGTCATAGCAGGCCTGAAGTCTGGGTGGTTGCACAGACAATTCCTGGGATACCCTCCAGGGTTAAATAGGGAGCATGGGCCAATCAGAAGGCTTCAGGGTGCTGTCATTCTGGACCCTTTGGGTGGTACTTCCTGCAGCTCCTAACCTCCACAGTGTTCCTTGAAGGTAGCTCTGCATGGCCTCGTGGTGGCAATATGGGAATGTCAGCTGTTGCAGGCATGGGTTCTAGTCCCACAGACCCTTATATTAATCTTATGATTTTTAAGCCAATGGTATGATTTTGGAGGGGTCTAACTCATGATTTTTGAATGGTTGGAGTTGGCAATACTGAACAGTTATTTAAAAAACACTTATGTGATCATGGAAAAACAGTCACAGAACGTGTTACACTCTTGTAACACAGAACAAGGAACTTCTTTACAATAAAGAAAATACTTCGACCCTATCTTTGCTTCAAAGCAGAGCTTCTGCCTAGAACCTTACCCAGTACTTCCTTTCCCCTGCCAGCTTCCTGCTGTAGCTTTAAAGAGTACACATCCCAAAATCATGTGCCCTTTGCCGATGCCCCTTTGATATCTAAAGTTGCTATAAACCTTGTTATAGCTGACATTTTAAAAATAGGGATTTGAAAAACATCCTGTTTCTTTTTCCTCCTTGCTCCCCCACACACAGTTCTTGAAACCAAATCGCGTGTAAATGATATTTCTCTAGAGGCAGGCTTACTGCTGTATAATGAAGCATTCATGGAGGATGCTATTGCTAGCATTCTTGCATCAAAAAGAACAAGACTAATAACCTGTAACTGAGAAAACAATGCAGTGATTTATCACCTGTTTATGTTCACATCAACAGCTTTCAGCTGGTGGGAGGGGGAGAAATGCTGGTGTGTTGGTGAGACTACAAAACACAGATTGAAACACTCCTGCCCTGGGCATTTCATATACTAATAGGAGCTGGGTTTGTTTCAGGGAGAAAATGTTAGGAAAGGCCAAGTCACTGTACACAGGCCAACCTATTAATCTAGGCAAAGAATTTTTAACAGTTCCAAGAAACCATGTAAATAGGGGCAGCTGTACAATAAAACTGACTGCTTACTAAGGGGGGGGGGGGGGGATTCTAGCCACAGAGTAGAAACCAAATTCTGTGATTCTTTTCGTAATACAGTCCTTCTTTTACACCAAAAATTTCTACAGCACTTTTTCTCTTGGGTTCTGTGCTGAGCTAAGGATGCTTTGTCATTGGGATATGGGTTTTGCTGGGGGTTAGTAGCTTGAATTTGAAGTAGCCTTTCAGAAAAAGAACCCCTCTGTATTTCACAATAAGGAACAAAATACTTTGGATCATTAGGTTTCTTTTCCATTTGTTAGAGTGGAAGAGAAAGAAAGTCAATTTAAGGAGACTACGTACAGAAACACTGAACCATTATTGCTCTGGAAGGCCACCTGGAACTGTAATCTTAGGCTCCATCTCTTCAATTTATTTCTCCTACTACATTTTCTTCCATATTTATTCAATGTCATTTAAATATAAGGTGTATTTATCAACCTCCCTCGTACAAATCCCAGAGCAGGGAGACAAAAGATCCAGCAGACTTGGTGCATAGATACTAGAGTGAACAGTGTGTTAGAAAGAAAGATTCCAGTCTAGCCGTGTCTGCCATTCTGCAGTGTTGCCTGGCCTACTCCTCCCCCTATAGTAGAATGACAAAGTCAGAAGTTGTGCTGCAACTAACCCCTCCATCTGTGCCTCCTAAAACACCCTCTTTGAGCAGGGTGCTGGCACCGTGCACACATTCATGTTGCAAGGAGAAGAATTAACCTCTGCCCAGCTGCTTGACAGAGCCCAGGGGATTGTGCCACATAGAGTGATTTCTCCCTGGCTCTGTCCCCATTGTACTATTTTTCATTTAATATTAAGCTCCTATATATGTGTTAAATTTATAACATTAATATACAATGGCTTAAATATCAGAGTTGGATTTTTTTCCCCTTTTTTATTTCATTATGTATTTTTGCATGAATATTAACTCAGCCCATTTTCTATTTGTTCTCCCCCAT
The DNA here is from genome assembly GCF_028017835.1 of Emys orbicularis. Taxonomy (NCBI): domain Eukaryota; kingdom Metazoa; phylum Chordata; order Testudines; family Emydidae; genus Emys; species Emys orbicularis. Next base: position 235,885,304 of record NC_088683.1, on the reverse strand, counting down.
TCCTCTTTGTCTACTGGATTTGCTGTATTTCATAGAATCAACACCGAAATTCCGCCATGGAAAACCAGAAAAAAAGTTTCTTGTAGATCTTTACTGCTTTCTGTCTTGGGAAAATATCTCGTTTTGCCTCATGGTTGCTGACTGCATCATAAGGAGCCAGAGGGCATCTGCTAAACTCACTGGATGTGACTACGCCCTGCATGTGAAGGAACGTATCAGTCTCATATGCCTTAGTTTGTCTAGTGAAGTCTATGAGAATTTTGCCATTAACTTAATTGAGAGAAAGGGATAGAGGGTTATAAAATATCCTGTTAGTTGGGGGCACAACCCAGAGCAGTGAGAGGTTGTATCACCCCCTCCTTTGTAACCCTGTGTGCCTTAAATGCTCTGCTGCTGTGGTTCACAACCCAGACAACAATAGCCACCAGACAAACATGCAACTCCATGAGAATCTGTGTGCTGTGCAGCCCTGGTTCAGCACTCTGACCCCAACAGCCTGTCCACAACACAACAGCCCCACCCGGGTCTCCGATAGTCTTGGTTACTACTTGCCAGGTCACCCCAACACACCCCCAGTCCTGAATTTCCCCAAAAACATCTGCTCTGAAATGCCCAGTCCTCTCCTGGAACATTTAGAGGCGTAATGATGTCTGTTTCTCCTTTAAAGAGACAAAAGCACCACAATTTGTTACTTTAACTGGAGTTAATAATCACTTCATGTCAAATACAGCATTGGGTTGAGGTACAATAAAAGAAAAACAAGTTTATTTAATCAAAAAGACAGTGGTTTTAAGTGAGTTCAAGTGCAAGGGGTAAAGACAGAATGGTTACAAGGAAATACAAATAAAATACACTTCCCAGTGGCTCAGACTTAACTCAATAAACTACAGCCTTTGTTCAAGGTAGATTTCTTACCAGTCTTTTTCTTTCCAGCCATGGCTGACTTTGTCTCAGTCAGGACCTTCCCCAGAAGGACAAGGTGCCAATTTTCCTTGTCTTCCTAGGTGAAAGATCTTTGCATAAGCAGATTTCTCAGTTATATTCAGTTTCCAGAAACTTCAACCACCTTGATTGAAGGACCCATTTTTCTCAGCTTGTGAGAGCTCTGGCCCCTTGTGTCTGTCCAGTGATAGATACCAAGATGGCTTCTTCTCACGCCTTATATCTTCTCAAACTCACTGTTTTGTCCCCCCAACTCACAATTACCTCATGCTGTTCTTCTCTGCCTGTGGACCCCGCCCCCCGCTTATTCATATGTAAATGAGGCTTCCATTGTGTTTGGTCACACCTGACTTAATTTTCTTGGACACAGGTAGATAGCTGCCTTCCCTCCTGTCTGAGAGAAAACCTGTTTCTCCCTTTGTTTAGTTACACACTTTAAAGCATAATATCAGTGAATATTTATAATTCCTCATATAATGTTAATACATACATTTTACAATAATATTAATCACCATTGTATCATTAGCTTTCAATAAAGTTCTTACTTGATGCACTTTTATAATACAGTAATTTGTATACATTTGCTTGATTTAATTACTTACCATTTGAGGTTCAGACCCCCTGTCTTTGGAGTCCAAAGACAATTTCCCCCACTCACTAGATTGATGGCTTTGTTTACTTTTTATGTAAATGTGCCTTCATTGTCTCTGCCTGAGGACCAGGCTTGTGAGACAACCAAATACACATTCCTTTGTCTAGGGCAGTCTGGGCTTATGCATTGCTTGTCAAACACATTTTGAGAACATAATTCTAGCACATTCCGTAACTCTTTGTACACACCCCGTACATACCTCACACAAGAATATTAGTGATCAGTGAGTTGTCCGACGATATGTTACATGCCATCTTTTGGGTATATATCATGACAACAGTGTGTTAGGTGTAGTGAATATGTGAGGCCTCATAAGAGTTGCTGACCCAGATTAGTGAACCACAAATGGGCCTCTGTGTCAGAATTATGTCTAGACGATGAGCTGGGGTGTGATTCCCAGCTCGTGTAGCGATATTCACATTAGCTCTCATCAAGCTAGCATGCTAAAAACAGTAGTGTAGCCAGGGTGGCACAGGCAGCAGCAACACAGACTAGTATGTACCCAGGGGGGGTCAGGCGGGTTTGTACTCCACACGGCTAGCCCTGTGTCACCACTGCCACTGTCCATACTACCCCTGCTATATTACTGTTTATAACATGCTAGCTCAGATGGTAGCTACAATAAGCATCTCTATGCAAACTGGGAATCACACCTCTAGCTCTTACTCTAGACATAGCCGTAGTCATATAAACTTAGGAACCCAGACTATATTCTCACACACTTTCTTGTCTTTCAAGCGAAAAATAATAATGTGTAGATTTGCCAGTGTGTTCATCCCAGTGTAAACCAGTTTATTCACATCTGTATCCAAAAAGAAAATTTTATTCAAAACAAAAATAGGGATATTCAGTATGATCATGAACAAGTGATCAAATTCCAAATTGCTTGGAGATAATTCTCCAAAGTCTAGACCAAATTGACTGCCCCCTGGTCTGCACACTCATCTCTTATTGGAACCAACAGAAGTGGAGCATACGTATCTGAAGACATCTGAGCTGGAGAGAGGAGAAGCACTTAGGAATCATGTATCAACCATATGGCCTAGTGGAAAGCCCACTGGACTGATACTATTCCTAGTTCTGCCACTGGCCTACCTGGTGACCTTGAACAAGTCACTTTCACCTCTCTGTGCCTCAGTTTCTGATCTGTAAAATAGGGATAATGATGTAAAGTTCTTTAAGACTTACTGGTGAAAAGCACTAAATAAAAGCTAGGGCTTTTGATTATTACCACATCACAGTAGGATATTAACTGCAAAACTAGTTGAGAACTACAACTGCCTAAATGGCCACTAACCCCTACAAAAAAAAATCTTTTTGTTTAAAAAGCAAGGAAATTAAATTACAAAGAATGTTGTTAGTGCACAGTTAAAGTTGCCAGGTGATAGCTCATTCCCTTCCAGATCGTGGGTGTGTACCTTAACTCCGTACTTCCTGGTTTCCACAAGTTTGAGTTTTGCTGAACTCATCATTCTGGAAGGCCACAAACTATCACCCCAGCAACTTTAACTCGCATTAACAAAGTTCTTTGCCATTTAATAATCAGTAATTTTATGTTGCAATATGCAGCAAACATTGCTGCAGCAAAGTGCCACCATAAAACCATCTTGTGTTTGAAAGGAATAAATATGAAACACAGATTCCTTTCTGTGGCTTTTACTGCTCTGTCTGTTCTGACTGATTGTAACTAATCGATGTGCTACTTTTAACAGTACTTTTAGCATCCACAAGGCACAATTTTCCATTGATTGACACCAGACTTTTACCATTGTAATTTCATTGACTAAACTGGAATTACTCCTGATATACATCAGTGTTACATGTGCCCATGATGGTTTCATTTAAAAAAAAAAGAAGAAGAAGAAAAACCACTACTTAGAGTTGCCCACAGTTATTTCTAAGCTAAGTAGAAGATATTCTCGGTATATACACATGCACGTTGAAGTAAATGTTGTCTATTTAATTGCAGCTACTGCATTTTCTTTTCTATGTTCCTTGCTTTGCCACTTCATTTTTTCCTGTGGCCCTGTGTAGTCTCAAGGGAGCATGCAGGGAGACGTTTCTACAGATTTCTCCACAGCAAACTCTAAATGATCCTATTCTGATTTCAATAAATGTTTCAAGGTCAGCTGGAAAGTCATCTTCCATTTTTCCAATTCACAGAGGTCCATGAGGTCAATCAAAGCCATAGCTTTCTGTGTGTGCTGAGAGCATGGAACTAGCATCCACAGCTTTAAAATATAGCTTCAGGGATGCATAAATGCCAAAGATGAGGCAAATTCACATTCTTCCCTTAGCTGTCATTAGCTCTTCTGAAAATCTGTATCTGCACAAAGTTATGTCACATGCTTTTTTAATGTTTCCTTTCTCGTGGAGCTTCTTGATTTCTAAGAAAGACAACAGAAGAGATCAAGCAAAACAAGGGGCATGTTTTTTCTGAAGACACCTAGTGCTGTTTATGATGTCTGAGTCAAAAAGAAAAGCTAAAGCCACTTCTAGGTGCAAGGGTGCTGTTTTCCCACCAAATCTTACACAATAACACTTAATACAAAGCTTAGTACAGTATTAGATTTTTACTTCTGATCATTTTTGCTGGTTTATCTCAATGTTTGCCTTTTGCTAATATTGCACCAAGGTAGGTAGAGCAGAGAATGCGTCCCATTGTTAGGCCACTCAAGGAATTCATCCACACTGAAACTTTCATAAAGGAACCATCTGATAGACACCCCTCAACACACCTCTTCTTCAGAGGTGGGTCTATCTGGTACCAGATCCCAGAGTTGGGGCCAGATTGTCAGAAGAGTTCAGCTCCCATTTAGGCACTAAAATAAGGACCAGATTTTCCAAAAAGCTTGAGTACCATGTGTCCTGCTGTTCTGAAAATCTGGCTGCTGAGCCCTTCTGAAAATTCCAGCCAGAGCATTTGGAAGATGCACTTCTACATCCTTGACTTAGCTTTGTGCTCTTTATTTGTTTTTTGTTGCTCTAATTCAGGGGTTGGCAACCTTTCAGAAGTGGGTGCTGAGTCTTCATTTATTCACTCTAATTTAACGTTTTGCATGCCAGTAATACATGTTAACGTTTTTAGAAGGTCTCTTTCTATAAATCTATAATATATAACTAAACTATTGTTGTATGTAAAGTAAATAAGATTTTTAAAATGTTTAAGAAGCTTCATTTAAAATTAAATTAAAATGCAGAGCCCCCCGGACCGGTGGCCAGGACCCGGGCAGTGTGTGTGCCACTGAAAATCAGCTCACGTGCCACCTTTGGCATGCATGCCATAGGTTGCCTACCCCTGCTCTAATTGTTTTGTTTTCCACGTCTTTCACATTGTCACATCTCTACATTGCTGGGGGGAGACGAGTGGGGTGGGGTGGGGGGGACTTATAATTATATCCTTATCAAACAAATAGGTAGGTTAACCATGAAGAAAGGAAACAAATGTCTAAAAAAAATCCTCCAGGTTCACCACAGATCTCTTTGGACAATGCTCACAGCTGCAGTTATGATTCCTATTGGGGCTGAAAAGAGGTACCAGCTGATCCCTCTCCAGTAGCTCAATGTTGGCTAGTGGAAGATTAGGTAGCAGTTTACCAAATATTGTCACTTACATATTGCATTGATTAATTTATGCAATATCAGAGATGCATAAACTGTGATCTTTGAGTTTTTTGATAGCTTGGAATGGTCTTAAAGCTTATTGTTTCATTCTGTATCTGTTTTGAATTAAATTCTACAGACATCATAGCAATTGTTAAATCTCTATAAGATGCTCACAGCAGTTGTAGGTTTTTTTGCCAAAGTCTAAAATCTAAACCAGTGCAATAAGTCACTAGAGCAGACAAACACACATTTCAAGAGCCAAATTCTGCTCTCAATTACAGTCATCCAACCTCATTGACTTCAATGGGATTGGACAGATGTAACTAAGGGTAAACATTGGCCCTAGAAATGCTACACATGTAAACACTTTGCCTATAATAATGATTAGAAATGTTTTTGAAATATGTTTCTGAGTTTTAGTTGTGCCACTGAATTTGGCATAGTTTATATATGATCCCTCAGATTTGTTTTTCCAGTAGATAGTTCATGCACTAGTTGTTGTTTGTTGTTTTACACATAGATAGTACTGGAAATTTGTTTTCTTTATTTATCCCCAAGGCAGGTACAGCACAGACAGGAGCACTGCTAGCCTCCCTGCACATCTTTCCTGTGTGTCAGAGGCAAGCACCAGCTTTCCATCTGAATGGTTAGAACTGGGCTGAAAGGGCCAGGAACTGGAACCAGGGGCCAAGAGTCAGAACCGGAGTTAGGCGCCACCAACCAGAGCCAGGGCATGAAGCCAAAGTCAAGAGCCAGGAGCCAGAGCCAGGGGGCAGAGGCAGGGCCAGAAACTAGGAAGGGAAGGCAGGGCTGAAGCAGGACAGGAACAAGGCAGGGGAAGGACTGAAGCGGGGCTGAAGCAGGACAGGAACAAGGAAGGGGCAGGACTGGAATGGTGCTGGAGAAGTACAGGAACAAGGCAGGAACAAGAGCAATCACAGCTGCAGGCAGAAGTGTTGAGCAACCAGCGGCTGGCTGCTGCTGCTGAGCTTAAAAGTAGACGTGCTTGATCACTTCAGCCAACCAAGTAGGCCAGCCAATCATGTAATCCTACCATAACCCCTCTGAGCTCATTAATCAACCTGGAGGCTGGCCTGACTGGTCCTCAGGGTCAGCTGACGGTGCTCCTTCCTAAGAGTATCCCTTCTCTCAGGGGCACCTTCTAGGGGCGCTCATCCCAGGTTTCTTGGGATAAGCTCAGTGGAATTCCCAGAGTAGATCTGGTGCATGGACATTCTCTATTGGCTCCCATGACTGGTCCTCAGGACCATAGCCTTCCCAACCCTATTAGGTAATAAAGCATACCGCACACTCATTTGGAGTCTACAGTCTGTCAAATTAGGTATTCCTCTTATCCTTGGACCATTATGGGAGGCAGCGATAGGTTAGACTGATTGGGGAGTAGGTTTTCCACATAAGGTTTTAGGAGATAGATGTGGATCTTAATTGACTCCAGTAACAGCAGTGAGAATATCAATAGATTGATTTGCTCAATTATCTTGAATGGACCTATCTATTGGTGGTCTAACTTGGCTAATGTTTGCCTTGACCTGAGGTTTCTGGTTTACAACCAGACCTTGCCCCCATGGTCAGGGTACAGACTGGTGGCCCCGATTAGCATAGCACTTTTAGGCCTCTTTGGCAGCTTCCAGATGTACCATGAGTTCTCACTTTTCATGGTACAGGTAGGTAACCACTTCAGTGACCTAGGAAACACTGGATGGAAATGTGGATGGAAACCATAATTGGCACAGAACAGGCTCTGCTGAGTAGAGGCATAGACCAAACTATTGTAGGCAAATTCTTCATAAGGCTGCAAGGAGACCCAGTTGTCCTGATGATAATTCAGAAAGCAATAGAGGTACTGCTCCAGGATCTGATTTACTCACTCTGTCTGCAACTAGGAGCTTAACAAATTCACACCAGAAGCGAGCAATAAATTGTAAGCCTCAATCTGACACAGTTCTGGTTGGAAATCCATGGAGCTAGAAAATCTGTTCTAAAAAGAGGTGAGCTGTCACCAGAGCAGTAGGGATGGTCCAGGAAGGGACAAAATATGCCATTTTGGTCAAAAGATTAACCATAACTACCACTGTGGTGCAACTTTGGGAACAAGGCAAATCCACAATGAAGTCCAGAGACACAGTGGACCAAAACTGGGATGGGGAGGGCACTGAGTGGCTTCACACATGGTCTTTGGTTTGGGAGCAAAGGTCACAAAAGCTACCATATTTCTTGATGAAAGAATGCCAACCCAACCAACAGAAGTTCAGTGAAACCAAGCTCCATGTTTTAGTCATGGAAAATTTCAGAACTTTGAGCTGAAGCAGACCATTTGGGACATAAAAGCATTCCCCATGATAGAGGATCTTATCCCACAATTGAACCAGGCAGGGTATCTGCATTATCCAAGTCCTGGCAGATCCATGCAGCGAATGAGTCATGAGGCAGCAGGGACCAAATGATGGATATTGGGTTCTTGTCCACCATTCCATTGAGAAAATGAGATATATTAAGGACTGTTGAAAGAGGTTCTGTGCCGGATTTGATGTACTCATCCTTGTGGGATAAGGTGTCTGCTTTTCTGTTTTAAGTACCCAGGCAGTAAGTCATGACGAACTCGAATTGGGTGAAAAATAATGCCCAGTGTATCTGGCACTGTTTTAAGTTTTGGAACATGCAGAGATATTGTAAGTTCTTATGATCAGTAAGGACCTGAATTGGGAACCGGGCTCCTTCCAAGAGTTGGCACCACTCATCGAAGGCTGCCTCAATCACCAGTAGCTCCTTATCCCAAATGTCATAATTCCTTTCTGATGGGATTAACTTTCAAGAATAAAAGGCACATAGGTGAAGTTGATTATGTGGATCCATTAGTTGCGACAGTACAGCTCTAATGCCAAAAATTTAAGCATCAGTCTCTACAGTGAATGGTTTGATAGTGTCTGGATGAATGAGGATGGGAGCTGTGATGAAGGCTCTATTTAATTGGTCAAAGGCATATTGAGCCTCAGGACACCAGCCAAATTGGACTCCCTTACAGAGGAGTGCCATCACTGGGACTACCAGTAGGGGGGGAAAAAACCCTTGATAAAATGCCAGTAAAAGTTGGCAAAACTGAGGAATCACGTCCCTCAGAGTGGCCCACTCAGCAATGGCAGATACCTTATATGGATCCATAGTCAGCCCTTAAGGGGAAATAATGTACCCATAGAACTTGATTGTGCTCTGGCTGAATTCACACTTTTCTAACTTAGCATACAGGTGGTGCTGGTGGAATTTTTCCAAGACATGGTACACATATTGATCATGGAGGAACAGTTTTTTGAAAAAGATGAGGTTATCATCCATGTAGATCACAACGAACTGATGCAACATATCTCTAAAAATATCATTGATGAAATATTGGAACATTGCAGAGGCATTGCACAGTCTGAAGGGCATTATCAAGTACTCAAAGTGCCCATATTGGGAGCACAAGGTAATCTTCCATTCATCCCCTTCCCGAATATGGACCAGGTTATAAATTCCATGGAGGAACTGTGGTAAAGATCTTAGCAGAGAGAAGTGTCTTGAAGAGCTCACTGATGAGCAGTGTATCAAATCTGGGTGGTTACCTTATTCAAGGATTGATAGTCCTATGCAGGGGTGCAGGTAACCATCTTTTTGGCCACAAAGAAAACCAGAGCTCCTACTGGGGACATGGATGGGTTATTCTGCAGCTCAGGCTCTGAGAGGGAATAGATGCACCCAAAAGTAACCTCGGCTTCTGGCTGGAAGTCAATGGGGCAATTGTAGTATATCAGCCTTCTTCTTATCAAATACATTCATTTGCCAGAGTCCCGTACTTTGCTAGTACAGCTGGGGCTACAGTGGAAAATGCAGGCACTGATGGAGGTTCTGCTGACCCAAAGTGTGCCAGGTTTATCAGGTTTAAACTATGGATGGCCTCTGGCACAGAATTGGGTTTGGGGAGACGAGCCTGCCAGCAAAATGGCAAGCAAAAATGGACCATGCCTGCCCCCGAGGCAAGTATGGGAATTGTGCATAGTGAGCCAGGAGTTGCCAAGAATAACTGGGAAATTCAGGGAGAAAACCAGGAGAAACTGCAAAGTTTTGCAATGTCTCTTGTGTGACTGGGCCCAATGAGACGGGGGGATCTGTCAACAGACTCCACAAGGTCTGGGATGGCCTTGTGCTGTGTCGGGATCCATGTGCCCAAGCTAACTTCAGGTCCATGAAGTTACCAGAGGCACCAGAATTGATCAGCACTTCTAGACTGACCTTCTGCATGGCAGGATGCTTCAGACAAAGTGGGAGCTGGAGAAGTATAGGTTGCCAGCTAGGTACTGCAAGGGCTAAAATGAGGGGAAGGGAACTGGCCCAGCCCAGCCCAGACCCCTCTATTGGGGCTGTGGTGTGGCATTTCCTGACCAAGGTGTGAGTCAGGCCTTCCATGGGAGGGACAAAGCAAAGTGCCCAGCTTCCCCACAAAACTGAGATACCCCGCCCAGCATCAAGCCTTCTCCCCTTTGAAGAGGCAGGTCCAGGCTGTATTGAGCTGCATTGGTTCAGGCTGCAGGATGGACACAGGAGACTGACAGGGCAGAATCATCAAAACTGGTGGAGATTTGAATGTCATCTTCCTTTCCTGGCAGTATTTGGATAGGAGGTTGTCAATTCTGATGCACAGATTCATAAAGGCATCAGAGGCTCTACCCAAGACAGCTTGTCCTTAATGTCATCATTAAGGCTGTACCAAAAATGATGGTACTGAGTAGCCTCATTCCATTCCATGTCCACCACTAAGCACCAGAAGTCAGCAACATAGTTAGCAGCTGACCAACATCCCTTAGAGTCTGGACCCTGGCCTGGCTGTGTGTACACAGCATGGGTTGCATGGCTTAGACAAATTTTTTTAATCGGTTCAAGAGAAGGCTGGATTTTTCAAGGAGTGAGGAGACCAGGGCCAACATCTCTCCTGTCAGCAAGCTGATGATAAGCCTTACCTTAGTCTTGTTGGTGGGAAATATCTGTGAGTGCAGTAGAAACAAGATGAAGCACTCGTTGAGAAACCCACGATACTTCCCCCAGTCAACACTGAATTTGCACCACTGAATCCTCTGGCAGTGGATAGGTCTGGGTGCTGGGCGGTGCAGCTTGCACATGCAGAATGGCATTTTGCACCTGCAAGGCATTAAGCTGGGTCTGTAGACTCTTCAAGATGCCCAATAGCTCCATCAAGGAGAGGTTGGCTGTAGTGGGGTCTGTCCTAACAGCTGGACAAGGTTTTGCAGATAGTTCAGACTGTCAGGGTTAGGCACCAGGAGCCTGACACAATGGGTAGAACCAGACTGAGGAGGGACAGGAACCAGAGTGGGAGCCAAGGGTCGAACCTGGATTCAGGATTCGGGAACCAGAGGATTCCTTAACCTAGACAATATCATATTGCCTATGATTGTACCTAATTTATTAGCAAATAATCTTTATCTGAAAATACTAAAAGCATCTAATATTATAGAATATTTATATTTAGCATAGCAACACCAGCTCATAAGCTTCAAACAGTAAATTGGCTTCATGGCATTTTGTTAAGGATTTTGAAGATCTTTCATTCTCTCTTAAAGCAAACCACATTTGAATATACATAGTAGTTAAACTGCCTAGCAAGATTTGTGATCAAAGCAAACGTGAAATAATTGCTAGTGGTTTGTGCAGCAAAGTGCCTTGTACAAATAAAGGCAATAATATCAATGGAAGTTAATTCAGTTCAAAATGTAAGGAGACAGAACTCACAGAGGAAAAAATCAAAAATGTATACATTCATATGATCAATTCACAGTTATTTTTAAGTCTTGGCTGTGAAGTGACAGCAACAGCAGAAATGAGTTCTCCCAGCATAGCATAATATTCATTAGGATGCTTTGGTTAATAAGAAATTTGGACCACACTGGATTCTTCCACAGTTAACCTAAAGGGCTCAGAAAAAACAGGAAGGTTTGCCTCACACAGGGTGAAATTCTGGTCCCAGTTGATGTCAATGACAAAACTCCCCTTGATTTCAATGGGGCAAGGAGAAATCTATGGCCAATCAAGTTAAGGACAACAAGGAGGTTTTAAATATATTAGAAACAGAAAGAATCCTAACAATGGTATTGGTACATTACTTGATGAAAATGATAGAATTATCAATCATAATGCAGAAAAGGCAGAAGTGTTCAATAAATATTCCTGTTCTATATTTGGGAAAGAAAACAGATGATATAGTCTCATCAGATGAGGATGATAATACTCTTTTTCATTCTACCAATATCACTGGAGGATGTTAAACAGAAGCTACTAAAGTTAGACATTTTTAAATCAGCAGATCCAGAGAACTTGCAGAAGAGTTTTAAAAGAGCTGCCTGAGGAGCTCTCTGTACTGTTAATGTTGCTTTTCAACAAATCTTGAAATACGAGGGAAAGACTGGAAGAAAGCTAATGTTCTGACAATCTTTTAAAAAGTTCTGACCCAGGTGATTATAGGCTGACATCGACCCCAGCAAAATAATGGAGTGGCTGATATGGATTTGATAAATAAAGAATTAAAGGAAGGTAATGTAATTAATGCAAATCAACATGAGTTTATGAAAAACAGATCCTGTCAAATGAACTTGATATTTTTTAATGAGATTACAAGTTTGGCTGATAACAGTAATAGTGTTGATATAAAATACTTACACTTCTGAAAGGTGTTTGGCTGGGTGCTGCACAATATTTTGATTAAAATATATAAAAATATAAAATTTACATGTCACTCACTAAATGGATTAAAAGCTGGCTAACTAATAGGTCTCAGAATGTAATTGTAAATGGGGAATCGTCATTGAGTGGTTGTGCTTCTAGTGGGGTTCCACAGGCATCGGTTCTTGGCCCTACACTATTTAACATTTTTATCAATGGCCTGGAAGAAAACATAAAATCATCACTGATAGAGTCTGCAAATGATACAAAAATTGGAGAAGTGGTAAAAAATGAAGAGGACTGGTCACTAATATACACAGTTATCTGGAACACTTGGTAACCTGGTCACAAGCAAACAATATATAAGTTTTAATGCAGCTAAATAATGTTTATATCTAGGAACAAATAATGTGGGCCATATTTACAGGATGAGGGACTCTATCCTGGGAAGCAGTGATTCTGAAAAAGATTTGAAAAAGCAGGAGTGGTGGATAATTAGCTGACATGAGCTCCCAGTGCAATATTGTAGCTAAAAGGACTAACGTAATCCTTGGATGCATAAACAGTGTTGTATAGAGATTATTTTACCTCTGTATTTGGCAGTGGTGTGACCACGCTGGAATACCGTGTCCGGTTCTGGTGCCCTGAATTCAAGAAGGATGCTGATAAATTGAAGAGGGTTCAGAGAAGAGCCACAGGAATGATTACAGAACATGGCTTATAGTGATAGTCTCACGGAGCTTAACCTATTTAGTGTAACAAAGAGACAGTCAGGGCCATCCTTACCCATATGCGAAGTACGCAGCTGCATAGGGCACCAGGAAATTTGGGGCACCTGGTGCCCTGCACAGCTGCATGCTGCTCCAGCCCCTGTCCCGCCTCTTCCCCAGGGCCCCCGCCCCTGCTCCGCCCCTCCCTCAAAGCCCCCACCCTGCTCCGCCATGCCACACCCCTTCCCGCCCATGCTCCACCCCCGCCCAGCCTCTTCCTGCCCCTGAGGACTGCAGCAGGACCGGGCCTGCACTCACCGGCAGCAGGAAATGCAGCAACCCGGCCCCAGCCACACCGCTGGTGAGTGCTGGGGGGCGGTTCCTCCTTGCCCCCAAGCCAGCTCCATCCCCCCTCCCCACAGAGGCCTGGGGCTCGCCCCCTCCCCCCCACAGAGGACTGGGGCCCCACCCCACCCCCACTAGCTAGGGACGGCCCTGGAGACAGTTATGGAATGACTTGATCACAGTCTATAAGTACCTACATGAGGATTAAATATGGATTTAGAGCACTGTCCTTTACCTCCTCACTTAATACTAGTGCAAAGTGGTCAAGCATAGTGTCAATTTTTACATTGCCATAGTGGGGCAATTCTTATTTATCATTAGGCTACGGTAAGTCAAAGTACTGATGCCTTGTGAATGATGGTTGAAGTATCCTAATAATTCTGACATCCAAACATTAAATGGCAACTTCGAACATATATTTTCTGCATCTTTACCTGTAAAGACTCAGGGCAGGCCTGCACTACCGCTTAAGTCAATGTAAATTACGTCGCATAGGGGTGTGAAAACAACACACACACACCCCGAGCGACGTAAGTTACATCGACTTAAAGCAGTGTCCACACCACACTGTGTCGGCAGGAGAGCGTCTCTCGCTGACATAGTTTCCATCTGTCATGGAGGTGAAGTAATTTCAAATTCTTGATTTTTTTTTTTTTTTGGATCCAAAATTGCAGACTCAAGGCTGTGGTTGAGCCAGTGCACAAGAGTAGCATGAGGCTGACCTGCACCCCACTCAAACAACCCATGTGCACTGCTATACTATTAAATAGCAAGCCTCTCCTCTTCAATTTGAGTGCTTCTGCCTTGATCCTTCATAACTCCTAATTGTTTTTCATTCTTTGTCTGAATACCATCAGTTATCCCAGATTCCAAGATAGCTACATCAGCAAACAGTACCAGGTTTCCCTGCCTGAATTTGATGTACATCAATTCCTGTCAGTTACAGATCTGTTAGGGGATCCATCAATAAATAAACACAGCAATAAGCCTAGGTTTCTATACGTTTCTGAATCATTTCTCTAAGAGACTTTGCAATTGCCTCTATACAGTCTTTCGTTCTGTGGGTGTTAATATACTTTGAGCCAAGATTTTTGATCTGCCGATTTTAGAGTACTGCAAAAATAATTTAAATCAACCAAGTCTGTGTGTAAATAATTCTTAATACAAATATGTCCTTATCATCAGGCAGGAAAGTCAATTATTTTATTTTTCTACTTCTACTTGCCCCATAGGCTTCTAGGAAATAGGGTGTTTTTTTCCTAGCCTGCCTGTGGCTAGAGCTCTCCACAGCTGTTAATGTGGTACATTTCACAAGAATTAAATTAACATGGGAAAAAAATAGTAAGTGGCAGTTAAGTGCCATTTTTTTGTTAAATTATAATTGTTGTTACAAGTGCTTGAATGTGCAGGAAGATTTAATCATCAGGTATCTGAAGTAGTGGCTACACAGCTATACTGTATTAACTGGCCCAGTTTGGCCATCAGTAGCTAAGCCATTGGCATTTGGATGTCTCTCTCTCAAGCCAGCAAGGAATTAAATGCTGTTCTTTCTGCTCCTGAGACTGAAATGCAGGTTTCATGCAACTCATCACCAGTTGTATGCAGAGTTGTTGTAGCAGTGTAGGTCTCATGATATGAGAGAGACAAGGTGGGTGAGGTAATATATTTTATTGGACCGACTTCTTTTGGTGTGAGACACAAGCTTTTGAGCTCACACAGAGCTCTTCTTCAGGTCTGGGAAACATACTCAGCATGTCGCGACTAAATACAAGGTGGAACAGATTGTTTAACATAAGTAGTTAACACATATTTCAAGGGACCATTCAAGGTGATGTGGCTTGTTAACACCTCTCCAATTATAGAGGGAGAGGTAAGTAAGGGGTGGGAAGGTAGCTGAGGGGGTTCTTAGTAGGTTATAGATTGTTGTAATAAGCCATAAATCCAGTGTCTCTATTCACTCCATGATTTTTAGGGTCTAGCAAAGTTATGAATTTAAGTTCTCAGGCTCGTCTTTTGAAAGTGTTGTGCAGGTTTCCATTGAGGATGAGGACTGATAGATCACAGATAGAGTGATAGCTTTGTGAAAAGTGTTCACCCATAGGTGATGAGGTGTTTTTGTCTTTTATGATTTTCCTGTCTGAGATCATTCGAGAGCGTAGTGATTGTCTGGTTTCACCCACATAGTTATTATTGGGGCATTTAGTGCACTGGATGAGGTACACCACGTGTTGGGAGGGGCATGCGTAAGACCCATGGATCTTGAAAGGTGTGTTGTGGGGGTTGTTGCTCATTGTAGCAGTGGAGTTATGTCTGCAGGTTTTGCACCTATCATTCTGGCAGAGTCTGGTGCTGCTTTGAGTTGTGTGTCCTGGTCTGTGGGGAGCTTGCTTCTGATGATGAGCTTGGAGAGGTTGGGGGGTTTAAAGGCCAGAAGAGGGGGTTCAGGAAAGATTTATTTCAGGGTGGGGTCCCCATCAACTATGGGTTGTAGTTGTTTGTTGATACCCCATATGGGTTCCCATGTGGGGTGGTAGGTGACAACTAAGGGTGTGTGATCAGATGGGACTTTATTTCTGTATTGAACTAGGTTCTCTCGGCTTTCAAAGGCAAGCCTGAGAGCTTAAATTCAATAACTTTGCTAGACACTAAAAATCACGGACTGACACTGGATTTATGGCTTATTACAACAATCTATAACTCACTAACAACTCCCTTCCCTTCCTTTCCACTCTAAGGCCTTGGCTACACTTGCGAGTTACAGCGCTGTAAAGCCACCCCCAGCGCTGTAACTCACTCCCCGTCCACACTGGCAAGGCATTTGCAGCGCTGTATCTCCGTGGTTGCAGCGCTGCATGTACTCCACGTCCCCGAGAGGAATAGCGAGTATTGCGCTGCCGCTGCAGCGCTGCAGTGCCAGTGTGGCCGCCCAATGCGCTGTGAATGGCCTCCAGAATTATTCGGCAGTATCCCACAATGCCTGTTCTAGCCACTCTGGTCATCAGTTCAAACTCTACTGCCCTGGCCTCAGGTAACCAACCATGTGACCCACCCTTTACATTCCCTGGGAATTTTAAAAATCCACTTCCTGTTTGCTCAGCCCGGCGTGGTGTGGAGTGCTATCAGCGAATCTTTCCAGGTGACCATGCCTCCACGCGCCAAGCGAGCCCCAGCATGGAGCAATGGCGAGTTGCTGGACCTCATCAGTGTTTGGGGGGAGGAAGCTGTACAGTCCCAGCTGCGCTCCAGCCGTAGAAATTACGATACCTTCGGGAAGGTATCAAAGGACATGATGGAAAGGGGCCATGACCGGGACGCCCTGCAGTGCAGGATTAAAGTGAAGGAGCTGCGGAGTGCCTACCGCAAAGCCTGCGACGCAAACAGCCACTCGGATGCTCCCCCCGCAACCTGCCGATTCTACAAAGAGCTGGATGCGATACTTGGGGTTAACCCCAACTCCACTCCGAGCACCACTATGGACACTTCAGAGCCGGTGGGGGGGGGGAGGAGGAAGAGGAGGAGGAGGAGGAGGAAAACGGGAGTGATGGTGGTGGGCCGGATGGAGACACCCCGGAATCCCTGGAGCCATGCAGCCAGGAGCTCTTATCGAGCCAGGAGGAAGGTAGCCAGTCGCAGCGGCCGGTACTTGGTGGAGGACAAACAGAAGAGCAGGTTCCCTGTAAGCGTTTTTTTTTTCGGGAAGGAATTTTTTCGGTGCGGGCTCTTTGGGAGAGGAGGGTTAGGCATGCATGCCTAGATGCGGAATAGTGCATTGATGTGGTTTATCACATCGCGGTAATCGGCTTCGGTAATCTCCTCGAATGTCTCATCCAGAACGTGTGCAATGCGCTTGCGCAGGTTTATCGGGAGAGCCACCGTGGTCCTTGTCCCAGCCAGGCTAACGTGTCCGCGCCACTGTGCCGTGAGTGGCGGGGGGACCATTGCTGCACACAGGCAAGCTGCATATGGGCCAGGGCGGAAGCTGCATTGCAGTAGAAGACCCTCCCTTGCTTCCCAGGTCACCCTCAGCAGCGAGATATTGTCCAGGACAAAATCCTGTGGAAAATGTTGGGACAGTGTTCAGTGTAGGTGTCCCCTGAAGCTGTTGGCTCTCCCCAAGGCACAGAAACCCAGAGGACAGTGCAGCCCTGAAACAATCAGTCCCCCTTACTCACCATTTTGAGGCTCCCGTGGGATATGTGTGCTCTGTTTCGGACGGGAAAATTATGCAATTGTGTAGACCCTGTGTGTTTTCTACTCCTTAAGTGCGGGGGGAATCATTACTCTGTCTGGTATAAACAATGCTGCCTCTGTTAAATGTTGCATTTTGCCTATACAGCAGCATCAACCTTGAGACCTCAGCCATCCCTCTTATCACCTGCTCAGAGACTGCAAAGACTCAGGAAGAGACCGCGAAAAAGCAAAGAAGACATGCTGCAAGAAGTGATGCGGCAATCTATTAAAGAGAATGAGAAAGCACAGAACTGGAGGGAGAGAGAAAGCAGGATCCGCCAGGAAAACGCAGCGCACCGGCGGCAAAGCACGGAGCACCGGCAGCAAAGCACGGATCGGCTCATAAGCATCCTGGAGCGCCAAGCAGACGCTATCCAGGAGCTCGTAGCCATGCAGAAAGAGGAGCAGTACCGCAAACGCAAACGCCACCCCCCCCCACAGCCCTTGTCCCAAAACTCTTTCTGTTGTGCCCCACTGTCACCTCCAACCCACTTTCCCCAACTTCCGTGTTCTTCATGCCACCCGCTGCCTCCAACACCAGTAGCTTCACCACCCAGCCCTGAAAACCACGACCCTTACCCTCTGCACTCAACCCCCATCACCATGCAGTATAGCTATCCTGAAGTGCAGCACTCACTGCACAGCACACCAGACAGGACATACGCGAATCTGTGATTGTACTGTTCCCCACTCCACCCCCTTGTTTCTTTTCAAGAAATAATTTTTTTTTCTTTTCAATAAATGGATTTTTTGGCTTTGAAAACATTCTTTATTATTGCATAAAGTAAAAGCCTCCTTAGCCCAGGAAATAAACAGGCACTGCAAGTCTGCTTGTCTGCTTAGCAAACACTGATTCCTAAAGATTGGAACTACTGCACTTCACTCCCGTGCAGGGCACCAGATATCACTGCTGGTTTTCAGCCTCAAATTGCTCCCTCAAGGCATCCCTAATCCTTGCAGCCCCGCGCTGGGCCCCTGCAATAGCCCTGCTCTCTGGCTGTGCAAATTCAGCCTCCAGGTGTTGAACCTCAGAGGTTCATGCCTGAGTGAAGCTTTCACCCTTCCCTTCACAAATATTATGGAGGGCACAGCACGCGGATATAACCGCGGGGATGCTGTTTTCGGCCAAGTCCAGCTTCCCATACAGAGATCGCCAGCGGGCCTTTAAACGGCCAAAGGCACACTCCACAGTCATTCGGCACCGGCTCAGCCTGTAGTTGAACTGTTCCTTGCTGCTGTCAAGGCTCCCTGTATAGGGTTTCATGAGCCATGGCATTAACGGGTAAGCGGGATCTCCAAGGATCACAATGGACATTTCAACTTCCCCTACCGTGATCTTCCGCTCTGGGAAAAAAGTCCCGGCCTGCATCTTCCTGAACAGCCAAGTGTTCCGAAAGATGCGTGCGTCATGCACCTTTCCGGGCCAGCCAGTGTTAATGTCAATGAAACGCCCACTGTGATCCACAAGCGCCTGGAGAACCATAGAGAAATACCCCTTCCGATTAACGTACTCGGATCCTAGGTGGGGTGGTGCCAGAATAGGAATGTGCGTCCCACCTATCGCCTCTCCACAGTTAGGGAACCCCATTTGTGCAAAGCCATCCACTATTTCCTGCACGTTACCCAGAGTCACGGTTCTTCTGAGTAGGATGCGATTAATGGCCTTGCAAACTTGCATCAACATGATTCCAACGGTCGACTTTCCCACTCCAAACTGGTTTGCGACCGACCGGTAGCTGTCTGCAGTTGCCAGCTTCCAGATTGCAATAGCCACCCGCTTCTCCCCTGGCAGGGCAGTTCTCAATCTCGTGTCCTTGCGCCGCAGGGTGGGGGCAAGCTCCTCACACAGTCCCATGAAAGTGGCTTTTCTCATCCGAAAGTTCTGCAGCCACTGCTCGTCATCCCAGACTTCCATGACGATGTGATCCCACCACTCGGTGCTTGTTTCCCGAGCCCAAAAGCGGCGTTCCATGGTGCTGAGCATGTCCGTGAATGCCACAAGCAATTTCGTGTCGTATGCGTTACGCGGTTCGATAGCATCGTCGGACTCCTCACTCTCACTGTCACTTTGGATCTTAAGGAATAGTTCGACAGCCAAACGTGACGTGCTGGCGAGATAAGTCAGCATACGCCTCAGCAGTTCGGACTCCATTTCCCGCAGACAACAGATTGTGCTGCACAGAAACCGTTGAAAGATGGCGCCAAAGGTGGACGGAAACAAAGGGATTTCTGGGATGCGAAGCGATGCATCACGGGGCGTTGGGACAGGACCCAGAATGCCCCGCACCCACGCCCCCTTCCCACAACCCACGGCGCCAGAATGGGAAGAGGTGCTCTGTGGGATAACTGCCCATAATGCACCGCTCCCAATAGCGCTGCAATTGCCGCAAATGTGGCCACGACAGTGCGCTGGGCAGCTGTCAGTGTGGACAGACTGCAGCGCTTTCCCTACTCAGCTGCACGAAGTCAGGTTTAACTCACAGCGCTGTACATCTGCAAGTGTAGCCAAGGCCTATGACTGAAGGGGTGTTAACGGGCCACTTCACCTTGAATGGTCTCTTGAAATATATGTTAACTGCTTATGCTAAACAATTTCCTCCCTCTTTTATTTAGCTGTGACACTCTGGGTATGTCTGCATGGCCATTAAAAACGCACAGCTGGCCCATGCAGCTGACATGGGCTCTCCGGGCTCAGGCTAAGGGGCTGTTTAATTGCAGTATAGACATTTGGGTTCAGGCTGGAGCCCAGGCTCTAGCACCCTGTGAGGTGGGAGGGGGAGCTCGATGGAAGCTCAAAAGCTTTTGTGTCTCACCAACAGAAATTGATCCAATAAAAGATATTACCTCACCCACCTCATCTAACTCATCACCAGTGGCATGTGCAGATCACTCAGAAGGAACAATAACAGAAGGGATATATACAGTTAAATCTTCTGTGCAGTTCCCACACTGATTCTCATCACAAGCTACTCTTTGCTTTCATCTCTATTTAATTCCTCTTTGCTCTCATGTAAATTTATTCCAGAAGCTGCTCCAGTGTATTTTCAGCAAAATGACACAGTAAAGCTGCCAGAATTCTCCCTGTTGTCATAGTGCCTGACATACATCTTTAGCACTGCCATTAAAATGTAAGCTAGCTCTAGAGAAAGAGGTCAGTATTGTAGCAGAATTATGTGAGGGGCTATCGTTATGGTTTTTTCATTGCTTCCATTATAAACCCCAGTTTTCAGGGATTAGAACTCAACAGTAAATCTAAGCAAGTACATTAGATATTTAGATATTATTTGTGTGAGCTGAAATTACACACGGAGGTGCTGTGGGATACCTTGGGTTAGATCCTTGGTTATGGCTGAGGAGCACAGAATACAGCTCTAGATGGAGATGTCAAGCTTTGTGCTCTCTGATTCAGGGTCAGTTGTATGCCGGTGTGTAAGGAAGTTCAGGCCGTGCCCCTTACACCAGCAGTGGGGGTTAAACCACAGAAGCTGGTGAGATCTTCCCTGTATGGGCAGCAGTTCGCATAGGCTGGGGGAGGCTGTGCCTCCCCAAACAGCCAGGCGTGGCCCCACCCCCTGCTTACCACCAGCTCCAGTCCTGCTCCAGCCCCCCAGTGCTCCGGCTGGGGAGGCTGCAGCCACGCACTGCCTGCCCTCCCTTGCTCCGGAGCTGGGGAGGCTGGGGCCGCGCACCGCCCACATTCCCGGAGCTCTGGAGCTGAGGGGCTAGCCTGGGGTGGGACTGGGCCGGTGGCCGCGGTGGGGGGGGGGGGCGGAAGGGGTGGGACCTCAGGTGGAAGGGGCAGGGCTGGGGGCTAGCCTCCCCCAGCCGGCGGTTCACGCACTGCCCATGCTTCCATGGCCAGCTGCTCTGCAGCACAAGATCAGGATCTGTTATTATGAAAGGCTTGGAAATGCTTATATGACCAAAGTCTATTCAGTATTCCCCAGGAGACCAGAATGGAGTTTTTCAAGTCATTAATATATGTTGTGGCCTTGTCTGCACTTGGAAAGAGCACCTTTGCAGCAATTAGATTAGCTGAACTAATTGCTGGTCACAGTTTAGCTGTAAATGTAGACAAGGGTGAAACATTGTGAGTCCTGGTTCAGCTAACCAGGGTTAACCCCAGTCCGCTGAACCCGGGCTGACCATGGTTTTCATTATCTACACTTACAGCTTAATTGTGGTTTAGCACCAATTCAGTTAGCTGATTACTGGCAACTGATTGCTGAAACAGTGCTCCTTCCAAGTGTAAACAAGGCCTGTACATATAAGAACAAGGAATTTGAAAACAAATTCACCAAAATGTTTGGATCACTCCCTCAGACAGGCATGATCCTGGAAATTCAAAAGAAAGCTGCTACTTAATCCTTATCTTGCACTATTTGAAAACTGTCAGTTTAAATATTTATACTTACAGTTATTCTCTTCTTTTGTATTTAATTCATCTACTGCAGGGGCAGTGAACAGGTGAACCGGGGGCCAAATTCAGACGGCCAGGTACTTTTGAACAGACTGCAAAATCTTTTTATTTACTTATTATTATCAGTATTGGGAGGGGGTTGGTATTATTTTCCTGGAGTCTGGACCTTGAGTATACCTTGACCAAGAAATTTGGACCTTGACAAAAATAATTGATTACCCCTGGTCTATTGTCTCCTGGAATATATGTGATCAAATAAATATTCATAATTATAACCGTTGAGATCCCCTTTCAGCTTTCAAAATGTTGATGTGTGAACTACAATACAAATGACTCAGACTTGTTTCATACCAGGTCTGAATTGTCCGGACTGATATGATATACACAGCAACACAGGAAAATGTTCTCTCTTTTTTTTTTGTAATATATATTGTAACTTTTCACCACATCACAGCAAGCTAACATGACATTATTTAAAATTTAGTTATCACTGAGGCAGCATGTCAGCAGTTTTAGAGGATGCATTTCTCTCAGCTTGCACTTACATCTGAACCAAATTGTGGTAGACTGGTAGTGGATCATGTGTCCCTATAAAAGCAGATAACCTGAAATGATCCATGGGTCAATACTCCGACATCTGTAATTTGAAATTGCAGCGGTTTGTGTTGTGCATATTTTATAGATCAGATTTTTTGCCTTTCGTGATAAGATTATCAAGAAGAGGCAGCAGCAGTGCTGGTACAGTTAAGCATATCGCTAGAGCTTTTAATTTTAGATTGAAAGTGGTGCATGAAGCTTTACAATATTGCTTGTGGAAGGTAGAAACACCATATTTTCAAGGTAAGGCCATGTCAGTGCTAGTGTTAAGCTCCACTCTGTCTAGTGTTAGACCACTAAGTCCCCATGTCATCTGCAGAGGGGGTTAGGAGAAAAAAATCCCCATCTATCCTCTCACTATACAGTATGCAAAAGGGTCCAATGACATTGCCGGAGGATGGGGGGTAAGCAATGACAGAATTACTGACAAGATCATTATTTCTTCTTCTTAGGTTCCTCGGCTGTTTTTATAGCTGGAATGACAGGAGGGGTTCTCTTCCTCCATCCATGTTGTTCATAACTCCTCAGAGGAGCACTGACTATAAATATCCATAAAAGAAAAAGAATAGCAAAATCCAACATGCATCCATTTTTCTTCTGAATACACAGCTCTGTTTGGGGTTTTTTCTTCTTCAGTTAAACATATACATTTCCAAGTCTGGCCAGTAACATTTTACATTATGCTGTTTGAGAATTTCCATAAAATGTGAACGTTTTTGGTCACATCCCTGCCGTCCCATCTGCTGAGGAGTTTAAATTGTTTCACTTAGCTATAAAAGTGATAGAGGACTGTGTACAATTCCAAATGGATTTAAATGCATTTCAGGATTGACCCATGCAATGGCAGATACAAATCCGTCTTGTAAAAGTGTTTGGTAATATGTATTGGGAAAAACAGCCTACGAAGAGGAGGATGGTCCCTTGGTTAGGGTGTTAGTGTGGGACTTGGGAGACCAGGTTCAGTTCTCTACTGCCTGTGTGACCTTGGGTAATATAGGGATAATAGCACTTCCCCACCTCACAGGGATATTGCAAAAATAAATCCACAAAATATTATGAGGCTCTCAGATAATATGATGATGGAGGCTAGCTGAGTACCAAACATAGAAAGATTAGCACCAGATTTCCATTAGATGTAGCAGAAGGACATATGTGGTCATCGCTGTCAACCAGTTACAGCTTCTTGATTAACTGGGCAGGTTAGAGCACCCTGGAGATTGCTTTCATCTGGCCATGGTGTTTCATGGACTATACACCAGCTGGGGATAGCTGAAGCACACTGTTCTCTGGCAACTCCTTCTCCCCTTCCTGACATACTCCCTGCATCAACTGTATGTCTTCTGGGGGTTCCCGGCCTCATACCAGGGAAATCCCCATCAGGGCATCTGTAGCCAGTCTCCATCCACTTTGTGCTACCATATATTTTCTACCCAATATGACTCATATACACGGATGGACTCTGAATTTGTGGTAACCTCCTGACAGTTGATTGGAAATTTTGAAATTTCATCAAATGAGGGGGAGGGGAAGGAGGTTTAATATATCACACTAAATGTTGTATCTGGGTATTTTCCAAGCAGAGATGCTAAGGGGAAAGAGTGGCTATTGTCAGTACTTCATTTCAGGTATCTTTCCAGTTTGCAGCAAAAGTTATAAAAACAACCAGAGTGCTTGGATGCATTAAAAATGGAACAGAAAACCATGGTTCTACTCCCCTGTCCTCATCCAATCCCTCCCGCATTTAGTGCTGTGCCCAGTTTTGGTCACCTCCCCTTAAGGAAAATGCAGTTGAGACTGAAAAAGAATAGAAAAGAGCCTCCAAAATGCAGACATGTTAAGAGCTCCATTAAAGAAGCCATTAGCAGTGAACACAAGAAGGAATTTTATTGATCCTGCAAAATCCAGGAACACTGCTACATATTCTTGTGCACCATCTACTGGCACTTTATCTATTAAATAACCATTTACATGTATACACGCATCTCTTTTAACTCATAATAAACCTTAGTACCTTTTCTTTACTTTCTTTTGCAATCCTTCTCTTCCTTTCCATCTTCCTATTCCACTGTTTCTTGTTTTCACTGCTTCTTGCCTAAAATGTAAATAATGCATTCTTCATGGAAAGCTGTGTCTTTTGTTTATAAAGCAGGTAGTACATACACTGTTGGTGCAGTGTAAGTAACAAGGGCAATGAAGATAGATAGTGGTATAGAGGGGCATAGAGAGAGAGGGAAATTTCAAAAACTGGAAATATTCAGATTGGAAAGGAGAAGAGTTAGAGGGAACTTGACTGACATTCATAATTGCACAGGATATAGCAGCTTGATCCATTTTGCCTTTTTACATTGTGACAAAATAGGAAATAAGGGATCACTCAATGAAATTTATAGCAGGTGTTTAGAATAATTAAAGGGAAATTGTTTTTCACAAAGCTACTTTGTCAGCCTCAATAATGCGGCTGGGTTTTAAAAGATCTGGATAATGTGGTGACCATTAGTAACGTTTGCAGTATTATGCAAGCAAAAATAAGGTTTGCCAAATATTCACTAGGCCCAATATTCCACTGTCTGGAGGGGAGAAGCAGCAAAACTTACTGCAGACTCTGCAATAACTTCACTGTTTTCCCCCACAGTCTAGAATAACATCAGGCAGACATCTGTTAGCCTGCATAGTCCTGTTTTGCCCATTTCAAAAACACAGAGCTGAAAAAAGCCAGAGGGGGTCTTTTGCAGGGTAAAGCATGCCATGAGGGTGGCACATCCCTTTCCATGCTCTCCAGGCATAAATGTTGAAGAGATAACTATTCATCGAGTGCTAGCCCCTGTGTGTTCCACTGTGGGTCACATATACCGCATGCACCCTGAGTTGGAGACTTCTTGAAAGCAGTGTCAGTACCAGACCACACTCCATTAGCAGCGGTACCTCCAGCACCAATGAAGCCTAAACTTGAGAATCGACGGCACCGACGAAAGACAATCAAGACCCTCAGCCACTGACAGTATCAGCTGTGCCTTGCCAAATTGCAATACAAACAGCAAATGCTCTGGTCCCTCATAGGCGCTGACTTTCCAAAGTGCCAGGGGGTGCTCGACCCCTGGCTGTGCACCAGGCCTCACCCCCCACTCTCCCTTCCCCCAAGGCCCCACCCCTGCCCCGCCTCTTCCAGCCCCATTTCACCCCCTCCCCTGAGCATACCGCGTCCTCACTTTTCCCTCCTCCCTGCCAGAGCCTCCTGCACGCCGCAAAACAGCTGATCATGGTGGGTGCGAGGGGACGGAGGGGGGCAGCGCTGATCCACAGGGACTGCCGGCGGGCGGGAGGTGCTGGGGGGGTGGGGAGAGCCGATGGGGGGCTGCCAGTGGGTGCTCAGCACCCACCATTTTTCCCCGTGGGTGCTCCATCCCCAGAGCACCGATGGAGTCAGCACCTATGTGGTCCCTTCAGTTTGGGCAGACAAGACCCACCACACTCCAGAGAAAGTAGAGTCTTATGCTCCATCCACAGACATTTTTGCTCTCCCAGATCCCCAATCTCCATCTCCATCAGATCCTTCCCTTACAAGAGCGGTCCTGACTCCACCAAGAGATGCAATCTATGGAAGGAATCTATCTCCTATTCCATCATCTAGCCTTGGTTTCCCTCCAGCAGAACCATTGGTACTGCCAATGGATCCAGAATAGGCATTTTCTTTCTTGGGATACTCTTCACTACCCAATGAAATGACGTCTCCACCTCTGAGGCACACCTTCCCACACAGTGGACCCAGAGAAGTCTTGAACCAACCTCCATCCCATTATCTGCCTTGGAACCCCATGCCATGGTGTCTTCATAACCACCTTGTGACCCATCTTACTGGCCATGCAGGGGGCCGTGGGACCAGTACTACTCTGTGGAGTCAACATGATCTGCTATGAGGTCAGTCCACTCTTCCTCTTCAAGAGGAAAGCCAAAACTTCCTCCTGACCCCATGGGAGAGGAAAAGCATGAGCCAGATCTGGTGGTTCCACTGGTACCAGTGAGATTGTCCTCATTATCTCTGTATGAAGCAGTTTCCCCAATGTCTCCATTTCCCCCTGACAACTATAAGCAATTATAGGAACTGTTATATAGAGTTGCAAAGGAGCTACAGATCTCCCTTGAGGAAGTTCAGAATCCCCAACACAAACTCCAGGACATCCTCCTTTCCTCTGGATCCAGTTGAATAGCACTTCTTATTAATTATGCCATTCTGGAACCAGCTAAAATAGTCTGGCACACTCCTGCCACTTGTACTCCTACCCCTCAGGAGGTGGCTATTTTGTCCCAGCCTCTTTTCTTGTCCTGCTCCTAATTCTTTGGTTATCCAGGCTGCCACAGAGAGATCTAGACAGCAACACCCTAGTTCTACTCCAGTCAATAAAGAGGGTGAACAACTTGATTTATTGGGAAGGAAGATTTTCATTTCTACTAGTCTTCAGTTCAGAATAGCCAACTACCAGCACTGTTGGCCGGGTATGATTATCTGAATTATTCCCAATTCACTGACTTTATTGACAAGCTTCTGCAAGAAGATAGAGCATTCATACAAGTCTAGACCAATGGCTCAACAATTTTACCACCATCAACCTTATGGCAGTAAAAGGCAATGGGTTCAGAAGTCCTGTTTCCCTGCACCTTCTGTGGTAACAACATCTTCCCAATACCAGCCTTCATTAAAACAAACCAATGATACCAACACTTGCTGATTCCCACACACACTTTGGGGGCTGTCTAGCACTCATTTTTTCACATCTGGAGTGCAATAACAATGGACAAGAGGGTACTAAACATAATCCATTCCATTTCTGCGATAGAATTTACCTCTTTGCTTCCTACAAAACACTCCATCCCCACCCCTTTTCAGGAGTCATTCTTATAAGGAGATTCTCAAACAAGAAGTACACTCCTTACAATGAGGAACAATAGTGTAGGTACCTCTTCAGTACCAAGGAAAGGATTTTCACTCAACTTACTTCCTAGTACCCAAAAGGAAGAGCAGCTGGAGTCCTATCCTGGATCTCCACCATCTCAACTGCTTTATTCAAAAGCTGAAATTTCACATGGTCATCACACAGGCATCTATAATCCTGTCCATGGAAAAATGAATGTGTTTTACAGCTTTTGATACAGAGGATGCATGGGCAGCAGGTATAACAGGCCAGGGGAGGCTCTGCCGGACGCCTGGTTGCGGGCTTGAGGGGGAAGTTTTTGCTTTATTATGCCCCATGCAGGTTCCGGGGCGGCTGAGGAGGCAGTATGTGCTATTCAGCTTCCTGGGTTCATCAGTAATCTCCTTAGACTACAGAGAGATTACTGATGAACCCAGGAAGCTAAGATACTGCTGCCTCAGCTGCCCCATAACCTGCATGAGGCATATCAAAAGCTCGGGAAGAGATGGTGTCATGCTGCTGCTTTTCCTGAGTGGCTTGGGGTCGGGGGAGGGGAGTGAAGGGGAGGCGAGGCACAGCTGCTGCTGGCCTGGGGCTCCTCTGGGCAAGTGGGGGGGCGGCCTCAGCGCCCGGGCCTCGGCCAGCCTGAGGCTCCTCCAGCTGAGGCGGGGCACTCAGGGCTCCTCTGGGTGGGGGGAGATCATTGCTCCGTCCGCGGGGGGGCTGGGGGTCTTGGAGCTCTGGCTGTTGGAGGGGCGGGGCCATGGGGCTCCGGCCTAGGGGAGGGGCACGGGCGAAAGGAGCGGAGCTGGGGGCTAGCCTTCCCAAAGGGGAGATCCACCCGCTACCCATGAAAGGATGCATATTTTCACAAGGACTTTCATCCTGCTCACAGATGCTTTCTCAGATTCAAGGAGGACCCCAACAATTTTCAATACAGATTGTGCCCATTTGGTGTTGCTACCACCCCCAGGCTCTTTACCAAGGTCTTTTTGGTAGTAGCAGCCCATATCAGACATCGTGGCTTCACCGTGTTTCCATATCTTGACTGGCTTCTCATTCCAGGAGACATCGAGAAACCCATGAGTCAACTTTGTCAATGCTCCAATCCCTGTGTCCCCTAAGAATCAATGTAATTTGGAAAAGTCTGTCCTCACTCCAGCACGGAGTGTAGCAGGCACCACTCAGGGCCCAACAGGCGTAGTGGTCAGGCTGCAGCCTAGAGCTAGCTCTTCTGGCAGTCCGGGGGCTTTGTGGCCAAGCAACAGTTTGTTGCCCCCACAGAGACCTCCGGGATCTCTCAGGAGGCCCAGGGAAGAGGGAATGATAGGGGAACCTGGACCCTACCTCTCTACTGGGTCCCAGCTCAGGGCCCAGGGGACAGAGGCAATGGGTGGCTCAGTCCCTTCTAGCTGCCACTCCAGATCAGCCTCCCTGGCTTGCTTCCTACCTTCCCTGTTTTCCCTTCAGTTTGGGGAATGGCCCCAGTCTTCTTGTAGAGTCATCATAGTTTGGGGCTTCAGCTGGTGGGGGCAGAATGCTTCCCAGCTCACCCTCAAAGTCCAGTTGTCCCCCACCCTTAATCAGGGAGAAGGGTGATCCTGGCTGTGTCTTACTCACAGTCCCAGTCCTTCTCCTGTAGATTGCTCTGCCTCAGCAGCTGCAGCCTACCTGTCTTCTTACAGCCAATCTATCCTCTACACTCCCCTGCATGTCTGGTTGCCAGAGCTCCCTTTTAAGTAGGTCCTCCAGGAGTATGCCCGGCAGCTGCTGAGGAACAGGGCCTTCTTGGCCAATACTGCTCCACCACTCCTTTAACCTTAGTGTGGGCTCTGGAAACGCCATCACACAGACTTTAGACTTCATCAGAGTGTCTCTAAATTCAGTCATGGCAAGGGCTTATCTTCCAAGGGTCAGATTCCAAATGATGAACAACCGCATAGATAAGATCATGAGCAACCCTTGAATGCTCATCAGAAGAATTTCTCTCTCTGTCCTGGGTCATATGGCTTCATGTACTTGTGTCACGCCATTCACCAGACTCCATCTTTGTTGCCTGCAAGCGTGGCTTCAAACACTATACACACCAAACAAATAGTCCATGAATGCCATAGTAACTGTGCCCTCCAAAGTAACATCGCCTCTACTAAGATGGAGGAATCCTCTCTCCATTTCTTTCCCCCTCACCAGACAGGACGATCATTATGAATGCATCCCTTTTAGGCTGGGGGGGGCTCCCAGGAGCAGCCGCACAACACAAGGCACTCGGACATCCCAAGTGACAAGGATCCACATCAGCAAAAATCTTGGGATTGGTCATTCTATGTTAGTCTAAGAGTTGGGGGAAGAACAACAGGAAGAGAAGGCAAATATACTGAAAGAGAAAAGCCCAATTTTACACCATACACACAGTGAATTTACCATATCTTGGGGAAAATACTTTAAAAAAAAAAACAAGAGCCTAAACAATATAGAAGCCGCCAGCAATAGGGCATTCATCCAAAATTAATCAACTCAAAATAATCTAAGTTAAAATAATAATAATAAATAATAATAATTAATAAAAAAGTTAGCAGTGTGTATACACAGAGACTCTATCTTATTGTATAGTTCCCTAAAGAAAAATTATAATTAAATCCACCAAAAGAATTCTTAGAAGAACCTTATTGCATGTCCCTATCTCACCACACTTTCTTTTTGCAAGGGAAAGTTGTTCTTTCACAACAAAACCTCCAAGGGACAAAACAAAGTCACAATTCAATTTCCAAATGAGTCCGTTTAGACAGGAACAGTCTCCGTCAAAAACAAACACTCCAACAAAGAAAGAAAGCAACAGAACTGAAAACTTTATAGTGGAGTCCCCTGCCGCTGATATATACGACGTTTTTCCCCCCTAAGCAATAAACAGTCTCAGCTCAAAGAAACTATTAATTCATAGGGCCATTTAATGCTCTCCAGTGTCAGAAGATTAATCAGTCTCTGAACGTTTACTCTCCAAGTTTGAATATCATCCAAAACCCGTTCTCTGCTTGAGCTATATTTGCAATAAACATTTTCTTTTCTGAGGTGCAGTTTCAATGGGATATTAGGAAATGGTCACTGCTGGCATTCTGAATCCTTTACCACATGGGAGAGACCTAGTTTATCTTCGAGAGGGGAGCCTCATCCAGCCTGCCATTTCAGCTATGTGAAGGCTCAAGTAATTCAGGAGAAGCCAAATATTTTCTGTACAGTGTCTGAGGACACATGTGAGTAACTGTGGTTGCCTCTCTAAAAACAGTTCATCCTTATGCAAACATTACCTCTGTGCTGCTGCCAAGGTCAGCAAGTCCTTGAGGTACTTGCCACATAAGTGCTGGCCCTGAAAATGAATGCCAACCAAGATAGATTCACTTTGTTTGCCTGATTTTATTTAATAAGCTTTTGAGTTAATGATTTAGCATATGTGTCAGATTCTCATTTCCATTTCTCCTCTAAGACTTGTTCTCCTGCTTTCTCTTACAGGACCTGCCGCTATGTCCTATTGCACAGTGCATAATCAGTAAGTGATTTCTGCTACTTTTCTATCTAAATTCCATTGCAAACACAGCTCTAAGTTCCACCAGAACAGTCCCAGACATTTTTTCCATCAGACTTAAAAGTCTTTTGAATATCACAGGTCATTGAGTTACACCAAAAATGTTGCGTCTTACAGATTAAAAGAGATCCAATGTACCTGCTTTCTTCAATATATAGTAGAGGGGGAGAGGGGACTTAAGGAACTGAAGCCTAGTAAATATGACATAATAGCGGGTATGCAGTATTGTTGTAGCCATGTTGGTCCCAGGATATTAGAGAGACGAGGTGGATGAGGTAGTATCTTTTACTGGACCAACTCCTGTTGATGTGAGAGACAAGCTTTCACGCTTACACAGATCTCTGTGAAAGGTTGGAAAGTTTGTCTCTCTCACCCACAGAAAGTGGTCCAATAAAAGATATTACCTCACCCACCTTACAACTGGTAAACTGTTAATGAGACTGTCAATTTGCAAGCACCCAGCTGCTTACACAAGGTGATGATAAATGGAAGTCAACATGAATTTGTCAAAAGGAGTGATTCCAGAATAACGGAACTGATTTCTTTAAGAGGAGAATAGAGGTAGGCCCTGTTTCTGTACTCACATTGATTAGTTCTTTCCCATGCACTTAGGTAGTAATGTGGTGGAAGCTATATGAGTATTTAGATAGATTAGTAGTTCTACTGAAAGCAATAGGACTACTTGCCTGAGTACTTTCTTAATAGCATGAGTCAGGGTTGCAGAAGTGGGCCTTTAGTGGATAAAGATAATGCATTGGACATATCGAGCCATTATTTCAGGGGCTAGAGATCCACTTACATGCTCAAATTGCAGCATATTTGTGTGTCTATGTTTACATAAACATTTATCTTGACTGCATGTGCAGATACCATAACTCCATGCACAACTGTGGTAAATACATGTATAATCATGGTAAATGCACCTGCAAATATAGGCACATATGTGACCCATTAAGACCAGTTATTCAGCTCCACCACAACTCAGGAATGTGGTCTGAATGACTCACTAGGAGCGCTTTACAATTGAAATGCTTCTCTGTTTATATACAAAATGCCTTAAACAGTAGTTGGAACAGTTCCAAGAATTCCAGCATGAAAAATGTTTATATTATTTCTATACCCAAAAGGCCTTAGGCATTCCAAAATAAACTCAAATAGGCAAAAATAATTGAAAGTTATTAACTCACATACTGTAATGCATTTGTTGCAAAGAAAACAAATATTTGAATATCTATGTCTTCCCGGGGCATAAAGTTTCTTTAGGGGTGCATCAAAGCTGTGTTGTTTCTTGTTACAGTTGCAAATGGGCCCATATCCTTGAAATATTTCCAGTACTGTAATTATAAGCAGGCTCAGCCCCAAAACAATGTGGATCCAAGTCTGGATTTCTGATCTTTGGGTGTTGAAATATGGGGCCTTGGTTTGGTTTGGCCAATTGTAGAAAGAGGATTCACTTGCAAACTCCAGATCTCTCCCCCCTCACCTCCAAATTTCAGAGGTGTTCAGTGATGACTGTCCGGTTCAGTCTCTTTTCTGCCTGTAATATTGTAGAAATAAAGAGACACCTGGGTTGTAGCAATATATACAGAATATCAGAAACCAAGATTGCCATTCCCAGGGCCGGCTCCAGGCACCAGCCCAGCAAGCAGGTGCTTGGGGCGGCCAAGGGGAAGGGGCGGCATGTCGGGCTGTTCGGTAGCAATTCGGCGGTGGGTCCCTCTCGGAGGGAAGCACCTGCCGCCGAATTTCCGCCGAAGAAGAAAGCGGCGTGGTGGAGCTGCCGCCGGAGTGCCGCCGATCGCAATTGCGATCGCGGCTTTTTTTTTTTTTTTTTTTTCCCCGCCTCTTGGGGCGGCAAAAACCCTGGAGCTGGTCCTGCCCATTCCTCAACACTCCTAGCAGCTATTGGCTTGGAGAGTTTAAGCAGTCCCATAGGATCCTGAACCCAGGCATTCATCAATTGCCATAGTTGCTCTAGCTATTGGGCATTGACTTCTGACATAGTGCTACCGTATGGCACCAAAATCCAAAGTGGCACAGCCTGGTGCTAACTAGGAAAATCATATTGTTGGCAGCATAGGGCTACCAAAAATATGGAGTGGAAAAGTGAAGTTGAATTTCTTCCAGCCCGCCAAAGAAGCCCTTGATGTGTATTTAAAATCCTCATTACAGCTAACCTGAAGCTGAAAATGAAAACTGGCCTGAAGTCTGTTTCCATGTCAAAAATGGATGATTTCCCCTTTTCTTCTCATTTGCAACCAGCAACTGAGTTATTAACTTACTCACTTCCTCCTTTGGCCTGTTGCATGGTGGGAGGAGTTCAAATGGCTAGGTATGAAAAGGGACAAATGATAACGATTAACAAACCTAGTCATAAAAACGTAGCTCCACACACGCAAGATACACACCTACAGTGCAATGTAGATACAGTATAACTTAATTTTTAAAAACAGCTCATTTCAATTAGAAAGCAAACAAAAAACCTGAGGGAACTACATTTTATTGGCTGACTCAAATACAATATCCAGGGACTAGTCAGGCACCTGACATTTTTTTCCCTCATCTTGCTTTGAAGGCACCGAAACAGCTGATTACTCTTCTTGAATAGCTTGAGACTCAGCAATATACATACATTTCACTTTCCAGTAAAGTACTGGGCATACACAGATGTTTGCTACTTTTCTGGAAATTGAAATGCTGCACATTCCTGAGGTAGCAAATGAATTCCCAAGTTTGTATGACTGGCGGTAAGTCTCAGATGCAAGGAAGTGTGGCCGCTCCACTTCCTTCAGACTCTGGAAAACAAAACAAAACACAGCCACGCAGCTGAAAGGAAAATGAATCTGACAGACTTGTCCACTTCTGGGTTTCAGCCTCCCTGCTCTCTGAAAAGCAAGGCCATGCCGCCTTGGGAATAAGGCCATTGTTTTTAAGCATGGAGGGAACTTGTGCCCAAGTAGAATTAATCACCCCTGTTTCACACTTGCAACAGGAACTGAAAAAAATTATTTTAAAGGGGGAGATACCAGTTTCCCTTACAGAGTATGCACTGACAATTTGTGTAATGATAAGCTTAGTAGCTATTTAAAATGTAAAGAAGCAGGATGTTCTGTAAGGTGTTTCTCATTCAGCATGATGCAGCAATAATTTACTGTTCTGCATGATGGAGAGGCAGGCTGGCTGTGCCTGAAATAACCCTTTACCCAGCAAGGGTCCCAGACTTCATAGTTACTGATCCAAGCTTTACTAATATCCAGCCAAATCAAACTCAGTTCCATCTGTAATACAGCCCCCATATAACAAACCTCTGTCCTCTCAAATGTAATGGGTCTGAAGTCAGGGCATATTACAAAAGCTATTCTGCTTTTTTGAGGGGTGGTTTAATGGATTACTGTCAACATTATCTGCATGATCAGTGTTTTTCACATGCATTTTTCTGATGTGTACAAGATATAAGAATTGCTTGCTTTGGTATATTTCTCTTTGCCGTGCAGTATATACACAAGCAAGTATATTTATATTCCTGCACAGTTTCTCTTGTGGCAGGTGAGGAAGTGGTTTGAAAGCACTGCTGCAGAATATGAAGTACCCAAAGGGGGGGAATCTATTTACAAACAGCAAGCATGCCTGTGAAAGTGCACTGGCTTTACAGTGAAAGTTAAATGAATGCGATGTTTCCCCTGGTTTTAGAAATTTTGTTTTGTTGTGTTTATAAAGTCTCATGAATTGGCTGTGTCACTGTTGTCCAAGAACACATTACAAATCCCCATGGCTTGCAATAATCAGAATTTTATCATAATCAAAAACGCCTTGTTCAATCTTCCATGCATACTTCCCCTTCCTATTCCAGGCTGTCTGGAGGTTTTCGGCAGCAGGCCTACAGACATGGCTGGCTCTGTAATGCGGATGACCTCATCTGCACACCACACAACTGCAGAGATAATCTGTGTGCACTCTGCTTGAAACAAACAGATTTCTGGGGAATTTATTTGTTCACACATGAACAGTAAATCAACATTCAACACTTGGAAGTGGCAGAGGGTTTTTGTTTGTGAGAAATGCCTAAGCACAGGGTTTCCATTTCACTGTTAGGAATGAGGAAGAAAAAATGCAGATCATCTAAACAAAGGTAGCTAAGAAAGAACCTAGAGAAAGCTAGAGTATTTCTGAATATAAGCAGTTCTGTTTTGTTGGTCAGCTGCACTTTACAGTGAACCCTGCTAGAGCCATACATTACCCTCAGAGGGCTACATCCTCAGTTTATGTAAATTGGTATTCCTTCATTGTAGCTAGTGGAGCTACACTGATCTACTCCAGATGAGGATATGAAGTGATCTCCTGATTTCTATATTTGCTACTGTTTCATTATGTTTTACTGCTAAAACAACCTCCGTATTATCTCACATAGTTATAAGTAACCTCCCAGCTGGGTTTGCAGGAGAAGACTCTCTGCAGTACAACCAGTGGTAGCAGTAATGGGAGTGCTAGCATAGAGACAGGGTCCCAGACAACCACTGGCTTTTTAACTATTATGACATCTACTTCTGGTAGGAGCCCTGGCAAATACAAAGGCCAGATGCTCTGGTCTGATCCAGCTGCTCTGCACAGTTCTGGTGGCACAAAGCAGCCATAAAACCAGGATTTACCTGAGGAAATTCTCCAGTGGTGTAGAAGTGACATAGCTGCTTTTTATGCTATCCCATCCTAAGCTCCAGTGCAGGGATCAGGTCAGAGGGAAAAGCTATGATGACTTAGCATTGGCTACACATAACTTCTTTCCAAACCATGTAATGACCATGTGTTAAGTGGTTCTCAAATGTCATTGACCCCCTTCTGACAACAAATATTACTACACGACCCCAGGAAGGGGAACTGAAGCCTGAGCCCGCCCGAGCCCTGCTGCCCAGGGTGAGGGGGCCAAAGCCCAAGCCCCACCACACTGGACGGGGTGGGAAGCAAAAGCCAAAGCCCAAGGGCTTCAGCCCCAGGCAGGGGGCCTGTAACCTGAGCCCTGCCACCCAGGGCTGAAGACCTCGGGCTTCAGCTTCAGCCCCAGGTGGTGGGGCTCGGGCTTCGGCTTCAGCCCCGGCTTGGGCTTGGGCTTTGACCCTGGAACCCAACAAGTCTAAGCCAGGCTTGGTGACCCCACTAAAACAGGGTCACAACCCACTTTGGGGTCCCGAACCCAGTTTGAGAACCGCTGTTATAAATCCATAATCAAGTCATAGTATGATTCTGGAAGAATCTTTTTCATGTAACTCAGCTGCTCCCTATTTAGGATAGGAAGAACCATTGTTACATTAGTGCCCATGCCCATGTCCATCTGGGCAGAAGAATTAATTCTGTCCCTAAGCAGAGGAGAAGAGCCACCTCTATGCCCCATTCTGGAAACCCAGGTGGTGGTTTGTGTTTTCACAGCTCCTATACCCAAACTGTCTACACTAGACACAGTTCTGAACCACGTTTGGTGAGGACACTGCACCATTCCAGAATAGTTCTGCTTAGCAGGGATCAGCAGTGTGGATACAGCAATCCATGTTAAGCAGAACTATGTCTGGCAACTGTTTTCATTACAAGCTTGTGGCTACCATGGTTTACTGCTGTAATATAAACAAGTCCTTGATGCTGTTACTGAGATGAAATTTCCAGTTCTGGAATGCAAGCTCAATGCTATGATCACTTAGAAGACCCGGAAGAGGACTTGAGGAGTCAGCACAGTAAAGTAGGAGCGGCACATCTAAGGCACAAATGTTTAAAGAAGGTATAAAACCCTCTGACGTAATCTAGCCAACCAAATCTAAAACCACTGGAAGAAAAAAAATAAAGGGTATGTGTAGAGAGGGTTCATTGGGGTTCGTCCCTCTCCGGGGCGGCGGGGAACCACACCGTCTCCCTTAGTCCTGGCACGGCCCCTTGGGGAATCGGTCGGGCCGCAGGAGTCCTGGCTCAAGCCGTCCAGGAGGGGGCTGAGCACACACAGGTAACAATTAACAGATAACTAGCCCAGGCCGTGGGTCCAGGCAGGGCAGTAAAGAGTCAAAGGCTCAGGCCCTGAGGCAGGGGCTGAGCAGCAGTTTATATAGTCAGCAGGCCCAGGCTCTGGGTCAGGGCAGGGTAGTAAAGAGTCCAAGGCTCAGGCCCTCAGGCAGGGGCTGAGCAAACACAGGTAAATAGCACACCCATGCGTCAGGCTCCAAGTGGCCTAGGAGAGAGGGAGACTGCCACCCACATGTTGGGTGGCAGGGGGAGATGCAGGCCCTCCCACTCCACTGTGTCCCAGCCCGGGGCCCCAGCAGCAGCCAAAGGCCCACTGCTGTGTCAGTGGGGATCCTGGCCCCAACACACTGACTTGGGTTCCAGCTGTGTTGCAGCCAGACTCGGGTCGGCTGCCGCCGGGCTATGTCCCAATTCCCCCTCTGGAGGTACCTGGGTCAAGGTGGTGTCCTCAGGGGGGTCGATCACCATTGGATCCTCGGGGTAGCTGGCAACGGGTAGGGTCAGCGACTCTTCGGGGTAGCTGGTGAGGGGTAGGTTCAGTGACTCTCCCACACACGGGTCTGCATTGAGTGTCGGACAGTCAAACCAGTCTCCAGGTCCGCCGCTGGTTGCTGAAGTCTCCCCGGCAGGAGCTGGGCCAGAGGTGTCTGGCCTCTCCAGCGGCTGCCTCCTGAGTGAGTTCTGGGGTTGAGCTCTTATACTTCCTGTCCAGCCTCTGACCCTCTCGGGGGGTGGGCTTGGAGTGTTCTGGCTCTGCCCACTCTCGTGTCTGGCGGAGCTCGTCCCTCTCCGGGGCACTGGGGAACCACACCGCCTCCCTACAGTATGGAATGTGAAGCCCCTTCTAGAACTTTGCGATCGTATATCTGAGTGCCATCCATTTTCACCTCACCCCCAGCTCTTTCCTCATGAATTAGGATGATGGAGTTAGAGACAGCAGTGAAACAAAAGCAAGAGGCCGAATGCTAGTGACCTTCAGATTTAGGGCATTCCCTACTAAGCCATCTGCTAAGAAATAGGAAACTAAGAGCTTGTCTACACTACAAAATTAAGTCGACTTTATCTAATTCACCCTTGAGCCTCTGAATTATTTAAGTCGATTGTGCATGGCCACACTATGCTCATTGTCTCGATGGAGTGCGTCCTCACTAGCAGTGCCTGCATCAATGCACAAAGTAGTGCATCGTGGGTAGCTATCCCAAAGTGCAACTTGCCTGAGTGTGTTTTGGGAAGTTTGTGCAATGCCTCATGGGACCAAAACATTGTCACAGGGAAGAATGGGAACATTGCGTCAGCATCCCATGATGCACTGTGCTCAACGGCAAACAACCCAGTGGTTTTCGTGCCTTAAAACTGCCATGTATATGCCATAACCCCAGAAGCACAGAGCCTACTCAGTTGTGCACTCTTGCTGTGAGCATCTCAAACACCTCACATCTTCTCCTGCAGTATTTCCAGAGCCGAAGTAGGGTCCGCCGCGCAGAACATAGCGATGTCCTCCAAGCAGCCCTGATGCAAGCCACTGAAAAAAACAATTCACAGTTGCTGCTGGCAGTCACAGAGCAGCTGCACTCTGTTGAGCACCGTTTCTGGTCCTGTGAAACAAGCACTGACTGGTGGTACAGCATCGTTTTGCAGGTATAGGTGACGAGCAGTGGCTGCAGAACTTTCGAATGCGGAAGGCCACCTTCCAGGAACTTTGTGCAGAGCTTTCCCTTGCCCTGCAGTTCAGCAACACAAAAATGAGAGCTGCTCTGACAGTGGAGAGCGAGTGGCGATCGCTATTTGGAAGCTTGCAACACCAGATAGTTACCAGTCAGTGGGGAATCAATTTGGAGTAAGTAAATCAACCATGGGAGCTGCTGTGCTCCAAGTGTGCAAGGCCATTAATCAACTTCTATTACGAAGAGTAGTGAATCTGGGAAATGTGCAGGACATAGTGGATGGTTTTGCCACGATGGGGTTTCCTAATTGTGGTGGGGCAATACATGGCACGCATATCCCCATCTTGGCACCAGACCACCTTGCCAAAGAGTACATAACCCAAAAGGGATACTTTTCAATGGTGTTGCAAGCACTGGTGGATCACAGGGGGTGTTTCACTGATATCAACATAGGATGGTCGAGAAAGGAACTCGGGTCTGTTCAAAAAGCTGCAATCTGGGACTTTCTTTCCAGACCACAAAATTAACATTGACGATGTTGAGATGCCTATAGTTATCCTGGGGAACCCAGCCTACCCCTTGCTCCCATGGCTCATGAAGCCATACACCGGCCTTCTGTACAGCAGTAAGGGTATGTCTACACTACGGGATTACTCCAAATTTACAGAATTCGATTTTTGGCAACAGATTGTATAAAGTCGAATGTATGCGGCCACACTAAGCACATTAATTCGGTGGTGTGCGTCCATGTACCGGGGCTAGCGTCGATTTCCGGAGCGTTGCACTGTGGGTAGCTATCCCATAGCTATCCCATAGTTCCCGCAGTCTCCGCCCATTGGAATTCTGGGTTGAGATCCCAATGCCTGATGGGGCCAAAAACATTGTCACGGGTGGTTCTGGGTCCATCCTTCCCCTCCCTCCGGGAAAGCAACGGCAGACAACCGTTTTGCGCCTTTTTCCTGGGTGAACAGTGCAGAAGCCATACCGTGGCAAGCATGGAGCCCACTTAGCTCAAGACAGCAGTCAGGAACATTGTAAACACCTCGCGCGTTATCGTGCAGTTTATGCTGAACCAGAACCTGCAAAACCAGGCGACGAGGAGTAGGCTACGGCAGCGCGGTGACGAGAGTGATGAGGACATGGACATGGAATTCCAGCAAACCGTGGGCCCCGGCGCTTTGGAGATCATGCTGTTAATGCGGCAGGTTATAGCCGTGGAACGCCGATTCTGGGCCTGGGAAACAAGCACAGACTGGTGGGACCGGATAGTGTTGCAAGTGTGGAACGATTCACAGTGGCTGTGAAACTTTCGCATGCATAAGGGCACTTTCATGGAACTTTGTGACTTGCTTTCCCCTGCCCTGAAGTGCCAGAATACCAAGATGAGAGCAGCCCTCACAGTTGAGAAGCAAGTGGCGATAGCCCTGTGGAAGCTTGCAACACCAGACAGCTACCGGTCAGTCAGGAATCAATTTGGAGTGGGCAAATCTACTGTGGGGGCTGCTGTGATGCAAGTAGCCAAAGCAATCACGGAGGTGCTGCTATGAAAGGTAGTGACTCTGGGAAATGTGCAGGTCATAGTGGATGGCTTTGCTGAAATGGGATTCCCTAACTGTGGTGGGGCGATAGATGGAACCCACATCCCTATCTTGGCACCGGAGCACCAGGGTACCCAGTACATAAACCGCAAGGGGTACTTTTCAATGGTGCTGCAAGCACTGGTGGATCACAAGGGACGTTTCACTAACATCAATGTGGGCTGGCCGGGAAGGGTTCATGACGCTCGCGTCTTCAGGAACACTACTCTGTTTAAACGGCTGCAGCAAGGGACTTACTTCCCGGACCAGAAAATAACCATTGGGGATGTTGAAATGCCTATAGTTATCCTTGGGGACCCAGCCTACCCCTTAATGCCATGGCTCATGAAGCCATACACAGGCAGCCAGGACAGTAGTCAGGAGCTGTTCAACTACAGGCTGAGCAAGTGCAGAATGGTGGTAGAATGTGCATTTGGACGTTTAAAAGGTCGCTGGCGCACGTTACTGACTCGGTCAGACCTCAGCCAAACAAATATCCCCATTGTTATTGCTGCTTCCTGTGTGCTCCACAATCTCTGTGAGAGTAAGGGGGAGACCTTTATGGCGGGGTGGGAGGCTGAGGCAAATCGCCTGGCTGCTGATTATGCGCAGCCAGACACCAGGGTGATTAGAAGATCACACCAGGAAGCGCTGCGCATCAGAGAAGCTTTGAAAACCAGTTTCATGGCTGGCCAGGCTACGGTGTGAAAGTTCTCTTTGTTGAAAACCCTCCCCCTTGATTGACTCATTCCCTGTAAGCAAACCACCCTCCCCCCTTCGATCACAGCTTGCTTTCAAAGGAAATAAAGTCACTATCGTTTAAAAATCATGTGTTCTTTATTAATTGATTATAAACATAGGGAGAGAACTGACAAGGTAGCCCGGTTGGGGGTTTGGGAGGAGGATAGGAGGGAAGGAAAAGACCACTAAAAAAATTCAATATAATGACAGCCTTTTGGTTGGGCTGTCCGCTGGGGTGGACTGGGAGGGTGCACGGAGGCTCCCCCCCCCCCCCCCCGCGTTCTTACACGTCTGGGTGAGGAGGCTATGGAACATGGGGAGGGGGGAGGGAGGTTATACAGGGGCTGCAGCGGCACTCTGTGATGCTGCTGCCATTCCTGAAGCTCCACCAGACGCCAGAGCAGGTCCGTTTGATTACCCAGCAGCCCCAGCGTTGCAGCCTGCCACCTCTCATCTCGAGCGTCCCTCATGACCTCACATTCACTGGCATCTTTCCTGTACTTTGATACCGTGTCCTTCCACTCATTCAAATGAGCTCTTTCATTGCGGGTGGATTCCATGATTTCCGAGAACATCTTGTCTCGCGTCCTCTTTTTCCACCGCCTTATCCGAGATAGCCTTCGGGACGGAGGAGGGAGGCTTGAAAAATTTGCAGCTGCTGTAGGGAGGGAAAAAAGAAGAGAAGTTTTTAAAAAGATACATTTTACAGAACAATGCTTATACTCTTTCACGGTGAACAACACTATTCACATTACATAGCACATGTGATTTCAGTGCAAGGTCGCATTTTGCATCTTAATATTGAGTGCCTGTGGCTTTGCTGTTAGAGATCACAGACGCAGGTCCGGGCAACAGAATTCGGCTTGCATGCAGCCATGGTAAGCCATTGTCTTTTGGCTTCTGCGCCCTCTTTTCCCACATACCAAGCAAAGCCCGTTGAGTGCTGCGGTTTTCCTGTTAACGTGCAGCAGCAGAAAACAAACTACCCCCCCCCATCCAATTCTCTGGGATGATCACTTTATCCCTCCCCCCACCACGTGGCTGGTATCAGGGAAGATCCCTGCTAGCCAAACGCAAAAAGCTCAGCGCCAATTCCCCCCCGCCGCTTGGCTAACTACAGGGAAGGATTTCTTTTCAGCCACAGGCAAACAGCCCAGTAGGAATGGCCACCTCTGTCCCCTTAATTAAATTCCCATATTTCAACCAGGTTACAATGAGCGATATCACTCTCCTGAGGATTACACAGCGAGATAAAGAACGTACATTGCTTGAATGCCAGCAAACACCAGGACCATACGCTGCCAGGCTTTGTCATGCAATGATACCAGATTACTTGCTACTAGCATGGCGTGGTCAAGTGTCCTACCATGGAGGACGGAATAAGGCTGCACTGCCCAGAAACCTTCTGCAAAGGCTTTTGGAGTACCTCCAGGAGAGCTTCATGGAGATGTCCCTGGAGGATTTCCGCTCCATCCCCAGACACGTTAACAGACTTTTCCAGTAGCTGTACTGGTCGTGAATGCATCCCAAGTCCTCAGGGCAAATTAATCATTAAAAAACGCTTTTAAACCATGTTTTATATTTTAAAAGGTAAACTCACCTGAGGTCCCTTCCATGGGGTCATGGTCTTGGATGCTGCCTTGGGAGGGTTGGGAGGGTACTTCACTCAGGCTGAGAAAAAGATCCTGGCTGTTGGGGAGAACGGAGTGCTGCGTGCTCTCCGCAAGCTCGTCCTCCTCCTCCTCCTCCTCTTCCCCGTCCGCAGAATCCTCAGGTGTGGCTGAGATTACCCCCGCCTCGGAATCCACAGTCAGAGGTGGGGTAGTGGTGGCAGCCCCCCCTAGAATTGCACGCAGCTCAGCGTAGAAGCGGCATGTCTGCGGCTCTGACCCGGAGTGACCATTTGCCTCCTTTGTTTTTTGATAGGCTTGTCTGAGTTCCTTAACTTTCACGCGGCACTGATATGAGTCCCTATTGTGGCCTCTCTCCATCATGCCCTTGGAGATTTTTTCAAAAGTTTTGGCATTTCGTCTTTTGGAACGTAGTTTTGCTAGCACTGAATCCTCTCCCCATATAGTGATCAGATCCAGTACCTCCCGTACGGTCCATGCTGGTGCTCTTTTTCAATTCTCGGACTGCATGGTTACCTGTGCTGATGAGCTCTCTGTGGTCACCTGTGCTCTCCACGCTGGGCAAACAGGAAATAAAATTCAAAAGTTCGCGG
This sequence comes from Emys orbicularis, assembly GCF_028017835.1. Classification (NCBI taxonomy): domain Eukaryota; kingdom Metazoa; phylum Chordata; order Testudines; family Emydidae; genus Emys; species Emys orbicularis. Next base: position 235,842,392 of record NC_088683.1, on the reverse strand, counting down.
GGCTTTTCCTGTCTACCTGGCCAGTGCATCCGAGTTCAGATTGCTGTCCAGAGCGGTCACAATGGTGCACTGTGGGATAGCTCCCGGAGGCCAATACCATCAAATTGCGGCCACACTAACCCTAATTCGAAATGGCAATATTGATTTCGGCGCTACTCCCCTCATCGGGGAGGAGTACAGAAATCGATTTTAAGAGCCCTTTATTTCTAAATAAACGGCTTCGTTATGTGGATGGGTGCAGGGTTAATTCGATTTAACACTGCTAAATTCGAATTAAACTCATAGTGTAGACCAGGCCTAAGGAACAGTTCAACTATAGGCTCAACAAGTGCAGAATAGTGGTTGAATGTGCCTTTGGTCATTTGAAAGGGTGCTGGAGAAGTTTACTAACAAGGTTGGACCTTAGTGAGGAGAACATCCCCATGGCTATAGCTGCCTGCTGTGTGCTCCATAATATCTGTGAAAAAAAGGGGGGAAATTTTCTGCAGGCAGTTGAGGCAGATCACATGGCAGCCATTTTTGAGCAACCAGACACCAGGGCAATAAGAAGAGCACAGCAAGGGGCGCTGCGTATCTGCGAGGCTTTGAAAAGCCATTTCAATAATGAGTCACAGTAATGTGAGCTACTTGTCTACATTGTGCTTTCCCAAACCTTCACCTGACTTGTATCACTGTCCCTGTAAAGCCAACCCCTCACCCAAGCCCACTGCTTCTACTCAATAAAGAACATGTATTTCTCAAATCCATTTACTTTATTTAACAAACATAAGTAAAGAGGGAGAACAGAAGAAAAAAAGGTAACTTTGGGGAACAGGGGTTGTAAAGCTGGAACGGGAGAAACATTTTCAGCTGTGTAACATAATACCACATTCCAGACCATCAAAGGTCTGTGCATGGGCGCCTTCTGTTCCTTGTACCCTCCCCCTGAGTTAAGTGAAAGGGATAATGGACTTTTCGCCCACGCCTCAAGGAACGCTTGGGGTAGGGTAATTCTGCACCAGGCGATGCTGACTGGCTGTCCACCAGGGTCTTCACAGGGATTCTACCCTCCTGCTTCTGTTCCTGCAGTTCAACCAGATGCCTCAACATGTCTGCTTGGTACAGCAAAATCCAAAGCATCTCATCCTGTGACGCACACTCTTGCTCATTGGAAGCTTTCCTGCTCTCCATGTCCATGGTAACTTTTTGGACAGTGAAATCCTCCATGCGCTCAGCTCTGTGTCACCTGTCCGGAGGCGTTCATTATCTCAGTGAGCATGTCCTCCTGTGTTCTCTTTCTCCTCCTTCTAATCAGCAAAAGTCTGCTTTCAGGTGTGGATGACCTGCCAAAGGACACATTTCCAGTTGTCAGTCATGGGAAAAAATAAAGGAGCCATTGTACATCAATAAAATGTTTCCATAGCAAGGCCCTTTTCATTTAAAAAAAACAACCCTTATTACACTGGCTGCAAGCCATAACATAATCAGAATCTGTAACCGTTCACTATGCCGTTTTGCTGTTCCAGCCATGGAGGGTAGGCCTCCCCAGGTAATGGGTGACTGCACTTTTAATGAAGTTTGTGGCAGACTCATGTCGGGAGCACAGGTAGCTAGTTAAACAGTGGCATTTCCCCATAGCACCACAGGAAGCTGTTTACAAACAGCGGGGGGGAATGAGTGGGAATGTTTTCACTCCCAAATTGCGGAATCTCTCATGTGGGGCTCCAGTCCCCTATCAGCCACTTTAAACTACTTGCCGACCCATGCCGAGCACATTAGCGGCTGCGTGGTTTGGCGATCCGGAATGTGGGGTGGGTCTACATGTTCTTTTTTTCTTATAAGAGCACTTTTAATGAGAACTTCCCCTGTTTCCCCTAGACAACCCTATGTGATATCAGTCTCCTGAGGGTAACAGAGATGGAAAGGACGGAGATGCTGCAAGCGTCTGGGTATAGACCCAGTCCTTATGCTGCTATGCTGTGTACCGCAATGATGCCAGCAGAATTAATTCAGGAGTTGCGTGGGAAAGTGTCCTATCATGGTGGAAGAAATAAGACTGCCCTGCCCAGAAACCTTCTGCAAAGGATTGCAGAGTACCTCCATGAAAGTTTCCTAGAGATATCCATGGAGATTTCCCAGGCTATCCCAGTCCACATAAACAGTCTTTTCCAGGGGCCACCCTCTGCGTAGCTGGAGCAGCCTCTTGTAAGCAGAGAACCACAGCACCTCACTTTTTCTTCACAGTAAACATGCAATACCACCGAATGTGTGTGCCCGCTAAAGTTTAACTGGACTTTGATTGTAACTGTATACTCACCAGAGGTGCCTTCCCCAGCATCATGGTCAGCCACCGTGATGTCCTGTGACCCACAGGGCACCAGGGTTAAAAATATTTCCTGGCTCTCAGGGAGAATGGATCCACCGCTCGCCTGTCTCCCTTTCTCCTCCTCCTCCTCTTCCTCATCCACTATATTGTCCTCCTTGTTGTCCCTAGACTCACACATCTGTGAGGAGTCCACGTTGCTTTTCAGGGTACTGGTAGGGTCACCCCCGAGAATCACATGCAGCTCGTTGTAGAACTTGCATGTGTGGGGTTCAGCACCAGAATGACTGTTTGCCTCCCTTGCCTTCTGGTACGCTTGGCGAAGTTCTTTTATTTTCACACTGTGTCCCTTGTGTAGCCCTTCTCCCCCATTCCATGAGCAATCTTTGCATAGATGTCAGCGTTTCTTCTGCTGGATTGGAGCTCTGTCTGCACAGGCTCTTCTCCCCACACAGCGATGAGATCCACCACCTCCTGTGCAGACCAAGCTGGAGCGTGTTTGGGGCATGTAGTCTCCATGATCAGCTGTGCTCAAGCTGGCGTGCTCCCAATGCTGATCAAACAGGAAATGGGAACTCAAAAATTCCTGGGGCTTTAGCAGGGGAGGGGCTGTTTCCTGTGTATCTGGCTGCAGTGCAGCAGAGTTGAGAATGATCTCCAGAGCGGTCACAGATGAGCATTGTGGGACACCACCTGGAGGCCAATTTAGTCGAATTACACAACACTGCGTCTGCACTACCTCGCAGTCGACCCATGAAAATCGCATTAAGCACTACACCTCTCGCAGAGGTGGATTACAGAAGTCGACATTAGAGGCAACTTAGGTCGGTGTAAAGGACCCAGTAGTGTAGACTCATACATTAACAGGCTTCCTTCGACCTAACCTTTTAGTGTAGACCAGGCCTAAGGCAGGTGGGAAGCCACAAAATTCAGATCTAGATTTTGAACACCCCAAAATTCAGGATTGTTCAGTTCTGATATTATGATTTAGCCCATTAGTGGCTAATTATCAAATTCTGTTCTAGATCTCTGAATTTTGAACTCACCCAAAAATAGGAGGGTTTTGGATCTGAGGTTTTAGTTCAAGTTCATCTCTGATAGGAAATCAGATCCTCAGATGGTGTAAATCAGCAGTGTTCTACTGAAATCACTGAAGCTAGATTGATTTTCCCCGCCTCCCCCCGCTGAGGAGCTGGCCCAGAAACTTCATATAATTAACTTGTTCTAAATCATGTCCTACAGGGTTTAATTTGTGTATGGAGGGACATGTCCTCTCCTTCCAAGCATCTTCTCATTGTTTCCCTTCTGACCTGGAATAAACGGTTGCCAACTAAGGCCACTTTGTTTAGATATGCTGCACTGTTCAACAATACATCGCACCAATCTGCAAGAAGGAGTGTAAAATAATTCATGACACCCAGTGATAAGTAGATCCCTGTTACATTGTGGATTTGCTTACAGCTCTGACCTCTGCTCTACATAAACTGTTTTTGATTGCAAAATTGCTCTGCTCCACAGTACAGCTGTGTGGAGGATGTGCAGCAGAACTGTACTCAGTCTGACAAGCCATTTAGCTATAATATTTATAACCACTGAGTAGAAATGAAGAACAGTACTTTCAGCACCTCCAAAATCTGACTTCTATAATCAGCTCAAACAGCTAGGAATGCTGCCATATGTCATAGTAACAGACTTCCTTAATGGCATATATTTAATGATGGAATGGAGTAGGAAAGGGGTCCAGGAGATGCCAAGAAATAGTTAGCATCATATATTTCAACTGCTGCCTTTGCAGTGGACCTCTGGCATTACAGGAGGCACCATCCCAGTTTCCTTGATACGATTAATAAAGGAGGGAATATGCCAAGAAATTGCTCTGTTTGCATCAGAGAGCATCTAAAAACCCAAAGCCTTTGAACGTTGGGCAGGGCCTAAACAAATCAATGGTAATGTGCTCCCCTTCCCCCCGCAATGTTTTCTCCAGCCTTGCCAGGCAATGAAAGATATGTGGAAAGAGCATGTCAATGGTGCTAGGGAAGAGTGGTGGCAATTATGCAATAGGGAAAGAGAAGACATTAGTTATGGAAGAAAGTTAAAGAACTAAGACGTTCTTTAACTTGAGTTAAAGAATGAGTGACAGTAGAAAGGACAAGGGTTAGAAAGTTCAGTAGTCAGGAGGAGTGAAGTTCAGCCATGAATGGGAAGAAATAAACAGAGAATTCTTTGTGTCCATTACTTTACACTGTATTTTGCATAGTGTACATGTTTTCTGTTGCCATGATAATATGCTTCCTGTCTGTCACTTCTCTATCCTGTAGAGTATTGGACTATAGAGTTCTCATTGTTGTATAAGGGATTGCATATTAAAGAATATCATCATATCTTTCCACTGCAGCACCGTATAGTCACTTGTTTTGTTTCTAAGTGTGACAAACTAGAATGGAGAGGGAGGTAAAGGCTAAGAAAGCAATATTAAGTGTATATAATATTTTTAAATACAGTAGGCCAGATTCTACCTTGAGATACACGCAACTCACGTTGACTCCCAATAAGAGCTCGGCACAGACATCTGAGGGCACAATTTGGCCTAATATTTTAATTATGTTCTTACTAATACTGCTGCAACGATCAGATGTTTGCAGTATATGGCTACAATAATACACAAATAGATATATTTATACATACTGTATAATATTTGATAAAACCTTGCAACTCAAAGCATAAAGTAATATAGTTAGAGATCCACTGAAATAAGGACAGCTCGTGCTGGCCTCACTCATAGTAAGCAAACACTATTTCTTCTGGGAGACACCGTGGCATAGTGAATAAGGTATTAAACAGGGACTTGGAGGAATTGGTTTCAGTTTCAGGCTCTGCCACTGCTTTGGTGGGTGACTTGGGCAATTCACTTCACCTCTCTGTACCTCAGTTTCCACATCTGTAAAACAGGAATTATTATACTGACCTCTTTTGTAAAGTACTTTGATATCTACTGATGAAAAGCTCTCTAGAAGAGCTCTCTACTGTTATTACGGAGTTCTCCAGGTTTGCAGAAGACACCAAATCTAATGAACCATAAGCTGGTGACAAAGAACTACAACTTTTTCAACTATAGTTACAAGCATTAACTGGGCAAAATATTTATCATGGTTGCTAGTTGTCCTTTCTTGGCTTCTTCACAATAGACAAACACCACTTCTCTGATAGGTCTTTTTTACAGCTTGATCATTAACCAATAGGGCTACTATCATATCTGCAGCTAGCACAATTGAAGACAACATAATGCAAATCTCAGAAGCAGCTCTGACGGCTTGCTGTCCGTTCCTGCTGCAGCAGCTCCCTTAGTGGTCACCTGTGGCATCCCAAGGAGGAGATGGTAGCTGTGGCTGCTCTATTGCCTGTTTCGTTGCCCGGCAGTGGGAGTCCCAGGAAGAGTAGGATAGGCAATTGACTAGATTTGAATGAGCCCAAGGGGACACCTATCAAAGAAAGGCTCCCTCCCCAGCCACAGTCATCCAGGGCAGACCAGGAGAAGGGGGAAAAGGAGGAGCATGGTCCATCTATTCCCCCTTTTTGCCCCCAACATTCCTTCTGCTGACTATTCTGGCTACACACCCACCGAAAACTACCCCATACTGGAGGAATCATCAGTAGGAGACTTGTGGGTGGCTTCATCTTCCATTGAAGCACCCAAGCAGTGCAAAAGTGCAGAACAGGGCAGGGAATCTGTCCCAAAGGGTGGATTGTGGAGCCTTGATCCTTTGGAAATATGTTTAACCCCCCGCCCCCTCCTCCCCCAAACTGAAAAGGTTGTACACTGCAGATGTATACAATTGAGACTATGCCACACCAGCTTTCTTTTAAAATGTTCTCACCATTGTTACCACCAGTGATGCTCCACCTGTGGTACCAGTGATGTGTGTACCAACACAGACAGGCTGCCTGTCTAGACCACACAGTGATAAAAATGCCAGTGGCCGGCCTACACTGGCCGTTTCACTGCCATTGGTGAAGCTGCATCAATAGTAGCAATGGCAGGGAACTTTAAGGGAAGAAGTCTAGCATAGCCACAGCCTGCATCTTCCTTATCTCCTGCTATTTTGTACCAGGTCTTTGCATATGCTAGTGCAATGGTTCTCAAACTTTTGTACTGGTGACCCCTTTCACATAGCAAGCCTCTGAGTGCGACCCCCCTTATAAATTAAAAACACTTTTTAATATATTTAACACCATTATAAATGCTGGAGGCAAAGCGGGGTTTAGGGTGGAGGCTGACAGCTCGCGACCCCCCATGTAATAACCTTGCGACCCCCTAAGGGGTCCCGACCCCCAGTTTGAGAATCCCTGTGCTAGTGTATGAGAGTAAGCTGAAGAATCAGAGATCATGTTGTAAGAAAATACAGCACCAGTACAGTAGGATATAGAAAGACAATAACCTTCTAGAATTCCTTGTTATATGATGGAGACAATCCAGAAGAAAAGTGACAAATCTAGTCCATTTCAATATAAAGTTAGTCTATTTATTATTTGCATTAGAGTAGTGGCCACTGAACCCAATCAGGACCAACCCCCCTGTGATAGGATACTCTTCCCCTTAAGGGCAATACAGCCTATTGGTCAGTCCTCCCCATCACATGGCTGGCCCTTTAAGAGTTTGGGGTGCTCTGATACACAAAGCCTGAGAAGATATGGGGAGAGAGGAAACAAGCCCTAGGAAGAAGTAGCATTTAGAAAGAATCCTGGTATTGTATCTTTAAGGACCTGGGACCTGGAGCCTTTCAGACAGGGTGAGGCAGGGCTCCTGTCTCAACCAGCCAATGAGGAATAAGATGGGAGAAGGGGCCACCATAAATGATGGTGCTCTGAGTTAGCAGGCACCAGCAGAAGAGGGCTGCTAAGCCCTCTGAACCTGAGGACTAAATGGGACCAGCTGAAGGAGATAAATTGCAACCCAGCTCCAGGAGGAGAGCTGAGGACTCCTGGTAAGGAAAGAGATAATAATTGTTTGAACTCTCCAAGCTCCAGGAGGAGAGCTGGGACTCTGCCATAAGGAGAGACACAAAGACTGAGTGAGAACCCTGAGAGGATTGGGAATGGCTTAGAGGGCAGGCTTCAGAGGAACCCTGAAAGCCAGAAGCACCTTTTGCTTATTTGAGAATTCTTTGTTATGGCCCCTTTTGCATGTGGGTTTGTAACAAACATACCCAATGAGGGTATTATTGAGTCAAGTGTCAAGATTGCCTGAAGTGAAATGTTTGGCTTCCTGGACAGGGAGCTTGTACAACACCCCACTAACTAAGCAAGGGGTACTATAGGGTAGGCATGCTCTATGGCATCCCATCATGCTGAGTGCTGTACAAATGTACATTAAAAACCATCCTTATTTAATCTACCTATTAATATCAGCACTACATATAAAAGTTAACTCCATTCAAAATACAAATTTTCTACAAGTGTAACAAAGATTTTTGTGGCACAAAATTGCCAAATAGGTTGATTCTTTAAAGGCTGCATTATGCATTAGGAATCATTAAAAACACAGCCGTGTGCTCTTTCTATTTTTCTTTTCTCATAGCTGCTGACTGCTGATGTATGTGTGTATTCACACTGATAATCAGCCACCTCCTCTTCTTTCTCTCCCCCTCTTGCCTCATTCCTTTCACACTGCCACAATCCTTTGTTGGTGGCAATAATCACACAATTAGATCTGAATGAGAAATTTCAGAGAATAAAAATAATAAAATCTTTTTGACACTTTCACAAAAGCATGAAACCTCAGGTTTTGGGAGAGGGATTTTTTTGAGGGGGAGTGGTTGTTTGTGTGCTATGAGTGGGGGTAGGAGGAACTGAGAAATTTTAGGCAAAGGAAAACTAAAATGTTTAGCCTGAAAGAAACATGGAAATGATAGTGATATTACAAGGACTGGGTTGTGAAACTACAGGCTAGTTATCAAATAGTTCCTTTTTTCCCCACACAAGTACTCTGGTAATGAGCAATGGGTATACAATGAGTATCTTTTTAAAATTACATTCTTTCATATCTGCTTAGAGTTGTACAGGCTTTTTCTTCAGTGAGGATGGACAGCATGAGAACAGTCCAACCCATCCTACAGGAGCTCTGACCAGATGGATCACCATTGGAGTCAATACTAGCCTAGTTGCATGGAACTCAGGCCCCAATCCTGCCATATCAAGGTAGTATGGATTGAGATATTTGAATGGGACCCTTCACCTCTCCCTCCAAAACTCTAAAGTGTTCAGAGGGCCTAGTTTTGGGTATATATCTGGTAGTACTACACAAGCTAAATCAGATAACCCATTACTGCTCTCCATTCAGGACAGGATAGGGGGAAAATCCATTGATTACATGAGCTCAGTTCCTCAGCTCCAGTTGTAAGAAGGCTTTAATTAAAACCTAAATCCTTTATTTAAAAAAAAAAAAACAGAAATCCCACAGGAGGCCCTCAGGATGATGTAAAAGATGAGGGAAAGCAAGGCAAAACTCTAGCCCTCTTTGACTATGATATGGCTTTTCAAGTAAGCACAACTAATCTAGGCAACTGGGGAACAGATACAATGGCAGATCAAATTCAATGTAAACAATTGCAACGTAAATGTACAAAATCCGTAATGGGTTCTTTGTTAACTGTAATGACATGGAGGGGGAGAGTTTTTCAGTTCAACATGGTTGCATGTTCTTTTATGGTGTTTTTTGATGGAATATGTATAACAGTTATCATAGTTATGCTAGACATTTGTTACTTGTATTAGCCAAAAATGCTGTTTCATTCTTCATTTAAGAGTGTTGATGTTTGTGGTGGTGGTCATTGCATTACTAATTATGACATTTATATATGGTACCTTAACTTAAAGTGCAACTGGCTATACTTGGGCTGTCAACAGGAAAATAAGAAACCATGCCAGCAGGAAATCTAGATGATGAGAAAAACCAAAGACTGCAAGTTACTAAACATAGTTTGTGTTAGATCTACTGTACTATTCTGTTATTCTTATAGTCTGTCAGCTAACCATAAGGTTCCATGGGGCTTCCAGAGATATTAATAGGGGAGTTGAAGCAATATCTCATCTCTGTCATGCGCTTTGTTTTATTATACTGACTATTACTGTGATTAAAGTTATATTGAATTACATCATTATGATCATAATAAAATATAAACAGGGTAATATTTCTGTAAAACTTTCTGGCTCCTATCTTATTTCCTGACTTTTAGATATGTAGAAGAACTCAAGTGTGCCACAAAAGCAGCGTTTAGTAATCTTTGCTGTGTCTGGTATGTACTGGTAGTTCTGATTAACTGCTTAGATCCAAGCATGTTCTTCCTGTGCAGTTTAGCTCAGCATTTTATGCAAAATTCATTCTACATTAGAAAACGAATCTATTGACTAAAATACGAAACCAAAACCTCTTTATATCTCTCTTATAAGACAATACACAAATTGCTGGTCTGACCAAACCTTTAAAATAGGTAGAAAAAAGAATGACATTCACAGACCTAGATGTACAGAGGGAATCCCCTCTTTAACCATCTAAGGTAACAACGAGCAGTTGAAAGATGAACCTTTCTTAAAAACAACCAGCTCGAGAAAGCTGACAGGAAAGATTAACATTATGAATAGTGTGACTTTTTAGGGGGATTTCAAACATGGGTGGAGAATGCTAAACCCTTTGCATTAGCCATCAGAACCTTCTATGTTTCTTGTTAAGTGACTTGCATGCTCGATGTGGGAAAAACAAAGCTTATGCCACACAGAATAGAAATATTTTGACCAGCTGGAAGATTTGAAGGCCTCATCCCCAATGCAGGAAACTACAAGTTCAGGTCAGAGCGTGGGGCTACTCTCTTGCCTGGATAGAAAAATTCAGGCACAATGCAGAGATGATATAGTTGAGTCACACATGGAAGGATGTAACAGCTAATCTAATCAAGCTTTATTGGCATAATCTCTTGAAGGGGTACTCACCTTCCCTACTATTGTCCAAGAAGGAAAAAGCAAGGTGGGGGCATGGGGCGGAATAGGGAAGAGCCTGTCTGGACCACAGTCATCTGGGAAGGAACTTTCCATTACAAAACCAAAGTTAAAAATTGTTCAGCAGCTCCTGATTGTAGTAATGATACCCACAATACAACGGGGGGGGGGGAGAGAGAGTGCCATTTGTGCAGGCTGGAACTGCCCATGCCTAGCTAATTGAGTGTGCAAGTCTTTCCTGGTATTTCAAATTATTTGGATTAATAGTTATGAATCTCTGCTTTTTTGCATTAGTGTATCTGACAGCAGAATTTGGCCCTTCACATTTGGTATAAGTGCTTCCTTTTATGCAAATTCTTACCCTTTTTTCTCTTTTGCTGATTCTTCCCCCTCACCCCATTACATGCTGACCACCTAGTCTGCTATGGGCAGTGACACACAGATAACTACTGCCACAGTGACATTGCTAAATAAATTATTATGGCAGTTTACCTCACGCTTGGAAAAAAATAAAGATAAATGAATGCTTAATTTGTGATTGCCAGTAACTAAATTATAAGGCCTTCTTAAAAAAGGACTCTCAGCTAGATCCTCAATCCATTCCTCAGTAGGGTTGCCAATTCTCTAATTGCACAAACTGACCACCTATGCCCTGCTCTGCCCCGCCCCTCCCCTGCGGCCCTGCCCCGCCCCTTCTCCGGGCCCCACCTCCCACTTGCTCCAGCCCCCCTCCCTCCATCGCTTGCTTTCCCCCACCCTCACTCATTTTCACCAGGCTAGAACAGGGGGTTGGGGTGTGGGAGGGGAGTGAGGGCTCCGGCTCGGGGTGCAGGCTCTGGGGTGGGGCTAGGGATGAGGGCTTTGGGGTGCAGCAGTGGGCTCCGGGCTGGGGCAGGGAGTTGGGGTACGGGAGGAGGGTGAGTGCTGCAGCTGGGAGTGTGAGCTCGGGGGCAGGGCTGGGGATGAGGGGTTTGGGGTGCAGGAGGGGGCTCAGGGATGGGGCAGGAGGTTGGAGGACGGGGTCCCGGCTGTGCTTACCGCAACTCCCAGGAAGCGGCCGCCAGGTCCTAGCAGCCCCTAGGCACATGGGCAGCCAGGGAGGCTCTGCATGCTGCCCTTGCGCCCACAGGCGACGCCCCAGCAGCTCCCATTGGTTGCTGTTCCTGATCAATCAGAGCTGCGGAGCTGGCTCTCAGGGAGGGGGCTTCGTGCGGAGCCTCCCTGGCCACCCATGCGCCTAGGGGCCGCAGGTACCTGGCGGCCACTTCTGGGAGCTGCATGGAGCCAGTGCAGGCAAGGAGCCTGCCTTAGCCCCGGGCCCCCGCTGTGCCGCTGACCAGCCTTTTAAAGGCCCAGTTGGCGGTGCCAATCGGAGCCACCAGGGTCCCTTTTTGACTGGGCGTTCTGGTTGAAAACCGGATGCCTGGCAACCCTATTCCTCAGGTCCTTTTATGCCAGATAATAGCTCTTGAGAAGTATTAAAGGGCTCTAAAAGCCCTGGTTATGGCTGGGGGAGGATTCCAATTATACAAAAAAATAACAGGAGTACTTGTGGCACCTTAGAGACTAACAAATTTATTAGAGCATAAGCTTTCGTGGGCTACAACCCACTTCTTCGGATGCATAAGAAGTGGGTTGTAGCCCACGAAAGCTTATGCTCTAATAAATTTGTTAGTCTCTAAGGTGCCACAAGTACTCCTGTTATTTTTGCGGATACAGACTAACACGGCTGCTACTCTGAAACCTCCAATTATACAGGCATTTTGGAGGACAGCTGTAAGGCTGCCTTCTAAGGATCTCCTAGCAATTAGGGCAGAGGTGGGCAAACTACGGCCCATGGGCCACATCCGGCCCGCAAGACCCTCCTGCCCGGCCCCTGAGCTCCTGGCCCGGGAGGCTCGCCCCCGGCCCCTCCCCTGTTGTGGGTGGCGGGGCTGCGAGCTCCTGGGGCAGCGCCGCTGCAGAGCCCGGCCTGACCCAGTGCTCTGTGCTGCGCGGTGCGTGGCTGTAGCACTGCCAGCCACCGGTGCTCCAGGCAGTGCAGTAAGGGGGCAGGGAGCAGGGGGATTGAATAGAAGGCAGAGGAGTTTGGGGTGGTGGTCAGGGGGCGAGGGTGTGGATGGGGTCGGGACAGTCAGAGGGCAGGGAACAGGGGGGTTGAATGGGGGCAGAGGCCCAGGGGAGCAGTCAGGAAGGAGGGGGGGTTGGATGGGGCAGTGGGGGGCAGTCAGGGGCAGGAGGTTCCTGAGGCGGTCAGGGGACAGGGAGTGGGGGGGGGGGTTGGATGGGGCAGGGGTCCCGGGGGGGCCATCAGGGAACAGGGGGATGGGACAGGAATCCTGGGAGTGGGCCATCAGGGGGCGAGAAGCGGGGGGAGGGGGGCGGATAGGGAGTGGGGGCCGGGCCACATCCCCCTCCCCTAACCAGCCCTCCATACAATTTCCAAAACCTGATGCAGCCCTCAGGCCAAAAAGTTTGCCCGCCCCTGAATTAGGGGCATAGGGAAGGTCCAGGAGCAGGGCTGGGGGCAGGTGGGTTGTGTCAGGGGCAAAGCCTCAACCTTACCTAGGGAGGCTGACATAACTTAGACAGGCCCCCAAGGCTGTCTAAATTATGTGAGAGGTTTCTCCAGCCTCTGGAGCAGTGCAGGGTGAGTTGAGTGCAAGAGTGACTTAAAAATATCTTTGGAGCCCCCTATCAATCCCAGGTTTTGAATTCTGGTACAGCCCAGAATCTTAGAGCTGGGTTTCTATTTCCAGTTCTGCCAGTGGCCCTTTGGATGACCTTAGGCAAGTCACATCCCCCTGTGCCACAGTCTCTCTATCTGTAAAATAGAGATGATACTGACTGCCTTTGAGATCTGCAGATGAAACATGCCATATAAGAGCTAGATTTTATTATATAACATAATGAGCCTCTGCACTACCACAATACAAATACTAATCATTATAAATACTTTCTGCTTTAAAAGATGAATTTATTGTTTTTCATAAGGAGGGGAAAGGGAAACAGGGTGGAAGGAGTTAGGCACCTAAATCCCTTAGAGGATCTGGGCCCTTGAGATCTACTGATGTGAAGAGCTATATCCACATGAAGTATTAAGTTATTACACTATTACCACAAAGTACACAACTATCACACTACTGTAGGATTAATCATTCACCACACATGGTCTGATTCTGCCAGCCCTCCACTCACAAAGCTAGTCAATGAGAAGAGTGAGCTCCGAATTCTCACAGGATCAGGCTCAAAATATAACTAAAGGTATGTCTGCACCGCCTCCAGCTCTATAAATTCCACCGTGAGGAGACATACCCACACCATCTCTGATCAAGCTATTGCACTAAAAATAGAACATGGAAGCGGGAGGGTTTAGCTGCCCTGATAGCTGTCCCATCTGAGACTATAGGCATGTATTCAGGATGGCTAGCCTCTCCCGTCACTCATGCTGCTGTGGCCACACTTCTATTTTTAGCACACTGACTTGATTAGAGCTAGCATGGATATGCCTCCTGGACCTGGAATTTACGTCTTTCAGCTCCATTGAAGACATACTCTAAGATTAAAGACCTTATTTCTCTCTTTATGACCGACTTTTTTCATTTAGCTACAACTGAAAGTGACTTTCTAGATTTGTTCGCTCTGCCATCTTCCAAGATATAACTTATTTGCCAATTTCCATTTTTGTAAAATCAACCTCTTTTCTAGGGCTTAATTAAAATTTCTTTCCAGATCAATGTGGTTCTGCTGTTGGCTGCTTACCAATTTCCTTCTTAGTTACTTTACTTTTTGTGCATGTCAGAACCATCAGATTGGTCACTGTTATGATTAAGGTTGCATGTCTGTCACGGAGGTCGCGGAAGTCATGCTTCTCAGTCACTGCATAGGCGGCCCCCAGGACAGCCACACCGGCCGCTGCTGGAGCAGACCTGGGGCCAGCAGCACCAGCTACTACTCACGCAGCCCCGGACATCTGGCCCCGGGGACCGTCCTAGCAGCGGCCCTGGGGATGGTTGGAGCAGTGGCCCCAGGGGCACCCAAGCAGTGACTAGTGCTGCTGGCCGCACAGACGGTCCAAGCAGTGGCGAGTGAGGCTGGCACCAGGCCCCCCAGAGAAGCAGCGCCCCAAGGCTCCCCAGAGCAGCAGCCCCCCCTCCCCCGGGACTCCCCAGCTAAGATTTAGTCAGGGGGTATTTATAGTAAAGGTCATGGACAGGTCACGGGCCATGAATTTTTGTTTATTGCCCATGACATGTCCATGACTTTTACTAAAAATACCCATGACTAAATCGTAGCCTTAGTTATGATTATTATTTAGAGCCATATGTGTGCATGGTGCTATATCGATATAAAGTCAAACAAGAGCCCCCCACCCTGAGGTGCTTGCACTACAATTGATGTGAAAACAAATGACAACATCAGCCACACAAAGGAGAAGCAAGGTGTTGTCAGTGCAGGTTGGGAGAGGTGAAAAAGTTAATTTGTTCTTTGAACTAGACCGGGGTAGGCAACCTATGGCATGTGTGCTGAAGGCAGCACGCGAGCTCATTTTCAGTGGCACACACACTGCCCGGGTCCTGGCCCCCAGTCCGGGGGGCTCCGCATGTTAATTTAATTTTAAATGAAGCTTCTTAAACATTTTAAAAACTTTATTTACTTTACATACAACAATAGTTTAGTTGTATATTATAGACTTATAGAAAGAGACCTTCTAAAAATGTTAAAATGTATTACTGGCACGCGAAACCTTAAATTAGAGTGAATAAAAGAAGACTCGGCACACCACTTCTGAAAGGTTGCCGACCCCTGGACTAGACTGTTTGGTTTGACACAGCCCTGCAGAGGATCCAGGCTACATCAAGCAAAGAATCAAAAGGGACTGAGCCTTACTGAGGTACAGTTCCTCCCTGAAGTCTCACTGGGGACTGGGCAGATTGACCCTCCATTCTGCAAGTCCCTGGGAAGCATGGTCCCACCCCCTTCCAAGACATATCTGATACCAGAGTTGACTCAATGTGGTTCCTAATCTGATCTGCAATCAGCTGAGTTATCTTGTAATGTTAACATCTTGCGGGGAGGGGAGTTTGGTATTTTCCCCCCTGAAATGCTGTTCTATTTTGTGGCCTAAGGAGGAAAGTGGCAAAGAGCAGCAACCAAGTAGAGATTAGTGACAGCAGGCAGGCAAAAGAAGTAGATTCTGAGGAGGGATTTGCAGGAGAATAAGGTCTCTCAGAGCACTGGAGGAGGGAGGCATATGAAGAGACATGAAAGGCATTGCCAAGTCATGAGTGAGAGAGACAGACAAAGAGGGCATGAAGGTGAAGTAGATTACATTTAAACAGGATTATTTAGAAAGAACCTGTGCTTCAAATCTTCCTTTCAGTTCTATAGGGTTTAATATGAAAGTATGTGCCTGGGATTTTCTCTGCACCAAAACAGTGGGTTACAACAGCCCTGTACATTTCCCTGTTATTTCATTCAGGATGCTTTCACATCAATGAGGACAGTGCAGATTAGACCCAGACAGCTCGTAACCCTAGTCAGGATTTTTCTTCCTCCTTAAAAAAAAAAAAAAAAAGCTGATGTAATTCCCTAGAGCCCCTGCTATGGTATTCCTATTGCATAGCTGCATAATCTCGCTGAGTAATTGTCTGTTTTGAACATCTCAGCCCCCTGGGTTGGGGGCCATTTAGTTAAATTATTTTTCATGTGCTTATTTTCTTTGTGTTTTTCTTAGGTTAGAAACTAAGGGGGGATGGGGGAGTGAGATAAGGAAAGGTGTTGAAATTGTCAGTTAAGAAGCTGAAGCTCTGCACAGTATTAAATGACCCAGAGGGAAATTGGAGAGAGTAGCTTTTGTGCTCCAGCCTCACAGTTTTCCATTGATTAGGTAAAACTGAAGTGGAAGGCATTAAATGACAAACTGCTGTCTCTCTTTGGCAAGGACCCCTCCCTGGCTATATCAGCAGCTGAGGGACTCAGACTGAGCTCTGATCCTCTGCCTCCCTCTCCTGCACACCAAGTCATCATTTAATTGATTCTGAAAACCTGCTTGTTTGAGCACACCCATAGGTCTCATAAATGCTTTACAGTTACATTCATCTTGGCTCGAGGGCTGAAGGATCACATAACCGAGCCCTTGCCTGATCCCCTCAAAATATGAGTCTGCAACAACAAATCAGCCTTCAAAGACACAGAAAAACACACATGCTAAGCTTTCCTTTAAAGGAATTAGAACAAATGTTGCACTCCTTCAATCTGTGGCCATTCGCTTCCAAAAGCAACATCTTAGAAATTGAAGGAGAAACTCAAGTAGGGAAGGCCAAAACCATTTGAATACAAATAACTGTTTATGCCCTTGTGAAGAAAAATATTTTTTATCGTGTATTACAAAACAGCTTGCTGTCTCTGTGTCTCTTTTTCTTGCCACCTAAAAAGTAGGTCAACAATTTTCCTAGCTTTCAGAAGAAAATGAGCAGGTTTTAATTTTAGTTGTAAACAGAAAGTCATAGTTTCACCCCTAAAGTGTTTTCATAGTACAGTAGTTAGAAATAAAGTTAGAAGTCAGGTTATACTGTATTATATGTATTGATCACATCAATGGCTGGAGCCCACATAAACCAGTGAAAATCCAGGGTGTATGTCAATGTAAACATGTAGAAGACCATTCCCATGGAACGTATGCCAGAGGAAGCTGGAAGTGATGTGAAGTCCCAGCTTTCTTTGCACTGGAGGAATGAAGCCAGGACAGTCCCCAAACAGGGTAGTATTAGTTGGGAAGGATGTGTGAGGAGGATAGCCAGAGAATTTGCTGATTCCGCACATCCCCCTACAAACGTCCACTGGCGAGGATGCTACAGCGTCTGGTCTTAAGCTGGGTATGCATCCCCACCCCATTCTAGCAGAACCCCAAAAGGAGAGTCACAATCATATGCCTCCTCGAGCACAATGCATCTCACTGCACCAATACTAGTGAATCCAAAGGACTATATATATTTCCTTGCTACTAAATAAAATTAATAACAAAAGCAAAACAGAAAGATATGCTTCAAAAGACTGTGATGACTAGTTAGGAGAAGGTTTCGGTTTGATTGTCAGGGTCAGGGAATTTTCAGTAAGAGAGCTAATCACTTTATCAGTTGTAGCATGGTGTGAAAGTTCTCTACAGAACATGAATGAATAAGAGCAGACATGCACACACAAAGAAAAATCTTATCAATTTAATGGCAGCTGCAGTTATGCACTTTTTAAAACCCTTCTTGATAATTTGCTGAAAGAAACTTTATTTCACCAGAAAGAGAGAGAGAGAGAGAGAGAGAGAGAGAGAACCTTTTCCACTGCAATCTTTCTTCAAGTTAATATACTTCTAGATCTCAGTTTTTGTGAGACATTAGCATCATTCTATTATACAGTAACTGGTTAGAATAGGTATTGGTTGGAACTGAGGCTTATATTTTTTTTAGCTTAGTTACAAAAATTGTATATGCATTAGTGAGTTCAACTGAATACAAAAACTCAGTTAAGTGGCATAGAATAATTGCACTCAGTCTAGATACACAAGAAATTTTCAATGGCTTTTTATTATTAATATTTTATTTTATTACTTTCATTACAAAAATATGAACATTAGTGGTGTTTGTAATGTGTCCAGTGTTTCTGATGGATACTCAGCAAACTGTAAGCAGGCTTTTCATTTGGATCTGCTCCATTCTTAGATCTTATTTTCCTGCCAATGTGCCCATTTTATAATGAGGGTTTTTTTCAGATGATAGACTGAGTCAAGTGGCTGAAGCAGCAAGAGATCAAACATACTGTACAAATAAAAATCTTCAAAATATGTATTAATAGCTCTTACTTTCCACAAAATATGGTTTATAAGAATTTTTACCAAGGTTGCCAACTTGGCAATATTTAAAAAACGGACCCTCCAGTAGGAGTGCCGGAAGCTCTCCTGCCCGGCCTCTTCCCCCTGAGGCCCCGCTCCTGCTCTGCCTCTTCCCGCAAGGCCCTGCCCCCATCCACTCCTCTTCCCCCCACTTCCTGTCACTTGCTGCTTTTCCCGTCCCACCACCAACCCCACCCCTGGGTCAGGAGGGATTCACCTGCTGAGCTGGGGCTTGGAGCTGGCCCCGGCTGAGTAGGGGCTGGAGTGAGTGATGACCCAGCCCCTCCGTGCCTCTAGTAACTAGACTTTGGATGTCTGGTCATAGATCTGACTGGACACCGTCACGTCCCCTTTTGGGACAGACTTTCCAGTCGAAAGCCAGGCATCTGGCCACCCTAAGAGTTAGATTCTGTTATGACCGTTCAAGTTTTCAAATTGTTACTGCATCAAATGGGGTCTCCTCCAACATACATTACTTAGAGAAATCTTCCATCCTAGAAAGAGTTATGTTTAGCGCTATTAAGTTTGTGAACTAGGTCAACAAAAAGTAACAGGCCAAATTCAGCAGTGACATAAATTGGCGTTTAAGTTACACATCAAGTTTAAATTGGGCAGAAAAGCAGCATAAACTGGTGTAAATGTTAAAGTATTTTATTTTGTGCCAGTATGGCATTCAATGAATGTACAAAATGAGCATAACATACATTGGTTTGATATTCTGTACACGCCAAACTTAGCCCCTTAGTTGCATAGATGCAACTACAATTGAAGGGAATACAAGTTGTATCTCATAGACTCATACACTTTAAGGCCAGAAGGGACCATCATGATCTACTAACACCAGGTCTAGAATTTGGCCCAAGTGCTGTTGGGGATGGCACAGCATCATAAGTACTTAGATGGCTTCTTTATCTTACACCATCCTTAACTTGCTTTTCCTACTATTCCTCTCTCATCACCTCAGGTCTAAATTCTCTCTGGTGTCAATCAATGCAGTTCCTTTGAAGTCAATGGAGCTGCATCAATGGATATCAGCAGAGAAACTGGTGTCCGGATCTAAGAGGTTTATTTTCCACATTCACCAAATAGTATACTTCTGTAGTGTGACGTTATACACTGTTTAATTCACGACACAATTTGGCCAGGACCTTCCATGGGATTTGCACCCATTTACTACAAGCTGTATTTGGAAGAACTTAGTCCAATATCTTTATTTTAATTTATTGTACATTTAAGTGAATTTGAGGGTACACAAAAGGTGACGGGATGACATTTTTATTCACCCAAGTGCAGAGGATAGCACAGGCCCACTAAGTTCTCCATGACGTGAGAGCCCTGTGATATATAAGCACAGAATACGAGTTAAAGAATTGTCAGCCTGAATTTATGTGGTATTGTTGGATTGTGTCCCATTACTTAAACCAAGTTTCCCATGGTAATTTCCCCTCTCCTTTTTTTTTTTTTTTCACCTCTTAACTGGAGTTTAGAATCTTCTGAGGACCATGGAGAGTCTACCACATAAAAATACATATTTATGGACACAAATATAGGCAAAGTATTGACCCAATGGCTGTGCCTATCGTATAAAGACATACTTTATTCAGAGCATTTTTACAGTACCTCTTATTTATATGATAGATGGTAGGGGCACCAGGAGAGCTATTACAGCCAATTGTATGAATATGTATTTACAATGTTTTAAAAACACATGCAAGCATAGAGAATTAAAATGAGGGTACAGCATATGGTTATTTCACTTTGAAACGTGACTATCTTAACCATTAACAGGAAATAATTAAGGGCCAGGGTGAACAAAAATCCCGCTCAGCTCCTGCAGCGTGGAAGCCCACACAAGAACGAGAAAACAAACTCAATTTGAGAGGGTGCATGCTTAACCTGGCACCGCAGCGTGAGCTTTTATTGAACTTGGCTTTAAATGATTGAAGCAGATTATGGACTAACTCTTTGCCTTTTTGTTTTTAAATGTCAGATATATTTTGACATCATATGAGCACAAAATAGTGTTTTAAAGTCTTAAACAACTAAATAATTTGGCTAGAAGAATCAATGTTGTTTCCTATTTGGGGTTGCAAGTGAAGGGGGCTGCCTGGATACCTCTAAGCTGCTACTTTTGATGTAAATTTGTACTTCAGAGTGAATTTTCATGATCTTGCCATGGCACCCTGAAACCGGGGCTCATAAACATTTATAGTAGTGATGACACCTTAACTACAGTAGTGCAGGGTGAATACACTCCTGGGGGGGAGGGAGGGGGAAATAGTGGCCCCATGGATAAATATTAGGTCATGAATAAATCCAGATTTATTTTAAAAACCCTTAAACACTGGTTATTTCTCCACATCTTTTTTTATTTTTCAAATAATCTGTATTCCAAGAAGGATCCTTTAGTAGAGGAGATCGCTCTCTCTCTTTTTTTCCCTTTTAAATCTTTTTTTCCCCTCCCAACGTTTGTCTATAAGCCCTTAATTAGGCCTCAGCAGAGATAGCCCGTGTTTGATTTGCAGTCAGAAAACCTAATGTGTTTTAACATTGTCTGCCTGAGCTGAAAAGGAAACTGTAAATTTATACAGTCTGGTAAACATATTTGGTATTTGCATCTTAATGAATCTGTGGAATGAAGCTGGTCTGGTCCCTTCCCCCACCCCCCTTCTCCACTAAGCTTTCAGTACAGCAGGGCAGTGTGTGAGCTGCCTACTCCCCTCCCCCACCATCACATATTACCATCCAAATTCTGTGCTGTCTAGAAAGGTCATGTGACCCTCATCAGTCTCCTGGGGTGGAGGAGGGGAAGCAGATTGAACCTGTTCTTTGTTAAGAGGTCAACGTCAGCTCCCAGAGCAGGGGAGGAATTACCAGCAACTCTCGAAAAGCCGGGCACTCTTTGCTGCCTGCCAGCAAATATCTTTCTTGGCTGGAGGAGGATTAATCCTCTGCTCTCTTTAATGTGATCCTCCTGATGATACATGTCTAACCTAAGAAGACCTGCAATTAAAACTGCAAGGAAGGAACCAGCAAATTCAGAGCCTTAGCAATGCACTTTTGCAGCAGGGCAACGCATACGTCTGAGATTTACAGTAGCTGGCCTTTGGGGAATGCTGCTTCAGAGGCAGAAAGAATCTTGGTTTTAAAAAAAAACACATTCAGGGCTGAATAGTTCTGACTGATGTCCTTACAAATGTTATATGCAGTGTAGCTGTAGCCCTATGGGTCCCCATAAAGGCTATTACCTCACCCACCTTGTCCTTACAAATGTGCATTTAAGGGCCCATGTTGTTGTGACCTTAGCACATGGCAAGTCCGTGGAGCCAAACGCAAGGCCAGTTCCTGAAGTCCTTACCCAGTCAACGCTCGCATTGAAGTGAATGGGGAGGTAAGGCAGAACCCCTAGTATTGGGAATCAGTAGATGCACTTTCCCAATGGGACCTGTCAGTAGCACTCTGTACCCCTCTGTAATGTTTACAATGCCTTGAAGGACTCTGGGAAAGCATGGGAAGGAGTGGCCACAGCTTTGGTGCCATGGCCCTGTCTCTCTCCCAGCTCCTTTGTGAAAGCTTGCACTGTAGTCAGCACGGGCCTGGAACCAGGGCCGGCTCTACCATTTTTGCCACCCCAAGCAAAAAAAAAAAAAAAAAAAAAAAGGCGAATGCTGTCCCTTAGCATGTGCCGCCCCAGGCACTTGCTTCCTCCGCTGGTGCCTGGAGCCGGCCCTGCCTGGAGCAATCCTTGCACATTGTGGTCCTGTTGACAGCTGGGAAATTTTCATAAATGTCCCACTAGCTCAGCTTAATGTTGGCAACATGGGCCACCGGCTGCTGCTTCCACCATGTCGATTAAACTCTGAGCAGGGTTACATGCATGGGGTTATATCCCAGTCAGACGCAAAGACTTTGGCCTTGTCTGTACATGCAATTAGCCCTGATTTCAGCCATCAGCCTACTGTAGAGAGGGAAAGCTGTGATTTGTATTAGTGGGGCTTACCCCAGTTTCAAGCAGATTTTCCTTGTCTTCACTACGGGTTTGCAGCTAGGCTGATGGCTGAAACTGAGGCTAATTCAAAATGTAAACAAGGCCTGGGATTGTGTCTGGGCCCTATACAGGAATGCAAGTGTGAAGAAATCTCCTTGCACTCTTTCCCACTCCCACCTCTTATATAGCAGCACAGGGACAGACACAATCACCCTGTATATTGCAGGATTTGACCTTTTGAAAATAGCAGAGAAAAATACTTTTATATCAATATCACTACATAAAGTACTCTAATCCCTTACTTTCTTTGCCAACAAGAACATTTTCTTCGATTTTTCTCTCCTATTCCAGGCTTAATGATCAATTAAATAAATACTAGCTTTAAGACACCTTTCTCCCACTTCCTCTTTCTCCCCTCCCCCAGCCCTCTCATTGTAAGCTGTACAGACATCTGTTTCTCACTGCATCAGTTAAACTCTTTCCTTTTTCTGTTTGGTATGTTCTGGGCTTGAAGTAGAAAATGTTGTGGAAGGGAGGGGGAGGGGATGCTAAAATAGAAGCTAATTCTTGTCCTTTGACCTCAGTTTAGATAGAAGAGTGGGTTAAAAGGTCAAGGAAAACAATTGAAATGCTTCTTTTGCTTGAATAGCATGCCAAATAAACTTATCCAGGGGATTTAGAATGATCCTTTTATGGGAATTTCTACCTCCCTCAGGATTGCACATGCTGACTTTATGGGAGCTGAGGACAGTTCTAAATTTATTTGGAGTGGCACAGGGAATTCTTGAGCTCTTCTTAACAGTCTAGCTGGAAGAAACAATAACATTAAAAATAAATAAATTAATAAAGGGGTCCTCAACACAGCATACCTTCTTTGGGCTTTTTTTTTTTTTTTTTTTTTGGCATTTACTGTAAAGATTTTAGCTTCATTATAGAATTCATTTCCTATTGCTATTGGGAATGCCTAGTTCTCTTGAGATTTAAAATCAGACTGAAGAAATATGGATATGATTCTCTTCTCACACCAGTGTGCCTACATCAACGTCAATGGAGTTTTGGCTGGTTTACACAGATGTATGTGGCAGCAGATTTAGGCCTGTCTATGCTGTTTTAAATAATAATAGTGTAGTAGTTAATTGCACTCTTTCCTGCAACTTTCTTATGGAGGATTCTATATAAATGTTTTATGTTGATGCTGAACTGTTCCAATTTCCACTTTAGTGCAAGCTAACAAATCAGGATCACCATAAAGAGTAAAGTCTCTTCAAGCTATCAGGCCATGTATACATTAGAGTTGATTGGAAAAATTTCCATCAACACTTTTTTTTTTTTAATTTACAGAAAATAGACTTCATTTTTTAATGAAAATTTTCACAGCACATTTTTGCTTCACTCAGATTTTTCCTGTTTCTCAATGAAAGGCAGGAAAAAAATGATTTTTCAGAAAGCATTTTTGGTTTTTAAAACTGAATATTTTCTAGATTTTGATTTAGGTTTTTCATTGAAAATCCAGAATACTGCAATTTTGTGGGAAGCTTTGGAAAAACATTTTTGAAATTTCCTCTGAAAAATATTTGGCAGTTTCTAACCATATCTAGTCTACACTAGTCTTTTTTACACTGAAATGTCCCCCCACTTCTAACACTGGTGCAGCTGTGCCAGTGGTAACAACTGTGGGCATGCCAGTGAAAAACAAGTTGTTGACACTCTCAGTGTTTTTACTGCTGTGCCATCTCAATTTGCTCAGAGCGGAGCCTGGTCTACACTAAGAAGTTTTACCGACATAGCTCTGGCAGTTAGGAGTGGGGGGAGGGGGGGAGAAATCACACTGGTAACGGACATAGTTATGCTGGCAAAAGCCCTAGTGTAGATAGTGTGATGGGGCAGGGCCAGATGGCTATAGTAAAGTAGTGGGAGACAGAGATATTAGCCGCAGGCTAAACAAATCCCTGTAACCAGGGTAAGCAAATGGCAGCTGCTCCAGGTCAATTGAGACACCTGGGGCCAATTAAGATCTTTCCAGAAGGCACGGAAGACAGCTAGGTTGATTGGGACACCTGAAGCCAATCAGGGGCTGGCTGTAGGAGGAAGCCATGCTGTTGGAGAAACTGAGCAGTACAAAGCATATCAGGCACAAGGAAGGAGGCCCTGAGGTAAGGGTGAAGTAGATATTGAGGAAGTGGGGGCTGCTATGGGGATGTGGACCAGGAAATTGTACGTGTCCTGGTTCCAAAAGGTCAGCTACCATAGCTGATACTATTAGGGACCCTGGGCGGGAGCCTGGGGTAGAGGGTGGGCCCGGGCTTCCTCTTTCTCTCCCCCCCCCCACCCCAAATTAATCATTGAGACTAGGACACAACAGAGACTGTGCAAGGGAGAGTAGCTTCTCCTCATCTCCCTTGCTGACTTATGATGAAAATGGCTCAATAGGCTGTGACCCTTGCCTGTAGAGAGAGAAGGGCTACGTGGAGGGTCACAGTGAGCCTCAGACTAGCGAAATCTGCCAGGAAGCACGGGATCCATGGAGATAAGGACAGAGCTTTGTCACAATAGTTATACCAGCAATATAGTCCTTTTGCTGGTATAGCTTACCTCTTTTAGGAAACTAGTTTAGGCTATACTGGCGAAAGAACTTTTTTGCTGGTATAAGCTGGTTCTCTGCTAGGTAGGTTTGCTGGTATACCTCCACATGTATAGCTATACCAATAAACATTTTTAAGTGTAAACAAGACTCAGGTCTAGAGTATATTATGTTAAAAACACCAGTGGCCACCAGGGTACTGTCTGCACTGGCACTGGTGAAGCTACACTAGTGTATGTTAACTAGTGTATGTATCTGTTTCCATAGATGGAAATTTTAGGGGAAAGAACTAGTGCAGACAAGGCTTCAGAGTCTAAGGGCAAGTCTATACTATGAGTTCATGCATGGCAAGTTGGGGTGTAAATCTAGAGTGCTCCAGTGTGCTGCCTCACTAGCTGCCCATGTCGACCCTGCTGCTGCACACTGAAAGCTTCACGTGGATTATGTGGCAGCAGGGACCACATAGACAGTTCGTGGGCAGCACACTGGAGTGCTCTGGGTATATACCCAGTTTGCTGCGCGCTACCTTGTCATGTAGACAAGCCCTTAGGCCCACAACAATACTGTTCCTCTCAAATCCAGAACTTTATTTTTTATTTTATTGGTTTTCATATTAAAAAAATGCAAGCATGGTTTCCTCATAGGGCCAGGTTTCACAAACACCTTCACATTTTTAAGCATCCTCACTTTGCAGACCTTGGGCCAAATTCAGCTCCCACTTAAGCCTTTTTAAAGCTGGATTAACTCTACTGACTCCAGTACAGTTATCTGGATTAATACTAATGTAACTGAAGGCAGAATTAGGCTCCTTGTCTCCATCAGAAGAAAAGAATGGATGCCAAAATGTCCCTAAACTGGGGGTACACAGAAGAGAAGAGAAGACTTTCTGAGCTCTGACTGACATGTCTGCTATATATTTTAATTTATTTCTTTAGATCACAAAGCTTGATAAGGCAGCAGTGCAGGGAGTATATCGTCAGCACTACTGAGTGAGACATTTCTAAAACTAAGCCTCATGCATCTACATGAGCTTTTTTTTTTTTTTTTTTAATCAGTGTATCAAGATCCCCAAAATAATGACAACATGTCTCCTGCTAGCAGTTAAGAGAATATTGGGCAGGGCTGCAAAACCTGAAGGCAGCAATAACTAAAAGACTGTACTTAGTCAATGGCAGGGGGAGAGGAAGCAGGTCCCTTGCAACTTTTAGCCCAGTGGTTAGGACACTCACCTGGGATACAGGTAACGCTTAGTTTAAGTGCCCCCCTCTGCCTAAGGAGGAGAAGGGATTGGACAGGTGACTGAAAGGGGAAGGGCTCCCTCAATCTCTCCTGCTGAAGCTATTCCTCTTTGGATAAATAATTAAACAGTCAGTGGAGCAGGGGAACTGGATCCTGGGTGACTGCTGTAACCACAAGGCTAGGGAGAGTCTCTCCGTCTCCCCGCGCTCACCTAGCGACTCTGCGTATTTACACACAGAAACATGTTCAACAGAAGAGACTGAGGAAGGTCCATATTAGAATATCCCATAGCTCAGTGGCTAGGGTACTTTCCTGAGATGGCAGATCCCTTTTCTAACCCCTTCTCCCCCTCAAGCCGAGGGAGGACTTGAGCGGGGGTTCTCCTGCATCCCAGATGAGTGCCCTAAGCACTGGGGGAAGAGTTACAAGGGAGGTGTTTGTACACCTGATCTCAGAGCATACCTAACAGACTGGGCCCCATAGGTGAGTTAGAGGAATGCCTGTCTTCCACTAGTTCATGTATCGCACTGGGGCTTAGGCATCCAGATACCTAGAAAAAGGCAGCAGCACGCATGCCCAGAAACACAGGCGCCTAAGCAACTCTTACTACACAAACTTCGGCACCAAGAGTGTACAGGATTTGGTGGCAGCTGAGCAGGGATTTGTGTGTCCCAATGGAGCCTGATTCTGGGATTTAGGTGCTAAAGTGGCAGTTAGGAGTCTAAGTCCCTTTATGACTCTTCACTGTTACTATGGGAGCGTTTTCAAAGTTCTGGCAGTTCTCATGTCAAGGCTGTTGGAACAATAATGAATATTAGGCAAAGAAAGTTAATCTCTAGCCAAGGCATTTTAATCAATATCACATTTTATTTAAAAGTGCAGAGCCATTAGCTCTTGCCTAATTACTGTTGCACTGAATATGGTAGCTTTCCAAGAATTTTGCTTAAGTTCCCCATAGTTCTGCTGCTCATACATTTGGATCATCTACCAAATTACATTCTGTCTTGTAGTAAGGCAAATTCAATGTATGTTTTCTCATGATTGTGGAATTTATTTACTAAATCAGTATGCTGAAACATTAGAATAGAAAGGCAGATGGTAGGAATTAGATAAACAAGTCACAGTCAATTTGTTACTTTAAGCAGTGGTAAATCATTAAACTTGATACTATTCAATTTATTTGGTTTCACCCCTAATTCTCAGAGCTTTAATATATAAGCCAAAAGGCACTTTGGTTTTAGATATTTGCACACATGTAGAATAGCACTAGTGGACTTTTCGAAGCTATGCAAAAAGCTTGAAGTGAGAATTTGGCCTGAATTCCCTCTGTCCAATGAAACAAAGTGGGTGAGGTAACATTTTCTACGGGACCAACTTCTGTTGTGAAAGAGACAAGCTTTTGAGATTACACAGAGCTCTTCTTCATGAATCAGATACTTTCAAGAAGGGAGCTTTCTCCCTTCTTGAACCTGCACATACTAGAATAGAAAACTCATGATATCAATATGGACAAGAGCTGCAGCTTTGCCTTGTATGAGTCAGTCACAGATTCAAATCAGACTGAGAATTTCTGAAGTTTGCTCAAGGAGAAATTGTTATCTATCTTAACCATTTTTTCATACCTCCTTATGGCAAAACTATCAGAACTATACCACTCATTTTTCTTAAGGTTGGAATTGGTACTTAACTGTGCTCATAGTTTAACAGTACCATATTTTCACCTACATACTGACCTATACTAAGTATTTTCACCTACATACTGACCTATACTAAGTATTTTCACCTACATACTGACCTATACTACTAAAACATATTATTAATGTTTTACTGTTTCTTTCAGTGGTGGGGAGGAGAAAGGGAGGTGTTTGTGTTTTTACTTTTGGGCTCTTCCTTTAGAAAAATACATTTCTTCATTTATTCTCCTGGCACAAGCTTTCTGACGCCCTTGTGTTATAGAAGATAAGAAAGAAGCAGGTAGGGAGAGAGATTGAATGTGAAACTCATGGTATTGCTAACAATAATTTAATGGACACAGGTGTGAAAAAAATTTCACACTGCCAGAATCAAAATGTATGTGCATTTTTTAATGAGTGAAAATGGAAGCTTTATATTCATGCAAATTTTGGTAAGATTCTACTTAAATGTACAATACATGCTTTTATGCCAGTGGATACTTGAAAAACCATTGTGGCCTACTGCTGAGTTAGGTTTTTTAGGTCTGAGCTTGTATAAAGGGATGCTGTGAAGATTAGAAAATTAGACCCACCAGGGGTGGTTTGCATAGGTGCTCACATCATATTATTACTCTGCTTTTTGCCATTCTTAAATGCAGGCAGATAATGAAATATACTTACCTCCTGTTGTTTCAGAGAAAAGACTTCTTATCCTTTCTATATCAGTCTGCTGACAAGTCAGAAGCATGGAACAAAGGGATTGATTGGATCTGGTAGGCACAGTCCTGGGCTGGATGAGGTGAGGAGCTGCTCTTCCGTAGGTGAGGTGGAGCTGCATCTGGCAGCATTCTGCTTCAGGAAGGCAAAATGCCTTTTGGAGTTCCCAGGTACTAAGATGCAGTGTGCCCACTGCTACAGCCCTTAATGGAGTCCAGATTACTACCCCTCCACTCCATGTAGTTGGACAGTTTTCCAGGCCAGTGCACAGAGTGGATGGAGGTATGCCTTCTCCTATTGTCCCTCTCTTCTGTTGGAGGACTAGATGCCCCAGGAAACTTGGGAGGGAGCAGTCTACTCTATCCACTACAGGCTGCATATTTGCCTGGGCCTTACATGGTCTGTGGAAGGTTCCTTGGGCCTTGTCCTTCCACTACACACTCACACCTGAGTGTCACTGGCAGGCTGAAACTGGCCCTAAGAGGTAGAGAAAAGAGATGACATGTCTCATGAGCACCATAGTTTAAACTCAGTTCCAGATAAAACCTGTTCTGTCAAAGTTCTAAAACCATGTTCTAAGCTAGAATTTCAACCTGGTTGGCCCCACTCACAGAGTTTTATTTGTAACTAAGTTAAAACCATCTATAGGTGAGACAATGGCTGGAAGGCTTGTGTAGACCAGTCCTAAAAACACCTTCATTGTGTTCTGATTATTATTGTAGGGTATCCCAACAAAGTAACTTGAATATTATCCATCTTAGAATCTTTAGTCTAGGCATGAGGGATAGTATAAACAACGGTGATTTTTAGGGTGGGATTTTCAAAAGCATTCAGTTCCCACTGGAGCCAGCAGTAAAACTCCTGTCAACAGAGTTAGGCCAACGCTAAGCACTTTTGAAAATCCCACCCTAGGCATAAGTTTAAGTCTGTCAATCTTGACAGCAATTTCTTGAGTGTTTATTTTTTAGATTAAAATGGTTCCTTGTTCCCAGTAGGTGCCAGTTGTACCTTGAATAAGAGAATCCCCATCACATCCATTCCTAACCTTGCCCTTGCTGCAGTTGGTACAAGGCTCTGCCTATGCAAGCTCATCATAGTTTCTTTAGAGTTCATTAGTGTTGTGGTTTTGTGGTAGTTTTCATTCATTTTTCCAGACACCAGTTCTAGAAGTCATATAATGTAAAGTAAAAAGCAACAGAGAATCCTGTGGCACCTTTAAGACTAACAGATGTATTGGAGCATAAGCTTTTGTGGGTGAATGACATGCATCCGATGAAGTGGGCATTCACCCACGAAAGCTTATGCTCCAATACATCTGTTAGTCTTAAAGGTGCCACAGGACTCTCTGTTGCTTTTTACAGATCCAGACTAACACGGCTACCCCTCTGATAATGTAAAGTGTGTTCTGTACTGTATAGTTTTTTTTAATGGCATTTTTAAAAACTGGTTAAAAAAAATCAAATTCTAGGAAAATGAAGAAAATACGTAGATTTCACACAAATATAACAGAAAATGAAACCAAGCAATTTTTCACAATTGAATTCAACAGTAAATATAGTGCAATGATAAACTATTTCTTAATCTCTTTATATCGATCATATGCATTACATTACTACAGTAACACAGGGTCCCACACCAAAGGCTCTAAAGGAAAGTAAGCAGTCATGGGATAAGAGAGAAGGTCCTCTCAAGGATCAGTAACTGGTTAAAAGACAGAAAACAAATGGTAGGAAAATCAGTTTTCACAATGGAGAGAGGTAAATTGCAGGGGTCCCCAAGGATCTATACTGGGACCAGTGCTGTTCAACACATTCATAAATGATGTAGAAAAAGGAGTAAAGAGAGAGGTGGCAAAGTTTGCAGACGATGCAAATTAGTCATGAAAGTTAAGTCCAAGGCTGATTACAAAGAGTTACAAAGGTATTTCACAAAACTGGGTGACTGGGCAACAAAATGGCAGATGAAATTCAATGTTAATAAGTTCAAAGTAATGCACATTGGAAAACATCATCCCAACTATACATACAAAATGATGGATTCTAAATTAGCTGTCACCACCGTCACCAGCAAACAGAGGTCTTAGAGTCATTAAGGATATTTCTCTGCTCAGTGTGCAGTGACAGTCAAAAAAGCTAACAGAATATTAGGAACCTTGAAAGTAGAATGAATTATATTGTAAAAATAAGAATAGATTAAAGAAATGCTGCATGTACCTTTAAGCAGAAACAAGGAATGTTGAAATACAGGTGTCAGGAAAGAAACATTAAGGCATAAACAATGAGTCCACTTAAGCTAATGGTGGAACATTAACCGGAGATTGGTAAAAGTTAGTAAGGAAATTAACTATGTATGTCTAACCTCAGGTAAACTTGTCAGTTCTGCTTTCTTTGTCCTCTTGTTAAGTTCGTGCCCTTTTTATCTGTATAAAATAAGGTAGTGTGGGTCTTGCATAGCACTCACATTATCTGGGTGTATTAGCAGAGCGCTGTGCTAATAAAACAGAGTGGTCTGACAAATTGTGAGTCCTGAGTCTGACTTTGACAGAACCATTAGGAAAGGGATAGATAATAAGACAGAAAATATCATAATGCCACTATATAAATCCATGGTAGGCCCACACCTTGACTACTGCATGCAGTTCTGGTTGCCCAATCTCAAAAAAGATATATTAGAATTGAAAAAAGTACAGAGATGGGCAACAAAAATGATTAGGGAATCATTCATGGATTATGGAACAACTTCTATATGAGGATAAATTAAAAAGATGGGACTATCCATCTTAGAAAAGAGACAACTAAGGATGGATATGGTAGAGGTCTATAAAACCACAAATGGTGTGGAGAAAGTGAATAAGGAAGTGTTATTTACCCCTTCACATAACACAAGAACCAGAGGTCAGTCACTGGAATGAATAGGCAGCAGGCTTAAAACAAATACAAGGAAATACTTCTTCACGCAATGCACAGTCAACCTGTGGAACTCATTTCCGGGGGTTGTTGTGAAGGCCAAAAGTATAACTGGGTTCAAAAAATAGTTAGATAAGCTCATGGAGGACAGGTCAATAGCTATGAGCCAAGATAGCCAGGGACTCAATCCCATGCTTCGGGTGTCCTTAAACCTCTGACTGCCAGAAGCTGGGACCGGATGATAGGGGATGACTTACTTGATAATAGCCCTGTTTTTTTTTCCATTCCCTCTGAAGCATCTGGCTCCGGCCATTGTCAGAAGACAGGATTCTGGGCTAGATAGACCAATGGTCTGCCCCTGTATGGCCATTCTTATGTACTTAAGTCACCTCTCACTCTTTCCAACTTCACCCTGCCCCCAAAAGGAGCTGGCAACAGCAAGAGGTCAAAATTCACACTTGAACAAAGGGGGAGGAAGCTCTTGCTTACAGCTGACAGGCCTTCACTCTTGCCTCAGAATCGCTCAGATTACTTGCATTGCTTTTGCAACTCCCTGCTATTACTTTGACTCAGCAAAATGGGAAATGTCCAGGGGCTCTTGAGGAATGCTCCAGATGTAATAAACGGGTGAAAACAAATTTTCATCTATTCTATATATTAAGAAATCTCTGCTGGATTCAGGATGCACTGTTAGAAATGAAGGACGTGTCAGAGATTCTCCAGATAAGAGAGTGATTGCAGTTCAAAGAACAAACTAATTCAAGGGCAGACAGATGTTTTTAAAAGTAAAATACACACGGGGAATTCTTCCTTTAGCTACTAGACTAAGCATTAACTAGATTGTCTGTTTGCATATAGTAACTTTTTATAATGAGCTGAACATATAAGGGGAAAAATCAGCCAAGGTAGGGTTGCCAGGCATGGCTGGATTCTGTGATTACAGGAACTGCCAATCTACTGGAAAGAGACCATTGTCAAAGCGTTTAAGCCATAAGCCAGGTTCTGATATCAGTTACAACAAGGTAGATCTGTAGTATTTCCCCTGAAGTCATTTACTCCAGATTTACACTGGACTGAGATCAGAATTTGGCTTGTAGTCTCACGCTTAGCCCAGCAGTGGGTTTTTAAAATTCTTTTGAATAAGAATGATTATTAATAATAATATTTTGTTCAGGGCAGAATTTCAGTGCGTTCAAATAAGTTTTCAAAAATTCACAGTCACGCAGATTAACTGATGAAGTCACAAGTCTGAACCTGAATGTAATTTCTCTAAAATAAATAGTATCTGTTCTCTTCCATCAATCACTTGTCCTCACTGTTGTTTCAGCCTCGCCTTAGTCTGCATCTGACACAATTTTTGGCCCAGCTCTGTATTTATGGGAGTAGTAATATCTGGATTGATCTGAACACAAATTTTTGAAGAATGAGCTCATGAGGATTTTTTTAAAACATGTAAAAAATAAATGCTTATTTTAATGTCTGTATTCACAGTGTTTCCTGAACATTTTTTATTGATAATTTTAAAAGTACTGTGACTATAGCACCATCATAGCCCACTCTGGAGTACACTCTGCAGGCAGCTCCGGCCAAGAAAAGGCGCACGCAGAAATGCAGCAGGGAAACTCCCTTCCACCCAGGGGCACTTGTTCCAAACCCCCCAGAGTAAACAAACACACACACACTGGATTCCTACAATGAACATAGAAAAGGGAAATATTTATTTACAGAGGGATACCTACCTACGGCCTCCCTCCTTATTCCCAATCCAAGGTCACAAGTCCCAGTACTCATGGCCCCATACAGCTCTGGGCGACAGTGATACTGGGTCCAGCTCTGATTTGTCCTTTTTGGATGATTCCCCCCCCGGCACAGTGCGCGTCCTGATTCATGTCCCGGGGCATCCCCGGACAGCCACTCTGTCCCTCCAGACACACACACCCTGTCGCGCTCCCTCGGAACAGCCAGCACTTCCTCAGGACAAGGTTTGAAAGGGGTCTTGCTCTCTAAACCCCAAGGGAGGGTTACAGTACCATGAGATCTTCCTTTGGTGAAAGGCCATAATTTATATCATATGGGTTTGGTTTTATTGTCATTTAGGGGTCTAGTCTCCTGTGCTTTCCACCCTAAGAACAGAGTCACTGCAAGATGCGCTCTCACTTTCTCAGGTGTTCCCAGTGCTGTAGCCATAACACTTATCCCTGAAAGCCTTGAGGTAGTTATAGACAAAGTGACCTATTACTTTTTTCATTTAAAAATGTTCAGCCACATCCACTACAAACGGGGTGTGGTAATAGCAGGGGAGCGGGGCAGGTGAAGTGGGGACTACTCAGTTCTGCATCGTCAGAACCATGAGGAACCCACTTAGGGACACTGGGCTTTAGCAGTTCCCCATCCCATACAGCCCCCAGCACCAGATTTCCAGGAGTGGAGATTAAATGTTCCCAGCTTGCTTAGGGTGCTAGGTTGCAACTCAGGAGACCCAGGTATAATTCTCTGCTATTGACTTCTTGGGCAAGTCATAGAGTTTAAGACCAGAAGGGATCACCAGATCATCTAGTCTGACCTCCTTTATTTCACAGGCCACCAACAGCACCCGTACACTAAACCCAACAACTGTGTGGCACTCTGTGCCTCAAAGCAACACCCTGGAACACCCCATATTCACCACTGTCATACAATTATGATATGTTTTGTACAAAGTATGCCTTGTCAGGTATCATTTTAAAAGTCTTGATCTGTTGAACATTAATATCCTGTTGGATTGTAAGTGCTATCATTGTATGTAAAGTATGCAGTTTTGCTATGCGTGTGTTACTGAAATATGTTGTGAGATTGGGAACACCCACAACCAGCCTTTCAGGTACAACAGTGGAGCAGCCAGATGTGCTGATGGCCCATTAAAGAGAATCCACTATCCCAGGAACTGTATACAATGGAAACTTCTCAGATAGAGTACATAGACAATGGAGAATGCTTGACCAATGGGGGTGGACCCCCATGTCACAAGCAAACATCTTTCCAGCAAGCTGGAAGAAACTATAAAAGAGGGGGAGTGACATAATCTCTTGGCCTCACTCCCCCCACAACTCAACACCTGGAAACACGTTTGGAGGACAAAGATTTTGAACTGGGGAGGTGGTCCCGGACTGGAGGAGAGTCCCAGCCTGTGTACGGAAGATCCGTGATCTGTTTGTACCATCTATCAGAGTGAGACACTGCTTAATTCAAATCCTGTTTAGTTTATAGAACTAAGACTGCAAATTTGTTTTATTTCTTAGGTAACCAACTTTGATCTCTATGCTCACTACTTATAATCACTTAAAATCTATCTTTCTGTAGTTAATACATCTGTTTTATATTTTACCTAAAACTGTGTTTTGGTTGAAGTGCTTGGGAAATCTACTTAAGTTACAAAGACTGCTGCACGTCCACTTTGTATAAAGGTGACCTTAATGAGCTTATACTGGTCAAGCTTCTGACTAGTGCAAGACAGTATAGTTCTGGGGTGCAAGGCTGGGGAGCTGGGGGTAATTGGCTGGAGCCTCTCTATTGTTGGTTCATGAGTGGCTGGGAGAAGCATTCATGTAACTCAGTTGGCTTTGTCCCTGTCTATGGATGTCTGTGTAACTGCAGTACCTGATAGAGGCTTGTGGTTTAGCAACAGCATCACAGTGTGAGAGGGATCCCAGGTTGGTGGGACAGAGGGATCAGCAGTCCCACAGTTTAGGTTGCACCCCAGGAAACCTATTGCAAACTGAAATTCGACCAGTGTTACAACCCACAGGAGACTAAGCTATTTTATGTCACAATATCCTTTAGTAGCTCTGTGTCTCAGTTCCCCATCTGAAAAGTGGGGATAATAGCACCGCCCTGCCTTACCAAGGTGTTGTGAGGATAAATTCAGTAAAGATTTTGAGGTGCTCAGATGTTATGATGTTAGGGGCTATATGAGTACAATTGAAATGACTAGAACTTCTTGAAGAGCAAGGAGCCCTAAATGGATACCCCTTCAAAAGTCTCTCACTGACAGAGTCGAGATAAAAGTCTCATTTCTACCAGAGTTCCCCTACTTCTTTGAAAACATGTCTATTTTGCAACAAAAGCTTTCCTTAGACAGCTCCAGTTGGTTACATTGTCATTCCCATGTGTCGACAAAATGCTAGGAGTTGAATACCACATTCCTCTAAGAAAGGAAGGGGCACTTATTCTCCTAAACTTCTAATTACATAGCTTCTGAGCTGCAGTACTTTGGTTTGTGGTTCAGTGGCTGCTTAACTCCCCAGTGATGAATTTGAACAATATTTAATTAGCCCAATTCTATGGTGGTACTCCAAACAACCAATTTAATCAATTAAGACAAAAGTTACATGATCCTACACACAAACCTTCAGTGTAACACAGTCGGAAAATATAAATTAAAAAAATGTCTCCTTGCAACCCTTTCTGGCTACAGCCAGGAACACCAACCAATTTGGTCCAAGTAATACAAAGAAAATGGACACAGAATAAAAAGATTAATGGTTAGATTCATTTCAAAACAACAGATTGAAAACATTCAAGAAATGCAAAAGACTCATCTAAATAATGTGAATTATAACCTGCACATTCAGTTTCACAATATGTTCTATTGTAGCAACAGAGAGCAAATATAATAAAACATTGTCAAAATTTCAAACGACAATTGAGTTCTCTTAATATATGCCCAAAGGTCTCACCAAAATAAATTCCCTCTTCATGAAAAGGGACACACAAATTATTAAGGGTGAAACAGGCCTGAGCTTTTTCCAGGAAAGGAGCTACTTCAGTTTGTACCAAGTACATCCAGGAAAGGAGCTAGTCTACATATTCTTACGGTGCCATGGTGTTTCATTGGAGTAGTAGCCCCTGGACTGGGCTCCCTGTCTGGACAACATCTCTGAAGAGACATCTGCTGTCATGTGACTCCCACAATGCACCATGAAGTTTGGTCAGAGGGAAGACCACATTGCATCGTAAGAGATGTTGTTCAGCCAGGGAGTAGCCAGTAGGGGAGAATGGGGACCAGAACTACAACATCCATGAGACAATAGGCCTCGTAGGGAAATTAACTTCAATGTTAAACTGATTTGAAAGGAAACGTTTCACGTCAGTTCAACAAACCAAAATATCCCAAATGGGTTGAAGCAACCCAAACCAAAATATTTTGAAAAATCAAAATCTTTTGATGACATTTAAATTTTACCCATACTGCATTTTCTGTCAAAATGGAAAATCCCCAGCCATCTCTGACAGTAACACATATAGCAGCCATATACAACCATGGGCCTTACCTCAGATTTCACAGTCTAAACAGGGTCATTCTGTATCTCCCATATGAATGGGAGCTCCCAGAGGAAAATCCAGGTGAGCAGTGGTGCTGGTAATTCAGTAAATGGTCACAAAGAATGGGACAATTTTTGAAAGAGAGAGTAGTTAAGGACAGAGGTGAACAGTAATTGAGATAAAATACAACATGGTTTTACAAAAGGTCTATCATGCCAGAATAGCCTGATCTCCTTCTTTGAGAAGATTACTGAAAGAAAAAAAAAGAAAAAAAAAAGTTGAGGTAATCTGCTTGAATTTCAGTAAGGCATTTGATACAGTTACGCATTGGGAAATTATTAGTTAAATTGCAGATGATGTGGATTAATATGAGAACTGAAAAGTGGATAAGGAACTGGTTAAAGGAGTGACTACAATGGGTTATACTGAAAGGTGAACTCTCAGGCTGGAGGAAGGTTACTAGTGGAGTTCCTCAGGGAGCGATCTTGGGACAATTTTATTTAACATTTTTATTGCTGACCTTCGCATAAAAAGTGAGAGCGTGCTAATAAAATTTATGGATTACACAAAGTTGGGAGGTATTGCCAATACAGAGGAAGACCGAAATATCATACAAGAAGATCTGGATGACCTTGTAAACTGAAGTAATAGAAATGGGATGAAATTTAATAGTGCAAAGTGCAAGGTCATGCATTTAGGGACTAACAACAAGTCTACAGCTTATAGCAAAAATTCTTATCAGTTGAAAATGACGGAGGAGGAGAAAGACCTGGGTGTACTGGCTGATCACAAAATGACTATGAACTGTCAATGTGATGCAGCCGTGAAAAAGGCTAATGCAGTCCTCGAATGCATCAGGCAAAGTATTTCCAGTAGAGACAGGGAAGTGTTAGTACCAATATATAAGGCTCTGGCAAGACCTCATCTGGAATGCTATATGCAGTTCTGGTCTCCCATGTTTAAGAAAGATAAATTCAAACTGCAACAGGTGCAGAGAAGGGTTACCAGGATGATCCGAGGAATGGAAAACCTACCGTATATACTCGTTCATAAGCCGAATATTTTTAGTAAAAAAGTGACGCATCAAAGAGTGGGGTCGGCTTATAAATGGGTCTACACCGAATTTTGATGATTTTAAACTCTATGGAATCATTTAATAATATCTAATACATTGTCATCTTGTTTACCTGGAGCGTTCACAGGCATGGAGCCCCTCAGCTCCTTGCGACCGCGGTTCGCCATTCCGAGCCAATGCTCTCTCAAGTGCTCAAACATGATGGTAATTAGAGTAGAAACCTAGACAGAAAATTTCTGTAGCTGAGAAAAGCTTCTGAGGCTTGGTCTGCACAACCAACTTATGTCAGTATAACTATGTCACTCAGGGATGTGGAAGATCCACACCACTGAGTGTTGTAGTTATACCAACCAAACTCCCAGCATAGACTGCTATGGGGCGTCTCATGTCGACATAGCTACCGCCTCTTGGGGAGGTGGATTAAGTAGGCAGACGTGAGAAGCTTAACTGTTGATGTACGTAGCATCTTCACTAAGCCCTGCAGTAGCACTACTGCAGCACTGTAGGTGTAGATAAGCCCTATCTAATCCATTATCATTTTATTTTCTCCCAGGTTTTCCTCCACATTATGTGCCTTTTGAGGACCCTCCCCCCCGCATACTCTCATACTCCATTTTTCCAAGAAAGGAGTTATGAATTGGACTCCCATGATTTTGCAGCAAGTCATTGTTGCTTCTTAGTAAGCTCCAGAGGTTGCTGTTGAATGATGTGGGACAATCTGCCCTGCCTGCCCTGTGTTCCAGAGGCTCTGTCCATTTCACTCCTTGCCTTCCATGATACCCTACTTGAAGAGTCTCTTAGCATATTTGTAACTACTAATGCCCTTGGGGTTGTTTGATAGCTTGACATCACACTGTATTTATTAACTGTTGCTCAGATATAAGAATAGAAAGTCCTTTTTAAATGGCCACTCTTCCACAGGTATGTACTTGAATTTCTATGAATAATCTTAATGTGCATTTTAATATATCCATTAGCAATGCCATGCTGCCATCTGAATTAGACACCTAGGTTCATGAGCGAGTTGGTTTCCTGGGACCTCCTCCTGATTTGGAGTATGAGTGAAGAGTGTCGTTCATAACCTCAAACAAATTGTTGTGCAGAGGCCTGGCAGTAAACCCTGAGGAAAGGTTCTTGACTTCTCAGTCACTTGGTGAATACAGTGTTCATACAGAGGGTTAAGAGAAGGCACTAAGGTTAAATGAGCTGCAGGAGAGTGAGTATAAAAGCATTCCAGAGTGAAACATTAATTAAAAATGCTATTCCATGGTTTTGGAGGTCTAGTAATTTCCTTTTTCTGGCGTAAGCCTCAGTAACAGGGAAGGAGGATTAAAATGCTTTCAGGACCAAAGCATAGGTCTCAAGGCCTTCCTGATTAGTGGGAAAGATTTCGATTTTCAAGTGCCTGATAGAAAGGATGCTGAAGATGGGAGAGTGGCGCATCATTTTTTCTCCCTCTATGAATGTTGAAGAAAGGAGCTAGCCTTTCCTCCCCTTAGGAGAAATACTCACTTGTATGAGGAGATATCACATAGAAAGAAAAAATGACAATGTCTCTGTAACAGGGTCAGCTGCCTTCTTAGCATCCCCTGATGGCCGGAGGTCACGCTACAATCCCCAGCCTCTGTTTCCCCCTCTCAGGGCTACTTACAGACTCCACACAATTTTTCCTGTGGTCAACATATCCCTCCTTGGAATCTGGGTTTATTCACAGAAAATAAACTCAAAATAAAACTCAAAGTCCCAAGGTAAAGTCAGCCAAATATTTTCTCCTCCTCTTCCCAGGCATCCCTGCCAGGAGACCTTTTGCAGTCTTTCTCCTACTTACTCAGGGTCTCTTCTGGCTTAACAAACTACCCCCAGCCCTTCCTAGCTAGAGTCTTAGTCCCAAATGACTAGACTCTGCTGAAACCTAACCCCTTCTAAAAATCCCCACTAACTGCAGCCGCCTGCTGCTCTTTATAGGGCAATCACCTGATTCCTAGCAGATGTGGCTCTTTCAGTGACCAGGATTGGCTAGCCCCAGGCCCTCCAGCCCTTACAGGGCAAGCCATCCTGTTACAATCTCATCTAGCTAAAAGCACTGGCTAAGGTACTCTCAGCTAGTTTTCTTTCATGAGAATGAGGGGAGTCTGTGTTGAGTGCAATCATCTTTGGGGGGGGAAAAAAAAAAAGAGTCGTAAGGGAAAAGCAGTGAAATGTTTGTGCCTGCTCCTAGGACAAGAGGACACTCTTCATAACAAGGGTAGATAAACCAGCAGGTTTCCAAGAGTCACCACAGCAGAGGCAAAGGAATCATAGCTTTAGAGGAGATCTTACCCAATGTCCTCAGCCAAAATTGGTGTCTCAACTTCAGGAAGCTGATTCTTGCATTGAAATACACCCTATGACATGTGGATGGGGTAAAGGAAAGATTTCATTCAAATGGCTGGGGTATGCTTGTAAGATACACAGATGAACATTTTAAAAACTGGATGTCTAGTATTAGGTTCCTCCGACCATATTTAGGTACATAAATAAGTGGCCTGATTCTCAAAAATGTTCAGCTTTCACAGATCCCATTGAAGTCATTGGATCCACTTCTTAAAATTGTGGCCTGGAAATATTCCCAAGCATTGTTTAGTAGACAGAAGCCTAAAGGTTTTGTTTACAGACTTTTTCCCAGAAGAATAAGCAAACTCTGAAGAGAGCCGTTACTGTGCTTACTTGTTAGCCTGAGTCTGAAAGCCTTTGCCAGCTGGGCCCACTTTGACTAGGGAAACAGGAGGGTTGGGGTGGGAGCCCAAAAGGTGAACTTGTATTTATTGTCATAGGAACAAGCAAGTTTTAAGCTTTCATCTGCTGCTAGCAAGTAATCAAAGATGTCAGTGGCGGCAGCTCTCTTAGTTAACCCAGTGCATGTTCATTAAACAGCAGGGGATGCCCAGAGTGTTTATTTCAATATAAACAATTAAGCATATATATTTTATTTGTTCAGTGTTAATGATTCCCTGTTAACAAAGCTGAAGAGGGGGTACTTCCTAAGTTTCAAAGTGTGATTATTAAATAGAAATGTCTATCAGTCTAGTAATTTGGGAGAGTGCCAAGCAGACCATAGGTGTTTTTTTATTTTTTTTTTTTTAAGAGCTGATTATCAACAGAATTTTTTTTACACTGCCACAACTAAGCTTCACAGCTTATCCTCTGTCACCAACCCAGCCGCCATAATGGAATCCTTCCTGTAACACTGAAGCAGCACTCCAGCCAAGACTGAGATGGCATCTCCATCTAAAATCCCTCCCTGGAGACATTAATCATGTACTCTATAAAACACCTCCTTTTGGGGTGAAATTCCTCAGGCATGGTGTCAGTTGATGGATGACCTTTTGCAGAAAGTTTGAACAAAATCCATTCAGTGACTTTTGACTTAGTGGGCATTTCATAAATTATTGTTTATAGGTACAATTTTTTTCTCTGTGCTCAAATCAGGGGCGGCTCTATGTATTTTGCCACCCCAAGCACGGCAGTCAGGCCACTTTCGGCGGCGCGCCTGCGGGAGGTCCGCCGGTCCCGCGGCTTCAGCGAACCTGCCGCCAAATTGCCGCCGAAACCGCGGGACCGGTGGACCTCCCACAGGCATGCCGCCAAAGGCTCCCTGACTGCCACCCCCACAGCGACCGGCAGGCCGCCCCAGGCACACGCTTGGTGCGCTGGTGCCTGGAGCCGCCCCTGGCTCAAATAACTCAGCTGTTCTGGGGGAGAGTGTCACAGTTCAGGCATCTGCACCAATATTTCCCCTCTACGGTCCACCATGGGCACTCCCTCTCAGACTTCCAACTCCATCATCCTCATCTCTCTCCCACCCAACCAGGGTATTTTCAGGCTGCACAGGCCCCTGCCTACATTGTGAATTCCCAACTGCCTAAGCAGGCATGCTTTGCTTTTCTTCTCAGAGGCTATAAACAACATACTTGCCCATTAGTGTAAGATACCACAGAGCTCTTTCTAAGCAAGCCCATTTATTCTTAAGGTGAAAACGTTACAGAGAAAGCATATTAAAACAATTTTAAAAAACCCTATATACATGCTAATAACTTTACCAGAGATCACCCCAACTCCAACAAGGGCTCTGGCCAGTGACCACTCCTTCAAACCCCACCAAGGCACCTAAAGTTAGGCTTAGGGCAACACTCAAGTTCCATTTATGGATCTAGCACCCAGATGAGCCCATCCAGATGAACTCATAGGCAACTTGGAAAGTCATCATCATGTGTTCAAATGCCTAGCTGTGTTTACAGCTCAGCCATAAAAAGATCAGAGTCATTCTATGAATTGACTGAGTAAAGGATATAACTAGTGCTCTCGGCCACCCTAATAAGGTTTTAGTGTTCCAATAGAGTTATTATTCATTTGAATATTTCCAATCTGGAAGTCAAAAATCTGAGTTTTACAATGTATTGACCCTTCAGTGACTATATTATGAAAAAAGGCTCCCAACAGCTTTATGGACACTGGACCAAATTCTGATCTGTCACACTGATGTAAATGCAAAGTAAATTCGGTAGTTACGCCAGTGTATCTAAGATTAAAATTTGGCAATCTGGCTTTCATATGCTTTATATCCTGTATGTTGATATTGTATAATAATAATTTTAAAAAGCTATTGAACTGTAAGGTGTCCAAGTCAGAAGTATGTGGCAAGAACAAAAATATATGATGGGCTTAAATAAAACACAAACCAGTCTTGCTAACATTTTAAAATATAATGGATACAATCCAAGCTAAAATGCTCCCATTTTACCTAAACTTTTGACACTCTTTTGTTTTACATATTAAAAAAATAATAATTAAATAGTCTGCATCAAAAAACTCCATGGACATTTATTTCTGGTAAAATATTAATTTTGATATATGTTTTAGAACATTCCTCCCCTATATTTTATCTGCTGCAGTGTCTTTATAATGCATTTTTCAAATGTGTTGCCTAAATTTAATGAGACAATGCAGTAGCCAAAAATAATCATTAGTAAGATGGTTGCCTTTAGCTAAAGCCAACATTCTTTTTGCCAGTGAACCAAGACATATCAAGTGCTTTAAAGGAGATAGACCGACTTTTTTTTATTATGGGATTTTTAAAAAATTATTATTATTATTAGTTAGGGGTTGGGAACAAGTCCCTTCCCACTAAAGTTGATAGGATTGTTGCAATTAATTTTGATAAGATGGAGATTAGAACCTTGATCTCTGATATGTGACATCAGGAATAAACTAGCCTGCTGCCTACAGAGAACTGCACATCATCAATGAGAGTCTCTGCTGGGCTCCTTGATGACACAACATAGAACTTTGCACCTTCCCCATCCTGGACTACTCTGGGAGCTGAAGCAGGCCCTGGCATAATATAGACAACCCACGTCCTGTCTAAGCTACATCAGTCTCCCTGGGCTGCCCTATCGGTCACAGCTCTGCATGGAATCTCCGCAGTTCAGAGTATGGAGCCTGAAAGTCTGCTGTTCCTGGCTCAGCCCCTATACCAGTGCTTGTGACAGAGTCCTTGGAAGGCAACCATATGGTTTTCTTGCACAGTGCCTGTGCTGAGAGGGGATTCGTTTCTCCTTAAGTCAGAACCAGGGTTTTTAGGGCACCTTTATGCTGCTTGAGCCCTTTTAGCTGGTGTAAAAGCGCTCAAACACGGTCGAGATTTTCATGCAATGTGTTTAATCTCCTATGATGCCCTTTGAGTCAGAGACAACCTAGTCCAGGGGTTCGCACAACAAAAATGTTGGCGGCCTCAGAGTGCAGCCACCAACTCTTGCTGTTGGCCCCTC
Organism: Emys orbicularis; assembly: GCF_028017835.1. Taxonomy (NCBI): domain Eukaryota; kingdom Metazoa; phylum Chordata; order Testudines; family Emydidae; genus Emys; species Emys orbicularis. Next base: position 235,798,929 of record NC_088683.1, on the reverse strand, counting down.
TGACAAATTTTCCTAAAATGCTTAATTAACTTTAGGAAAAACAAATAAATATGCACATATACATGTCCAAATCATTGTAATTTGTTTATGTAGGTTTTTTTTGCAGACTCAATAATAAAAATAATGTACAGTTGTATTTTGGTGCCCCTGGCCCCTGCTGCCTCCCCAGACCCCTCACCCATTACCTCTGACCCTCACTGCCTCCCCCAGGTCCCCCGACAGATCCCCCTAGGGCCCCCATCGCTCCCCTGGGCGCTGCTGCTTGCCTCCCCCTCCTCCCCATTGCCTTAAGCTCCCTTCTGCAGCCTCACACCCCATGCTTGCCCCACTCCTTGCCTCTTGACCACAGCACCGGGTAATGCCGGCACTGATGAGGCCCCGTCACCCTGGGCTGAAACCCAGAGCCACAGGTTTTAGCTGAACCAGGGGAGGAGGAGCTGAAGCCCACCCCCAGAGCCCCTCAGCTGAAGCTGGGGGGCAAGGGGGCCCTGAAGCATGGAGCCCGCCGCCAGAGCCCCAAGGCTGAAGGGGGAGAAGGGAGTTAAGCCTGCCCCTGGAGCCCCGTGGCTGAAGCTGGGTGGGGGAGGCTGAAACCCGCCTCCAGAGCCACGTGGCTGAAGCCCACTGTTGGAGCCTCTGGCTGAAGCTGGGTGGGGGGAGGGGGAAGCCTGCCTGAGCCTCTGGCTGAACCAAGAGAAGGGGCTGACCCACCCCTGGAGTCCCATGGCTGAAGATGGGTTAGGGGCGTAGGGCTGAAGCCTGCCCCTGGGCACTGCAGGGAGGGGCTGCTGCTTTGCCTCCTCCCCCATCTCTGCCCAGGAGGCTGTCATGGCCACAGGAAAAAAAATCTGGTGCCCACATGCAGCCACGGTGGGCTCATTTGAGAAACGCTGAGCTAGTCCTCTCTATACAGCATGGAAGCTACCTAGCATGGGTTCACTATGGGTATGTCTATACAGGGATAAAAAACCTTCAGTTGGCCTCGGTCAGCTGACATGGGGTCAGGCTTTGGAGCTGAAAAACTGCTAGGCAGATGTTTGGGCTCGGACTGGAGCCTGAGTTCTGTGATCCCATGAGAGGGGAGCAGGAGCGCTGCCAGCTTTTTTGCCGCCCTAGGCGGCGGAAGGTCCCGCCCCCGAAATGCCGCCCCCGATAGAGGCGGCAGGAGGTCCCGCCCCCGAAATATCGCCCCCAACAGAGGCGGCAGAAGGTCCCGCCTCCAAAATGCCGCCCCTGACAGAGGCGGCGGAAGATCCGGCTGCCGCCCCCAAAATGTTAGCGCCCTAGGCGACCGCCTAGGTCGCCTAATGGGTTGCGCCGGCCCTGGGGTGGGGAGGGTCCCAGGACTCAGATTCCAACCCACATGTCTACATGCCAATTTTTAGCTCCACAGCCCATGCCTAAGAGCCTGAGTCATCTAACCCAGGCCAGCCATGGGGCTTTTATCCCTGTTTAGATGTACCCAAAGTGTCCGAATAGGTAGTCAGTCTGCTAGGGAAAACAAAGGAAGCTGTTCTCCGCTATCAGGAAACTGAGACAAGGGATTCTGAATCCCTGTGATCCTACTTTGCTGTTATACATCCTTTCCCAGAGGGTCAGGTTTAGAAGGAAAGACAGTTGAGGTGTCCGACCAAGTCACCAGGTGTAAGTAGCTATAGTTACACTAAGGGTACGTCTTCACTACCCGCCGTATCAGCAATCGATTTATCCGGGATCGATATATCGCGTCTCGTTAAGACGCAATATATCGATCCCCGAACGTGCTCACCGTCGACTCCGGAACTCCACCAGAGCGAGCGGCGGTAGCGCAGTCGACGGGGGAGCCGCGGCCGTCGATCCCGCGCCGTCTGGACCCCAGGTAATTCGATCCAAGATACTTCGATGGATCGATCCCCCCCCCCCCAGTGTAGACCAGCCCTAAGGAGCTGTAAAAAGCAACAAAGAGTCCTGTGGCACCTTAAAGACTAACAGCATAAGCATAAGCTTTCGTGGGTGAATACGCATGCGTCTGACGAAGTGGGTATTCACCCACGAAAGCTTATGCTCCAATACATCTGTTAGTCTTTAAGGTGCCACAGGACTCTTTGTTGCTTTTTACAGATCCAGACTAACACGGCTACCCCTCTGATACTAAGGAGCTGGTTATTCTGATAGCACATTTTCTGCACTCTATTTAAGGCTATGCTACCTTTTCCTTTTAATGAGATTTTTGTAACATTCGGGTTCTGTTCTGACAAATATTTTTGATGAAAAATAATGACAAATATAAATCTGAGCATGTGTGAATTTTCTCGTACAGTTTTGGCTGTCTAATCTATGTAGCTGTAAAGTTATAGAGGTTTTTTTTAAAAAAAATCACATTTTTCAGATATTTTAGAGAGCATCTCATTTTTCTGTTTTGTTTTTTTAAACACTTTTGGGGAAAATGCTTAATTTGGGCAAAACATTATTTAGTGCTCATAAGCTTTCCCCTACTTTCCACTAGCCCTGCATCTGTTTGATTCTAGGGAAATCCTTCCTTAACTCACACCCTTAACCCCAACACCTGCATTCAGTTGTGAGAAGGAAAACCATCTCTGGTACCCTGCTTACGGAGCTGTGCTGGCCTACTTTTTAGTTTGATTTACTGTGTCTCACATTTTCCCAAGGACTTTTTTTCCTCCTTTGCCTTGTTTGGGCCTTTACTTTTTTATATTGTGTCAATCACAGCAGTGCCAAGAACCAAAGATTAAACAAATGGAGAAGCTTCAGAACATTCTGAGTCTGACTGTAGCTCCTCTCCTATGCAGGGCCATGTAGCAATAAGGAAATTCTTCAAAGTGTGTTCTGTTTTCACTCTCCTCTAGTGTTGAGTGTTAAACATTTCTTTTTTTCCTGTGCTGTATCATTAATGCCGGCTCTGTTTGATTCATGGGGAGAGCAAATTTCCTGCATCTGCCTACTGCCCACATGAGAACCTTGTTACTAGAGCCAGTGAGCAATGCATTAGCATGAATGCTAACAAAATAGAATAAGAATACATTTTGTTTTTACGAAGTGCTTTTCACATTCAAAATGCAGTATGCCAAAGCATTGTATAAAGCAAGTGGAGTAATGACAGGGCAGTAACACTATTCTATAGGTTCTTACACTATGTCTATGTGGTATGAGTGCCTAAAGTTGTCGCTAACCATGGCCTGGCATGTGCTAAGCAAATGTGTGTCATTATGGTTTAAGAACATGAGTGTGGCTGCGGGGACCAAAGGCCATCTTTCATTTTGGAAGGCAGGGTTCTGGACTGCAGCAAACAGAACAGTGTAGCCAGCTGCAGCTTACAACAGGCTCTCATTGCTGTGTTATGTAATGTTTAAATAAAAATAATTTAGTGCTGCCTTACTTATAGCCAGAGCATATACTGCCGCCTGTAGTTAACATTGCCCAACACTTCCCTTTATAAGACTCTGTTTTCATTTACTAATAACTTTGCCAAGCATGAATTGTTTGGGCTGAAATTTTCCACACTGGGTGTCTGCCATTTAGAAAGTTTCAGCTAAAGCACTCAGCCATTTCTGACAATGAAGTTAGGAAAAAATTATTGTTTTGTCCATGTTAAAAAACATTCTTACAACTGTTTCATTGAGAAGCTCTAGCACCTCCATGCTTTGGGGCAATGACTTGTGTAAGCCCTGTGCCCAGAAGCCTTAGAGACACTAAAGAGCTCTTTCTTGTCACCTGTTGGTGAAATGGGAAAAGAGCGGCCCAGAGCAGCGTAAGAACTGCAGATGGGCAGGAGCTCCCCTGGGGAGGGAGCTCTTTGCTGGCGTCTGTTGGAGAGCAAAGGGAATTGACTGAATGGGCCATTTGCATTTCAGTTTTATGTGACAGTTTGGGACATTTTGGTTAAATTTTGCATTTGGGGGAAATGACGTGCCAGACGCCTTCTTGGGAAGTACCAGGACAAGACATTGACATCAAGTGTGCCTGGTGTCATCCTGACCAAGAATGATGTCAGGCATAGTTGGTTTAGGGAGCTGCTTTTGGCTGGGAGTGCTTTTGTGGTGATGAGAAGTCTGTAAAGGGTCTTACATAGCTCTGATTCCTCTCTAAAGAGAGGATCTGAGAGTGCTGTAGAACCGTGGATAGTACAGATCTGAGAATGGCTTTGAGGCAATGGATAGTGTAGAGCAGTAGCTTTGCGGTAATGGCTGGCACAGAGCAGCCGTGTCAAGGCAAGGACAGCTCAGAGCAGCGGTGACTGGAACAGAGCTGATGTAGCTTTGGTTCAAGCCCCAGCAGTGTACTTAAGGGACTGTGGTGTGGATAACCTCCCTACCCATCAATTAAAGCTGAAATCTCCCCAGCTGGGTCAGGTGGTAGAGGACCCCAAAGCTTCCCAGGCAGCACTGGCCTGCCAGCATCCTTGGACTTCTCCAACCCAAGACAGCTAACTGTGAGTAAGGGGGCTCGGGAGGAGGGAAGTGGCCAGAATGCACCACAATGCCAGGAGGACTGAGGTTGAGACTGTTGTTAAGGCCCATTGAGGGGCGGGGTGGGCATCTTACATCATAGAATTGGTGGATTTATTAATTGCTGGTTTTCCCAAATGTATGTTATTGTCCCTTCCTTTCCCCCACTTAATCAAGTTCTCATTGTTATAAGCTTCTGGGCTTAGTGTTTGTGAGTCGGGAAGTATTGCCCATCACGGTGCCCAAGGTGGTAGATATAGTTTCCCAGGTTTCTGGGTGGAGACTCAAGCCAATGTTAGTTAAATCTTTAAGGAAACCCTAAGAAAATTGAACCTGGTCCTTTTTGCTGCTGTCAACACCAAGTTATAAACCTCTGGAAAAATCGCACCCCACGCATGTTCAGAAGAGACTCTTTTTACAGTTTGGCAGCTAAATTTTCCAGAGATTTTGTCTGTACTGGGCATGGTTCCATCCCATTACAGTTCCTATGTATGACCAGACTATGCACGCACCATCCCCACAGAACGCTTGAGTATGCTTTAGCCCAGGGCTGCAGGGGTGGAGAAGGACTTGCCCAACAATACTCATCCAGCTGCCAGTGGCTGCTGTGATGACAGACACTGTAAATGAGTGCCAGGAGACAGCACAGCCTCTCCTGTGCTTTCAAGTGCCTCCCTTGCTGGCACCCAACAGCGTGAAGGAAAAGAAGGAGGTTGCCTGACTCAAAGGTAGAGGGGTGAGGAACAAAGTCAGGGGAGGGGAGGAGATGAAGGGTGGGGGGTGGGGCAAGCAATGACAGGGGACAGCAGATGAAAAAGCAGGGATGGGAGTGGGGTTAAAGGGTAATAACGAGGGATCCAGAGGGGGACACTGAACAGAGAACCCCCGGCAGAGCCCACTATTCAAAAGTGTGTAATGAATGAGGCAAGGGACTGCAGAGGAGAAAGCATGGTCTTGTGGTAAAGACAGTTAATTGCTACCCTGGAGAATTAGATGTTATCCCTGTCTCTGCCACAGAATTCCCTATGTGACACTAGGCAAGTCACATATACCAAAAATTTCACAGGTGGCCATTGTGTATTTCTCTTTTTCTGGATACCCAATTTGAGACATTTGGGGTCTGATTTTCAGAAGTGCTGAGTACTCACAGCTGTGCAACTGACATCAGCGGGGGCTGTGCTTGAATATATAGTGTTATAAAATGCTAAAAATCTTAAAAATCAGATCGTAGACTTCTCAAATTGGGCACCCAAAATTAGTTGACACTTCTGACTTTAATCTTCGTGCCTCAATTCCCCATGTGTAAAACAGGGATCATAAAAACCACCTCAGCTTACCTGCGTGTTGTGAAGATAAATTCATTAATGTTTGTAAAGCAGTAAGACACTACGATATGAGTGGCAGAGAAAAGCCCATGATTAAATTAATAATTCTGTATTCCATGCAGGATGGTGTGGAATACATAATGAATGGGATGACACAGTATGGTGAGGATAAAAACACATTAAATAGCTCCCCATTCAGTGATCAATGTCTGTCCTATGCTCCTTATGAGGCAGGGATCCCTTAGAAAAAATAGCATTTGATCATAATTAAAGACTGTCTCATAATGCGTATGCACAAAGGGACCAAATTAAAGCTGCACAGGCCATCTTAATTCGGGCATTTTCTAATGTTTGCATGCTTGACTTTGTAACTGTAATGTTCTTTTAATGTAGGCTTTCTGGGATGTAATAAGAACCCCACCACAAATAGCACTTGTATAGACTTGGACATTAGAGGCCAAATTTTCAAAATTAAGTTATTTGTGAGCACGTAATTTGTGCAGAAATCACTTACCTGCAAACTATTTATAGCTTTTCATTTGTATATTATAGAATGTACACAATCAAAACCCATCTAAGCACATGACTCAAGTACAAAAGGGGTTTCTGAATACACACACAAATAATACAATGTGTAAGTGAGAGTGTGCAAAAACTAGGTACAAAAGAGATTTTCAAGCATACAAAAGAAGGCTATATTGAAACCCCTTTGGAACTTTAAGCCTACAGCTTGTTTTATAGAAAGTGAGGGCATATTGGCAAGAACATCACGTTTATCCTCCACTCTTTTCAAAAAGTTCCACAAGGATCTTTAATTCCTGCCGAGATCTCACTTTAACATTTCATTTGGAAGAAGGCAGCTCCAACACTGCAGCACTGTGTTTTGTTCTTGTGCAAGACTGCCTCATCCTGCGGAAATAGCACTTACCAACGGAGCCAAACTCCTAAGGATAACACTCATAATAGCACTTATGTTTTTGTCCCCAAATGGAGAGTCTGAATGAGGGGAGGGGGCATGCGCAAGGGAATCACAGAAGGTGAGAGTCAAAATGAACACTTGGATTTTCAGATGTAACCTAATATTTAGCATGGAATTAAGAAATGGGGGGGGGGGGGGGAAATAAAGAAATTTCCTGACATCTGAAATAAGAGCTTTGAAAACTTGGAAAAAACACACCTGGCAAACAAAATCACTTTTTAAAAAACTAAAGTCTAGATTTACAAACCCAGGAGAGCGTTAATATAATCTAGTAGCAAATCTGGACACCAGAAACCAAAATTAAATCCATAACAACAATTATTCCCTCTACCCAGTATAAGTGTGTTTTGCAAGTGTTCCTAACCATATAGATTGTAAGCAATTTGGGGCAGGGACTGTGTTTGTACAGATCCTAGCACAATGGGGTCCTGGCCCATGACTAGAGCTTCTAGGCCCTACCACAGTGCAAATAATTAATAACATATAAAGGACAGAGGAGGGTTTTTTTTTCTTTTCATTTTTTGACTTGCAGGGGAATGGGAGTTAAGACTGCTGGGTTCTCTTCCCAACTCTGTTATTGATCTAGGCTCATATCCTCAAAGGTATTTAGACTCCTAACTTCCACTTAAATCAATGGACGTTAGGAGCCTAAATATCTTTGAGGATCTGGGCATTACGTGTACACTTGAGCAAATCATTTCACCTGTTGGTGTCTCAGTTTACAATTCTCTAAAACCAGTGTAAGGATATTTAATTACGTGGCAGTGTTTGGGCTTCCTCTGACCTCTGCAAGGGCAGTTACCCAAGTAAACAAAGAAGCAAACATAATAGAGTTGTATTTTTCCCCTTTCCCCCATTTCATCTTGGGATATTTGTTTGTTTTTAAAGAAGGCCCTCCCTTCTGTTCTTTGGGGTACAAGCAGAAAAAAAAAACAACCACCACATTTCCTCCTTTGGGGTTCAAGCAAAAAAAAAGCAAAATAGAGCTCTCCAAAGTAAAAACCGGACCTTCCAGTTGAACACCAGTACTCCCCTATGACATACAGGCCCTTTGGCAAAGGGTCTCCTGTTCTTTGTGAACAACTCTTGTTTCAGGCCAGACAAACTCACTACACCAAACACGTGTCTTGCAGGATATTTATCCGTAAGAGATAACGTAAGGTATATACAGAAAGCTTGTAACTTATCAAAACTCATAATCATTATGAAATGTATGTGTGGGTAGTATTTAAGGAATAATGGAACTATATTGAAAGTATGCTATATAGTCTTAATGTGAAAGTTAGTCACCAGGGGATAATATGTCTCAGTGACAGTCCACTCAACCATTCAACCTGGAGGGAGTTGTCATCCCTTCCTGGTTAGCCAGTGATGTAATGCAAGGTTCAATGGTCTAACCTTGCTCAATCTCAAGACTATCGATGGAAAACTATCAAAGATAATTGCAAACAACATCACGGGAACAATTCAAAGGGACTCGGGGATTGGGCTGCACCTATGGTTAATCTGCAAAGTGAAGGCAGAAATGGCAGGGCCAGAGGAGAGTGCTTGAGTAACTGAAAAGCTAGTGGTGTTAGCAAGCCAACACACAGCCACTATCAGCAAGAATCCCTCTCGCTGGAGGCAGGGGGTAACAAGGTAAGTCAGAGTCCTGGGTGCCTTGAGAACCACCACATCCCCCATCACCAGCTACACCTTTCAATCTTCTTCATTTTTATATCTGATAGTTGAGACCTGAAGCTTAAATGAGCCCCAATTGCATCAGCTCTTCAGTCATTTAACCCTTACCAGTCTAGTTTTGTAGCCTATAGACCTCTTAGGACTGTACCAATTATCTAGAAGGTCTCCTAGGAATACAACATCTAGTCTGTCCCACTGCACCACCTCCCAGTATCTCTGTGGAGTTCATGTTGGTGTATGTAGAGTGCTCTGAGGTGCTCAGCTGAAGAGATCTGTATCACTGCACAACATTATCATTTAGTATACTATTCTGGAATTTAAATTAATCCTGGTCTTTTAGTCAGTCTCCTCTTTGTGAGGCAGTTCAGAGATGTTAAGCGTGACTAGATTATAGTGCTAAGAATATCTTACATTTATATAGTACTTTTCAACTCAAAGGATCCAAAGTTCTTTGCGACTGATTGAACTCAATGTCAAAACTCCCTTTAATTTCAGTAGGAGTGGGACTGTGTGTGGGACAGTAGTGGAATTGCATGTATCTAAGGTTGATCTCAGGGGAAAACAAACACCCTAAATTCTGTTGAGAGAATCAGAAGACACTGAGGCCTGGTCTAGACTTAAAATGTATACTGCCAGAGCTATATTCTACATATATGTTCTATATTCTACTGAGTTTAACAAACGCTCTAGCTAGTGCTGACACTAGTTTCTATGGGGTTAACCCTAAAAGCATTACATAGCCATATATTTAAAGATAATGATTGATGCTGGTTTTGAAAACAAAGATGAGGAATTTCAATACATTTTCTGTGTATTAACGTTCCTGGGTTTTATTTTCAAGAGCAGCATAAATCATTAACTTTAACAATTACAACAGATGATCAGTATAAAAGAAATAAAGTGGGATTTAATATGTCTGACAGTCAGGGAAATGTATTTCTCTGCTCAAATTCTGAGGGTTTTTTTTTTTTTTTTTTTTTTTGTGGAACTGGAATACTCTGGATAAACTGTATTTGTGTTCTTCTAATCTGTTAGACGACTGACTTCCATTGCACTATAGATGGCTCTGACTGTGTGGAAATTATGGGGTAAAGCATTATGGTCTAATTTGCTGTCTTTACATCAAGATTCCTTGCCTCTTATTCTTTGAGGTTTTCGTTTCTACAACTTAAAGGTCTAAGATATTGTAGACTAAAACAGAGTGGGAATCTGTGATTTCCAGACAGTGTCAGGTGGGGCTTCTGGCTTCCCTCTCTATATGTCCATAATAATGTGTGTGCAGGCAAGGGTGGGGTTGCTGGCTAGTGTAGAATTGGGAAAGCAAAGCTGTAAAATGGCAGAGGAGAATGAAACGTTCATCACTGAGGTAATCTGTGTCTTTTACCACTTAGAGACTGATCACACACAAAGCAGGAGAGTCTCTGCTATGTATACTATACAAGGCAGATGGCCTATTGATGACAGAGGGAAAATAAGATGATGTAGTCACCCAGGAAGGGTGGAAAACAGCAAGATGAAACAGTTAATCCTGTCCTCAGTTACTCTTATTTGTTAATTATAGAGAATCCAGAAATGTACTAGGCACTTTACAGATAATTCGCCACAGAGTGTACAGACTAATTATATACATAACTAGTGTAACAAATTGGAAGGATGGGGCATGGAAGGAGAAGGATGAGATTGGGTGATTACTTAATTTGTTATGACCATGACTTGAAGGTTCAACTACATTTCTAAATGTAGAACTTTTTCAGGGAGATTGATGGGACAAGGAGATGGATGCGAGAGGGGAAATGGAAGAGACAACAAGTTGAAGGAGGAAGGCAGGTAGCATGGTGAGACAATTCAGTAGTGTAAAATCAACCTGGTGACAATAAAAATCAAGTGACTTGAAACAAGCGAAAAGAGATTCAAAAAACTGTAGTGAAGTCTGAAGTCCTGGGTATTAAGTGAAGTGAGCTGCAACAAAGCTTCTTTATTCCACCCAGTAGCTCTCAAGGAGTGACATTGTTAAAGGGGTTGCAGGAGAACCAGTCTTTCACCTCTGTTGAGAGCTTTTCCCAGAATCCCCTGACTCTCCAATGGTGCTGTGGCTCTTTGAAGAACCATATGGAGGGTGGGGATAGATTACGCATGAACAGAAAGGATGTCAGTATTCTAGCTGAAATAACAGACCAAGCTATGCCAGAGAGCTTTACCTACTACAGAAAGAGATAAAAATAGTGATTATAGAATATGAGGCACTTTATATTGAAGCAGAGAGAAGGAAGGAAGAAGCTGCTATAATTAGCAGACGAGGAAATAATATTGAGCACTGAAACAGATAAAATAAGATCAAAAGAGAAGTAAATAGAGAAGAATGCTTTAAAAAATCATGCAAAAGAAAGTAATAAGGTCACTGGGGGGAGGTTAAATATACTATAAATACATGAAGCGGGACCAGAAAAATAGAGGAAATAAAAGTATATGAACCCAGAGGGGATCTAAACATCACAAGCTTTACCAAATGCTAAGAAAACAAAACTTAATAGCTATATGTGAAGACTGGAGGGGGAGGAAGGAAGAAGAGGAGAATAAATTGTCTGTAAAGAAAGTTTTGCAAATCACTTTAATAGCAACTACAAGTGGAGTAGACGGATAAAAATTGAAGATAATAAAGACAGTAATCCTGGTTCTGGGCTCGATTTCAGATCCTTTACTCCGCTTCTGTGCTGTAAAGAAGTTAGGAGACAGCCAGATCTCCCCAACAGGAAATTCCCCAGAATAATAGAGATTCCCCACTGACACTGGGCTGGTGGAATGCCCCCAGACCACCTTATCCACCAATATAGCTCCTGCTGGAGATGGCCCTATGGGCATGAATATGTGTCTCCACTGCACTCCAGCTATGCTGGGCTACCAAATCATCCCTTGGGGACTGTTCCAGCCCAGGTGTAAATAAGAGAAGCTGGGGAAAAAAGAGACGTGGGAAAAAAGATAGGCCTTACAGCATGACCTGAAGGTTAAAAGGTTTGGCAAACTAGCAGATACAGTACTGCACATTTGCCTCCTCTATGATGGACAATGAGGACACTTTAAAGCCATCTTTAAAAGGCAATCAGAATGTGGCCTTCAGAGAAACTGAGGTCTCTAAGGAGGAAATTGTGAAGCAAGTAGAGATATTCAAGGTTAGTAAATAACCAGGACTGGATAGTACTTATCTGAGGAATCTGAAGGAAATGAAGTAAGAGGTACTGATGAGATATGTACAATATGGGGATAATCCTGGTCCCACTGAAGTCACAGGGAGTTTTGTCATGGTCTTAAAAGGGACCGGGATTTGGCCCTATATCTTTAAAAACAAGAAATGATCTTGAAAAGTCCCTAGCATGGCCCTCACTTGCTGCTGCGTTTTTAAATAGCAGGTAAGAGAGCTCCTGGGAATTCCAAACAGATGAATTTGAGTTTCATTCCTGGAAACTGATATGGAGCCCAAGGACAGAGCATTACTGGGGTTATATTTATCCAAATGTTTCTCTACTTTAACCCATCTGCCCCCCATTAGTCTCCATAGAACAAAGGTAAAATTCATTGCTCTGTAATTCACAGGATCTCCCTTGGCTCTTTGTTTCCACCAATTCTCAAAGATGCCTGTTAAAACAGTATAGAAAATAGTTTTATCTGGTCTATCTTAACACATACGTTGTTTTTGATACCAGATAAGAAGGAATCCTAGCTTTAAAAAAAAAATTCAATTTCCTAGTGCAAAGCTATAGGTTCAAACCAACAGAACTTCAGTAAGGGTAGAATCATGTAAGTAAAATTAAGCTTATGTGCAAATATTTGCAGGCTCGTCAGGGCCTTAACTTTGAAATATCTTTTAGGATTTTTGGAATCTATATAGATTTCTATATGTAATGGTTTGTGAACATCTTCTAAGGGTTTGTCTACACTGGCAAGTTTCTGCACCACAAGTTATAACACTTCTATTAAAACGCTGGAATTAAACTGCTGTTGTGTGTCCACTGTGCATTGAGGCATTATGGGACAGCTCCGGAGGCCAATTACAGCACAGAAAGCAATCAAGTGTCTACACTGGCAATAGAGCGCTGGAGCCTCTGCGCAAATAGCCTTACGATTCTCGCTGCAACTGAGGAGTTTCTGCGCACAAAGTGGCTTGGCAGTGTGCACACGTCTGCAGTTTGAGCGCAAAAATCTGCTATACTGTGCAGAAACTTGCCAGTCTAGACAAGCCCTAAGTGACAGCTGGGCAATATAAAATTATTGCAAAGAAGTTGAATTGTTAAATCATTTTTTTTTTTAGTAGGGAACTAGTAACTGTAGTGCATTTACAATATAAAAGGTAAATGTACTGTTATTCTCTTCCTTTTCTACCTTACTGGTTTAAGATGAAAGATGCCTTTTTGTTTTCCTATATTCCCATTAGAACTCTGTTTGGCAGCATTTTGGACCAAACTTTTCCAAATATGTGTAGGACACCAGTGGACAATTCTGCAGCAAGCTGAAGCTGCTGTTGTTGCATTGTTAATAGATGTCCAAATCATTCAAAATATTAGTTAAATCTAAAAATGAAACATGCAATCAACATAAAACAAGATCATCCCTTTCAAACACTTGCCATAATAGTGTATCAAACACTATGACATTTACACAAACTTTTCTAACTTGCACTGTAGCAGAGGAATGCCACCTGGCATGTGCAGGCTGCAAAAAGATACCATTCTCACCTCCTATTCCAAGTGCATGGGTTAGAGAGCTCCTTTTGTCTGTTGATTTCTCAAACTGTGAATTAACAGTGGCAGCTTTCATAGTTTTTATACTGGGTGTGAGCAACAACAAGGGAGAACATGAAAAGCCAGTCCACCCCCTGAAGCAAAAACCATGGATTATAGTGTCCAACTATAGGGAAAACTGAACATTCTTTTAAAAAAACAAACCAAGAAAATCTCATGGGGAAAGTTAAAAATTAAAGTACAAAATATATAAATTGCAAACGCATATGTATCCAGAGGTCAAGGGGGGGAAAAGTTATCATGGGGAAATGAGAAATCAAGAAAAAAGGCAATGGTGGGTGTGAGAGAGATACTTCCTGTACCCCTGATTCTTTTAACACTATTTAGCACTTCTGTTCAGTTGATGATTCACTACTATTCCATACTCCAAGCACGTTATATATATTAAAAACACATGGCCAGAACCTCCGTTTATGTAAATTGCCAGTTGGCTTCAATGGAGTTATACCAATTGACCCCATCTGAAGATCTAGCCCACAGTCACCCAGTTAGCCTTACCTTATTCCCCAATCTTTATTAGATTTTAGTACATTGTTCTACGGACATGGCTAGGTCTAAAGAGTTAATTATAAATCCATGTGTCATTGCATGCTAAAGACGCTATAACCCATGCTTCCTTATGAACACTTCTCCTGGCCCATATTCACTTGAGCAAGAGGATCGATAAAATAGACTATTGGGGGAAATAGCCCAGCAAAGGCTGCCAAAGACTGGGTGCCTGGCTGGTTGGATAGAATAGCAGCAGAGCCATCGAAAGGTCAGTGTGGACAGACGAGGGTACCAAGATGGGCTCTGCTGGTCTGATAGCAGACCGAGCCGGGGGGGACTGCTGAAAAGGACACTAGTTGAGGATACCAAGATGGGCCCCAGCTAGGTGTCTGAAGAAGGCAATGCCTCTGGGAAGAAGCCTAAGAGCTCCAGACCCATACCAGGGCTGTGATAAGAACTCTGGACTGTATACCCCGGAAGGGGGGACAGTGTGTGCGGCTCAGACGGAGGGCTGAGAAGCCGAAGTTCGCTAAGAGGACCATCAGCCAGGGGGTTGCTCATAAGAGGTGCGTGCCACCCTGATATAAGAACTAAAACCAAAAGCAGGCTCACACCCAACCACCCAAAGGGGGCCATCCATGAGAGGCGGGTGTCCTCCAACCCCCCATGAAAAAAATGTGTTTGCAGGCACTATCGGCCAGAGAAAAGGGGGCACGTACAAGAGGTGGGTGCTGACCCTGTTACAGGGACTCATACACCAGAATATATCAAAGGAAGTGAGTGTGAATGTATGTTTGAGGAGGGAACAAACTTTCTCCCCAGAGGTTGAAGCTTGCTACAATTCATATCTCAGCCTGGTCTGATTCAAATAGTTTGTTTTCTCATTTTCTCTCTACACAAGAGCATGTTCTTGTCTGCCTTGCAATCATGTCTTTATCTTTTGTTTTCCTATATATTCTGCATGCATATTGAAGATGAAGCTATATCCTCTGCCTACCCATTATTGGATTAGGTGAAAAAGGATTCTTACAATCTGTATGTTTTGATGACTCATTTTGCATTGAAAAGTTGCCAGATATGCATCAATGCCTTTTGCTGGGAAATGCTGTTTTAGTCAACTGGATTTGTTTTTGATCTAGTGTGAGGTCTTGAACGTACAGGCAAATGGAGACCACATGGTAATTATCCCCATGTTGAAGCAAAAGCCAAAAAAGAAAAAAAATAAGACCAAAAAAGAAAAAACCCTCACTCCTGTTATAAAGAAGCAGAACCAAAAAGGAAAAAAAAAAAAAAACAGTGTTAGAATCTGTTTACATCTGGAGCATAATGAAAGCGATGTCAAACAACCACAGTAGATGGGAGGAAGCAAGAAAAATTAACACTTACGTGCTGTAAATGATCAAAAATATTGTCAATAGTACTGAACGACCTGAGTAGCAACAACATCCCAAGCACTGTAATACTGCAAAAGTCTGAAAAGGAAATTCAGGTAGCTGACAAACATCAATATTTTCTGACTTGGAAAAAGTGCAAGGATTATACATACCCTCCATTCTCCCAGCTATCTTATAGATGCACACTGGATAGCAATTCACAGATTTCAAAGAATTTTTGATATCTCTTTATCACACTACTCTTTAAGTGCTGGAACTGCTAGCAATTTATAATGGAAACACAATCTTTCAGATGTTTTAAATCGCAAAGGGCTGAAACATAGGCCAAGAGTTGTCTTCTGAAAAGAACTTTATTTCTTAAAAATAAAGCAAACCTGGACCATATCACCTGAGATGGAAAAGAACAGCTGGGCAGGGAAACCAAGGCAGTGGTTGTATTATCTAAGGACAAGAAAATAGGTCTATGACATTAACATGAGGGACGAATCTAATAAGTTTTGAAACAAAACCAATGGAACTCTCCCAGATTCCCCCATCCCACAATAGGCCATGCTCCATTTTAGATGGACCATTTCAGCGGTCTTCTATATCTTCATGAAGGGATAGCGGATTCCACCCCCAGTCCTTAAGGGGTAGGCAGGCAGCACTTCCTATCTCCATTCGGTTAGGCACATGGCAACCAGCTTTACAAAGCGTAAGGGGACTGTTGTCCCCTTATTAAAACTCAGTGGGGGTGTTTTGGTTGGCTAGCTCCCAGTATCAAAAGTAAAAGGAAGGGTTGATGGGAAATCAGGACCCTGAGACTGACAGTCCCCAGGAACAATGGGGAGAGGCCAATGCTCCAGGTCAGTCTGATTGATGTGGGGGGCAGGCTAATCAGGGAGTCAGGAGGCCAGGGGGCCCCATCCTCTATGTGAGCTGGAATTGCCTGGGTCAGACAGAATGGGGCCGAGCTAAGGAGAAAGCAGGGGCCCAAGGTGAGCTGGGGAGCAGGGCCATGCCAGCCAGAGAAGCAGCCCAGGAAGCAGGTCAGTGCTGCGAGCAGAGTCACAGGCCTGGTCTACACTACACCTTTAATTCGGATTTAGTGGCTTTAATTCGAATTAACTCTGGAACCGTCCACACAACGAAGCCATTTAATTCGAATTAAAGGGCCCTTTAATTCGATTTCTGTACTCCACCCCGACGAGCGGAGTAGCGCCAAAATCGAATTTGTCAATTCGAATTAGCGTTAGTGTGGCCGCAATTCGATGTTATTGGCCTCCAGGAGCTATCCCACAGTGCACCATTGTGACCGCTCTGGCCAGCAATCTGAACTCGCATGCACTGGCCAGGTGGACAGGAAAAGCCCCGGGAACATTTGAATTTCATTTCCTGTTTGCACAGCGTGGAGAGCACAGGTGACCACAGAGAGCTCATCAGCACAGGTAACCATGCAGGCTGATAATCGAAAAAGAGCACCAGCATGGACCGTACAGGAGGTACTGGATTTGATCTCTATATGGGGAGAGGATTCAGTGCTAGCTGAACTGCGTTCGAAAAGACGAAATGCCAAAACTTATGAAAAAATTTCCAAGGGCATGATGGAGAGAGGCCACAATAGGGACACAGATCAGTGCCGCGTGAAAGTCAAGGAGCTCAGACAAGCCTATCAAAAAGCAAAGGAGGCAAACGGTCGCTCCGGGTCAGAGCCGCGGACATGCCGCTTCTACGCTGAGCTAAATGCATTTCTAGGGGGGGCCGCCACCACTACCCCACCTCTGACTGTGGATTCCGAGCTGGGGATAATCTCATCAGGGACACCTGATGATTCCGCGGAAGGGGAAGAGGAGGAGGAGGAGGACGAGCTGGCAGAGAGCACCCAGCTCTCCGTTCTCCCCAACAGCCAGGAACTGTTTCTCACCCTGACTGAAGTACCCTCCCAAGCCTCCCAAGCCAGCACCCAAGACCATGACCCCATGGAAGGGACCTCAGGTGAGTTTACCTTTTAAAATATAAAACATGGTTTAAAAGCAAGCATTTTTAATGATTAATTTGCCCTGAGCACTTGGGATGCATTCGCAGCCAGTACAGCTACTGGAAAAGTCTGTTAACATGTCTGGGGATGGAGCGGAAATCCTCCAGGGACATCTCCATGAAGCTCTCCTGGAGGTACTCCAAAAGCCTTGCCACAAGGTTTCTGGGCAGTGCAGCCTTATTCCGTCCTCCATGGTAGGACACTTGACCACGCCATGCTAGTAGCAAGTAATCTGGTATCATTGCCTGACAGAGCCTGGCAGCGTATGGTCCCGGTGTTTGCTGGCATTCAAGCAACATCCGTTCTTTATCTTGCTGTGTAATCCTCAGGAGAGTGATATCGCTTAGGGTAACCTGGTTGAAATAAGGGAATTTAATTAAGGGGACTGAGGTGGCCGTTCCTACTGGGCTGTTTGCCTGTGGCTGAAAAGAAATCCTTCCCTGCATTTAGCCAAGTGCAAGGGGGGGGGGAGGATTGGCCCAGAGCTTTTCGCGTTTTGCTAGCAGGGATCTTCCCTGATACCAGCCAGGCGGTGGGGGGAGGGATAAAGCACTCATCCCAGAGAATTCATGGCGGGTGGGGGGGGGGTGTTAGTTTGGTTCCTGCAGGGATCTTCCCTGATACCAGCCACGCGGTGGGGGGAGGGATAAAGCACTCATCCCAGAGAATTCATGGCGGGTGGGGGGGGGGGTGTTAGTTTGGTTCCTGCAGGGATCTTCCCTGATACCAGCCACGCGGTGGGGGGAGGGATAAAGCACTCATCCCAGAGAATTCATGGCGGGTGGGGGGGGGGTGTTAGTTTGGTTCCTGCAGGGATCTTCCCTGATACCAGCCACGCGGTGGGGGGAGGGATAAAGCACTCATCCCAGAGAATTCATGGCGGGTGGGGGGGGGGGGTGTTAGTTTGGTTCCTGCAGGGATCTTCCCTGATACCAGCCAGGCGGTGGGGGGAGGGATAAAGCACTCATCCCAGAGAATTGGATGGGGGGGGGGGTGTTAACCTTCAGCAGCAGAAAACAAGCTAACAGGAAAACTGCAGCACAACGGGCTTTGCTTGGTATGTGGGAAAGCAGGGCGCAGAAGCCTAAAGACAGTGGCTTACCATGGCAGCATGCAAGGTGAATTCTGTTTCCCCGACCTGCGTCTGTGATCTCTAGCAGCAAAGCCACAGGCACTCAATATTAAGAGGCAAAATGCGACCTTGCACAGAAATCACATGTGCTATGTAATGTGAATAGTATACACCGTGAAAGAGTATAAGCATTGTTCTGAAAAATGTATCTTTTAAAAAAATTCTCTCCTTTTTTCACTCCCTCCAGCAGGTGCAAATGTTTCAAGCCTCCCTCCTCCTTCCCGAAGGCTATCCCAGATAAGGCGTCGTAAAAAAAAAACGAGAGAAGAGATGTTTTCCGAAATCATGCAATCCACCAGGAATGAAAGAGCTCATCTGAATGAGTGGAAGGAGACGGTTTGCAAGTATAGGAAAGAAGCCAGTGACCGTGAGGACAGGAGGGACCAACGTGAGGACATGAGGGACCAACGTGAGGACAGGAGGGACCAACGTGAGGAGAGGAGAGACGCTCGAGATGAGAGGTGGCGGCAGGAAGATCAGAGGAGTCGGGAAGCAACGCTGGGGCTGCTGCGTGAGCAAACAGACATGCTCCGGCGTCTGGTGGAGCTTCAGGAACGGCTGCTGGAGAACCGAGTGCCGCTACAGCCCCTGTATAACCCCCCTACCTCCTCACCATGTTCCATAGCCTCCACACCCAGACGTGTAAGAACACGGGGGGGGAGGCTCCGTACACCCTCCCATTCCACCCCAGTGGACAGCCCAAGCAAAAGGCTGCCATTTTTTTAACCTTTTTTTACTGGGCTTTTCCTTCCCGCAGATCCTCCTCCCAAACCCCACTCAGGTTCTGTGCCGCTACAGCCCCTGTATAACCCCCCTACCTCCTCACCATTTTCCATAGCCTCCACACCCAGATGTGTAAGAACACGGGGGGGGGAGGCTCCGTACACCCTCCCATTCCACCCCAGTGGACAGCCCAAGCAAAAGGCTGCCATTTTCTTAACCTTTTTTTACTGGGCTTTTCCTTCCCGCTGATCCTCCTCCCAAACCCCACTCAGGTTCTCTCCCTCTTTTTATAATCAATTCATAAAGAATAAATGATTTTTAAACAATGGTGACTTTATTTCCTTTGAAAGCAAGCTGGGGGAAGGGGGAGGGTGGGTTCCTTACAGAGAATGAGTCAATAAAGGGGGCGGGTTTTCAGGAAGGATAAACAAACATAAATTTCACACTGTAGCCTGGCCAGTCATGAAACTGGTTTTCAAAGCTTCCCTAATGCGCAGCGCTTCATCGTGTGCTCTTCTAATCGCCCTGGTGTCTGGCTGCGAGTAATCAGCAGCCAGGCGATTTGCCTCAGCCTCCCACCCTGCCATAAAGGTCTCCCCCTTGCTCTCACAGAGATTGTGAAGCACACAGCAAGCAGTAATAACAATGGGGATATTGGTTTGGCTGAGGTCTGAGCGAGTCAATAAGGATCGCCAGCGACCTTTTAAATGGCCAAATGCACATTCTACCACCATTCTGCACTTGCTCAGCCTGTAGTTGAACAACTCCTGACTCCTGTCCAGGCTGCCTGTGTATGGCTTCATGAGCCATGGCATTAAGGGGTAGGCTGGGTCCCCAAGAATAACAATTGGCATTTCAACATCCCCCACGGTTATTTTCTGGTCCGGAAAGTAAGTCCCTTGCTGCAGCCGTTTAAACAGATTGGTGTTCCTGAAGACGCGAGCGTCATGAACCCTTCCCGGCCAGCCCACATGGATGTTGGTGAAACGTCCCTTGTGATCCACAAGTGCTTGCAGCACCATTGAGAAGTACCCCTTGCGGTTTATGTACTGGGTACCCTGGTGCTCCGGTGCCAAGATAGGAATATGGGTTCCATCTATTGCCCCACCACAGTTAGGGAATCCCATTGCAGCAAAGCCATCCACTATGACCTGCACATTTCCCAGAGTCACTACCTTTCGTAGCAGCACCTCCGTGATTGCTTTGGCTACTTGCATCACAGCAGCCCCCACAGTAGATTTGCCCACTCCAAATTGATTCCCGACTGACCGGTAGCTGTCTGGCGTTGCAAGCTTCCACAGGGCTATCGCCACTCGCTTCTCAACTGTGAGGGCTGCTCTCATCTTGGTATTCTGGCGCTTCAGGGCAGGGGAAAGCAAGTCACAAAGTTCCATGAAAGTGCCCTTACGCATGCGAAAGTTTCTCAGCCACTGGGAATCGTCCCACACCTGCAACACTATGCGGTCCCACCAGTCTGTGCTTGTTTCCCGGGCCCAGAATCGGCGTTCAAAGCCTATAACCTGGCCCATTAACATCATAATCTCCAAAGCACCGGGGCCCGCGGTCTCAGAGAATTCTGTGTCCGTGTCCATGTCCTCATCACGCTGGTCGCTGCGCTGCAATCGCCGCCTCCTCCTCCTCCTCGCCTCTTTTTTCTGGTCCTGTGTAAGCATAAACTCCACGAGAAAGCGCGAGGTGTTTATAATGTTCAAGACTGCGTTCTGGAGCACAACGGGATCCATGCTTGATGCAGAATGGAGTCTGCAGAGTTCACTCAGGAAAAAAGGCGCGAAATGGTTGTCTGCCGTTGCTTTCAGGGAGGGAGGGGGAGGCTGTACCCAGAACTACCTGCGACAATGTTTTTTGCCCCATCATGCACTGGGGTCTCAACCCAGAATTCCAAGGGGGGTGGAGACTGCGGGAACTATGGGATAGCTATGTAAAAGCTACCCACAATGCAACGCTCTGGAAATCGATGCTACTATGGTAGCTTGGACGCAAACCACCGAATTAATGGTGCCTAGTGTGGCCGAATACATTCGAATTTATAAAATCGGTTTCCTAAATTCGAATTATATAAATTCGAATTAATCCTGTAGTGTAGACATACCCACAGAAGCAGCCCACAGATCAGACCTGTGCTGGGAGGAGAGCTGCAGCAACCAGAGCCAGAGGGGCCAGAGAAGCAGCCCAGGGAGCCGGAGGCAGAGCAGCAGCAGCAGCAGCAGCCGTGCTGAGGCAGAGGAGTGGAGCTGGAGCTTGGGCTGGAGCAGTCCGGAGCTGGGTGCAGTGAGCAGCTGGGGAAAGCGAAGGGGGACCCTGGGTAGCGGGCCCAGCGCAGGGAGACGCCCCCAGGCAAGAGGCCTTGCAGGCCAGACTTGGAGGGGGATTGTCACCCCGACAGGGCAAGGGTGACTCTGGGAAGAAGGGTCCTGCCACCTAGAGCCTGAGAGCGTGTGGCCACTGCCAGAGCAAGTGTCCGACCCGCAGCATCCCTGCAGCAAAGCCACGGCCTGGGCAGGAGGCCTGGGACTTGTGAGAAACAGACTGAACGTCTCGGACATTCCAGAGACGCTGGGTGTGATGTCCCCATGCCACAGAGCGGGGTTATGTGCTTTCCTTTAACCTTTCCCAGTTTTTCCTTCTTTTTGTTTAATTGATTGCTGTTTAATAAATTGTATTTGCTTTGAATTGTATGTAATGATCAGTGGGTCAGGGAAGCATCCAGTGCAGAGAGAGCACCCCGGAGTGGGGACACCCTAGCCCCTGCCCTAAGTGACCATGACGAGGTTGGGGGTCGAGCCCCCCAAGAATCCTGGGCCCAACCTTATCGGGGTTCTGAGGACTCTGCCACACAGGAGCGTGGAAGGGAGCCCTCTAGGTCAGGCAGGCCTCTGGGTAAAGGATGGGGGAGCAAGGACTCAGATCCTTTCGCTAACCGACTTCACTGGGGTAGTGTATAAGCCAGGAAAGTTCCCCACAATAGTGGGACTGTTCCCCCACTTACAAAAGGTACAAAGGTACTTTGGTGCCCAAAATGGAGATAGGGGCCTAGTAGGATTGAGAAAAGCACTCAAGCAGGTTAGGCACCGACCCTGGCCCAGGGTTAGTTATGCTGTGGGAATAAACTTATTTGTGTTCCTACAGTAATCCATTATCAAAACAAACATTAAAAGCAAAGGGTTTCCTGATGTAGGAAGAGCAGGATTATCTGGGGGGGGGGAAAACTTCACTCTGTGCGCATTCCTACTTTCATCATTTAAAGCTGCCACTACATATTAGAGATGACTGTAAAATACAAAGCAGAGTTATGAAAAGAAAAGACTAGCATTGTAGTTATACTAAGCCTATTCTTTAGAGCTGCCTTATCTCACAAGGGTATGTTCATCCAATTGTTCTGCTTGGCTCAAACCTCTTGGGATGCGTGTAGTGAACACAATTTGATCCTGAATTCCTTGCACCCTCAACTCCACTGAAATCTGGCCCAGTGATATAGGTGGAAATGATTCTGGTTTCCATGCTGCTCTTCCTTTGGAAGCTGTCCAGAAAATTAATCTGGGATCCCTAGCAATTATGGAGAACCGGTGAATTATTTAAAACAAAAATTGATTAATTATAAAATGAGAGTTTACAAGGAATTTTGCAATTCATATAGCAAGCTAAACTATTATTACAAAAATCTAATACATTAAAGGAGGGCCTTGACATCCTCACTCAGGCTGTAGGAATGAATAATATCAATTAGAGATTTGAATGATCTATTTGGTCACCTAGTCCATCCCCTCAGTGGTGGATTAGCCACTGGGCCAATGGGGCCCGTGCTCAGGGGCCCCGGCCAATTAGGGGACCCCCAGAAAAATGGGTATCCTGTGCCCTGACCCCACTCTGCAGCAGGAGTGCCGGTGGAGGAGAGGGGGGGACTGCAGGCAGAAGTGGTGGGGAGGGGCCCTTACTTACTCTGGCCCAGGGCCTCGCAAACCCCTAATCTGCCTCTGCATCCCCTGCCTGTGCAGGATTATTCCCTACCAATTCATTGCCCGGCATAGTATTAAATATCAGCCTTAGAGTACTGTCATGAGTAAACAGCAGATACAGGAATACTAAGTAATTCCTAATTTGCTTTTGTTTACAGGTGCGGCATTCCTACCGATATGCTGGGAACAGAAATGGGGCTTAATAGGGAAAGAAACACAGTAAGACTAACAGCAAAAGGCTACTTCCAATGTTATCTTTGGACAAACTTTCTGTCCTAGTTTCAGCATAGCTCAGCCAATTCTCACCCTCTGTAAATTTTAGCATAAAGTTAACCATCTCTGTGGGCCATTTTCAGCTCTCATTTAAATTTCTGTAAATCTACAGTTACTCCAATGAAGATAGTGAATGGAGTTACTCTGGACTTAACTGCTGAATAAGTGAGAGGGGAATCTGACATCAGACCTATAATTCTTTCTGAAAACCATTGGACCAAGTCCTGAATGTCCTCACCCAAGCAAAACTCCTCTTTGTGATCAGCAGACATTTTGACTGAGTAAACACTGTTGGGTTTGGCCAGTAAATTTTACTCTTTACTTTTGTAGCTTGGCAGTATACTGTCACCAACTGTGTGTGTCAGATAGCCACTCTGTTTATAGGCTGGACAACACAACGTAAACCTTCGACATTTATTTTATAACAAAGTCACTCCTCCTAAACAGGAGAGGTGCATCAGAGATCTGAGAGACTAACATCTGTAAACACAGTTTTTCCCTCAAATGGCTCCATAATCATGCCAGCCATTTTTATAGGGTGCAGCTCCTGCTCTGTAAAACTGTCTCCTCATTTGTACGCCTTTGTTACTTCTGCCACTGTAGTTAAAACATTTATCTCTGGCAATGCTGCCCAGTTGTGGTGCAACTGAGACTACCTGCAGTACAGCACACCCAAAATTCAATCATCCCAGCAGGGTTTAATCACATCTAGCTTACACACTGTTGAACATGACTGTCTACACAGACCATTCAGTTGTGGTCAGCCACATGTTGGCTAACTCAACTCCTCACCTTCCTGACTAAACACAATAAGATTTCTTAATGGAGACAAGTTCTTAGTTGTTTCATGTCTGAAATAAAATTGTAAACTCTTCTGAGGACTTTTTGTAATTGTAAGGGCTCAAATAAAATGTCATATATTAGACTATACATGTATTTTTAAATATATAAAACTATGAGGAGAGGGAGATTATATATAATCTCCCTCTCCTCATAGTTGCATGTTATTTCCCTCGCTTAACACCTGAAGTATGATGGGTTCTTCTTTCTTCCTTTGTTTTAATATAAAAAAGTGCTCTTTTTGCTCTAGGTAATGGTAATCGGAGCTAAAAGATGGCACAAGTTCACAGCCACTACATAGGAAATCACAACACATGGAAAACAGAAAAAAATATACAAAATAGGATGAGATAGAGATGATATAGTCTCTAGCATGCTAGTCCTTTGCACAATGTATAGACCTACATCAGGAAATATCAGAGGAAATTATAAATCATAGTTATATCTAGATATTCTCTTTTCTATGAGGGGAGGGTTATTACCATATGAACAGAGGACAAACCAATGACAGTGATAACCTACCTTAAAAATTAATGTTTTTTTGAATGTTTCTCTGTTACTGGAAATGAGTCCTAGAAAATGGACTGCAACGCTGTTAAAATTTCAGCTGAATGAATTAATTGGCAATAAACACAAAGCACTAGATTTGCTGTGACCCTGGATTTACATACATATGTTAAGTTTCCTCTTTTCTCTGCCTGTCCATTTTTTACAAAATTATAGAAATTTAGCAATGGAAAGCAACTTATTAAGTCATCTAATCCATCCCAATATCAGTGCAGGATTGTTGATTGAACTATCTTCTTGAATATTTTGTCCAGTCTAGTTTTAAATGACTCAGAAGTAAAGGTATGGAAAAGTTTTCTATTTCTGTGATCAATTCTGAAACTTCTGGCACCCAAGGCAAGTATCAGACCCCTACACCAATGCCACTATACTTCTAGCTCAGTAAGCAGGGGGAGTGCTGAAAGTGACAAGGCAGAGCACAGAGTGCAGCAGTGCATCCAGGATCACAACAAGCTTCACCCTCTGGGTCCATCCTTGGTGGTCTTATACTTGAAGGATGCATTTGTTTTGGAAAGATGAAATTTCCTTAAATATCTCCCTTCTCTGAGGTCAGATTCCACAACCCTTATTCATGTTGAGTAGTACGTACCCAGAGGAGTAGTCCCATTGGTGCTAGACAAAGGGGGTAGAACAAGGCTCTACACCAGGGATCGGCAACCTTTGGCACGCGACCCACCAGGGTAAACCCCCAGGACGGACGGGCCGGTTTGTTTACCTGCCGCATCTGCAGGTTCGGCCGATCGCAGCTCCCACTTGCTGTGGTTCGCTGCTCCAGGCCAATGGGGGCTGCGGGAAGCAGCAGCCAGCACATCCCTCGGCCTGCGCCACTTCCCGCAGCCCCCATTGGCCTTGAGTGGCGAACCGCAGCCAGTGGGAGCCGCGATCGGCCGAACCTGCGGACGCGGCAGGTAAACAAACCAGCCCAGCCCGCCAGGGGGCTTACCCTGGCGAGCCGCGTGCCATAGGTTGCCGATCCATGGTCTACACCAACACTCCACACCGGGGTTATGTGAAGACCAAAGCTGGCACTTGAGGGAGTCCATGCTGTAGCATCTGTGTACAGGCTATGAAGCGGTTGCTGCTGCTGCATGCATTTCCCCAGCACGCTGAAGACGCTTTGACTACCTCTCCAGCACAGGCAAAATGCCTGCAGCCACTGCCTCTTATGCACCTTCTCTACCACAGTATTGGTTAGAAAGACCACAAGGTAACCTTGTTTAGGATGCAGACAAACAAATGCTATCAACTACAGAATCCCACTGTGACATTATTTAAGCATTACTAAATCAAAAGCCATTTATAAATAGATACTGAATGATAATGCTATTAGTTTGCTCAAGAAACTTGGACTTGGACGCTGCAATTTCTGTCTTCACTTTTACAAAAGCCAACTGGAGATTATTTTTTTTAGTATCTGTTTTAATCATTCACTTTTATAGAGGGCAAATGAAGTCTAGAAAAGAACATGAGATTTCACTCTTGTGGCTTCACCCTGGTACAAACTATTTTCAAGGTCACCTGTAAAGCATCACAATGTTATGTTAAACTCATCGACAATGCTGGCACTAACCTGGCATCACCAACAAATGCCGACAGACATCCAAAGAGCCTTTTATATTTCCTTTCCAAATTCTCCATCCCTGGCATAAGATCTGAGACTTGCAAAAGAGGTATGGCATTTGTTAAATCTGACCAAGTGACTTGGCTGAAATAACAGGCCCGGCCTTTCTCTGTGCGGCTTTGAAACAATCATTTTTATTAGGCAGAGATAAAGAATGTGGGGACTGTCTGTCTGAAAGGGTTTTTTAGGACAAAAAATTTGTTTACCAACTTTTTGAGGGATCAGAAAGAAATCTGGATGGCTTTTTGTCATCAAAAGGAGAAGACTATGCTTTCAGGCAGGTAGTCTGGTCTTACTTATTGGCATATGTTTTGGGGAACGCTATATATAGCCCTATCAATGTCTGCTGGCTTCAGGTGCATATAAAGCCCATCGAGGCTTTAGAGAGCAGTTGTTTCTCTTCAGAATCCCCTTCTGTTCTCATTCATTTCTTCCAGATTCACATCTCAACCTCTCACCACAATCAGCAGCTCTTGGGGGGAAGACAGCTTAGAAAGTTGCTGAGAGAGAGACACCCTGCATAGTCTAGCTCTGAAGATTAGCCTTTCCAAGGTATATCATTCCTCTGAAAGTTCATCACATAATTCCTACCCGTTTAATGAAGTGTACAAAATCTATGGCGCAAACACACCAAGCTATTCCAGCACAGTGTGTATGTGGCATACTCTGAGGTTTTACTTACACTTCCTGAAGACTTACACAAAACTCAGGTAAAGATTCTTAGAAGAGATAATTAGAAACAATTTTTCTGTTATTATTTTTAAAGATGAAAATGAATATTAATAATTTCAGGGAAAATAATGTCAATAACAATGGGAGAAAGTTTGGCGCAAAACATTTTCAGTTATTCAACAAGCTCTCGTTCATGGTAACCACCGTTTGTCTAATATGGAA